>NC_083380.1:19644375-20851562 GCF_031755915.1 Ziziphus jujuba | reverse complement strand
ACAAAGGAAATCCAAACTCATGCCAAGGGGCGATGGACCTTTTCAAGTTTTGGAGAGGATAAACGACAATGCCTACAAACTTGATTTACTGGGTGATTATAGCGTTAGTGCTACATTTAAGGTTGCTGATTTATCTCCTTTTGCTGCAGGTGATGACTTCGATTTGAGGACAAATCCTTTTTAAGAGGAGGGGAATGATGCATATCCACCCGAACCCGTACAACCGACAACCCGCTGGTGTGCCGATCCGTTACGGATGAAGGTGGGACCAATCACTAGAGCCAAGAAGTTCAAGGATAACCTTGCTGTGCTTATTCAAAGGATAAATCATAATCAAGAAGGAATGATCATGACTAAAGAACCAAGACCTATTTTGCTGATACAAGCGATGGAGACTGGTACGGACCCGGGTGACGATTTTGGTACATTTTTGGAGTTCGGGAAGCATGAAATGGTTCCAATGATTTATGGGTTCAATTTATATGCCTAAGAGGTCATGGAATCAAGTGAAAGCAGCCTCAAATGTAATAAAAAAGGGCTTGTATGGACAGCATCAACAATTTGGCCGAATTTGCTGTATTGCTTGCTGGCTTTACTATATTAGCCTTTTCTTATTTTTCCAAGCATGGGAACATGTGGGACTTCATATTCAGCTTATTTGGCATCCTAAAAAGCATCTAGAAGCTGATTTGGAGCTCAAAGAGGTCAAAGATTGATCAAAGTCAACTTGATCAAAAGGCTAGCATTTTTAGTTTCCTAATTTGTTTTTACTTTTTGTTTTAGGAAACTACCATTACTTTTTGGCTTTTATTTATTTATTTTCTGGATAAATAACTTTAGGAAGGTTTTTATTTTAATATTTCCATTGTAAATTAATTAATTCCTAATTAACTATAAATGAATTAATTAATCAAACTTAGATTAGGAAAAGAAGTATAGTTTCAGCCAACTAGGGTTGTTTTATGTGTGGTGGTCGGTTTTCTTTATGTTCTAGGGTTTTTAAGTTGTCTTTTCAAAGCCTATTTAAGGCTTAGTTATCAATAAAAATTAACTTTGATTTGATTAAGAAAATACTTGTGAGATTAATTATCTCTTTGTTCTTTGAGAACACCTACAACACCATTTGAGAATTGGTTGTTTTAGCTTGACTTATCAATAGGTTTTCCATCCCCTATTGTGGCGTCTACATTATACCAAGGTTTCTAACCACAGGTTGGTTAGGGGTTGAGGTCAATTCCATTAGAACTTGAACTTAATTAAGATCCGGGCTAATATAATACGGGTTTAGGAGCAGGTCGTCCTAGGTTCGTATCATGAAGTGACTATTAGAACTTAAACATAATTAGATTTGGGTTAATATAATACGGGTTTAGGAGCAGGTCGTCCTAGGTTCGTATTAGCTACAAATCATATCACTTTTGAACCTTCCAATATTACAAAGAAAAGCGACTACCATGGTGACAATGAACTAATTGTCGGTAATGGCCAAGGTTTAGAGATTAAACATACTAGTTGCTCTTCTTTTCATACTCCCCATGGGAAAGTTCATTAAATAATATCTTGCATGTTACAAAATTTAAGAGAAATCTTTTAAGTATATCTAAATTAACCCCTGATAATAATGCTATTGTGAGTTTAATTCCCATTTTGCTTTTATGAAGGACAAAGATACCAAGAAGGTACTGCTTTAATAAAGGGTTAAAAATGATCTCTATTAAGTGCTGTTACCTAATGTGTCAAGCGTTCCTCATAGGAATGTCAATTCATTTTTAACTTCATTGAATAATGCTCCTGCACAGCCTTATAACTTTAATTCTACTTTTTCTATTCATCAATTATGGCATTTTAGGTTAGGTCATCCCTCTAATGTTATTTTGAATAAAGTTGTTTCAAAAGGCAAACATTCATTCCCTATCAATCCTTTATGTGACAATTTTTGCATTTTTGTCAATTGGGAAAAAATAAAAGACTTTTTGCTCCTTGCTCTTTCACTATAGACCATGCTCCTCTTGAATTAGTATTTTTCGATGTGTGGGGACCAACTCTTGTTAAGTCCCTAGAAGGATACAAACAACATGTTTTATATATTGATAGTTTTACTGGATTTTCATGGATATATCCCATGAAATTAAAGTCTAACATAACAAAAGATTTTCTCCAATTTAAAACAATGGTAGGAAATCTAACAAAATAAAAAAAATAAAGTTTTTCAAGTAGATTGAGGTGGTGAATATCGAACACTAAAACAAATTTTAAATAGTTTTGACATCATTTTTCAACACCCATGCCCCCATACTCATAATCAAAATGGTAAAGTTGAGTGTAAACATAGACATATTACAGAAACCATTTTAATCTTGTTGGTCCAAGGTTCTATGCCTCTTTCTCACTGGTGGAATGCTTGTTTCAATGCTACTGTTTTAATTAATAGATTACCTACCAAAATACTCAACTTTAACTCACCTTTCCAAAAACTATTTAACAAAAAATTTGATTTTTCATTTAAAAATGCTTTGGGTATGAGTGTTATCCTTATTTAAGACTTTACAGTTAAAAAAAAGTTGTTAATATAATTATTTATTTTATTTACAATATTAAAATTATGTAATACAAATCCTTAATGAAAAAATAAACGTGTAATTAGAATAAAAAATTTATACTCATTTAATTGTTATTTTTATTTTATTTTAATTATTAAGTTAATAATTTTTAAATTTTTTTACTGATTTTTTTTGGCTACTTGTTGTTGTGTTTTTTTTTTTTTTTCCTAGTTATCAATTTGGTTGACTACTTTATACCAAAATAAAATTTATTTTATTTTCTATATTAATTTCTAGTTAATTTATTATGAATGTCAAATCACAATCAACCATTGAAATTGCACTTTCTCCAAAAATAATTATGGGAGAATTAAAAAAGATTTGTTTTCAAAAATAAAAAAAGATTCAACGGTACTTATTTATTAACTAATTTAACTGGTTGCACTATAATATATTAAAAAAATTACATTATATATATATATATATATATATATATATATATGAATCAACAATTTAGGAAGTTATAAATACAATGATGCCCCTCCTGGAAAAAATAAAATAAAATTCTGAGTCTGCCATTGTAGTCAATGACCAATATATATTTTTTTGAAAACAATAATACCGCATCCCCTTTCACCATTTTTGGTCGTTCAATAATATCCTTTTACCATGTCAAAATAATAATAATAATGATATCCTATACAATTATAATAACTTCACCTTCATCTTAGTATTTCAAATGTACGATTTTTCAAAAATAAATACGAGTGACTCACTAACTGAATTCACCTTGTTTGGATAGAAAAAGTATATATTTGAAATAGATTTCTTCATTATCTATGCTTGAGTTTTCATTCTCAATCCTCACATAAAGAATTTTCTCAGATTTTATTTTCTTTTATAGTTTAGAAAATGGGAATTTAGACATTTATCCTATGTTTGGTTAGAATTAAATTTTTTTAAAGCATTTGAATATTTTCCATTAAAGCATCTATTAAATGGTTATTTAAGCAAAAATTCTGTCCATTACATGAAAGTACAAAATTATTGTTCCGTTAAAAATATAAATTCTGGCTACCTGTTTGAATAAATATGAGTTTAGGGTCATTTTGAAGAGAAAACAAGTATTTTGATTTTATTTTTATTTTTTTAATTTTTTTTGGTAAGTATTTCGAAAAGTTGAATACTCGACTAGCCTTAAATTTGAATATTCGACAAGTCAAGTAGGAAGATTTGACCAATTTGGTGCCTGTAGCCAGTAAGCCAGGGGCGGATCAAGGTTGCCCTAGTTTTTTTGCCACATAATATTCTTTTAACAATTTGTTAGCCTATTTGTTATTTGCCCCTCGATTCACATACATAATGTTGTGGCTCTCCTATATGTCTCACCTTAGTAAACTATACCCAAAAACAAAAGCAAAACCAAAAACAAAAATCCAACTGCTCATGCATCCTCCACTAAAACTCAAATAAATATTTTAAACATTTTTTCCCTTATACAAAAAAATCTCCATGTCTAGCTTTCGACATTAATATAAATATAAAATTTTTATGTTATATATAGAGCTGAGATAGTTCTAATATAAACCTATATATTAATAAATGAAACCTATTTATTGAACCTTTTCAAAAGTATTAACCAACTTGTTTTAAGATCTAAATTATATATATATATATATATATATCTTTATTTTTAAAGAAAGCCAGTGATCCATTTCAATTTCTATCTAAGTTTCTGTCTCTTGATTCAATTTATCTTATTGTTGCCCGCAATTCTAAGGAGTTTTTTTTTAATCAATCGGCCACAGAACTGAGTTTCAAGTGTCTTTGTGCAGACTTTGTTCATAGGCGATCGATCTGGTTGGTGCCTAGTCTGTCGACTCTGTCCCAACAAATGAAAAGTTATTCGTTCAAGGCTTTTTTTTTTTTTTTTTTTAAAGTAATTCAAGATTTTTCTTGTTTCTATATAAGTATCATGTTTTAAGGGTTAGTTACACTTTTTAGTATCCTTTAATTTGGAAAAGTTACACTTTTGGTCTTTAAATTTAAAATGTTTCTTAGGTCTTCAGATTTTAATTTGTTGCATTTCAATTCAATTGAATTTTTTAGTTAATGGCGGTTATGATTTGCAATTATCAAAATGCAATTTTTTTAAAAGATAAATTACAACAAATTAGAACTAAAAAACCTAAATTGCAAGAGATTGTATGTTAATATTTATTAAATATGATAAAATCGTTAATCATAGTTAACCCAAACAATCAAATTCAACCAATGTGTAACAAATTGAAATTAAACGATTTATACTGGAACATTTTAAATTTGAGGATCAAAAGTACAACAACCCTAAGCTAGAAGATATTAAAATATAATTAACATTAACTTTAAAGCATAATGCATGAGCAATTTGGAAGTTTCACGTTATATACTTTTGTAAACAAGTTGTTTAATGTTCACAGCATTATTAATTTTCTCATTTAGACGTTGGAAAATAAATAAATAAATAAATAAATAACAGTAATAATAGTATACTTCAATTTTACCTTTAGGCCCGGTAGCTGCAGTTGCAAGGGGTAGAGTAGTAGTAGCAGTAATAGTAGTTGTTGTTATTGTAGTAGGTGGAGATAAGAGTTTTGGAGTAGTATTGGGTGGTGCTTGCACATGTTTGTAAAAGGCAAACACTTCGACCCTAACATTACAACTAGGACTAAGAACTCTCGCACCTTGCTTTCTATCACAACACAATAAATAATGGAAGCCTTTTGATGGCGTACTCGAGGCATGTGGTGTAGTTTTTGCTGGACAAGTCTTTGAGTGCACTGCACCCCGCTATAAATCGTCTCAATAATCCAGCGTTAGGTACTTTTTAGCGCTACTTGAAGCCTCTTTCGTGAATCGCTGCATTGTCTCTCTTAGTCGCTCTTTAAATTGTTCTCGGTTCATCGCATTATGGACATTCGAAAGAATTAAAGTCCTGGTTCCAAGGCGATTCTGAGTTAAAATCTTGGTTTGAGTAGCTTAAATAAATAAATAATTTGTGAACTTAGCATAATCAATTATTCGCTTACAGAACTTATTTATGTTATTAATGGGACTGATTTATTTTATTATTTTGTAGTAAGATCCTTGGTCATACATTTTCTATAACATTTCAGTTGGTCCATTGGACTGGAAGATCAACTCTCTTTATAAGTCCATTGACTTACCCATATTTTTCCTAATATTATTATATTATTAAATTATTAGTATTTTGTATGTGTTAAAATTAATGGATATGTGTGATTTGCAGAGATTATAAAAATGTCTAGGACAAGCAAACAGATATATGTGTCCATAGGTACTACTTTGTTGTTTTCTATTTTACAGGATTAAATATTTAATTTATCAATAACTACGTTTGGAGATTAATAATTTATGATTTAATAGAATTTATTATGTATATCTAGATTCTTAAAATTCTAACATAACATGCATTCATCATACCGTATCACAACCTCTTTCTCTACAGGACACATTTTGCATGCTTCTTTGGTCGAGTGTTCAACACAATGCTGGCAGATTTCATAGCGACCATAGTCTTATGTAGAGGAGTGCCTCAATTTTAGCGGACATGATTGAGTTAGTATGGCTGAGGTAAGTGAACATGGAAGAGAGGACCAAAAGGATCGTAAATATGTCGTGTTAAGGCAATATTAAGTCTCAAAAAATGTTCTGTTTTCCTCTTCGCAAACATTTTGCTTTTGGATATTTCAATCAAAATATATTAGCTGCATAAATTTTTTTTATTTTTTTTATTTTTTTTTACATACATTGTACATGTTATTTATTGACATTTTTGTTTCTTATTTTTTTCTATTTAAGTGTGAAAAACATCTTCATTAGACTGTGTCCACAAGGGGTAACAAAACATATCTTTGCACAACAATTCAATCAAGAAACTCTTCCTTTCAACTTGGGTTTGAATAGCTTTTAACTTTTCTTTTACAATTGAAAACAAATGGGTTTGCAGCTTTTTTGTTCTAGGGTGAAGATGTAAAAGTTTAAAGCTTAAACGTTATATACAATTTTATGTTTTTCATTTCTTCTCAATCACTTTGTCCAGACAAGTTCGACTTTAATTTCTGCATTGCTTCCGGTTGATGACTACTAAATCCTAATTATGCCTCCCTCTTCCTGCTGATCTTTTGACTTCTACTTGTCTTTTGTCAGACTATATTTGATAAGAAGGAAAAATAAAATGAAGGAAAAGGACGGATAAAAAGTGAAAGGGTGAAAATTATTATAGTTGTTTGATAGGAGTGAGACACGGAAGGATGAAAAGTTTTCCATCCAAAAGAGTCACTCCAAAATTTAGAGGATTGGATGAAAAAAAATAATAATAATAATAAAAAAATAAAATAAAATAAAAAACTCTTGTTATATTTTTTTACTTGTGTTGTTAAAATAATTACTCGAGATATTTTTATAACTCTTTATTTTTTCTTTTTCCTCGTTTTGTTCAATGTAAATTTTTTTCTTTAACTTGAGGTTTTCTTTCCCTTTCCTGTGATAATTCCTGTTTCATTCTTCTTTTTTAATTTTTTTATTCTATCTTTTTTTCTAACATGTATTTTTATGTTTCTTCGATTTTATTTTTTTAACTAGTCTTTCATTTTTTTAAGTGATTTTTTTGTTTTTTTATTGCTATATTTTTGCATTTTTTTTTTTCCTTTTTACACTCACTCTATTCCTTTTTAATGGTGCCCCTCTAAGAAAATTTTGCCACTCCATACAAGCAACAAGTCTATCAACTTATTAATGACAAATAATGTGTTATAGTATTTATTGGTTTGAAACATATTCAGCAAAAAAAAAATATCTATATATATATATATATATTATTGGTTGAAACATTAATACAAACTAAATATAGATAAATGGACCTTAATTGAAACTCAAATATAAGTCAACACAACGTCATTAACTTGGTAAGTAAACAAGTTGTTAAAGCTACTAAGCATTATTATATCATAGAGGAAAAATATCAGTAAACTTTCACTTTACCTTTAGACCTAGTTAGCAGTAAAGTAGTAGCTGTATGCGTGGTTTGCAGACAATCTGAAGCCGGAGGAGTGTGGGGTGGTGCAGGTACACGGACATATATAAGCTGTCTTCTTTTCCTGTGGATCATCATCCTCCAAAATACAACTGCCCAAAGTTATCATCTCTAATTGGAACAGAGACATATAAGCTGTTGCCAATGGATTTTAGAAGGAACTAGTGGCGGTAACAGACCCACAACAGATTTGAAGATCACACTATATATTTAATATGCGATCAAAGAGGAGATTAGAACTCTCTATGCTTGACCAGAAAGACAGACGCAATTGATTTGAGGTGGTTCAGTATCTATGTGTATATAGAAGTTATTTTCATCAATCAAGAAGAAGAAAGCAATTTACATTTACAGCAATGAAATGCATCAGATACTTTAACTCTAATTCATCTTATATAAGTTTTTATACCCTTATCAATTATAAAGAATAATGTCATCGTGTATGACATTACAAATTGAATGCTGGTTTGCAGAAAACGTATTACAGAACCAAAAATGAAATAAATCTTAAAGAGATATTATTCTAGTCCAAGGAACTTATCAGGTCTCTGAAACCAAAAACAAGCCAATCAGCATTTGCTGCAACAGCAGCTCGAAGTTGAACACCAGCATAGCAAATGAACAAGTCAGCACCTCCTGGTTGACGGGCCTACAAAATGAAAAATTAAAACAAATAAAAAAGAGAAAAGGTAAAAGAAATTATGTCGACACAAAAACTCCATATTGGAGTCAAAAGAACCACATTATTTTTCTGCTCATGCTAAGTTAACCATATTATTTATCTACCCATGCTAAGATATCATTAGAAAAGCGTACAAGATGGTCAATTAATTTCACCTACTAGCCAAACTTAGCTGACTTTGTTTGATAACCAAACCAAATGATCATGAAACTTTGTTTCTCCTATTTCTTTTTTACTCAAAAAATACTAGAGCAGACCAAGTTCATATTGCTGTTTTGAATACAGAACTTGTACTGTTTCAGCCACAGGCCAAAGAGCACAAAAACAGTTTCCTTGAATATATAGCTACATTCTGGCAGGAAAGAAAAACAAATTTTGTCATCAAAATTGCAGATTTAAATTCCGTTCTCTACTTACCTCAAGATCAGTTGCACCATCCCCAATCATGATGAGTGTTTTGTAGCAATGAGCCTGAAATAGCAGTTCAATCAGCTTTGCAAGTAACATTCTTGACATTCAAACTTAATGATCACCATTTTACCAACCTTCCTTATTTGTTGCACTGCAGTTGCTTTTCCTCCACTCCTTGAAGTTGGTTCGTTTTTGTCAAACCCAAGAAACTCCCCGGATTCTCCAAATAGTAGTTGATTGGCAAAAATGTTTTCAGGTGGTATTCCAAGAATAGATGCAACAGGCTGCAACGGAAATATGGCTCAATTAACATTTATTCCAAAAAGCATATTGCTGTTCCAATTCTCTGTTTTAGAACCTGGAGATTGCATATACAATACTTCACATATATAAAGCATCCCGTAACCACAATATTGTTGGTTTAGCACCAATCCAACTAGGGAAACAGCTTTAGAAGGGTGACAGCATTTTAGCATCTAGGTCTACATGCATGAGTAATTATTTGCTTATTGTCACTCCCTTAAAATCCCTCTGCCCATGAAGTAAGACAGAGTCATATAACAATTAAGCTTTTCCTAGATTCCTAGTTAGAGTTCCATGTGGCCTCTACCAAATTGTCTTTGGATAGGGCATATCTATCACTAGGATATGACAATATGTGATTTAAAAGGATTTAACAGTAGTCACTATCCATGGCCATCAAACTGACTCTGAATAAAGTACAAATTTTCAGTTGACAAATGAAAAACAAAATAAGAAAGTAGAGATGAAGCAACATACATTAATCATTTGACGGAAGCCACCTGAGATTAAGTAAACATCAGTATTATTAGCTTTCAGCTTCCTCACTAATTCATCTATTCCAGGAGAAAGGCTACAGAGACATGGTGAAAACTGTCAACCTATGACTATGCTTAAAATAAGTTGTGTTTATAAAGATGTATGAAACTTCAAAAAAGAATTCATGGCATAGGTTCAACAGTATTCTAAATACTTCATATTCAAAGTAAAAACTATTTAAGGTTTAAACATAATAAGAGTATCAATCACATAGTAAAATAATGTCATGAACCATAATAATACTAAGGCCAAACTTAAAACAATTACATTAAAAGTCTGTTCCTGAGACTTCACAATTCCAAGCTTAATTGCAGGGGTAGCTTTAAGCTACAGCATAAATTCACTTGTTTGGCCATGTAACTTAAAACCTTTTTTTATAGAAAAAAAAATGTTGTTTCCAAAAACATATTTTGAGTTAAATCAATTTCACAATTAACAAACCCATTTCAAAATCAATTTCTTGCTCCATCTCTTTCCTTGCAATTGCAAAGTGGCAATAAATTTCACTATGCACTTTTGAGCAAACTGAGATATGCTTTGTGCAAAATAACCTGTTATGTGGTGTCTGAAACATATCAGACTAAATATTTTCATGATCATAGACAAACAGAATAAGACATATTGTTGAGGGGAATTCTAAGTAGGCAATATGAAAGTATGATAAATGTTTGGCTGGAAAAGAAAAAGACTACCTATTGAACACAGAAACAGACCAATTATTTAATCCCCCAAGTGATGTACTCAATTGTAAAACATGCAACCATGCACCTCAAGGAAAGTTCAAAGTTCCATCACAATTTTCCAGATATGGTGCAAGCAATTTGTGCTTTTTGGTGATATATAATTTTGTTTGCAATTTACCTTGGAGGCTTCTTTTCGAGAAAATCCTGGAGTTGGGACAGGGAAGGATTGAACAGTGCTAGTCTGGCGGCCAAGGCATCCTCAAAAGGTACAGAACCACTCATTGCCCTAGAAAATCAAGTACAAACATTGGTACGAAATCTATGGGACAATAAACAAATGCAAGTATTTCAAGAACCATCTCACCTTGCAGTCCATTCGGCAACAGCCTTTCCAGCTCCACAAAACTCTGCAAGTTCATCAATACCCTCATCCAGGCACACTGTGCTATCCACGTCAAAACACACAGCATTTGCATTTTTCCATAACTCAAGAACCTCTGTAAAGATTCAAAAGGCAATCATCGACAATAGCCATAGCATTACATAACTTCCAAAACTATTTTATGCCCAGGTAACAAACCAGATTCATACTTTTTGAAAACCAACTACAAAGTTACATTTAAAATGTAAATTCTTCCACACTAAGCAATACAACCAAACTTCCACTAAACTGAAAAGAAGATCTATGACACAGCATAGTTTTGCACTCCATTAAATTCAAAAACTTATACCAAATTTTGCATCAACCATTTTTTCACTCAAAGCATTGAAAAGAAACGATGCAATTACAAATTTCAATATTCAAATAGATTGTATATAACCTTTAGATGGCTGCGTGTTCTTGAAGCGGCTTGGTGTCGATGTTTCTAATGGTTGAACTGAAGCAACAATTGGGCTGCACGAATTTGGTTGTTTCTTCATCCCAAAATGACTTTTATAAGAACTCCTAGCAAATTGCAGAGAGAATGTAGGAACAAAATGAAGGTGATTTCTTCTACCATGAATAGGAATTTTGACGATTTGTGAAGAACCCACTAACCCTTCCATGGAATAATCTGTGACCCACAAATCAAAATCCCAATAAAAATCAGAAAATTCTAAACAAATCCTCTAAAACCATAAAAATGTTCACACAAAATGAAACTGTACACGGTTCAGGATTCCTTTTCTCATAAATTATTTTTCCCGGTAACCAAACAGAAAATAGAAAGAGAAACCGAAATGATTTACCGAGTAACTAACTTCGGCTAGAAGCGGTACTTTGGCAACCTTCTTTCCTTTTTCCTCTGCTTTCTTCTTAGATCCCACTACTTTGCCGCTGTATCCTTTTATTATTTTATTATTTATATTTATTTATTTTGAAACCCCAAAAAAAAAAAAAAAAAAAAAAAAAAAAAAAAGCGTCATTGTATTTTACCTACCAAAAGTCAAACTTTTCCTAATTACATAGAAATCCATTTGCAATTTGCATGGTGTTTTTTTCATTCCCCCCACCAAGTCACCAACCACTGCGCTGCCCATAGTGATTTTTTTTTTTAATAATTCTTTTCCAAATTCTTAACGAATATCCGACCCATTTCCCCCTCTTTTTTTATTTTATTTTTATTTTATTTTATTTTTTTTACAACACATCAAGAAAATGAGAGATAATTTGCTTGTTTGCTTGTTTTTGATTTGTTGGAACAAAAACAATCTTCAAGCTTTAGTAGTTTTTATTCAGTTTAGGGGACACTTTTTACAATTTTATGGAAAATTATAATATTTGTCATCAACAATTAACGGATAAGTTGTTAAAACAAAAAACAAAAAAATTAAAAAAACGATAAATTCAATTTATACTCAAAATATTTATGTTTCTTCAAGGAAAAAAGTCTTAATGCATTATTCTTTTTGTTTGTTATTTTTTGAAAAAAAAAATAATATCTCAACCAAAACATTTTAGCACCCAACAAAAAAAAAAATTAAGAAGATTTTCGTTTTAATTAAAAAATTAGATTTTCAAACTTCTGTATTAAGGAAATTAAGATATTTTTTATCCCAAAAAGTTATGTCTTTTTCTCCTTTTTGGAGCTTTGTTACTTAAAGAATAATTAAATAAATTATACAATTTTTTTCAGAAAAAAAGTAATTATTTAAAAAAATATTTGTTCCTCTTAATATTTTTCAAAAAAAAAATTATTATCAAATATTTGTTTAATAACTTGATCAAACTATGTTACTCTCCCCTCATCTTTGACCCCGGTACCAAAGCTATCAAAATTTTTATTTAATTTATTTATTAAATAATGTGGAATATTTTAATTGGTTTATTTTTTTTATTTACTTATTAATATTAACGTTTACATATTCATAAGGTTTAAAAAATATGTGTCAATGTAAATATAACGAATTTAAAATACAAAAATATTCATAGAATATAAAAAATTATTAATAAATTTCTTTCAGTTAATTATTATATAGTAAACATTAATGATAATAAAAATATTTTTATCAATAAAAAAAAGCAAAAAAGATATAAATTTGATAAAAATATTTAAAGTAAATTATATAAAATAATTATTACAATTATATTATATTTAATACAATGTCATTTTAATATCATATAAAACTTTTAGATGGTCGAAAACTATTAGTCTCTTCTTCATCTTTATCTTGAGATGTAAAATATAAGAAATAATTATTAAAATTATTTCTTTAATAACTTTGCATATAATTGTTAATATGCTAAGAAGATGGATCTTATATTAAATGTGGATGTTCTTATTGATACGCATTATATGATATTCGTTGAATGTATACAAAATTATTATCAAATGGTTGAGTTTAAAATGATATCCACGATTTACTATTTGATAACATACCATAAACATCTATCAACATTTCATAAATTTATTTACCTACATTACATCTTTATAATATTTGTAATATATTATTTAGGGATATTAGCAGTTAAGCACCCTAAACTTTATCGAGATTGATACATTACACTCTAAATTTTTTTTTCTTAGCGTTCTGTGCCTCAAACTTTCTTTTTGCTTGCACCATTGGTTCTTCTATTAAAAATGCATAACAAAATGATCATGTGTCATGCACTTGCTTATCAAGCAAAGTTAAATCAAGTAATTTCACAGGCCTCATCACATGCTTCTTGCGTGTTTGATCAGAAATTGGTTTCTTGAGATTGGGTTTTTGAGCACCAAAAAAAGTGAGATTGATCTTAGGGATTCAGAGATTGATTTTGATCTGATCAAAAAACCCCTCTCCAACTCTCAAATCCCACCTCTTTATCGCCGTCAATTCTAATCAAAGAAGAAAAAAAACCCTAATGGTTAGAATCCACGAGCTTATAATCTCAGATCTTCTCTAAGAGCCTCCAAATGGAAGTGGCCTAGCGATTCTCTCTTCCGATCTCTCTCTCTCCAAGCTCATCTCCTCTCTCCTCCTCCTCCATTCTCCTTCCCAATGTACCCTCCTCCTTCTCTCTCTTCCCTCTTCCTTTTCCTTCAAATCTCAAATCCTCCATTACCACCACCACAATGAAGAAATCATCGTTGACCTTCCATCCCACCACCGTCTCTCCTTCTACACCTCTAATTTCGCCTTCTTTATCACCACCCAAATCCTAATCGTCGATCTCCTCACCTCCAAAATACCCACTTCCTCAATCACTGGTATTATCCTTCTCAGCGCTCATTGTCTCTTCGAAACCTCCATCGAAGCTTTTATCATCAGAATTTTTCGATCCCTGAATCCGAATGCCTATGTTCCCGCTTTTTTCGATAAGCTGCACATTATGGTTTCTGGGTTTTCGAAGACTGAGAGGATTATGAAGTGTTTGCATATAAAAAGTTTGCATCTTTGGCCAAGGTTTTAGGTTTATGTGTTGCTAGAACCTAACTTCTAAATTCAGAACAGTAAAATTACCTGATTTAACCTTGTTTAATAAGCACATACATAACACATGATCATTTCATTATGCATTTTTAACAGAAAAACTAATAATGCAAGCAAAAAGGAAGTTTGGTTGTAGATTGCCAAGAAAACATTTAGGGTGTAATGTATCAATCTCGATAAAGTTTATCATTTCTTTCACATGCATACTTGTATTTTTGTTTATATTATAATTTATATCTATTTTATAATTTTTATAAAAAAGTATTAAATTTATTATGATAAAAAAAAATAGATAGGTAGATAAATAAACATCAATAATTTTTTTAAAAAAATGTTTAAGCAAATTAAATTTAATAGAAATTTTCTATACTAGAAAATTTAATTATATATTTGATAATATTTTAAATTTTGATAAAAAAATGTTAAAAAATATACTAGAAAAATGGACAAGAAATAAGAATCCTTTTCTAATTTTACATTTTAAATTATGTAGAAATAAGTTGTACAATTTTTAAGATGGTTTTAAAATATGGCACTTTAACATCCTTCACTTTTTAAAATATTGCATTTTGATAGGAATTTTACTATTTGCCATCATCTATTAATGATCATTATCTTATTTGATAAATTTTAATTGTGCTTTTAGTTGTATTATTTTTTATTTTAAAACTTTAAAGTGAATTTTTTTTTAATGGTAATTATTCGAATTATCATTTGGTATGTAAATCTTATATGTAATTATCTATCAATCATGATAAATAGCATTTTTCTTTTACGATCCAATGTGCAACTCACATGGGATGATTGTTAACTAAGAGTCAAACATAGTCAGTCTGCAAAAAATTGAAAATCGAAGACAATTAACAACAAATTGAAAATTAAAGATATAATATAATGAGTTTTGAAATTGAGAACCGAAATTGTAAAATCCCCTAACTAGAGGGTGGCAAATGCAATTAGCACTATAAATTATGGTATTGGAATAATTTTAATTAAACATGTGGAATTAGTTAGAAATGGCACATATAATTCAACCAATTTTTATTTCATTTTCCGTTTTTTTAATATTGGGTGAGACAATTTGAATCCTATTGGCTGTGCTACGATACTGTCCATATAGAACATTTTTACTTCACTTGATAATGCTTCAATTTCTTATGTAACAAGCAAAAAAAAAAGTTAATAATAAAAACAGCAAAAATTTTGAATTTGTTTTATCAGAAAGCTCTCTCTCTCTCTCTCTCTCTATATATATATATATATATTCGATGCTGCCACCATTATATGTGAAATTTAAAACTCAAATTTGTGTCAATAGACAAATCAAGTTAATTTATAGACAATTAATAAATACTGTAACATAATTTGATTAGTGACTTCCACTTGAAACAAAATTGGCACGACTAAATAGTTAAAACTCTTTGCATGAAAGAGCATAGTGAGGATGCCATATACAAATGAGAAGTTTGGCATATAAAGTAAAGTGAAGCTAAATATAAATAAATTAATTAAAATTTTGTTAAAGTCATATTCATCTATGACAATTTCATCTTAATCTTCTTTCTTTCGTATCTTTAAAATTCTGCTTATCTTTCATCCACCCAAAAGACAATTCAATTATTTCAAAATAGACAATTTAATTATATCAAAATTTTGCCTTACCTTTTAACTATTACAAAAAATCAAGTCAAATTAACAACTTGATGTATAAATTTTTACTACAATTCTCGTAAAATCAAAACCTTACCTACACATGATAGCATTTGGAATTTTGAAATTTATTATACAGGAAAAGAAAAGAGGAAGCTCCTAATTAAGGTCAATATATATAGCAGATTATTAAATCAAAACAAAATCTTTACGTATGAATTTATATTTATTTATTTATTTTTATAATGTATACATTTTTCTCGTTTATGTCATAATTTCATTTCTTTTCTCATTTTTTTTTATTTCAAACAATAATATCTATAATTGCATATATATATATATATATATATATAGAATTATTCTTCTGTAAACTATTTGCCAGCTTATAATAAGGACATGATATAGCAAATCAATATGAGTGATATCTAAAATAATAAAATTACAATTAAAAAGATAATTAAGGATGTGACAATCCTACAAACTTATCGTGTGTCATTTTAAGTTAGAAGAATTTCAAGATATTCCAAATATAATTTTAAAATTTGTGTACTTTGGTTAAAGTAGAACATAGGACGATATGATTGGATCATAGAATGACAAAATTGCTTTTGGGATCCTTATCAAACCTAGAAAAACTCCATTGAACCATTACCAAAAATCTAGAGGGACTTTTCCCATTAAATGGATATAACCTAACAGTATGTATAAAATATCATAAATATTATTAAAAAAAAAATTCATCATCATAAGTGTTAAGGGTTTTAACCTGAGAATCAAAAATAAAATAAAATAAAATAAGAGTCATACACATTAGATCAATCTATCAGAATAAAAATAAAAAAAATAAAAGTCATATATATTAGATCAATCCACCATAACAATTTAAAAGATGTAAAAGTTGAAGACTAAATAAAAGATAACATAAATGATAAATCCAGTATAAGTACATAAAAAGGAAAATGTATTAGCAATGGAATAATAGTTGAGATAAAGATATGAAGTGATGATATTCTAGAAAGATGATGATGATGCCAGATATAATATGGATAACCTGTCAACTGAGGCCTAATTGAACAATTTAAAAAAAAAAAAAAACTATGAGACGACTTTAATAAGTGAAACAAATTAATAATATGGAAATAGTCATTTAGAATTTAAACATTTTCACTTAAGACCTCATTTTCAATATTTCGAAAAGTTTCCCCTTTTAAAACCATTACACAAAAATCCAACTTATACTCTAAAACAATGTCATAAAAAAGAGCATTTCATAGTTAAAGAATTTAAAATATCATTAACTAATTGAAATATAAATTTAATGCTAGACAATGAACAGTCTAATCATAATTTAAAAACAATAATGAAACATATAAAACTACAAAAATATGTATATCAGAAAAAGCATATAAAATATATCATACATTATACCTAGCACTACTAGATGGTGCATGGCTTCCTGAAATACCACTAGATAATAAAGAAATACATAAAAACCAATGTCATGAGGGAGTGGCACACAACTTATCATCACTCCGAAAAAATGACACACAACTCATCATCATTTTCTCATATTATACCAACTAGTCATTCTATGATCTCGAAGGAGTGGCACACAATTTATCATCACCTCGAAAGAATGGTACAAAACTCATCATCATTCTTTCATATTGCGATTACACATAGGATGATGAAGCCTGCATGCAGCTAATAACATAAACATAATCACTGATACTATATAGTACATCTTTTAAAAATAATAGTGTAGTATTTGTAAACCATCAATTAAAAATCATACTTTATATTTTTCCCAAACAAATACGGTACTATCAATTGGAATTTAATATTCAAATTCAACAATTTATTTGAAAACTCCAAATATTTAAAATCATCATTTCATACCAAAACATAAATACCAATAGGGAAATATGTATTACCATAATCCATTTTTAAGAATTTTGAAATATATACACACTTAAACATACTTAAAAATATATCATTTCAAATATATTTTCTCAAAACCAATTATTTTCCAAAAATACCCAGATATTTAAACACCAAAACTTCCAAGTTCATCATAAACTCATTTGAATTTAAAACCATTTATAATCTTATAAAAAGTCACATGAAATGATATTACATATATAAAATATAAAAGTATATATTAATACATGTATATGATAAATATTTAAATCAAACCACATATATAAAATATTCAAACCATATACATAAAAATTCAAACGATATATACATATATATATATATATATCGTTATACTAATATGGTCCAAAAGTTAGTTAAAAACATAAACCACTTACAGATATCATTGATATCCACTCCTATCACTTTGCCGGGTTGCTTTTGAGATTGGTATTGGTGCCTATAATATAATAAAAAAAATTTCAGACTCTAAAAATCAAATCCAAGATATTGGTGCATTTCCAATGTTTCAAAATAACATTTATAATTCCAAAATTTCTAAAATTAGACACAGAGTAGTCCAATCTACTGTATCTCCTAAATATTCAAAACTCAAAATTGAAAATTTTCATACGGAAGCCAATTTAGTGAAATTAAGTCTTCCATTGAGTCCTATTAATACCTAATTATACAAAATCAACTTTAATTTTGTCTAATTTGTCCAGTTGCATCCAAACACATTTCAATTTTTACTCAATATTAACTAATTAATCCAAAAATAAAAAAAAGTATCAAATGAACGTTCAAAATCTAAAAATTTTATAAAGATGGGAAGCCCATGAGATAAGGAATATAATAGTGTACTCATCTTAGTCCAAAAATATCATCTACGGTCAAAAAACTTGTTGAAAAATTCAATCAAATTTTATATTCATAGATCTCTTAAACCATGAGTAGTCTTGGCAAATGAAGCATGAGAATGGATTTAGAGGGTCTTAAAATGGGGGAGAGAGGTATGGTTCAGACTGATACAGCTGAAAAATGAAGAAAACACAAAAAACATCAAACCATCATCACTGGGTTTAAAAGATCAATCCCAACGTGTTGATTTGTGGTTTGACCAAAAAACTTAGCAACTCGATTGGTCCAAAGGTGGGTTTGTCAGTGGTTAGGCGTGTGTCTACAATGGTGGCTGAAAAAGAAATCAAAGCCCACTTAACTCCGTTTGGTTTTTAAGCAGGTCATGGGTTGATAGGTCAAGAGGATTTTGGGACTTTTTGAATATTTTTCAAATTGTTTAATGAATGTATAGTTCCTTATGTATATATAGGCTTTTAAGTTACTAACAGATAAAAACCAATACAAGTTTAGATACTGTAGAAAGGAGTTGAATAATTTGTATACATTAGAAAAGTGTTTATTTTGAAATATGGTAGATTAGGGTTTATTATTTAGTTTCATAGAAAATAAAATTAGTTATTGACTGATTCCTAATTAGTTACTTTCCTAGTTTGTTGAGATTCCTATCTTTGTGGGATTCTCCTCTTATTTTCCTAGAATAGTGGATTGGAATGCCGGCCACTCCAACATAAAATATTAGAGTTGTATTTCCTTATGTGAATGAGAATTTCTCTTCCAAAAAATTCTCATGGTATCAAAGCTGGATTCAAAACCTTAATCCAATTTATTGCCAATTTCTCATCATGACCAAATACAGCATGAATACCCAAATCGATAATCCCTCAGCCAATATCATCGACAATTCACCTTTTCCTATTACCAGTCACAAACTCAATGGCCACAACTTTCTTCGGTGGTCGTAATCTGTCCTCATGTATGTACCTGGTAGAGGAAAAGATGAGTATCTCACCAGCAAGTTTCCTATTCCGGCAGCAGTAGATCCCAAGCATCACATGTGGAAGACTGAAAGTCATATGGTCATGTCATGGCTAATAAACTCCATGACCACGGAAGTTGGAGAGAATTTCTTTCTCTACAAAACAACCTAGGAAATTTGGGATGTGGCTCGTGAAACCTACTCCAGTTCCAAGAATAAATTTGAACTTTTTGAGATTGAAACTCAACTCATGATCTACGACAAGGGGAGATGATTATCACTCAATATTTCAACACAACAACCCGGTACTGACAGTACCTTGATATGTTTGAAATACATTCCTGGAAATGTCCTGATGATGTAGCTTTATACAAAAAGATTGTTGATCAAAAGAGAACATTCAAATTCTCCTTGGTCTCAACAAGGATCTGGACAAAGTAAGGGGGAGAATCATGGGAAGCAGGCCACTGCCTCCCATTCGAGAGGCGTTTGCTGAAGTCATAAGAAAAGAAAGCAAGAAGAAACTAATGATGACAGAAAATATGAGCTCCCAGGTTGCTGAAGGCTCGGCCTTATATATACACAACTCATCTTAGGATAACAAGCAGAGAAAAAAAATGCCATGGTGCGACCATTGCAAGAAACCTGGTCACACTAGAGAAAATTGTAGGAAAATACATGAGAAGCCCAATGATTGGAAACCGAATCAAGCGCGCCAGGATCGGAGCAACCGTGCAAATGCTATCACCACTTCAGACAACACTAGCACCACTACTGAAACCAGTTCGTTCATTAGGGAGCAAACTGAGGTACTACAGAAACTACTCAGACAGATATCAGTCCATTCACAATTCGCATCACCCACTGCTGAACAGCATACTAGTAGCCTGGTACATCAAAGTACATTTTCCTTTGCTCATGTTGTGGAAACTAGGAAATTAAGACCATGGATAGTCGATTCTGGAGCTTCGGATCACATGACCAGAAATATTAATGTCTTTCACAAGTTCAATCCATATTCAAGTCCCTCTACAGTACGAATAGCTGATAGATCACACTCAAAAGTGGCAGGAATCGGATCCATAAAATTGACAAAGGACCTCCTTCTCTCATCTGTCCTTTATATTCCAAAACTAGATTACAATCTGATTTCTATTAGTAAACTCACCCGTGACTTGAATTGTGTGACTAAATTCTATCCAAATCTTTGTGGATTTCAGGAAACAGATTCGGGGAAGGTGATTGGCAGTGCTGAAGTGTATGGTGGTCTCTAGTTGCTTAAAAGGAACCCTCCTCCACATGGACAAGTTCATTCAAGTTGTGTTTCTGAGTCTGTTTCCAATTCTATTTCTGTTTCAAATGAGAGTCAAGTTATGTTATGGCATTTTTGCGTTGGTCATCCAAATTTGGTGTACCTTGAAAAATTGTTCCCTCATTTATTCATCAATAAAAATTCCAAGTTTTTTCATTGTGAAATATGTCAACTTGCAAAACACACACGACATGTTTATCCTAGCATTCAATATGAGCTTTCACATCCATTCTCCATAATTCATAGTGACATTTGGGGACCCTCATGAGTGAAAAATATTAATAGGGCTCGTTGGTTCATATCTTTCATAAATGATCATACTAAAACCACCTGGATATTTCTTATGAAAGAAAAATTTGAAACAGGGGAAATCTTCAAGTCCATTTATTCCATGATTCACACCTAGTTCAAAAGCAAAATTCAGGTTCTTAAAACCAACAATGGCAGGGAGTACTTTACATCAGTTTTGGGTTCCTATCTCTTGGAACAAGGAATTATTTATGTGAATTCTTGTTTTGACAACCATTGGCAAAATGGGATAGCCGAGAGAAAAAACAGACACTTACTCGAGGTAGCTCGATCACTCATGTTTACCAATCATGTGCCTAAAAACTTCTAGGATGAAGCCATTCTTACTGCCACCTATCTCATCAATAGAATGCCGAGTCCAGTGCTACAAATTCGGAGACCCCGCCAAGTCTTCCTACAAGCCTTTTCTCACGCCAAATCTTTTTCTTCTAATCTCCCACTCAGAATCTTTGGTTGGTCATCATTTGTTCATATACACTAACAACATCGGACCAAACTTAATCCCACATTAGTGAAATGTATTTTCCTAGGATATTCCTCTCATAAAAAAGGGTACAAGTGTTACTCACCTATTACGAAGAAGATGTACAAGTTCATGGACGTCACATTCTTTGAACACCAATCTTATTTTTCCAAACCTGTAATTCAGGGGGAGAATTCGAGGGAATTTCAGCTTTAGGACATTCTTCAAGATACCTAATTTGTTAGTCCAGCCTCTTTACCCTCTTCCAAGTCCTCAAATCTGAGTCTCAATTCTACATCAGTTCAAAATGACACTACCCAAGTATCAGTTCCATGAGTCACCCAATCTGCCAAATCACACCACTCAAAATGATCTACCCGAGTCCACCCTACCTCAACTTGGCACAAATCATCAGGAACTTCATGTCTATTCTAGGAGGAGACAACCTACTAAGAACTTAGAGAACATCACTCAAGTCAGAGATTGTTAAGAACCTGAACCGGACCCTCCTACTTTAAAATTTCACACTGATATGGATTCTTCAACCTGTGAGCCTCTTGTTCCTTATGTTGATGATTCTGCTTTGCCTATTGCTGAAAGAAAGGGTGTCCAAACATGTACAAACCATCCTATTGAGAAATATGTGACATATGGGAAATTGCTGCCAACATATAAAGCGTTTATCTTAGCTCTTGATAGTGTACAAATTCCTAATTCTATTCAGGAAGCGTTGAAAAATCCAACGTGGAAGCAGGCTATCGAGGAAGAAATCAGGGCTCTAGAAAGCAATGGAACTTGGACTCTTACAAAGTTACCTCAAGGGAAGAAGCCTGTGGGTTGTAAGTACATATTTACAGTGAAGTATAAAGTAGATGGAAGTATTGAGAGGTTCAAAGTCAGGCTGGTGGCGAAGTGCTTCACTCAATCATATGGAATTGATTATCAGGAACCCTTCTCACCCGTTGCCAAGTTGAACACAGTTTGAGTACTGTTGTCACCAGTAGTAATAGAAACTGGCCTTTGCACCTGCTATACGTAAAAAATGCCTTTTTGAACCGAGATCTTGCAGAAGATCTTTACATGGAAATACCTTCAGGCCTAAAAAACTCTTCAAACAGCCGTCAAGTGTGCAAGCTAAAGAAGTCATTATATGGTCTAAAATAATCACCTGCTGCCTAGTTTGATAGGTTTACTAAAACAATAGTTACAAATGGGTACAATCAATGCCAGGTAGATCTCACTCTATTTGTGAAATTCTCACCTAAAGGCAAGATTGCTATTCTCATTGTTTACGTTGACGACATCATTTGAACTGTAGATGACTCAGAGGAAATTATCAAACTCAAAAGATTACTTGCTATTGAGTTTGAAATTAGAGATCTTGGTGCTCTCAGATACTTTCTAGGCATGGAGGTTGCTCGATTTAAGGCAGAGATTGTTATATCCCAACAAAAGTACATCTTAGATTTGCTAACTGAGACTGGCATGCTTGGGTCCTGTAGAGATACCTATGGATCCTAACCTAAAGTTAAGTACAAATAAGGAAAGAGTGTCAGTGCATAAAGGGCAGTATCAACGGCTAATGGGCAAGTTGATCTATCTCTCACACACGAGACCAGATATTGCATTCTCAATGAGTGTGGTTAGCCATCACATGAACAATCCGATTGAGGAACATTTAGAGGTTGTGAATTGAATTCTTAGATACCTGAAGATGACACCAGACCATCGTTTACTCTTCAAAATGTGTGAAATCCGTGAGATAGAGGTATATGCAGACACTAGCTGGGCTAAAGAACTAACTGAAAAGAGATCCACAAGTGGTTACTGCTCCTTTGTTTGGGGCAATCTTGTTACATGGAGAAGCAAAAAGTAATAAGTAATGTTAAGAAGCAGTGCAGAATCAGAATATCGTGCTCTTGCTTTGGGTATTTGCGAAGGACTATGGCTTCAAAGATTATTAAGGGAGTTGAGAGTTGATTTTAAAGACCAAATAAAAATGCTTAGTGATAGCCAATCCACCATCAGCATTGCTAAAAACCCGATACACCGCGACAGGACCAAGCATGTTGAAATTGATAGGCATTTCATTTCAAAAAAGGTCAACATGGAACAGTTCAATTAAGCTACATCCATACTCGATTGCAACTTACTGACATTCTCACCAAAGCCCTTTCAAGAATAAGTTTCGATGAATTCAACTCCAAGCTGGAATTGTATAACATATATAACCCAGCTTGAGGGAGAGTGTAAAAAGGAGCTCAAAAATTTATATACATTAGGAAAGTTTTTATTTTGTAATATGGTAGATTAGGATTTATTATTTAGTTCCTAATAAATAGGATCAGTTATTGACTGATCGCTAATTAGTTATTTTCCTAGTTTGTTGAGATTCCTATCTTTGTGGGATTCTTCTCTTATTTTCCTAGAATAGTGGACTGGAATGCTGGTACTTCAGCATAAAATATTAGGGTTCTATTTCCTTATGTGAATGAGAATTTCTCTTCACCAACATTTTCAGATACTGATAAAATGTTTATGCTTAAAACTTCCAAAAACAATAACTTGAAATGAGGTGTTCCATCAGTTTACAAACTCATACCAATTAGCCCTACGCTATGATATACCGGTCAATCCAAAATTTTTGACTATACAAAAAATCAAATTTAAGACCCATAAATAGCCCTTTTGGTCAACTTTAGTCAAAAATTCAAAATCTAGATTTTTTTTATTTTTTATTTTTTTTGGGGAATGGATTGTTACATAGTACTAGTCATTTTATATTTTCAAGTATCAAAATATCATTTGTGAAAAAAATCAATGTATGTATGTATATATATATACATAGTCAATCTCTCGTTAGAACATCCTAATAAATTTTCCATTAGAACTTTACTTATTAGTCACTATATCTTTTCAAGAACTAAGATTTAAAAATTATATTTTCAATTTTAGTGAAACATTAAGACCCTAGAAAAGACAAAATGAATTCTGTTATATTCATATAAATCCCAAATGCATCTTTATATTTTAACTTCTAAATAAATCAAAGGACTAATAAATGAGATTTTGGATGAAAAATCTATCACAATATCATGATGAAAAATCTATTAGGATATCTTAATGAAAAACTAATTATATATATAATATTTAAATACAAATATTTTAATATCATTAAAATATGAAAATCATTTTTATATATCCATATGTAGGAATGCAAGCACTTTTTACTTCCATAATACATCATTTGCATGGCCTCTCTCATCCATCCATTGGTCAAAATGATTTGTATGTGTCAATTTATTTTGTTGGAAATCACAGTAAACAAGCAATCAATACAAGAAAATCAATGATAAGCAATGCAATTAATGCACCGTTTGAAATAAAAGTTGACGCTTAATAAAATGCCGTCTGATATTGTGTTGTTAAAATTATATTAAAAAAAAAACCGATGCTTTATAAGTGTCGCTAAATGTATAGCAATAGTAGATGCTTTTTCAAAAAAGCATCGGTAAATGAACATAAATAACCGACATTTTTTAAAAAAAGCATCACTAATTATATAGCAATAGTCGCTACATTTTTCATGCATAATAATAGCCGATGCTTTTTTGAAAAAGCATACCAGTAGTTGATACTTTTTTGAAAAAGCATCGCTAAATGCATAGCAATAGTCGATGCTTTTTCAATTTTTGAAAAAGTGTCATCTTTCCTTTATTTTTTTATTTTTAATTTGGAATGGTGCTTTTAAATTTGTCAAATTAGGATTGTTTAATAGCTAACTTCATGCAAAATAATTAATAAACAACAAAATTCAAATAAATATTTGCATAACAAAATAATATTTCAAATAAATTAAATATTAACCCATATAATAATTTTGCTACTTAATCAAGTATTTATATAGTTATGTACAAACAAAAACAATTAAACTAAAATATTCATTAAGATGAAAAATTTGAGATCATAATTTATGCCCATTCAGCACTAAATTGGTTGACATAATCTTATGACTAAGTAACACCTTTATACTGCATATGAAAAATTTATGTTAAAAAAATATTAAAACATATACAAAATAAATAAATATTAATTAATTAGTGTCAAGTAATTAATTATGTTAAAATGTTGAAATTATCATTGTTCGCAAGTTTTACCGAGGTACATTTCTCCTAATAATATCCCTTATTATCTTCATGATATAATAACCATGTTCAATGTTTCCAGACTACTTAGGAGTTTAAATTTGTAAACATTAATTTAAATATAATATTAGCTAAGAAGTACATGTGTAAGATAACAAGTATGTAAATTAACAATTAATAATGCTCACTATAAATATGAAATTCAAACTCATATAACAATTCAATTTCATATTATCAACAAAAAATAAAATTAAACATACCGTTTCCAACGACGCCAAATCTGATACAATCCTGATAACAAAACCCAAATACAACTTGAGGCCAAGCAGCTCACCTCATGGAGCAAACTTCGGTCATCGTGCTAACTCAAATCACTGCACAACGAGCGACCAAAATCAAAATGAAAACCCCAATATGATGCAAAATCAAAAACAAATCCCAATTCTAAGCAAAATCACGAAAAAAACCTTAATCCCAAGCAAAATAAAAAACAAGTAAGATTATGAAAACCCATCAATTAAATTTGAAGAAAAACCCATGACCCAAATTTTTTCCATTTGCAACCCGTACAACACAACAACATAGCAAATAGCACCCAACAACCCAGCAATAAACACACTAAGAAAGCCAACAACGATAGCAACCCAATAAGGAAAATAAAAAATAAAAAAACAAAAACAAAAAATGGCCAAATAAAGAAACCCATTGATGAACCCAGCATGGACGCTATTCAAAATGGAAGAAAAACCAGTGAATATGTGCTCGCCGAAGGCAACAGAGGAAAAAGAAAGAAGAAACCCAAAAAATCAAGCTAACCCAACTATTCAACTTGTCTTAGAACGTGGCAAAGCTTAGATCTTTAAAGGATTGTACTTGGTCAAAAGTTAGGAATTGAAAAACGCACCCAATATTTTTTATAAAATATTAACAATGATTTTAAAAGATCAAAAGATGAAGTTTGAAAAAATTGAAGGCAAATACAAATGATTTTAAAATTTGAAAGAAAAATTAATTTGCTTAATATTTTATTCATTTCCATGTATATTGCTACTTATTTATAATATTTTAGTACATTTGATTCATATTCTAAATAGTACCTTTAATTCATTTTCTAAATAGTACATTTAATGTGTAAAAAACTTAAAAGAAAAAATTCAAACAAATAGGTGATGGTTTTATCATGAATAGCATTGCCCAAACATTTTCAAAATAATTAAATTTATCATATTTTTATTACCTATCTATTAATATTTATAAACATATTAATAAAATATAAAATTAAATAAAATATCAAAAATTAAGACAACAGCGGCATTTTTTATGTTAAAAGCATCATTTAATCCTTTTTATTATAAAAAAAATATTAATTTTGTCCAATTTTTAATAATTTAAAAATAATTTAATTTAAAATTAAATACAAATAAATTAAATGAATAGATTAATTATTTTGCTTCATATTGCTAATTAATATATTTAATATTCATATACATATGAATAAAACATAAAATTAATTAAAATACAAAAAAGTAAGACACCAAGCGACACTTTTGATGTTAAAATCATCACCTAATCCTTTTAAATTATAAAAATTCTGTCAAACTTTTAATAATTTAAGAAATAATTAATTTAAAATTGAAACACAAATAAATTAAATGAATAGATTAATTATGTTATTTCATATTACCAATTAATATATTTAATATTTATATAAATATGAATAAAACATAAAATTAATTAAAATTACAAAAATTAAGATAACAGGCAATGCTTTTAATGTTAAAAGCATCGTCTAATCCTTTTAAATTAGAAAAAAATTCATTTTGTCAACATTTTATAATTTAAAAGTTAATTAATTTGAAATTAACATACAAATCAATTAAATGAATAGATTAATTATTTTGTTTTATATTGCTAATAGATTAATTATTTTACTTCATATTGCTAATTAATATATTTAATTTATATATATATATATATATATAACATAAAATTAATTAAAATGTCGAAAATGAAGAGAACAGACAACGTTGTCTTTTGATATTAAAAGTGTCATCTAGTCCTTTTAAATTAGAAAAAAAATTAATTTGTCAAACTTTTATTAATTTAAAATTGAAACACAAATAAATTAAATAACAAGACTAATTATTTTGCTTCATATTGCTAATTAATATTTTAGCATATTTGATTCATATTTTTATTAACTATGTATTAATCATATTTTTATTTACTATCTATTAATTATGTATTAACTATCTATTAAATTATTAATTTTAAAACAATAAAATTATTATATGAGTTAATGTTTAATTTATTTGAAATATTAGTTTGTTATACAAATGTTTATTTGAATTTTGTTGTCTATTAATTATTTTGCATGAATCTAGCTATTAAACAATCTTAATTTAACAAAACTAAAAGCAACTTTCAAATTTTAAAAAAAAAAAAAAAAAACAAAAGATGATATTTTTTTATAAAAGCACCGTTAGATATGAAAATAGGCGATGCTTTTTCTAGAAAGCATCATAAAGCATTGCTAAATATTAGAAGAATAGGCGACATTTTTGAAAAAACGTCGCTAAATGTATCAACATGCTTAAAAAAACGTCTCTAAATATGGGATAAAAGACAACATTTTTTTCAAAAAATGTCACCTAACACTTTTTTAACATAAAATTTTTTTTAAAATAATTTTTCAAGTCTTTAATGATATAATTATTAAGAAAAAATCTTAAAATAATTTTTATTTAAAAAATTATTTTTACAAAGACAAATAATTGACATATCATTAATTTATAGAATATATCATTGAAGAGTAATTTTTAGCTTAGTTATCTATTAAATATATTGATCAATCATATAAACGGAAAGTCTTTTTCAACTCATATTTTGTATAGACAACAATCTAAAAAGCTATCAAAATTGCTTTAACTCATGTTCTTGGGGTTCACCTCTTCTCCAGTCAATAAATTATTTTTTTTTTAAATTTAAAAAACTATAAGAAAGTAAGATTTAGAGGCTGTTTGTTTTTTTATTTTATGTCTTAATGTAAATTATTTTAAGTTACAAGACATGTTGATTTTCCTTAAAAAATAATAAATTAAAAAATACAAATAGACTACGCTTTTCAATCTAAAAACATTGCCTAAACCTTATTTAATTAAATTTTTTACATTTTTTATTTACAAATTAATAACATTAACATTAATGAAGTACAAATCAATTAATTAAATAGTTCATTTATTTTGGTGTACACTTCTAATTAATATAATTAGTTTTTTTTTTTAATTTCTCAAAATTAAATAAAATGAGAATATATTTTGAAAAAAAAAAAACGTAATAGACGATGCTCGTCTTTAAAAGCGTCACCTTTTTGCAATATCAAATTAATCACTTTATTAGATACAAAAAACAATTACTTAAAGAGTGTATTTTATTGTGTATATTTCTAATTGATATATTTACTATTTTAATACAGCCTATGGTAATTAAACTTAGAACAATTTTTCAAACTTTATGATTTTGAGACTTAGAGGTTGTTTGTTTTTTATATTATGTCTTGTTATAAATAAATTTAAGTCATAGATCATGTTGATATTCTTTAAAACAAAATAAATTAAAAAATATAAATAGCTTATGCTTTTTAATTAAAAAGCATCACCCAAACCTTAGTCAAATTATTGTTTACATATTTTTTTAATTTACAAATTAATAACATCAACATTAATTAAACACAAATCAATTAATTATATTGTTTATTTATTTTGGTGTACACTTCTAATTAATATATTTAGTTTTCTTTATACTTCTCAAAATTAAATAATATTAGAATAAATTTTGAGAAAAAATACAATAGCCGATGTTTTTTTCATAAAAAGCGTTGTCCAATATCAATTTTCTCAATTTTTTTTAATTTACTTACTAATTACATTAACATTGAAACAAAAATTAATTAATTAAATTGTTTATTTATTTTGATGTACACTTCTACTTAATATAGTTATTTTTCTTTAATATAGTTAGTCTTCTCTATACTACTAAAATTAAATAAAATTAGAATAAATTTTGAAAAAAATTATAATAGCCAATGCATTCTTCACAAAAGCATTGTCCAATATCATTTTTTTTTTTTTTAATTAACACTTTGTTTATAAAGGCATCAGCTAATGTATTTTATTCAAAGAGTAAACAACATCGAAAAGAAGCATCGCATATGGTTGTTATTAAGCGATGCCAATATTGTGAAAACATTGTCTAATTTTAGCATTATAGTTGATGCTTTATGTTCAGCGTTGCGGTTTTCTTTTAGCAGACCCAATTTTTTGTAACGCCACCTAATTAGTGTTGCTAATTTATCATTTAAGCATAATAAATATATATATTATAAACACAAAGTACAATAAAATAGAGTCTTCAATATTTTATTGCAAATGCACTCAAAGTAGGAAAATTTCTTATCTTGGCCTTGGTTTATTATAATTAAAAGTTGGGAAAGTAAACAATGTACTCCATATAAAGTGAAACAAAATATTTTATTAAGTAAGAACTAAATTAAAAAAAAAAAAAAAAAAGTATACTTTTCAAACTCATTGCAAAACCAATTTAAAGAATTGCAAATATATGTAAGAGTTATGTTGTGTTAGAAATATACTCGAACTTGACATCACTAAGTGTAAAAGAAATAACATTTCAAAAGAATTAAATTTAAAAATCTAGAATCATGTGTCAACAGGTTTCGAATATAATGTGGAAACTAGATTCCAATGCAAACAAATTTAGGGTTCTAAATAAAATCATGAAAATTTGGCTTAGTCTGGTGGTGAAGCAGTGAGAATGAAAAGTAGGCACAACCAATCCACCAGCACATGCAGACACCTTTTAATTCCTTCAGCACTTCAGCGGGCCAATACCCTATCTTTGGCTATGAGACTGTATGAGAGCTTTGTCTTGTACTAATGGAATCCAATCAGATGTTTGATGAGGAAAGGGGTTTAAATAATCCAATACGTATGACACAATTTGATGCAACAGGCGCTGGATAATTTATACAAAGGAAATGGCTTGTTTCATGTTGTAATGTATAATTGCTCTCTCTCTCTCTTCTGTCTCTTTCAGCACAAAAAAATAAAAAAACAAAAATTAAAAAAAAAAAATTGCTCTCTCTCCCTTTCCTGTCGGTGACACCTCTCATTGGGTGAGTTATATATATATACTTTTAATTAAATCAAAGAAAATGTACAATATTGTCTAACTGCTCTCTCCCTCTCAATATTGGGTTGGTTTTATATTTTTGAATTAAATTAAATTTCTATATTATTTTAAAGAAAGTGTATCTATTTGTTTTTAAGAAATTTAAGAAAATTTGTTTTTATAAAAAAACCTTAAATATTATTAATTCTAAGAAAATCTGTTTTTATAAAAAAAACACTTATTAATTCTAAGTTTTTAAGTAATTTGCAATATTCTTTATACTTCGCTGATTAAACATTTTAAAAAAATTGTTGACTAAGTAATATAACTTTTTTTAGAATTCAATTTTCAAATAAAATGTTTATTTTTGAAATAATGTATAAAATTATATGTAATAATAAAATCTTTAAATAATAAACTGTACATTATATGAATATTAAAATATTTATTTTCTAAATATAATTATTTTTAAAAAATAATGTACAGTTTATTTTGTCTAATACAACACAAAACATGTTATTGGTCACAATTTTTTTAAATGTAATTTTGTTTTGCTAATATTTTGGTTAAATCTTATTAATTTATTTACTATTTTAAATATCAATTTATTTAGATAATGCAGTTATTGTCATGGTAATCAATATAACTCTTAAAATATTATTATTATTATTATTATTTTATAATAAAAATTAAAATAAAAAATACAATACATTTTTACACCAAAGTTTGTATAATGATAAATACAATACAGTAAAGCTACCTATTTTTATGATAAAAATTAAAATAAAACAATACACATTTATGCAACAAACATTTTTTATTGATCAATACAATATTGTTCAATATAATTAAGTTCAATACTATACAATCCAGCCCAATGTGACAGAAATAATATAGTACAATCATGCATATCAATCGAGCTCAAAATGTATAAACTTTGCACATTATATTAATCCCTTCTCTCTTTCTCTCTTTCTTCAAAAGTAATACCTTTTTCTTTTCTTATTAAGTTACATCTATTTAAAAGAGGGGAATCAGTGGATCTTACTTTAGGGAATCTACAAAGTAATTAATATCAAATTGAGCTACCCTTAAGCTACATGCCAAATTTAGCAAAAGTTATTTTGTATGTTAATGATGTGGAAATTTATGAGTAATTAAACTGAAAGTTAAAATGATACTGATAGTACAGTACAAACTCCACATACATAAACACACACACACACATATATATACATATAATGGAAACTTATACATAATATTATAATTTCATCAAAAACTATTATTATTATTTATATACACACACACACACACACACACACACACACACACATATATATATATATATATATATGTGCAATTTGCAAATGGAGCAGAAGCTGGGGCTAGCTGGAGGCAATATAGATATGAGTTTTGCAAAACCCAATTCTACTCTCCCAACTGCTTTTTCACGATGACTTTGGTTTAGCTTGATAGAGATATGGTCCATCTCATATGCTCTCTCTCTCTCTACGTGTCTCTTTCTTTCTATATCCATCTATATATCTAATCTCAACCTTTTCTTTTTCCATGCATGATGCATTTTCTCCTAGTCTTACTCTTCTTTACCTGCTCTCATTTTCTTTCTATTCCTGCCTAATTATAATTCCCACCTGGCCTAGCATATAACTTCTCTTGCTATGATTCCTTTATCTTATTCACAACCATACCAAACTAAATATATGTAATAGTTTTCTCTTTCCCTTCAACCACCCAAAACTAAGAAAACTATATGTATGTAACATAAATAAAAAGAAAAGGAAAGAAAAAACAAATTGCTGCTTAGCTAGTAGCTTTCAAGAATGAAATTAAAATGTCAATTGCTTTGCTAGCTTTCTTCTCCTTCTTGGGAAGCTTGCAATTTTAAACAGATAAAGCAGCACTTATATTCTTGAAAAATAACCCATCCATCTTCTTTTCATGCAAAAGGTTAAATTATATCCTTTCAAACAGTATTTTGTTTCTTTTTGAAAGAAAAGAAAACACACATTTTTATTTCCAATGAAAACTTGATGGTGGAATAGTATAAGGAGATCATCAATGGAGGCTCATGAAAAACAGCAATCCTTTGTGATCACAACTCTGCCATGCTCATTCTCATCCTCCTCCTCATCTTCTTCTTCTTCTTCTTTCACTGCTAGTATAGTTCCGCTTTCTTTCTCTCCGGATCAGAAAAGCCAACACCAAAGTGAGGGGCAACAAGCTGAAGACCAGCGGCCTTATCTACAAGAAAATGGGGAGGCATCCATGGAATTTCTGAGATTCATTAGCATCCCTGGCCATGGTGGTGGTGCTGTAAAGTGGAAGGACATAGAAAAGAGGTTCAACCGGCTTGCCTTAATCAGGAACAGCCATGAACCAGTCGTGAAATGGTCAGATTTTGGTTTTTGTATAGGTAAGAAAATCTGACTAGTTAGTACTTTTTCTCAGGAAGAAAAAAAACAATATAAATTTTCCCCACGGTAGGATATACATATTTTAACTATATTAATCTCTTAATGATTCTTGCATTATTTTAGAGAAAATGGAGACCCTTTTTGGCCATGGGACTAAAAGACCATTCTTTGTTTTCAAAAGCAAAAAGTTATTAATAAGAAAACACTACCTTTTCGTTTTTAAAATTTGAAACTTTTTTCTAAACTTGTGAATTCTATTTTGGCTATTGAAGTAAACTTATGTATTCTTGCCAAATTTTAATTATTTTTGGGCAGGAATGCAAGAATCTCAGGAGTTTGCTATTGAGCTATTAAGGGCTCTGAGAGGATCAAGAAGGAATTTGAAAATTGATTTATCAAAAGCTGAACTTCATAGATACTGGTGTCAAATGACTGACCCTTGCTTCCATTCAAGGATAAGGATTTTCTTTGACATGTAAAATTTATACATCCTCACTTAAATTTTACATTTTTCGTTATTCCTTTTCCAATAAATTTCCTTAACTCTGTAATTGACTTAAAACGCGGTGGGGGTGAATTTTTTTTTTTTTTTTTTTTCCTTTTTAGGTGTGATAGAAACATGGATGGGAAAATTACAGAGATGGATATTAAGCAGGTAAATTATTACATTTACTAGAAAGCTTTTCATACTAATTTGCATAAAAAAAAAAAAATTATTGGGTTTGATTTTGTAATCCTTTAGAATGAAGTATTTTCATAGAACTTTGATGTTCATGTTCTTTTGGATTTGTCTGATTTGGGCACTTTTACAGTCTATTCTTCTAAGTGCTTCTACAAATAAGTTGTCTCTGTCCCACGAGGAAGCAGAAGATTATGCTGCTTTAGTCATGGAAGAGGTTGACAAGGAAAACCGAGGCTACATTCAGGTACCCAGTTTAGCACTATAACAACCTATTAATATTTAACAAATAGAAAAATGAATCTGCTTCTGATGAGTAATTAGGGCATGTTTGGGATAGTTTTTACTTATAGTTTTGTTTCAAAGTAGTACAATAGATGAACAAAAATCCAAATACTACCTCAATACTACTTTTGAGCATTGAAAGCTAGAAACAACCTTTGACAAAGTCACTCCAACAAGACCCAATCGATGTCAACATGTTTGTGTCCATCTTGCAGTTATCTCAGTTTGAGACTTTCTTCAAAGTAAGCTTATCAAAGGGCTATTTTTCAACTAAACAATCATCAACCGCACATTATTCATATCCTAGTGAGGATCCATTTGATCAAGAAGAAGCATCAAGGGCTGAAATTCTATTCCGGGCATATTGGAGACGTGCATGGATAGTGTTGCTTTGGTTGATCATTTGTGTTTCACTCTTCACTTGGAAATTCATTCAATATCGCCATAGAATAGCTTTTCAAGTAATGGGATATTGTCTCTCCACTGCCAAGGGTGCTGCAGAGACTCTGAAACTCAACATGGCTCTGATTCTTCTCCCTGTTTGTCGTAACACAATTACATGGCTTCGTGTCCACTCTCAGATCAACTCAGTTGTTCCATTCAATGACAACATCAACTTCCACAAGGTAATTTGGCATTCAGAAAAAAAAATATATATATATATATATATATATATATATATATATAAATATATACACACATACAACATTCAATTAAGGATCTTTAGTAAAAAGTAAGTAAAAAAATACAAAATTCCATTAAGGATCTTTTTGAAACTTCTAACAAAAAAGTAGTTTGTCACATGGGGATGAAATACTAAAGGTGCCACTGCTCATGTGGTGATGATCTTGCAGTATACAAGTTACGAAATCAATGTCTATTACAATTTTGTTACCAGTGACAAATAGCAATACTAATTTTGTAGTACTTACTTTTATATAGCAGCAAATGTCTTACACTAACAAGCACATAACTTGGTGTAGCTGATTGCAGGAGGGATAGTGGTGGGAGTGATCCTACATGGTGGAACTCATCTTGCTTGTGATTTCCCAAGAATTAGTAGTTCTGACCACTTGATTTTCAGTCAGACAATAGCATCCCGATTTGGGTACCATCAACCATCATACATTCAAATATTAGCCACTACAGAGGTGGCAACAGGCATTGTCATGGTAATACTAATGACTATTGCATTTTCACTAGCAACAAAGTGGCCACGCCGCCGTTCACCTTCACTCCCTAGTTCAGTCCAGCGTGTCACTGGGTATAATACCTTTTGGTACTCCCACCACTTGTTCATTCTTGTGTATGCTTTGCTCGTTATCCATTCTATGTTCCTCTTCCTAACAGACAACACAATGGAGAAAACAGTAAGCCTTCTTTTATACTGGCATTTATCATGAAATACGAGTACAAAAAATGGGGTTTAAATGGCTATGATAAACTTTTTTTCTTTTTTCTAATTTTTTAACCCGTTTGTTGTTCTAAACATTTCCTTGAGCAGACATGGATGTATATTGCCATTCCTGTGCTAACATATATGGGAGAGAGAATCCTTCGTGCGGTAAGATCAGGGTGCTTTGAGGTGGAAATTCTGAAGGTATACCATCAAATTTCCCCATAAACTAGAAATACATAGAAAAGGGATAGTGTGAGAGTTTTTATAATTTTACAGGGGAAGATGAAAAAAGTGGAAGTTTAAGAGACAGATTGTAATTAAATCTCTCGTTATCTGTCACATAAAGAATATATGTGTCTCTATGTATATATATTTTCCTTGTCAAGTTTCAGGATTTTAGTTTTGTAGAAAAATGTAATCAAATTTAGTTTTCTTTTGGGGAAACTATTGCTAATTGTTCTTGTTGCTTCTGTTTGTTTTCTTTTACTTGGTTGCAGGCAAGTTTTTATCCAGGAAAGGTTTTGTCCCTAAAGTTTCAGAAACCAGAAACTTTTAGTTATCGGAGTGGCATGTACATATTCATTCAATGCCCTCAAATTTCACCACTTGAATGGTAATTGTTATATATGCACCTTAATCAAGTTATTTGTTTGTTTTTACACTTTATACAAATATATATATATATATATATATGTATATGTATGAGGGTTACCTTGCATTGCATACAAATATATACAAATACTGCTTGCTTAAAGCCTTAAAGCACCCAAGAAGTCAGTATAATTGGAAAAAGATTTCCATATATAATGGTAAATTTCTCCTCTCTTACAACTTCAGGCACCCATTTTCCTTAACTTCAGGACCAGAAGATGACTTCCTAAGAGTGCACATAAGAACTCTTGGAGACTGGAGCTATCAAATGTACAGTCTTTACCAAGAGGTAAAAACTGGGAGAAACTGAATGCAGACTGCCAATCCTTAAATTTAGCTGGAAAACTATCAAATCCCTCCGAAAATTTCATATCTTCTCAAGTTTTGCAGGCGACATCATCTGCAGTAAAGCAGTATCCTAAAATATACATAGATGGACCTTATGGAGCTGCCTCCCAAGACCATATCAAGTATGATATAGTTCTTCTAATTGGCATGGGAATAGGAGCTACACCTTTCATTAGCATCCTCAAAGACATTGTTAATGGTGTCCAAAATGCTCGCTGCAGCAATGTAAGATCCTTGTCTTTATAATCCTTCCTCTATGTTTGAAGTTTGGAATCCACTAAACTAAGAAAAGAAAAAACACACCGTGATCCTTACATTTGTAACCATTCTACAATAATTTTTTTTTCTTTTTATTATTTGGCTCTCTTCAACCAGACAATGAAAATTGCTGTCTTGGTAACTTTCTGTTGTCCAAACCTAACCTTCCATGTCCTTTCGGGAATTGAAGTTGTTTTTCTAATGTACTTACTAATACTCGCAATTGCTATTCTAATATTCTTCTTCAACATCAATACTCACTTTAGTGTACTTAAAAACAGAGTAGTTGCAGAGATTGCAGCATTAGAAAATGTCCATTAAAAGCTTACCTTTACTGGGTTACAAGAGAACAAAACTCCTTTGATTGGTTTAGAGATGAAATGAAGGAAATATCAAACTCAGACCAAAAGCAGGTATTAAACAGAAGCCAACAATATTTAACCTTTTGTTCATGATTTTGCAATCTAAACATCCTCTAACCATTCCAATTACTGTCTCTGGCAATTTTTGCAGTCTCCTATAGAGGTTCAGAATTTCCTCACCAGTGTATATCAGGAAGGTGATGCACGATCGGCTTTTATCAGTGCTATTCAAGCCTTGTATCATGCCAAACATGGCATTGATATTGTCTCTCGCACACCTGTAAATACTCCGACTTCTTTTCTTCTTCAAAACTCACTAGTCATTCAACCAACAAAAAAATTAGAAAAGGTCTCAAATGCCTCTAATATTGAAGAATACAACATAAAATCAATACTAGCATATTTATTATTATTACTTTTGGGCTTGTTTTTTAAATGTTTATTTATTTAATTTCCAGAGCTATCCTTTTGAGATGCTTATCGTTTAGTAAATATGCTTACTTGCTTAGCGAGGAAACATTAACAAGGAGTTTTGTTTAACTCTCTTTTGGCAGGAGCGACGCCACTCCTCATTTCTTCAAATTAGCATATGCATTTACATACCAATAATAGTCTTCATTTTCTTATCTTTTTCTTCATTTGAGGATTAGGCACTCTGGGAAAGGTATATTAGTTGAGAAATTGACATATAGAAAATGATTTTTTTGAGAAGGCATACATCCAAACCTAACATTGATACCCTACAAGTTTTCTAAGCAAATTTTGCGCATTAAACAATTCACCATCACACTTCCAAATCCCATAGATTGCAATCTTCTTCACTATTACATGAGTTTCTATTTTAGTTGACCAAATGAATTCCATTATTGGTTTTTGAAAATATAAGGTGTGCTTTATGGAACTTTCAGGTACGCACACATTTTGCCAGACCAAATTGGTTCAGCATCTTCTCAAAATTGGCTTGTAGACATAGAGGAGCAAAAATTGGTGAGATGCAAGAAAAATTTTCACAATGCATAATGCATTTGGCTATAGAGTTTCTTTGCATTGATAATTTTAGTATAAATTCATATTTAGCTTTCAATATAACTTGTGGGGTTTGTGTCAATAATGAGTAGTACTTATTCAAATTTCGTTTTTTTTTTTTTTTTTTTTTAATAAATTGGACAGGGGTATTCTACTGTGGTCCACCAGCATTAGCAAAACAGTTGGAGAGATTATGTATCAAATTCTCTACCAAAACCTCTACCAGATTTGCATTTCACAAGGAATATTACTAGATTTTTCTCCAAGTGTTTATGTTACCAATTCCATGATTGGTTTTTGGAGGTGCCTAACACACAAAGGTTAAAATTAATTGTATATAAATAATATAATAAGGTTTAGCGCTATTCCATGCTTTGGAAGGATTCTAACCTACTCAACAAGAACACTTTAATATTCTAACCTAACAATAATATAAAAGTGCATTTGACCAAAATTAACCCCAATTTCATGTCTTGGCACATGAAGTTTCAATTATTACAGTTTAATTGCTACCATACCGATAAAAATGGCTGGGAGATAGATTATCATTTGATTCTTAACCAATAACTCAACCGTGATAAAAACTCTCCATGTAATAAAAATGGGAGGACAATAACAACATTTTTTCCTACAGCATTGAAACTGAATAGATTTGTATACTTTTTTGGCTAAGGTTGTGATTGGAGATCCAAACCAGGATTATTTCTGTAGTTTAGCCACAGTTGCGTTCATGTAAAAGATCTGCTCTGCTTTCTTTGCCCAATCACTCACTTTTCTTTTCAAAACAAAATATGGTTTGACCTCTTCATTTCGGGCACCTTAATTGAAGTATCAAATCGAGTTTTCAGTACAATTTCACCCTCCAACAACATTCTCTCCTTCCCCACCCATAACACAATTTTTTCTGGTGATGAAAACAGATACACCATCCCTATGGACACTCCTTTTCAGTTACCAGTGATTCCATAACTTTAAAATGTGCTCAAAACACAGATTATTGACATTCGATAGACCTTGGTCTTTTAATTCTGAAGAAAACAAGCCATCTTACCAAATTATACAATAGCCTTGAGATGTTTGAGATGAATTTTATATGCAGAAACACGAAGAAAAAGAATCCCAAAATCAATTGAAACCATGTTCACATGATTTTTGTTCCCAGAAACTAAGGTCAGTTCTGGCACAATTATTAGAGCAAAACACCCTCAAAAGGTAGCACCATAAACTCAAATAAAACCTCTGCTATAACCTTATTTCGTCACCGTCAGATGAAAGACCTGTGGGTCTCATGTTCAACCCTCCAATGCTGATGCTCCAGAAATAATCTCGATCAATTCTGTGGTGATAGATGCTTGTCGAGTTCTAATGCAAATAATGGCATAAACAAACAAGATCAGTCGAACACATACATATAACCAGACTACTACAAAATTCATAGCATGTAGATAAGTAGTACTGACAGAAATAGCCCATTTGACCACTTAGGAAGAACCATGACGTTTTTCTTTACATTCATCTAGTTAACCCTTTTCCTCAACTATGGCTATGCAATACAAGGGAGTGTAAAAATTTTTAATCAGCACAAGTGACAGGATCCCATCAACTGATGATTTTATAGTGCTGGTTCAGTGCATTTCTAAAAACTTCAGAATCCAAACAAATAGAATGCATGCAGAATAAATTTATTTTCAAATAATCACAAAAATGTCATGATTTTACTGGATAAATAACTCTATGCACCATCCAATCTAAACTGTGTCACTCAAAGTGCCACTTTTATTTTCAATCTGCTCTCTCTTTCAAGCGAATATCTCTCAGGCCTCTATAAAACACTGTCTCATCTCATCTGTCTTGCAGTCCTAAAACCTGATTGCTCTATGCAACTCTCTAGGGCCAACTCCTTTTCCAACCCAGTCTCTTTAGTTAAGTCTATCTGAAGCCTCTCCAATACATTGTCCCATACCATCTCGTCAGACTTTTAGTCCTACCACCCTACTGCTCTCTGGTTCTGTCATGTTTCTTCGCTCTCCAGGTATTATCTATGACTTAATCTTTTCTCTTTACTCCTAGGTCTAATGGTCAAATGACCACCACATTTACCAGATGCTGCATTCTGCAGCTAAAATCAACCATCTGATCTAACTCATACAAAAACATGGCAGCTTGCAAGCGGCTCAATTTCCACGGGCCTTTTGACTTTTATCAAGTTTCTTTTTTTCTCAACCCAATCTACTCAGCTTGGTCCAACTCTAATGAGATAGCATGGACTCTGAATGGTCTACATGCATGCCACAGAGAGAGAGAGAGAGAGAGAGAGAGAGAGAGAGAGAGAGACCTATTATAAGTAAGTGTGAGGCGATCAAGCATCTCGCCAGCATTTCTGCTGGAGCTATCCATGGCGGACATCCTTGCTCCTTGCTCACTGCAAGCATTCTCCATTACCGCATTGAACAAGACCTGAGGAAGAAGTAACAATTCTTTTATGAAAAGTATTGTAAATGCATCATGAAATTTATAGGCATTATACTTTCTAGTAGAGATCTTCACTTAGGGGAAAAGTTGGATTGCATTCTGACGCTCCAATAAGCACTAAAATAAAACATAAAGGAATGTGCACATATAACTGCTAGGCACTGCAGCTCATATGTTTAGGGAGAGGGAGACCAGAAACTAAAATAAATTTAGCATCTTAAGTACCTAGGGCTGTCAAAAGTTATAGAATCAGAAATGTGAAGGTTAACACTATTCATTTATACTAAGCAGGTTTCTCATATTAGCTTTGTTCTTCAGAAGATAATTTTTTGAAAGAATTTACAAGAAGACTAATCATAGGGTATGAATTCAACTTAATTCCCATCCACTTACATAATAATCAACCTCACAAGAAAGAACTTACACAAGAAAACTGGAACTCAGCAAGATTCTGAAGTATTTCTGACTTTGTTTCACCACCTTCAATCTCATATGCGTCTAGATCACCAACCTTTCCGCCAGATTCAGATTCTCTCTCCACAATCTATACAAAAGACAGCATCATATATCCACTAAACAAAAAGCATAAAACTATATGAAAAAGAGATTTTTATTAACTATTCTTATTACCTCTGGAGATAACACGGTTGACATTGTTGGGATGAAAGAGACAACTGAGTGAAACTTGTTGAAGATAATTCTCAAAGCATCAAACTCCACATTTTTCAAAATGTCATCAGCCAGAACAGATACCTGAAGGAACAAATGTACAAAGAACGATGTAGGAAAATTTCTTTTAATACATTTCATATAATAAATACCCACATATGTAAAAGCACAAAAGAGTATATCAAAGAGATTTAATAGAATCCACATCATTAAGGAGGGTGGTGGTGGGAAATCCCTTGACCCTATCCATCTACGGAATGAACAGCAAATGAAGTCCGCAATAGGAAACTAATTAAAGCTTAAGGTCAATGTCTAAAGAGGCAAAGTATCATAGCAATATACAATACACAATCTTATATTTTACACATTGCGAACCAACAGCAGAAGGAAACCATGAACCAAAGGTGAAAGCCTAGTCAAATAGATGAAAAGATTTTGACCACACTTCCAGCTTTAATAATATTAAAAGAAAAATTACAACACCTTTATGATTTGCATAAATGCCTTTGTATTTTTAGAAATTTACAGAAAAACCCTTCTTTTTTTTTTTTTTTTTTTTTTGGCAATGAACCTCTTTTGTACATTTAATTTTTGAAATTGTGTAAATCAGGTGTAAGAAAATGTGCAAATGAAATAGTTTAATTGATTGTTAATTTGTATTTGAAAATCTGATGTTTAAGGTGAAAAATTCATATTCAAATTCAAAAAATTGTGTACAAAAAGGATAACATTGCAAAAAAGATAAAATGTATGGGATGTTTATGTAACTCTGAAAATTAATGGAATTTATTCAAAACTGACAAAACAAATGGAGTGTCATAATGATTTTCCCTATATGATAATAAATAACGTATAAAAGGCCAAAATTCAAGAGCATATATGTGCTTGTATACATTTGAAAATCATTTTTATATGGGCAAGAAGACAATATACTAACCTGAGAATAGTTCAAAGGATTCTTCTGCATCTCATTAACAGACAAATCAATGTCCTTCTTTGAGTCACGTATCAATTGAGCCTTTGCTTTTTCCCCCAAAATTACATATTTTGTTTCTTTATCAGGACCTATAGTGGCAACAGATATATTAATTCATATAGTATCCAATCTTCATAGGGATCAAGAGACAGACAATCAGCTTGCAAAAATACCAGAATTCAACCTATGCAAAGCCTTGCTTATCTTGACTGAAGTAGAGTTAATTCCACCACATAGACCTTTGTCCGAAGAAACAGTAACAATAACATTCTTCTTAACATCAACACCTAGCAAGAAAAGAATATACAATGAGGACAACTTAAAATAATTAAACAGAGCAATAGAAACATGATCAGTAAGGGGCACAGGTAAACCAATAGAAAAAATCTAATTCATAAAATATTACTTTGAAAAAAGCGAATTATCACACACTACTTTTTCGAAAAGATTGTTGCACAAAGTAGAATATTTTCAGCTGTCATTCGTAATAGAACTCTAACTCTTTTGGCAAATCTAAACTGTATGATTTTGATTCAGAAAACTCGCAGCAAACTATTTTAGCCTGGTTTGCTTTAGAATAAATTGGAGATACTTCAGCCTATAGTCTCTTTTCATCACTCTACTAAAATACAAATAAATGGACTAAATGGCCCAACACTAAAATACTTTAAAAAAAATAAAAAATAAACTGTAGTTTATTTTCCAGTAAGATTGATTATCCATCAGACTGCACTGGTAAATGCACAGTGAGAACTACAAACTATGAACTATTAAAATTGAATACACTATTTGTGCTGGTCTTAGGGCAAAATTATCTTATACACTTACCCGAAACATATTTTAACATAGTAAAACACATTATCAAATGATTAAGAATATGTCAGCAAGTAATCCTCTTGAGAATTGTATAGACTAGACAATGATTTGGAAGACATACTTGGAGTATCACCAAGAAGTGCAGTGAAAGGTTGCCAGAGGCCACGAGAGTTTTCAGCTTTAGTTTGAATTGCTCGTAACTTAGAGGCTGCAACCATCTTCATTGCCTTCGTGATTTTTTGGATATTCTTCACACTCTTCATCCGATTTCTAACTGTATAATAATGAAGTACCAAATCAACCAATGTCATTTTTGCCCCAAAAAAAAAAAAAAAAAAAAAAAAACCGAAAAGAAAGAAAAAGAAAAAAATGTAGTTAATTTACTAAATGATGACAAGAACAAAATTATATCACAAAAGAGAAAGGCAACATCATATAATGACCAAAAAAACCTACCAACTTGAGTTGAAATAGAGCGTACTCCATAAAGGGCCTGTTCCCTGTCCATCCAAGCCAACTACTTTAGTTGCAAGCAGAAATACAACAATTTTTTAACTCGTAAAGCAAACAAGTATACTTAAAACTATAAGATGACAGCAAATATGTCAATGTAAGGTTTTTGTCATTGATATGGATCTTTTCTTGATTTGCTTCTGATTAATAACAATGATTAAACAAATCATTTCCAAAGAAATCTAACAATAAACAGCAGAGTTAAAAAAAAAAAAAAAAAAAAAAGATTGATAATGTTGTGTGCTTCATCTAATTGAGAAAACAGAACTGTAACTGTCTATTGCTCCTATTACGACACCACCAATCAAAAAAATGTAGAAAAAGAAAGAAAGCATAAGAATATAATATTAAGCAAATATAATCTATTCAAAATTTAAAATAAAATGAAACGAAAAGCTGTCTCATAAGCTGTAATTAGTTTAAAGAAAGAAAAGCTTATAGCTTTCAATAAAAGCAACAAGGTAATTTTTTAAGCCAAAAACAGGTTACATATGACATGCATATAGATTACTCAAACAATAAAACTAAAAATAACAGCTTTTTTTTTTTTTTTTTTTTTTTAAATTTCAGGCATGGTTAAAAGAAATGAAGTTTTTATATCTCACACTATATCGACTTGTCACTTCCTAGCCAGCTATGCCTAATGCAACCATTTAACTTAAAGGCGGAGACTGTCTCCTTTTAGTCACCAAGTAAACACAAATTGCAATGTGAAAATTATATCTCCGATTTCCATAATTTTCTTTCATGGCAAGTACAATGTTGAATAACATAACAATATACTCAGAAAAAATAATAGAAACACAGTGAAATGTCTCTAATAGTTCATTAGTCCTCAGAAACAGCTCTGACTTTTTATATTTAGCAATTATTTGTGCCCTTTCTCTTTCATTTGTACTCTCAATAGGCAAAAGTTATAGATTAAAAAATAAAATAAATAAATAAGTAAAATTTATTTCTGTTTGTTAACCGAGAAAGTTTCTTCATTTTTTAGGTATTAGAATGTACATAAACCGTATAACTACAGCCACAGCTCAGTCGAGCCCATTACATCCACTCGTCAAATCTGATGCAGACATTTTACGCCTAAGACTTGAACTTTCTAACGATTAGAATAAAAATACCGAAATGTTCATTTTCCTCAACCTTATTTTCCCCTCAACTTTCTTTATAACCAAACAGGAGCAGAATGAGAATACACGATGCACAGAACAAGAATAAAAATAGATATTAGAAAAATGAAGGGGCAAAAAAAAAAAAAAAAAAAAAAACGTACTCAGATGGGAAAAGAGAGGACCGGACTGCGTTGATTGGACGGGGAGCGATGAGAGGGGCCAAGCGCCTCCCTTCTCGTCTCAGAGCAGCCATCGCCATTGCTTTGGGATTCGATGGTGGAGATTTCGCAAACCCTAGAACTGGTAGCTGTGGATCGGAATTTTTGAAGAAGAAAGTGGCGAGCTCAGGATACCCTTTTCACTCTTTGACGCTGAGGGTAGGGGAAAATTTTCTAATACTTCCGGTGTTCCCACAGCTCAGTACTCCTTCGGTTCAATATTTGACACGTGGATTATTATTATTATTATTATTTTCCAAATCATGATCAGCTCTTTTCTTCTCTAAATGCACGTTATCTCACTCTGTTTATCTCGAATTCACGCTTTTCCTTCCTTAAAACACGGCCTCTCATTTCCTAGAACACACGGTTTCTAACCTTTGTAATTTCAAACTTACAAAACAAATTTTGTCAAGGAAATAAAGAAGTCTATGCAGATGGGAAGGAAATAAAGAATTATATCCGGATGGGATAAGGTAAAATTCAAAATTTTGATGTTAATAGAAATATTAAAAGTTTAAAATATAAAAATCTGGATAGAAATATTAAAAAGTATTCAATATCGATAAAAAATTATAAAAATGATAGAAATTTATTTTTAAAAATAAAAATTTTTATTGAACCTTTAGAATTTATTTATTTAATCCATCAATTATCAAATTAATTATAAAATTTGTTAAAATATTAAATAAATATTATATTCTTCTTAATCAATTAATTTATAATAAATATTAATGAGTATAAATAAATTATTATTAATAAAAATATATCAAAACATACATATTTGATAAAATTATTTATTAACTAAAATATATAAAATAATTATTACAATTATATTATATTTTATAAATGTCATTTTAATACCATATAGAACTTATGGGTGGTTGAAAATCATCGATATTTTCCTCATTTTGATTTTGAAATATGAAATATGAAAAGTAGTTATGAAAAAATATATCTACTTGATAATTTTGCATATTATTGTTATTATGCCAACCATATGGATCTTGCATTATTGGTTGACTATGTATATAACTACTACTATCTGATGGTTGAGTTTTAGATGGTATCCATGAGTTGCTACTTGATGACATTCCATAAATATCCATTGAATAAAGTTATGAAAATGACTTTCAATCTTCATTGATCTAAAATTTATAGAAATCGACTCAATTTCTTGTTGTGACATCTTCATTATAAATTTCCCTTTATGCATATAGTTTTTTCCAATAGCACCAATTCTTTAACCTGTATTTCTATTCCCATTATCTTCATAATCATGTGTGTTGCATATGTGTAATATTGTTCATGCTTAATTTATGATTTGCCAGGTTAAAAAATATAATTCACAATTTTTGTATTTTTGCTTTATCAATAGTCAATAAATATAACTTATTAATGTCATTCGATTCAATTTATTTTATTTTACTTATATTACTAATTTTTAAAAGACAATTAAAGGCTAAAAAAACTATCAATGAAATTATTTGATAAAAAATTACATTAAATATCAATAATATTTATAAATTTTTTTAAAAAAATTTATAAAATTTATAAAATTTCATGGATATTTTCGAAATTCAGTGGAAATTATAGATTTTTTAATCAAATTATGAAAGATTTGATTTGAATATTTTGCCGGAAATTTTCATGAAAATTATAAAGAAATATCAAAAATTGAAACAGATATTGCGGAAATTTTATCTGTTTCCATGTGTAACTTAAGTTTCGTTTCTACCCCACAGAAAAAATGAATATATCCATGAAATTTCCAAGATATTTTTGATTTTTTAAAACTTGGGTTGAGGTGGGGAAGAGAAGAGAGAGAAAAAGAAAGAGCCTCCATTGCAAATTTGCAGAAGAAAAAAAAATTGGAGATAAAATAAGGGCTGAGGCAAAGAGAAAGCAAGAAGGGCTTTTGGTGAGAGTAACATTGTTGTTTTGTTGGTTTTTTTTTTTAAAAAAAAAAAAAACAGAAAATTATGCCTTGGACCCTTAAAATAGGAAATTCTTTTGTGATCTACACTCTAAAAGTTTTTTTTTTTTCTTTGGGTTATGTAAATAGGTGTGTGAAGAAAATGTTAAATAATTTTATCTATCAATTCATTACCCAACTTCGACCTCTACAATTCCATAATCTTTAACTCTTTTCTTTTTATGTTTTTTTTTCTAATTTTTTTTTCTTTTGGAAAAATTGGTACTTGATTTGTGAGTTTGAAAATTGTTGGAGTAGAATTGTAAAAATTGTATTAGGTAAGGAGAAATGGCAATAAAACAAGGAAAACAGTTAACGAATGCATACGGAATAATAGAGATCCGTTTATGACCTGGAAAGATATACACATGTCAAGTATTTAAGGGAAAGAGTACTAAGCTATAGTTACTCCGAAAGTATTAGAAATTTTTCTGGGTTTTTTCGAAAAGTAGCCATCCCGTAAATGGTTTTTTGAAGAATAGCAAATTTAAAAAAAAAAAAAAAATAGCCAACTTTTAGGACATCCGAACTAAAATACCCTTTATTACTATTTTTTTTTTAATCTTTTTTCCCTACCAAAACACTTATTTTCTCTGCTTTCCCTTTCCCTTTCCTTTTTGAAACACAGCAAGGCCTTCGAACACACTAGGGCTTTACTTTTCCCGTTCGAAACACATCATTCAAACACAACTAGGGCTTTCCTTTCCCTTTTGAAATAGACCATTTGACCCTACTCACAATTCCTTTCCTCCTATCCATTATTGAGGTTGAAGAAGCAACCTCTGCTTTCACAAGTCCAAACTATAAAGCTGAGGACCCAAAAATCTTCCTCCTTTTCCGTTGTTGATGCTGCACAGTCCAACTTCTTCAAACGTTAGTTTCGCTCCCTTTTTCTTTTAGCCTTTCCCTTTCGAAACACACCATTCGACTCTACTCATAGTTCCTTTCTTCCGATTTGTCATTAAGGTTGAAGAAGCAACCTCTACTTTTACAAGTCCAAAGTAGGAAGCTAAGGACCCAGAAATCTTCATCCTTTCCTGTTGTTTATGCTGTACAGTCCAACTTCTTCAAAGGTTAGTGTCGCTCTCTTATTATTATTATTTTTTTACCTTCACTTTAACATCTCCACCTATTCCCTGTAAAAACTTTCAATTTGATTCCGCTTCTCAACTGGGTTTTTGTTTTCCTTATTATTCCCTCTTCATTTTTATACATTATGTACCAAAAAAGTGGTTTTTTTTTTATGGTCGATTTTTTTTTTTTTGGGGGTTTTATAGGTTTGATAAGGAAAAAAGTTTTCTACATATAATAGATAAATAGACGTTGATGTCTATGTCTGATAAGGAGATCTCCAACGTCGGCATTAGTGGTGGTGGTGGTGAAGGTGGTGGTGGGTGTGGAGGTGATGATGGTGATGAAGACGAGGATGAGAGTGGTTGTGTTTGTGTCTGATATGGTTCTGAGGGCATTTTGTTTTGGATAACATGCCTAAATATTTGATGTTGACTGTTTCATTTTATTGTGTAAGTTGGTGCCAATTACTCTCTCTAGTCTAGCCCACATGGTGATGATTTAAGGAAGGGAATTCATCAGTGCTACGCATATATATCTGGGAAGTAGTGTGAAATTGAAATGGTTGGGGTGTTCTATAGGCATTTGGCATGTTCTTCTCCAAGTACCTGAATAAGTTTTTAGATGTGCAACTCATCATTTATAGTTGAAGCATATAGGTGATGAAATCATTCTTTTACTCTCTACAGGCCTTTAACAGATACCATAACTTGATTTTAAAAGTTTGATATGCATAATATTATTCTTGGTCCATGGATTTCTTTATTTCTAGTTCCAGGAAACCTTTTTCTTGATTTTTATGGGAGACAAAGCAAACACCTGTAGCTATTAATGAGATATTTTCTTGAGAATGAGGAGATTTTGATTGCTAAAATCACCATAAAAGTATCTTATAGAAAATTATTTCTGCTTGCTTAAGCATGTAAACTTTCTGATTTAACAATGCAAGGAAGATCTACTTGTTTATTGATTTTTTGAATAGCCTTTTGCTGTGTATCTGCAATTATAATATGCATGTCTTTTATAAACTTAAGAGGCTATGCAAACAGAATGTCGTTTAGAAATTAACCTCTTTATGTTTCTGTGGCTTAAATTCAGATGTCATTTAAAAATACATGTATAGAAAAAAGAGGTTACATAAGTTGCAAATATGGTTTTTGCTCTTAGAAAACTGTTTGTATATGGGATTGTTGATCCTGTAATTCTAATTGGTTTTTCTGAATTAGTAATCTGTTCTAATTCAATTCGTGAATTGTAGGTGTATTATATCATTGAAATTGCTTGTCATTGTTGTGGTCAATACCTCTGGGATCTAGCCTACACATTTCCTTCTCTACTTTTCTGGGATTCATTGAGTATACGTTGAAAAACATATAACTTGTTGGATTTCATTTTCACATATGCATTTTTTCAACTCAAAATATGTATGAATTGTGTATTACATTTATTTTTCTACCCCTGTTGATCTTATATAGAGGTTGTTGTAATTTGTGTTCAGGTGCTGGAATTTCCCTTTCATCTTTAGTAGTTGTAGAAGGAAAGATTTGTTGGGATCCTTACTAATATTGAATTTCTATATTTTTCAGCATTGGAGGAGCAAGTGATGGAATGAGCAGAAAATTGAAGCACAAAAGTTGCCATCATTAGAGTTACAAGTGTTTGCTGAGAAAATTACACACACACACTTACAAAGATAGAGAAAGAGAGAGAGAGATATATATATAAATAGATAGAGAAGCATTGGTGGCGGTTTGTCCCCCATTAATGTAAGTTGCTTCTCTGAACAAAACAAAAAATTGTTGTAAACTAATTTCGCTTTAATGTAACGAACTAATCTGAGAACCTTTATTTATGTTGTATTGGATGGTTCTTCAGAATTGTTGATAATTTCCATGATGGATTATTTTAGAGATGATAAGTCATCTCTTTATAAATTGCTCAATTTTGAACCTTTGTCATTATGAGCTATGCTTATAATATTGTGTTATTTGGTGTGACGGAAATATTTGTGTTGCATGGTTAGGATGTGAAATGTGAAATTAAAACTATCATGAAGTTGTGTTTTTGTTTGAATTTAATGGGAGGTTTGAATGTGAAACCATAATATATGTCTTAGAACTATAGGTTATCCTTAGGAAGCAATGTCACATGCCCATGGTTGGTTTGTTTCCTAATGTATAATGTACACTAATATATAGAAGATATTGTAGCTTTTAAATCCACATATGTGCTGGTTCGAAAAGATTCTTTAGCCATTTTCATTATATTTTTGCACAAATCCCGTTAGGTGTATATCATTTAGGTTCTGGAAAATTTTTCGCTTGGCGGAAAAGTTTTTCCTTTAGGTGGAAAATTTTTCCTCAAGGCAAAAAACTTTTTCCTCCAGGCTGAAAATTTTTCCTTCAGGTGGAAAATTTTTTCCTCCAGGCGGAAAAATTTTCCTCCAGGCTTTCCTCGTGTCGGAAAAAACATTTCCTCCATATGTTATGCTTTGTTGTATTTGATTTGTAGATAAATGGATTCAGATTACCAACGAAGGTTTTGGGACTCGAAGATATCGAGGGCAAAGGTTAATTGTAGATAGAACTTCTGGAAAGCCGTGTCGGATATTAAGTTCAAGCTGACTCCAGCCCAAATAAAGAAGTTCAAGGATAGCTGTTTTGGCCACTTTTTGAAGGCCAACGAGATACAATTTAGTGGTCACATTGTCAACAGCATGCTGTATAGGCTATGTGTTTGCGACGACAAGGATTCTATAGTATTTAATTTTGGAGGGCGTGGTGCTAGATTTTTGCGGAGAGACTTCACCATAATTACAGGTCTATGGTTTGGTTACGAACCCAATAAGCGAGTTAACATCTCTACTCGTATTAGTGACACGTATTTTGGTGGAAAGCGAAAGGTCACTAACTCGGAGACAACCGAAGCTTTCATGACCACATAGTGTCAAGACGATGATGAAGCCGACGATGATAGATTGAAATTGGCTTTATTATATTTCCTAGAAACGGTTCTTCTAGGCAAAGAAAGCATGGCCATCGCATCCCATAATCACTTGGAGATGGTGGACGATTTAGAGTACTTCAATAACTATCTATGGGGTACTTTATCATATACCACCACCATTAAATCGTTGAAGAGTGCTTTTGAGCATAGAGAGTCCATGGCTTTAAACAAGTCAACGAGTTATAGTCTTTGTGGGTTTCCTTTGGCTTTCATGGTAAGTTTATTACACTATTATTTAAAGTTTGTTACACTTGTATTTATGGTGTGTATTTCTTTACTTACTCATTATTAATTAATTGTTTAATAGATTTGGGGTTTTGAGACAATTCCTTCGTTAGGTCAAGCATTTGGAAAGAAGTTGTCGGGCATGGCATTCCCTCGAATTCTTAATTGGCATATTTCACAAGTGCCAGGATTTGAGAAGGCCACTGAACTCTTCGATCATCGTGATGTAAGTATATGAGTTCTTCCACTTATATGTACAAATATATATATATAAATATACATTCCAACATAGTAATATTATTTATAGACTTTTGCAGTATTTTAAGTAATATTATTATTACTTAATAATCATTTGATGATAATCCCTTTTGTCTTTTGCAGTATTTCGTTCATGGCTTAATAAATGTAACTGAATTTGAGCATGCATATATTGGCAAAATTGCATGGGATGTACATCATGACATTACTCCATACAGTGTTTCACTTGCTGTTGGAGACAAGCCACCACACGGAAGTCATGGTGAAAAAGATGAAGGTGTTCCACTTACAAGTAGTGGAAGAAGTAAGAAATGAAAACAGGCGTCTGTGGAAAGTAAGAGTAAAGGAGGGAGGCGGCGAATGGGAGATAAGCCGATAGACTAGCCTTCATCATCGACTACAAGAGTTGCTGCTCATGTTCGTGTTAAACCATTGACTCCATCCCAACCTCCAACGACTCCATCCCATGATGAGGTTTGAATAAATTGTATGAATATTTATCCTTTTTATTATTGTAAGTACTAATCATTATTGTTTCTTTTAGGTACCTTTGAGAGAGAGATTAACTATCCTTGAAGGTGAAGTGGCTAATGTAGGGCAAGACGTTAAGGATTTAAGAATCGCCATGCTTAGAGAGTTTGCAAGTTTGGAGACCAAGCTTGATAAGTTAATGAAGCACCAAGGAGTGGGAGTTAATGCTGACAGGTTGGGAGATAGGATGGAAGCGGATGTTGACGGGGATGAAAATAAAGAAGAGTTTGGTCTCAATGCGACCCCCGTTGATAGACAGTCACATCCATCTGTTGTAGACGATGCAGGACCAAGTGTTACGATTATCGAGAAAGTGTCTCTATCAGAGTTTCTAGCCGGGAGACGTGCAAGAAAGGTAGTAGCTGCTAAGCAAAGGATAGATATTGGGAGGCGGGATAGGAAGGCGGTAGCAGCTATTACAACTCCTTACAGTGTTGGAGGCTTGCAGAAAAAACTGCAGCACACTTTACCCAGTGATTCTTCTACTTTGAAGTTCGACCCATACAAACTAGTACCCACGCGACTTGTAAAATTTTTTGACCAATTTATGAAGTCCGGTTGGGCAGCAAAGGTTGATATGGACATTTTGTCTGCGCGTAAAGACTTTTTCCAGTTGCTTAAAACCAGTGAGAAATGGTTGAATCACGATGTAAGTATTTTTCGATCAAGATTTTTATTTTATAATTTGATAAATTCCATAGATAGTTGTTCAACTGCATGGATGTAATTTAAAATTAACTCGTCTTTCAATGCAGCATATGGAAGTCCTGCCTTACTTATTTCGTGTATGTGCCAATCGATTCCCTAATATTTTTTATCCTAGTTTTGAGGTGATAGATGAAGGATTTTGGGTAAGTAAACACGTATTAAAGGCCAGGTGTCCTATATGTGGCTATTGTGATTTTGGGTAACTAATAACTTATTTTGTTGTAGGTATACATTGAGTAGTGTTATGGAAAGTTCCTCGCCAATCCATCTAAGTTCTAATTCTCATATGCAATGCAAGAATATGTATTGGGGATTCGAATGAAGGAGTCGAAGCCATGGAAATGCGTAAATCACGTACAATATAGATGTCCAAATTGTGTAATGTTAACTATTCATTTATTCATGTGCCTTTCTTTATTTGTTGTGCTAACTGAAATCCTATAATGTATTGACAGTTGTTGATTCCACTAAACAAGCAAAACATACAGTGGCTTGTAGGGCACGTGGACTTGAAACAGCGTCGTATGACTGTATATGACTCAGATGAGGCTGGCAATCGAAATAAGGGAGAAATTTATTTCCAAAAATTATGCATTATGTTACCTTATTTACTACAGTATGCATCCTTTTATAAGCAGCGGATGGATCTTGTAGACTCCGTTGATGAGTTTACATGTGAATCGGCACAAATTCCTCTCAGCAAAGTAACGAGTAAAGCCCCTTAATACGTACATGTTTGTTGAATAAATATTAACTATTGAATATGGTTCTAATAATACTAATATATGTTATAATAATTGTTTTTTTGTAGTGGTGACTGTGGCATGTTTATACTCAAGACCATCAAGTTTTTACATGCTAGATTACCAATGACATTCACACAAGATGACATGGAGTTCTTTAGGAGGAAGTATGCATATGAGGCTTACAACAAAGAACTAAGCATATGAGCTGGGTGGTGACGTATTTTTCTTTCCTTCTGTCATGTTTATAGATGCATATTCTTTATTATATTAGAATTTTAATTGTAAAGATAATGGTGGCTTATAATGTTCATTTAACAAAAATAACAATGTGTTATTGATGTAAGGATAACTAATTGACCTTATAAAATGTGCCATGTTTATTTATTAGAATTCCATTATGCACAAACGTCTTACGAGCTCAATTGCAAATTCTAAAAAAGTTTCTGCTTGTCGGAAAATATTTCCTCTAAGCTGAAAACTTTTCCTCATGGAGGAAAAATTTTCCTCCAGTCGGAAATCCCATATGGAGATCAATTGAAGCCTCTGGATAATTTTTCGCCAGGCGGAAAATTTTTCTTCCAAGCAGAAATCATTTTCCTCCTATTGAAAAAAGTTTTCTCCAAGCGGAAATCGTTGAATAATTTTTACTCCTATTAGAAACTAATTTCCTCCACTTGGAAAATCAATTTCTAATAGATTATTTAAGTTAATAGTAGGGTAAAAAAATTGAGAGTGGAGACAAATATTATATAAGATGAAGATGGACTTAACAAAAAATGTATTGACATTTAAAATCAATAACCATTTTAAAGAAAAGAAAAAATGATATATATTTGTTTTTCTTTTCAAAATCATTTGGACATTTCATAAAAATGAGATGTAAACAAAAGATTTAAAATCAACTTCAGAAAACCTCTTTTCACTTAGAATTAAATTTAAAAAAAAAAAAGAATTGCTAATAAATCTTTCACCGTGGAGTAGAATATATAATATCCAAGATATGAAATAATTGTCAAAACATATTAAACCATAACACTAAATTAAAACTTTCTAATTCGAAGCATAAGATAATGGATTTGTACATCTCTGCCTATAATGTCCAACACCACCGCATCGGCTACATCTACGTCCAATAACATCTTCACCTTCGGATGGTATGCGTTGCATTCTCAGCCTACCGGCTCCCCTATGTGTCCATCTTGGTGGAAGAATAATACGACTTACCACGTCATCTGGGGCATGCCACTGTTTTTCATCTAACACAAGGTAAATGGACTCAGCATAAGCTGCACGATATGCATCCGCGGTGTAGTAATGAGAACACATGCCATAAAGAGCAATTTTGCAGTCTCTGCAAGCGGCAATACAATGATCACAAAGATATTGATTAAGATCGAAGACTTTGCATAAGTATGTTTTTTATTGGAGATTAACTGTACCCCTCAAACTCCCACCTTCCATAAGAAATTCATGCATATTAATGGCTTTCGCACATAGTCCAATGGACTTCAAATTTCATAGTTTAAGTTGCTTTTCCATATGGTCAGTAACAAGCTTCGTCAATTTTGCACCTGCAGTACGTCGCTCATAAAACCACCCTTGCAATAAATCCCGTATGTGCTCAATTAATGCTACTATTGGCATCTCTTTAGCATCTAGCAAAATACTATTCAAGCTTTCTGCAATATTGGTGGTCATGATAGTGTACCTTCTACATGGAGAAAGAGAACGTGCCCACCTTGTAGGGTCACATGATAGAATGTAGTGGGCAGCCCTACTGTTTTTTGCCTTAATTTGCCCCATATAAAACTCAAAATCTTCAACCAAATATGCACTAGCTGTGAACATGAAACATTGTATTATTGTTTCATCTTTTGCATGTCCATTTGCTTTAATATTTCTGCTTATATGGTACATGCACAACGCATGGTATGCATTGGGAAAAACTTTGCGTAATGCCCTTTCAATAGCGAGTGTCTATCACTCACAAACACCAAATCCGGAAAATCTCCGATGGCATCCTTGAGGTTTTGGAAAAACCATGTATATGCTTGCTCGTTCTCTCCCATTTCATTATCATTGTCCGGCAACTTATGATCAAAATCTACATCATTATGATCAACATCATCCCCTGCTGCATTGTAATTCTTATCATGATCAATATTGTGCAACTGCTCATACTCCTCATCGTTAGGAAACCGTTTAGCATAGTCACCTCCAACATCAACTCCTTTGTGGATGTTAAATGATGTCCAGGCCCCACGAACATCAACTTGATTTCTAAATTGAGTTTCTTGAACCATAATTTCCTAAGATGTAGCCTGAATAGGTTCAGTACTAGAAACTTGTGGTAGATGAACGCCAATTGGAGTACAAGAAAAAGAATGAAGATTACTCCCACTATCCGAAGCAAAGGCTGTTTGATGAACATTTCTAGATACATGTTCAACTTTCGAAATCACCTCAACATACATTGGAGGCCACATCATTATCATCCCTCCGTTCCTCACTTCTTGAAGAAAGCATTTCACATCCCTATCACAGCGTAATTCTGTAGGATCCAACTTTTCTGCAGATCGTCCATATATCCATTTTAGCTTTAGCAAATATTCATTTCGATTTATCTGAATAGAATTGAAAATCTATTCCTCTAACTCTGATTTTATGCATCTCTTACCGACGGAAACCATTATATTTTTACCATTTCGATATTCCCAATTACCACCATCATTTTGTACCAATGTTCCATTGTATAAGCCCGCAATTACAATATCATCATCTTCCATTTTACTACAAAATTAAATGAATAACATTAAACTAAATCAATAAATATATAAAAATTTGAATAATACTAAACAAACATATTAACTGTATTAAAAAAGTTGATTCTGTTTTTTTTTTTTTGGGCCAAATATAGCTTTTTTCCTACTGGCGGAAAACTGGCAGAAAAATTGGCGAAAAATTAGCGAAAAACTTGGGAAAACTGACAAACTGGAGGAAAATGGCGGAAGTTCATCTTTTTCGCCAAATTTCCTCCGTTTTTACTATTTTTCACAATTTTTCAGTTTTACACAAATTTTCTCCCATTTTCAAACCATATGCCACCTAAATATCTTTACACTCACATATAACAGCTCATAAATTAATTTCCTGTATACCCATATTAAATAAAAAGCTTAAAAATTCCAAAACTAACGAAAAATACAAGAAAAAAGATAAAAAAGAGAAAAAACACATATTTCCTTAGTTTCATCTAATAAGAAGAAAGATAAAATTTTTACCTAAGTTTAGTTTCAGATATGAGAAAATACAAAAAAAATAAGAATAAGAGGAGATGAGATGCAAAAAGTGTTTGTGGCTTGTTAGATAAACCCTTGCACAAAACATGAACGGCTGTGTAGAGGAAGAAGGAAAGGGTAAAAAAAAACCTATTGCGTAATTTTTAATTTTATCAAAGGTATTTTTGTTCCAAGATGGCTAGTTTTTTTTTTAAAAAAAAATTTTGATATTCTTCAAAAAAACATTTATAGGATGGCTACTTTTCGAAAAAACCCAATTTTTCTTAAGATAGGGAAGGGAAGCGCTATGATTCATGTGAAATTGTTATTGACAAGGACAGTTTTGTGAAATCACATCATTTTATTTTTTTGGATGCAGTGGCTCCATAACATTTTTACAATTTTAGGTTATAAATTATAAATTTTAATTTTTCTTTTTGCATTTCTACTTCAAAGTAAAATAGTTTCCAAATAAAAATAAACTTCAAAGAAAAATAATAGTAATAGTAATAATAATAATAATAATAATAAGACTAATTATATTAATAATAAATAATTGAACTTCTATACCAAAAAGTGAGAAATTTATAATAGAAATGCGATTGTACATTGAATATTTTACTTCTTTATTTTCCTCAAATGAAATTACTTTATCCAAATTTTGAAATGCCTTCTTCTTTATGCTTTTGTTAGTGGCTCTACATTCTACATTTCATAGTCTATGAATTATTCCTTTCTATTTTCTAAAGAATTGTAGGTTACATCTCATTCTCATTCCATTTGTATCATATCCTTGGTATACTATTATAGAGGTAACACAACAGCTTTCTTATTTGTTACTCTAGGCTTATAGTATTCTGTCAAATCATTTAAAATTAACCACATCTTCATATTGTGTATTAATTAAAAAATGAAGTTAAATTTCCCATTTACTATGTCTTCTTTCTAAGTTGCCATCTCCAACAAATTTTAATTCCCTTAGTCCCCATTTTTGAATCAAAAGTCAAAACTCATTTTGAAACTTATCAAAACTCATAACTATGGAAATTTTAGAGAGGAAGATGGAAGGGGTTTCCAATAATCTATGCTGATAACCTCTTTATAAACAATAGATAGATCTCTATATGGATAAGAAATCTGGGATTATAACCACAATATCTTCAAGGTATTGGCCTTCTTGAGTTTTTTTTATTTTTTTTTATTTTCCATATTCTCGTTGTGTATATGAAATTTTGAAGGCGTACATCATCAAAAGTAAATCCTAAAGCTGCTGAAATCTAATCCAAAAAAGCCCCAAATTAAAACCAAAATGCCAAACCTTTAACGTGTTCTAACCTCCGTTCTTATTTGCTCTATCATTAAAGTGAGAAATTACTTAGACTTTTTTAGAATTATATAGTTATGTAGATTTTATTGCATGATTTTCTAATTATCATTATTATTACTTACGCTTTTTTCTTCATTTTTTTTTAATTATATAGTTAAATTCCATACTTTGATTTCTTATTGGCTCTAACGATAGAAAGTTCATTACAAATAGCAAACAAGTTGAGGTCTACATATATAAAGATAACTATAGATGTTATGAAATATGCTCTTGATGATGTTTTCCTCCTAGTTCTCATCCATGTCTATCTCTTTTACTCACATCCCTACACCGGATAATATCCTTATGTATTCTTGCTAATTTTTTGATTTCTATATATATATAAACATGTTTGTGTAATCATCTAGTTTGTTGTAGGGAGAATATGATTTGGAAAATTGAGTATATAAAAATATAAATGAAAAAACAATCCACTTATATATATATATATATATATACAAGTCAAATATTATATTTATGATTTGCATGTTGAACTTTTTGACAGGAAAGTGAAAAATCATTCAAGACAACCAAGCAAAGATCAAGTTAAAGATTGCATGAATGAAAATAATAATTGGAAGAATCAATCGATGAATACATCCACCTGTGGAATGACGCCAAAAGATTTAAAGTCACTTTTCAAAAGCAATTTAAATGAAGAAATATTATGGCAAATTGTTAAGTAAGACAATAAAAAATATGAATAAGAAAAATTAGAGCTTAATAATAGATATATATATATATATATAAATGTTATAAATTGTCTAAAAAAATCATTTTTGTGTTGTGAAAAAAATTTCATATGTGACAGTATTGTATATCTTTGCTTAATAATCGCAATAAATGAGAATATTTATTTGGTATATAAGGGTATGAAATGTTATGATATGTACATTTCAATTTACAATGTCAATATTAGGATTCGTATATGAGATAAAAATACATTTTATAAGACTAGAAATTCTTAAGTTGCAAATTGCCATCTATTATATCATTTCCAATAAAATTGTATTCATCAAAATAATTAAGAAATCCAATCTCCTTTACTTAAAATAAAAATAAAAATAAAAAAAGAACGAAAGAAAGAAAGAAACTCAATCTCAAAAAATTAAGTATATCGACTGCATAAACAAAGAATTTCTTCATAGTAACAATCATTGAAGCAAAGCTTTCGCCAATAGATTGTATTACTTTTACTATTTATGAAATGAATGAAAACCATACCTACACAAATATTAGTAAAGTTAACATTATACACATGATGCTTGTAAACTATTGAACCATGAAAACATATATTCAATTTCTAAATATACTTGAATTGATCACTTTATCATTTCTTTCAACACAATATCAAAAAATGTGATAGATGAAAATTTTAAATTGTTATATATCTTCAAATACGCTTTTTACTTTAACAGACAACTGTCATTTTACATGATATCACCTAAAATTTTGGTTTTAGATGGCAACTTATAACTATTATTAAAACTAAATTTTAGATGACTCTTTGCTTTTAAAACTGTCATCTATTATGAACAAAATACATTATAAATGATGACAGTTTTGTAAAGATTGTTATCTATAATAATAACTATAGATGACATTTTTATAAAAAAAAAAAAGTTATTGATAAATATTGTATAGATAACAATTTTACTTAAAATTGTCATCTATACATAAGATTATGACATTTTAAAAATCATCATATACATTTTTTTCACTAATCTATTTAAATTATTAATTTCATTTATTTTTTAATTCTTGATATATTTTTTAAAAATTTATGGTTAAAAAGATAGTATCATAATATAACACAATAATTGCATGTCATCCAAATTAAAAAAATAAATAAAAAGTATTTATGTATATATATATATATATATAAAGTACAAATTCCACAACAATTTATAATGGCAACTGCATTAATATTACAATATTGGACGAAAGAAATACGATGTACATAATCATAAGCTTAAAAAAGTGTTTAGTAATCTATTACAAATACAAAATAGTAATATAACGTATTCTTCAACCAAGCTTACCCATTCAAATTACACTTTATCGATTTCCTCTGCAATATAATAACATTATCAAAACATAAAGCTAATGTTAAAATATAACTCAATTTAATACTTAATATTTAATTATAAATTTTCCTTTACCTTTTGTATAATAGAGCATGTTGGATCTTCAATAATTTCTTTCATGTACTGCATTACATAATAATCACATTCAACCTAATTTGAGGTTACTACATTTGGATAACCACACAATATGACAAAGTTATAAACATTTGTTATACCATAAATACAATCACCAAAACAAATTAATAAAACTATGTTAAAAAAGTTTATATGTTACCTTTACTAATCTCCAAGCTATACTCCTTCTACTTTTACACCATGTTTACATATTAAATATTTTCAGGCCACTTCAAGGAAAAAAAAAAATCAACACCCAACAAGTAGGATCCAAGAAATAAACTATGTCATTATGAGGATTGATGATTATAACACCCAATGTGACCCTATAAATGATAATCAAATGGTTAAATGTGTAAAGTTGGTCAAAATTGTAAGAGCATAAATTTTAAAATGTCAAAGTAATTATGAAAGACTTACACTCTACTTTTGAATTTTATAATTTATTTGCAATTGCTTGTGATCTTTCCTCATGAGAAGTCATAGAATTATATATTATTCTTGGATCAACAAATCCATACACATCTATCAAATATTCTCTTTAAGCATGCTGTAAAAGTATCTAAAAACAAAAAACAAAAAAAACAAAAAAATTATCATTGTTAACAAAAAAAAAAAAAAAAAAAGAAAAAAAAAAGAAAAAAAAGGAAAAAGAAACACAAAATCCAAATTGAATACTTATTAGTGTTTCCTCATGTATGTTACGATGCAAGTAGCTGAAATTAAATCTATGCTACAAAATTGTGGAATATTTTATTTCAAAAGAAAGGTTTGATGATCATGTCCAAAGATTTCATTTTTCTTTTTTATTTCAATTGTTTCACCAAAACTCATAGCTTTTTCATCATATTCTGAGACAAATTTGAAAAATAATGACAAACAAATTGATTTTTTTTGGCATGATAAGAGTCTTTAATATGATTGTCTGATTCCTATAAATGAATTAGAAAAAAATTGTCAACAATTATAAAAATAACATATAAGTGTAACTTGTGATTAAGTTATAAGTTTCTAGCCAGAGATCTCTTATATAAATAGCAATCTGTAGTAATAACAATCAATTTAGTCATTAGTCAAATACTATTTTATCCTTCCATTTTTTTTTCACTAAATAGATCAATTAACTATGTAAAAAAAATTAATTATTCATGATTATATGATTATGACTAATTAGATGCAACTTTACCACATTAATTTCAAAGCTTTTAGCTTCAAAGGATTGCTTTTTGGTAGATATTTAGAGTCTTTTAGCATAACCCTTTTGTCCTTTTCCAAATTCTCTAGGCCCTTTAGCAACCTTGGGTTGCTGAGTAGATTCCTGCTTAATTAAAAATGACATCAATATTAGTTAAATACATAAAATCTAATCAAATATATAGTAATATAGTAAAAGAAATTACCTCATCTATTGAGAAGTCAATGAAATCTCTAAGTCAAGCTACATATGATGCAATTACATCATTTACATTTATCCATTCTTCTCCAACTAGTATTAGTAAAAGTGCTTCATTATTTATGGTCTTGTTCATAGTTATATGAATATTTAACCCCAATGTCATTCCATGAATTGTTGCATTTGGATCATTTATTGGCATGCAAACATCATAAGCTATTATATTTTCAATGGATTCCATTGCAAGTTTGCATAATTTTCTCTTTAAAATATTTTCACATAATCATTAAACAAACATTTAACATAAGAATTAATTTTAGATAAATGATACAGCATATACGTTTTCTATCACATCATACTTACCATGATTAGAATTTGATGTAGCTTGTTCCTCAAACAACTTTTTTTTGCATCCATCAAACATTGCTGCTCCTCCATAAATTTTCTTTATTCCTTTTTAGCAATGAGAACTATGAAAATAAGCATTTGGATCACAAAATTTCTTAAACTTTTGAGTCTTCCAGAATGCTTGAGAATCTCTATGATGAGAATCCGCCCGAACTCGCACGACCAACCATCTGCTGGGGTATTGATCCGATAAGGAAGAAGACTGGACCGATCACTACAGCTCAAGCCAAGAGATTTAAGGATAACCTGGCTGCTTTTATACAGGGAGTAATTAATTCTCAAAAGGGCTTGTCAATACCCAAAAGATACAAAGCCTGTTTTAAGCATCCAAGTGGTGGAAGTCATTATGGATCTTGGTAGCTATTTTAGTGCAAATACAGACTCTAGACATCAACGAATGGATCCAACACTTCTTGGATTCAATGGATATCACCAAGAGACCATGGAATCATCTCAAGGCATAATCAAAAGCACCTAAAACCAGCTTGTATGGACAACATCTCAATTTGGCCGAAAATGTGTTGTATTCTTATTCAAGCAAGTTTGACTTATTCCAATCAAGGGGCAACATGTAGGAATCATTATTAATCATATTTGGCATCTTACATAGCATATGGAAGCTGATTTGGAGCTCAAACAAGCTAGACATTGGTCAAAGATAAATTAGTAGTCAAACTAGTCAACTAGTTTCCTAATTTGATTTTGACCTTTTACTTTAGGAAATTAGTTTTAGATTTGGTTTCTATTTATTTATTTGCTGGATAAATCAACTTAGGGAATTTATTATTTTGTTATTTTCTTTGTAAATTAATTAATTCCTAATTCAAAATAAAATAATTAATTAATCCAAATTAGTTTAGGAAAATAGGTAAATTTCAGTCAACATGTTTCCTTTTCTCTTTGGTGGCCAGTTTTGTCCTAGGTTTTTAGGATTTATTGTTTTGTGACTCTAGCATATTTAAAAGGCTTATTTTTGAGGAAGAACACACCTTCAATAATATTCAGAAAATTATTTGTGAGATAGAATTATTTTTGTTCTCTTATAGAATTATTTTTGTTCTCTTTGAACACCTAAAATACCATTAGAGAGACCCACCTCACCTTTCTTGGGAGCTGACTTGGTAGGACACTATACATATCGGGTTCAAAAAGTTTTAATTTTTTAATCAATTTTGAGTGGTATATTTTGGGGTTATCTAAGAAGGCTCTGTCTAAGGAGGTAGGTTTTTAAGGAGTTTGAGACCCACCTCACCTTTCTTGGGAGCTAACTTAGTAGGACATTAAAATATACCATGTTCAAAATTTAATTTATTACAAATGTTTTACCCAACGTAAGTATTTATAATGGAAATTAAATTATTGTTGCAATAAACATTAATAATAAGTAGTTTAAGGGATCTACATATTTGTATGTTTGTTGTGTTGATTACGTGTTAATATGTGTGCATTTTAATTTCAGAAAATGGCATCCTTTAATCCTCTAGCTACAATTTTGAATCAAAAACCATTGGATGGAAATAACTAGGACCTATGGAAAACCAATCTCTATATTGTCCTTGATTTTGAGAGAATTAAATTCATTACTACAACTCTGAAACCCTAGGAGCCTGCTGCCAATGCTTCAAAGGAAACTAAGAAGCAATATGCAGATTGGCAATGGGCAAATATAACAGCTCGCTGTTATATTCTTACCAGCGCTGTAAACATTTGCAGAAGCAACTTGATAGTCTGGAGTGTGTGTCAGAAATGATTCAGACTCTAGATGGGATGTTTGCTAAAAGTAGCAATACTGCGAGACAAGCAGCTATAGGGGCATTAATGAACACTCGCATGACTGGAGGAAGTGTGCGGGAACATTGTTTAAAGATGATGGCACATCAGTACTGTGGAAGTGATGGGGGCTAAGCTGGAACAAGAGATGAAGATAGACATGATCTTGGAATCTCTACCGAACAGCTTTAGTCAGTTCAAAATGAATTATAATATGAACAAACTAAAGCTTACTCCTGTTGAACTGATGCACGAGCTTGAGAGTGCTGAAAGGTCTCTCGGGAAGCAAGAAAGTGCTTATCATGCTGAAAGTTCTTCAAAGCCTAAAGGGAAGCCTAAGGATGGAAAGAAGAACAAGAAGCAGAAGGGAACAGGTCCAGCTGTCAAACCGTCTGCAATGAAGAAGTCGAAAGGCAAGTGCTTCAAGTGCGAACAGAAAGGTCACTGGAAGAAGGACTGTCTTAAATCAGGTATGGGTAGTCTAAATGTTATTGAGGCTTGTTTAGTGGAGAATTACAATGACAAATGGATCATTGATTCACGAGCCACTAACCATGTTTGTTACTCTTTGTAGTAGTTCAAACAAAGCAGCCCATTCAATAAAGGACAAAGAAGCTTGAAGTTGGGAAACGGAGAATATGTCTCCGTAATGGCAGTAGGACTAGTGGAGTTATATTTTGATAATAAAATTTTAAGTTTATTATACTATTTATTTGTTCCATATTTTAAAAGGAATTTGGTTTCTGTTAGTTGTTTAGTTGAACATGGTTTAACAGTACAGTTTAATTCCTCAGTTTCAATAAAGAGTAATAATACTTTTATTTGTTCCGGATTATTGATAAATGGTCTATATTTTTTAACTCCTTTGTCTTAAAGTATTAATGCCATTGAAATTAATGATGATGAGCAACTTCCCTTATCTAAGAAAAGGAAGGTTTCAAATGAAACCTATCTATGGCATTTGCGATTGGGTCATATTAATTTTAGCAGGATTTATGGTTTGGTTAAAAGTGGAATTTTAAATTTCTTAATCTTTGAACCTATACCAGTATGTAAATCATGTTTAGAAGGTAAAATGACAAAAAGGCCTTTCAAGGCTAAAGGAAATAGTGCCACCATACAATTGGAATTGGTACATACTGATGTATGTGGACCAATGAGCGTTCAAGCAAGAGGCGGGTATGAGTATTTCATCACATTTATTGATGACTACTCAAGATATGGTTATGTTTACCTAATGCACCATAAGTCTGAAGCTTTTGATAAATTTCGAGAGTAGGCTGAGGCAGAAAAGCAATTAGGTGTCCATATCAAACAGCTTCGGTCTGACCGAGACGGTGAATACTTGTCTGGAGAGTTCAAGTCTTACTTGGCTAAAGAGGGGATCATTTCTCAATTATCATCTCCTGGAACGCCCTAGAAAAATGAAGTCTCTGAAAGGAGAAATAGAACCCTTTTAGATATGGTGAGGTCGATGCTTAGTTATTCATCATTACTTGAATCGTTTTGGGGATATGCCTTAGAAACAGCTATATACATACTAAACTTGGTTCCATCTAAATCTGTTTCAAAGACACCCACAGAATTATGGAAAGGACGCAAGCCCAGCTTAAACCATATTCGGATTTGGGGTGCCCCAGCACATGTCTTAGTACAGAAATCTCATAAATTGGAATCTCGTACAGAAATGTGTATATTTATTGGCTACCCTAAGGGAATGAGAGGTGGAATATTTTATAATCCAAAAGAAAAGAAGGTGATAGTAAGTACTAATGCCACTTTCTTAGAAGAGGATTATATGAACAATTTTAAACCTAAGAGTAAAATGGTTCTTGTTGATGTTCAAAGAGGGGAAAATGTACAAAATGTACCCGAAGGTGAACAAACACAGGAAATAGCTCAGGACCAAATTGAGATTGATAATCCACTTGAACCACAAAACTTGGATTCTCCTGTACATGTACAACAACCAGTACAGCAAACTCGTAGTGGGAGAATGATACGTAAACCTGTAAGGTATGCCTTGTTAGGAGAGACTTATCAAGTCGTTTTGGATAATCCTGATGACGACCCTACCACATGCAGAGAGGCATTGGAAGATGTTGATGTACAAGAATGGAGAAAGGCCATGGACCGTGAGATGGAATCTATGGATTCTAACTCAGTCTGGTCTCTTATAGAAGCACCTAAAGGGGTAAAGCCAATTGGGTGTAAGTGGATCTACAAGAGAAAGAGAGGATCAGATGGGAAGGTTGAAACCTTCAAAGCTAGATTGGTGGCAGAAGGTTACCCCCAAAAGGAGGGCATCGATTATGATGAAACCTTTTCGCCAGTAGCCATGCTTAAATCTGTTCGGATTCTCTTAGCTGTAGCAGTAGCTCTCGATTATGAGATCTGGCAAATGGATGTCAAAACAGCTTTTCTAAATGGGAAGCTGGAAGAGGACATTTATATGCAGCAACCGGAAGGGTTTATAACAAAAGGTCAAGAGCACATGGTTTGCAAGTTGCATAGGTCTATTTATGGACTTAAGCAAGCATCCAGATCATGGAACATTAGGTTTGATCAAGTTATCAAATTATATGGTTTTGAGAAAAGCCCTGATGAACCATGTGTGTATAAAAAGATTCAAGGAATAGTGGTTTTTTTTTTGTTCTTTATGTAGATGACATTCTGTTAATTGGAAACAGTGTGAAAGTGTTGTCAGACGTAAATGGTTACCTGAAAGAGCAGTTTGATATGAAGGACTTGGGTGAAGCTAACTATATTCTAGGAATCAAACGTTTACGAAACCGAAAGAAGAAGATGTTAGCTCTATCCCAAGCTTCCTACATTGATAAAATAGTGACCAGGTTCGGCATGGAAAATTCCAAAAAGGGACTTCTACCTTTCAGACATGGAATTCATCTTTCTAAGGAGCAATCACCAAAAACTCCTGAAGAGAAAGAACTCATGAGTAAGAAACCTTATGCTTCAGCTGTTAATAGTCTCATGTATGCCATGCTATGTACCAGGTCAAATATCTACCATGCGGTGGGAGTAGTAAGCCAGTACCAATCAGACCTCGGAGTAGAACACTGGACTGCCGTGAAACATATACTCAAGTATTTAAAGAGTACGAGGGATTATATGTTGGTGTATTCCAGTGGGAGTCTTGAAACCCTTGGTTATACGGACTCTGATTTTCAAGGGGATATTGATTCTAGCAAATCAATATCAGGATATGTGTTTACCCTGAATGGAGGAGCCATTTGTTAGAGGAGTGTTAAACAGACTTGTGTTGCTGACTCCACGACTGAAGCTGAATATGTAGCTGCATCTGAAGCTGCAAAGGAAGCTGTATGGCTTAAGAAATTTCTTTTGGATCTCCATATGATACCAAGTGCAGATCGGCCCATTACCCTTTACTGTGATAACAGTGGGGCCGTAGCACAGTCCAAAGAACCCAGTTCTCACAAAAAGCAGAAACATATATTAAGAAAGTACCACTTGATCCGTGATTTCATTGATAGAGGAGATACAGTGGTTACTAAGATAGCATTTAAGGAGAACCTAGCAGACCCTTTTACTAAGACTCTTCCTGAACGTGTGTTTGAGAAGCATGTAAATTGTATGGGTCTTAAGAGGATTCCAGACTTACTTTAGAGTAAGTGGGAGTTTGTTACATTTATGCTCTAGGGGCAAGACTAATTGTAATTTCATTTTCTGATTTAATGTATGGATTTTCAATTCTTATGCACATTTTATTTTACGTATAAGGTCCAGATTAATTATGTAGTATATGATCATATGGATATGTCCATAGAAGACATGGTCATAGGTTCTCATAATTAATGAATTATCTCACAGTTGTTAAATAAAGTTGGGCACTTTATTTAGACTGCAATATTTTATGAAATAATCTGTCTTGGTTATTATAAAATATTGGAATGAATTATGGTCATTCTAAGAGGATCGGAAGAGATTTAATTAAGGATAAATTTCTGTGAAATGTATTAATTCTCAGGCGATATTAGATATGTTATTTTTCTTAATCCTGAGTATATTATAAATAGGTAATTAAGTGACTATGGTTCTTTGAATTATCAATAGGTGAGGTCTATTTTTGAATGGCCAATATCTTGATGATTTGGGAATTATGGTCCTTTGATTGCTAAGTATTTATGAAATATACAAAAAGGAATTTGTATGAAATGTCCTCTTAACATGTTTCGGTACTCGGATGTTGAAAGTCACTAGTCAGTGCATTGGATCCGTTAGAGAAACTGATAAGTTAAGAGAATAAATAATTAATTGATTGACAGAAATTATTATCAATTAATTATTAATATTTTACAAAGGAAAAATACATTTAATATAAATATTATTAATCTTGGAGTTCACATGTGGGCTTTTAGTGGAATAGCACCAGATAAGATCACGGTCCCAGGCTTGCTCAGAGCAAGTGGGAGATTCTTGGATTAATGCTCTTGGAGCAAACTAATCCATGATTAGGTGCCTTGATTAATAATGAACCGTAGGATCCCCAAACTAGCTCATTAATTGACAGAGCCCATTTAATTGATTATTAAGATACAAGAAAGAGCCCATTAATTGGACCCAAGGTGTTATTAAACCCTAGGAGGATTACGGTTAGCAGTCTATAAATATACTGTTTACTAGCCTCCAGTTAATAAGTTTAACATATTATTTTCTAGAGATTTAGAATCTCAGTAGAAAATAAAACACTTTGAGAGAAAAAAACAGAAACTGTGAGTTTCAGAGGTTTTTTCAGATTAATTTTCTTATTTTTTTTTGTGATTAGGTGTGCCCACACGAGATCTGTCGCTTAGAGAATAGTTTGGAAGGTTCTACGCTAAAGATTAGTAAACTTATGGATAATGACATAATTTATTGCACACTTTATTCAATCTCGATTAGGCTTCCGCTGTGTATATGATACTAGCATAAACATCATTGAGAAATTATATTAAGAAAAAGAAAGTGAAAAGAAGAGAGAGGCATGGAAGGTGGAAACACAATGTTAATGAGAGTTGCGATATTGATTTTGGTGATGAGCATGGTTTTATTATTGGCGAGTGCAGTGGAGGTGGATCATGCAGCTGAGATCTCTTCAAACCCTGCGGTTCACTCCAAAAACAGACTTTGTCGTCTCAAATGTGGCCTTAAATGTGGGTGGAGTCGTAAATGCTATGACGATTGCATGCGTAATTGTAAGCATCCTTCTACTCTCCGTCACTCTACTCATGATCATGGTTGTGCACACTCCATTCTCTCCAACCATTACCAAACTACTGGTAATTATATAGTAATTAATACCCTTTAAATTGATACCTCATCATCTTCTTTTTTAGTTTTGATTTAGTTTTAATAAGTTTTTAATGGAATTATTATTATTTTTTGTACATTTTGGTTGTCAATTAATTTCAGATGTTTCTCAAGTGATGGAGACCGCGGATTCTTCCAATAACAACTGCTCCAACACAACTACAGAGTAGGCCTTGCTCTGCCATGTCACCATGATTATTATTAATAAATAACTCATCTCTTTAAGATGATATAAAGTAAATATTGGACGGGATTTTGATTAATTATGTTGAAATTATTGACTTGTTTATAGTTTCTCAACATACATATATTGTTAATTTGTCCACAACCCCCTTTAGTCTATTGCTGTGTTTAGATTCTTGCTTTTTCCAATTGATATGATTTGCGATGAATCAAAAAAGTACAAAATAGTTTCATGGATATAGTAGTAATTAATAACTGGAAGAGTTAGGTGATGATCAAAGGAAATGATATATATTTCACCCAATTTGAAATTATAGAAAATTTCCATATATATGGAGTGAAAGTATTTTATTGATTATCATTTATGGTAATAAATAATATTTTTCACTTTTAAAAATCATTGGCTAAAATTATAGAAAATTTCCATATATATGGAATGAAAGTATTTTACTGATTATCATTTATGGTGATAAATAATATTTTTCAATTTTAAAAATCGTTGGCTGAAATTATAGAAAATTTCCGTATATATGGAATGAAAGTATTTTACCGATTATCATTTATGGTGATAAATAATATTTTTCAATTTTAAAAATCATTGGCTGAAATTATAGAAAATTTCCATATATATGGAGTGAAAGTATTTTATCTATAAATTGCAGGTTTAGCTACTTGGAAATCACAGAAATTCTATCAGAGAAAAAAAAAAAGGTAGAAAAGTTAGGAAAATATGGAAAGTGGAAACAGAAAGAGAGTGGCGACAGTAATGTTGAGCATGATATTGGTTGCCGGTGCAGCAGATGTAGCTAAAGAAGTCTCACCAACATCTAATTCTGATTCAGGGGTTGACAATTTAAACAAGAAGTGTGTGGGAAAATGCATGTATAAGTGCTAAAAATATTATTGTCCCTCATGCATTTGCAGCTTGCATGGGTATTTGCGTGGTTGGTTGCGAGCTTTCTTGTAACACCCCGTCCGAAAGTACAACGGAAATTTTCTAACTTTGATCGAGGTTGACCGTTGACCGTTGACTGAAGGGGTTAAAACTTGACTTTTTGACTCGGATGGAATTCTAGGTTGACTGAGGAATTTTGGACGGCTCCTGACAGTTGGTATCAGAGCTCTAGGTTCTAGTATTCCTAAGGGATTGTGCATTGTTGTGCATCCCATCCGCGTTTAATCTCTCGTTTTACCCCGTCTTAAAGTGTTCTTTCCCTTTGTCTCGAAGCAAATTCGTTGCCCGAGTTGAAATAACTCTAATCTTCGAGGTGTCAATTAGAATCACCTATCCTAACGGGAATTCATATGGCCTAGTCGATAGTCGAGGATTGCCTTTTCTTTTTTGAAGGTCAAGTAATGGGGGCAGATCCAATCTTTGAATCTTTTTGGGATCTGAAGCGACCCTAGATATGGATTGAGTAGTTATGCATCTTATGTTTATGGACCTTTAGCATAAAGGAGTAAAGTTAAAGTGATTCAGCTTACCTAAAGTGGTGCTTCGTGGAGGAGTTAGGAGGCCTTTACCGTGGTTAATTTCTGTCCTCGTCTCTAAGGACCTATCAGAGAATGGTTGTCAAAGGTATTTGATCCATGTGGTTGATGTCCGAGTAGATGGTGAGCGTTGGAACTGCTCATAATGGGAAGCAATTCGAAGGCATTTCCCCAACAAGTTACCTGGATTATGACCGTAAAAAGGATATCAAATCGCCATTAATTTGGCTTTGGACATCGATCTATTTCAGTACCACCATACCGTGCGATTCCATCAAAGTTAAAGGACTAAAAGGCTTAGCTGCAAGATTTGGTGAATAAAGGTTTCATTAGATCAAGCTTATCATCGTGAATGGCATCTGTTTCGTTCATGGAGAAGAAGGATGATTGCCTAAGGGTGTGTATCAGCTACCAACGACTTAACAAGGTCACCACCCATAATCGATACTTGTTGTCGAGTATGGATGTGTGTTGATCAACCTCAAGGTGTCAAGATATTTTTTCCGATCGATTATCAAAACAAAAAAAACTAAATGCTTTTCAAAGCGATATTTGAAATTAAAGGTATTTTATTCATGTTTTTATTATTTAATTAATTCGATGTTTTAGCATGAATTTCATTTACATTGATTTTATTATTTATTTAAAAGTGTGATTTAAAATGTATTTTGACATGTTTTTATAATTTACCTTGATTATGAGAGTTTACATAAAATGTGTTTTCATCGTTTATTCGACAAATGTTTTAAATGTGCATTTTACTACGATTTTATTATTTAAATTGTTTGGATGATTTAAAATGAATTTTATTATATTGTTACTCGTATTTTAAATGCATGTTTTAAATATTTCTTTTATTATTTAATCGATTCATTTTCCTTACTTTAAAATAATTATTAAAATGCATTTATCCATGTTTTTATTATTGTTCCAATGTGGAATTTTAACAATTGACTATGCAAGTTAAGGTATTTTAAACTAATTAGAATAATTTTTGTATTATTTATTATTTCATTGATTTAATTAGTAAATTTCATAAATTATATTTTGATTTTTGAAGAAGTTTGGAAATTTAAGTTGGGTTGATAAATTGTATATATTTTATGTTGGTGGTATATTTGAAAAATATATTTATTATTTGTTTTCTGTTATGGTTTTTCCAAAAGCGACTTAAGGTTTAAGTATTGCCAATTGAGAGTCCAAAGTAGGATATCCTTGAGTTCAAAAAGGAGATCCTAAATGAAGCACGTGATTCAATGTATGTGATACACCCCAAAGGTATAAGGATATATCGAATGCTCACTAAGTATTATTGGTGGATCGGCACGATAAAGGAAGTTGCCGAATTAGAATCAAGGTACGTAAGCTGCCGACAAGTGGAAGCGGGAAGTAGAAATGTTAATGCACTTTTTACTGGTACGAGAGTGGTTCTCTCTGAGACAAGTCGGCCAAGCTGTTCGTAAAGCGTATTATGAGTCTGCACAGAGCATCAATCGCCATTATGTCTAATTGAGATTAGAGCTTTACTTCAAGACTATGATGAAGGTTAACAGATACACTTGGAGCGGGACTTAACGACTGCATCGCCTTCCACCATAGGTCATTGGGCAAGCGAAGTGCAGAATTTTGGGAAAGCAGTGTCTAACCCCACTATGTTGAAGTGAAGTGGGTGAGGAGAAGCACCACACGACGACCAACGTGAATTGGATGCGAACACCTACGGATGACTATGAATAAGGTGAAAGTCATCCGAGAGAGTTTGAAAGCTGCTCAAGATCAACAATGAGTTAAGCTGATGTGCATAGAAAAGATCTTGAATTCGAAGTCCGAGATTGAGTTTTTTTTTAAATTATCTCCGTAGAAGAGAGTCGTACGCTTTGGTTGGTAGAGAGAGCTAAGTTCTCGTTGTCTTAGTTTCTACGAGGTTATTGGAAGAATTGGTTTTGTGGCATGCAAGTTAGTATTTTCGGGAAAGCAGACATGGGTATGCAGCGTAATTCACGTATTGTTGCTACGAAAGGACATCGAAGACCTGTCATGTAAGGAGCGACCAGTGCAGATTTTTAAGTCATGAAGAATGCGTATGGGTCAATAAGACTATTTTCTTAAGTCAAGGTCTTGTGGTGAATTAACCTCACCGAGAAAGTGACGTGGAAGCTCGAGGCGCAAATCTGCAACCAATATTCTTATGCGTTTCAGTGACGTATGAAATTTCGAGGATGAAATTTTTGTAAGGGGGGAAGATTGTAACACCCCGTCCCAAAGTACAACAAAAATTTTCCAACTTTAACCGAGGTTGACCGTTGACTTTGACTGTTGACCGTTGACCGAAGGGGTCAAAACATGACTTTTTGACTCAGATGGAATTTTAGGTTGACTGAGGAATTTTGGACAGGTCCTGACAGTCTCCTCCTCCTGCAGTTTACAACTGTACCCATTACTATACTCAAATAGAATATTACTGGTATGTATTTTTCTTAATATTCTTCTTTTTTATATTTACATACAGATTTTTTTAATTAGTTACTTAATTGTGGGTTTCATTTATTTGTTTATTTATTTATTTTTCTTTTATTGTAGATGTGGTTCAAGTGAGTTCTTTTGTGAATACTTGCCATAAGGGCTGCTCCAGTGCTAAAGTTTAAGGTCTTGTTTCGAACAACTCTTGTGGTCTTCCATCACATCAACATTATTATAAAAATTTATGTAACACTCCGTCCCAAAGTACACCGGAAATTTCTCAAATTTGACCAAGGTTGACCGGATTTTGCCGTCGTTGACCGAAAAGGGATCAAATGTTGACTTTTTGCTCCTGATGAAATTTCACATTGACCAAGGTTTAAAAAGTACACGTTGTCATGAGTTCATAGACTAGTAGCACGTTGAAAACGGAGCTACGATTTGAAAGTTGTGAGCAAAATAAGTTGAAGTCCAAACTATCCAAGGGGTGCCAAAATTGACTTTTTGTTCATGCAAAGTTGAGCTTTGACTCATGCATGGTTGTGAAGTACTCGTCGATACGAGTCCGTAGACTGGCGGCATGTCCGATTTAGATATGTGGTTTGAAAGTTATGGACCTGTAGAGTTTTTCAAATACAGTATTATTTTAATAATATTTTAAATATGTGAACAGTGTGACACGTGTGACTTAATAAAAGGTGCCATGTGTCACAATGGTGAGATGCCATATGTCAACTATGGTTAAATACCATATTATTTTATTTTTATTTTATACAATAATATTATTTTATTATTATTTAATTATTTTATTTTATTTCCTTTTTATTTCTTTTTCTTTTTCTTTTCTTCCTTTTTTCCTTTTTCTTTTTTTTCCTTTCCCCACGTGGGAAAAAAGGGACCCAGCCCCCCGATCCTTCTTCTTCTTCCTTCTTCTTCTTTCTTCTCTTTTCTTTCTTCTCTCCCTCGGGTCCATCGGCCTTCACCATTTCCGGCCACCCATTGCTCAGACGCACCGGCCATAGACATAGCCCAGCTGTCAGTGAGCTTGGCTGCCAAATTTGGTGGCCGGTCAGGTGGTGACCTGCCCAGATCGGGCTGTGGAAGCAGCGGCAGCCGTCCCTCTCTCTCCGGCCGAATCCGCCGTGTTCTGGCGCACCCAAGCTGCACCGACCACACCAACCGGCAGCCCATCATGTGAGCTTCGTTGAAGTGTGCTCTGGTCACCGGGGAAGCTATTGACGCGCCGAGAAACTGCCATGGAAGCCGGCGGCAGCAGCCCGTCCGGTCACCGGATTCCCACCGTTTCCGACCGTGTTCTGGGTCCCTTCCCTTAATTTGGACCCTCTGAAGCTGATGGTGACCTTCAATTTCTCCAATTCAATCTCGTTCATGGTGTACCGGGGGGGGGGGGGGGGGGGGAGTCGGCAGCGGCTTCCGACGAAAATTCCGGCCACCGCTGGCGGTTTCAAGCCAATCGAAGGTCAGAATTTCATTCTCCATATCCTTAGCTTTGCATTGATATCTTGTTTGTAAATTATGGATGTGTATTTGAGAGGTTGGTATTTTTTATTACATTATTAAATTAAATTGTATATTACATATATATATATATGTGTGTGTGTGTGTGTGTGTTTTCTGTATACATGTGTATGGGAGTATTGATAAATACATGCATTATATATATATATATATATATAAATATATATATATATATATACATGTGCGGTGATGTATATAAATACATGGTGATATGTGAATATATATTGAGATGTGTGAGTGGGTGTATATATATATATATATATGTATAAATATGTATTGTTGAAGCCTTTGATTATGCATATCAAAATGTATTTATACATATGTATCTGGACATTGCGCTTGTTAAATTGGTTGTTAAAGGTTTTACCGTGTATATATATATATATATTTAAATGTGTGAAAATGTAAATATATATATATATATATATATATATATATGCGCGAATATATACGTAGATATCTATGGATGACTTATAATAAACTGTATTGCGATATCTTTAATGTATTTCTGTATCTTTACTTTTATGTGAAATTGTATGTGGCTTTGATGATAAATTTTGGTATAAATTGAATTGAAGAATTGAGAAGAAAAAGATGATTATATTAAATTATTGTGATCAAGAATATCCGTATATTTGATTATTTATTATTTATTATTATTGTTTATTTATTTGATAAAAGCATATGAATTGGATTATATTTATCTAAATTTAATATTATAATGTTACGAAGTTTATTGTTTTTTTTTAAGATGCATCCATACACATACCGGTGTTCTGTACTATATATGTGATTATGATAAGTACGCAAGTTGTAATGTCTCCCGTGAGTTGCCATCGGACCGAGGGCAGACAAGTTTGATATTGGCCATAAGCCGCCCCCCTCCATGGTCGGGATGACGGTTTAAGCAGCGGCGCTGTCGAGACGCTGAAGCGACTGTATGCAAGTTTCTCTCTTTAACCTCCTATCAGTCGGTGCTCGGGATGCTGGGTACGTTCGGGCATCACTGGTATATAGTATGGTGTATCAAGTATATTTTATATATATATATATATATATATATATATATATATATATATATATATATATATATATGTGTGTGTGTGTGTGTTCGTACATATATTTGTATGTTATATTATTTGATATTATACTGTATATACCGCACTGTCAGGACCCGTCCAGAATTCCTTCCCCGGAACCCTAGACAGCCCTGATCCCAGGGAAACCCTACCGGACCCTCCAAAGGAAAATCCGACAGAGCCTCCCCTAAGGGATTTACTTACCACAAATTACCTGCACTGAAAACACACTTCTAAAAACATCCCCTTATTCCTCCCACAAACTACAAACTGATTCCACAAATTCCAGCACTTCTCAAAGCAACAACAGTCCAGTGCATAAATAAAACAGAAGTATTCCAATAGTATACAGAGCTTTAAGAAGTGCTAAACAACAGAAATACAACAAGGCTGAAAAGAAATAATACACTGAAATGAAAGAGTACAAAGAAACTTCTCGAAACACAACAGCAGCGGAAAACTTGGTTCGCTCCGGAAGAACGTCTACCACCACTTGCACCTAAGGGAACGGAATTTAAGAGTGTGAGATGCTAATCATCTCCGTGAGTAACCCGAACTACTGAACACCTTTTAATAATAATAATAAAATAATAACACTTAAGGAGTGGAACAAATACCAACAATTAATAAATAATAATAATAACCTTTGGAAAATAATGATTTCCCTCAAAACTCTCACCAATCGCTCCGTTTGAAATGTTCCCTTTTTAAAACCTTTTCGCAAAACCCAATGTGCATACCTCCCAAAAACCAAGGGATTAAATAATTTAACAACAACAATTAAATAAATACATACCCCAAATATATAACAAAAATATAATAAATTATAATAAATAAATTTTGAACACCTTTGGGGTTTAAACCATTATTTGCAATTACACCGACAATTACACCTGACGCACCACACCATATACCGGTGATGCCCTCCGATACCCAGCGTCCCGAGCACCGACTGGCGGGAGGTTAAAGAGAGAAACCTGCAGTGGTCACTTCGGCGTCCCGACAGTACCGACTGCTAAAAACCATCACCCGGCCAAGGAGGGGGGCGGCTGTGCGCAACAATAACCTTGCCTGCCCACGGTCCAATGGCAACTCACGGGTGAAGTAATAACCGCACGCTAAACCATATAATAACCGCGTGCTAAACCACGTGTCCATACACCATACACCAGAACACCAATACTGTATGAGTGCGTCTAAAAATAAACATAAACAACCAACCGTACCGTTTTTCCAAAAACCACCGTGGGAAGTATACCAAAATTTCACAAAAACACCATCCCACATATTTTATCCAATCACCCGGTACGAAACAGCGATAACAACAAACCACAATTTTCTCGAAATACAAAATGCAACCATAAAAATACCGCGGGCATAATTTATAAAATTTAACCAAATATTTTCACAAAATATTTAACCCAATTATGCCCGAGAAATCACATTTGAAACCACGTAAAATTAATACCGAAACATACCTTGCTCATGCATAACAAATAAATTAAATTAAACCGCATTAAAACCATAATTAAACCACACCACATGAGCGTAATTAAATACTAAATTAAATACCAATTAAATTTAATTAATTGCCCAAAATAATTTTTGAAGGTGGGTCACTCACCTGGAGAGCGCAAATCAACTAAGATCCTCCTTGGGATCCACTCCACTACTCGCGCGTGCACCTAAACAACCACAGTGCACAAACCAAAAATATTAATATTTTATTCGGATAATTCCCAAATGGATACCCGGGGAGCGAACACCAAGCGACATCTAAGGGTTACGAGTTATATACCGAATCGAAGCTCGCGTGATGAGGATCACGGATTCGGTCTTACTTTCCGATGATCGTACCCGACGGGGTCGGAATCTCGCCGGAAAGCTTTTCGAGTTTCGGCTCCGCAATTCTCCCAAACCGTCGCGAATTGGCGGAAACGGAAGTCGGATTTGGGTTCAGGAGGTCGAACACTGCGGATTGGAGCTGGCCGGAATTTTCGGGTACTCGCCGGAACAGTATTTTCCGGCGGGCCGCCACGTCACCGGCAACCGTCACCGGAACAGTATTTTCCGACGGTGGCCGTTTGCTGTGAAATTTTGCAGATTTGTAGATCGTGAGGAGAGAAATCCAACGGGACCGACGGTGAGCAAAACGGAGGTCGGACGGCGGAGAAATCACCGTTTGAAGATTTTCGACCCCTCGCCGGAAAACGCTCCGATCCCGGCGCGTCGGTGGTCCGATGGCCGTGATTTTTGGTGGGTAGGCCGGACTTGAGGAGAGGATCAAGGCTGTCAGGCGCGTGTGGCCGGAAAATGGCCGGAACAGTGCCGATTTGCGGTGGCCGGCGGTGGAGGGGAAAAATCGCCGCCAAACTTCGGACGTCCGATCCGGGCGCGTCCGGCGGCCGTTCGCCGTGAAATTTGGAGGTTTTGCCGGAAATGAGGTGGGCAAGCTTTCTATCCGGCGCGTGTACAGTAACTCGGCCGGAACAGTGGCAAAATTCGGTGGCCGGCGGTGGCTCTCTCTCTCTCTTTCTCTCTCCTCTCTCTCTTTCTCTCTCTTCTCTCTCTTTCTCTCTCTTCCCCGAGTGTTTTAACAAATAAAACCCCTGCGTGACACTGTTCATGCCACGTAGACCAATCAGAAACTGACACGTGGTGGGTTAAGGCTCAGACAATGATGGGTTAAGCCCACGAGGCAGATTCCAGAGGAGAGATAGTTATCGTATGCCCCAGCCAGCTCGCCATTCGATCAGTGTGGATACAAGCTCGTACCAGCAGTCACGCATTGGTTCTCCGCGGATTTGTCCACTTTGTAGGGGGAATCATTCTGGGCAGTGTCAGATGGATGGTTTATGCTTTCGGTGTGGGCAGCCAGGCCACATAAGGAGGGATTGCCCTTATGGTAGCGGCAGTGTGCTAGGAGCAGGTCGACGGACACAGCATACGGGAGTATTTCCAGGACAGAGTTCCCAGGGGAGTCAGCCAGTAGGAGTTTCTTCGGGATCAGTCCAGCCGTCTGCAGGATCGAGTCGAGGTAGAGGAAGGAGACCCCAGCAGACAAGTCAAGGCCGGGTGTTTGCTATGACGCAGCAGGGAGCCAGGACTACGCCCGACGATTTCACAGGTACTTTGACTATTTTTGGTAATGACACATGTGTACTTATAGACCCGGGAGCAACACATTCGTTCATCTCAAGAGAGTCTGTCGTTCGGGTCGGTATGACCCCTACTCCTTTAGAATGTCTGCTAGAAATAGCCACTCCTGTAGGAGAATCCTTGTGGCCTAGCCAGTTAATCAAGGAATGTTTCTTCTGCATCGAAGATCAAGTGATGGAAGCGGATCTGATCCTGTTGGATCTATTCGGACTTGAAGTAAGTTTGGGCATGGATTGGTTGGTAAGGAACCACTTAGTCGAGGAAGCGACGTAGGAGCCCGAAGCGCAAGTGCGTGATCAGAACCCTTATCTGTTCTAGTGACGCGCGAAAATTTCGAGGACGAAATTTTTGTAAGGGGGGAAGGCTGTAACACCCCGTCCCAAATCGCACCGGAATCCGTGCACGTTGACCGAGGTTGACTGTTGACCGTTGACCAAAGGGGTCAAAAGTTGACTTTTTGACTCGGTGGGAATTTCGAGTTGACCAGGATACCGTGGCGAAGTGCACGATGCCACGAGTTCGTAGACTGGTAGCACGTCGAAAACGGAGCTACGGTTTGAAAGTTATGGACGAAACAAGTTGCGGTCCAAACTGTCCAAGGGGTGCCGGAGTTGACTTTTTGTTTATGGGGAATTGAGCTTTGACTCATGCATGGTTGTGAAGTGCTCGTCGATACGAGTTCACAGACTAGCGGCACGCTCAAAACGGACATCCGGTTAAAAAGTTATGGACGTTTGAAGTTTACCGGATACCGTATTATTTTAATATTTTTTTGGGTCGGTGAACAGTGAAACACCACGTGTCAGTTTCTGATTGGTCCACGTGGCATGAACAGTGTCACGCAGGGGTTTTATTTGTTAAAACACTCGGGGAAGAGAGAGAAAGAGAGAGAAGAGAGAGAAAGAGAGAGAGGAGAGAGAAAGAGAGAGAGAGAGCCACCGCCGGCCACCGGATTTTGCCACTGTTCCGGCCGAGTTACTGTACACGCGCCGGACAGAAAGCTTGCCCACCTCATTTCCGGCAAAACCTCCAAATTTCACGGCGAACGGCCGCCGGACGCGCCCGGATCGGACGTCCGAAGTTTGGCGGCGATTTTTCCCCTCCACCGCCGGCCACCGCAAATCGGCACTGTTCCGGCCATTTTCCGGCCACACGCGCCTGACAGCCTTGATCCTCTCCTCAAGTCCGGCCTACCCACCAAAAATCACGGCCATCGGACCACCGACGCGCCGGGATCGGAGCGTTTTCCGGCGAGGGGTCGAAAATCTTCAAACGGTGATTTCTCCGCCGTCCGACCTCCGTTTTGCTCACCGTCGGTCCCGTTGGATTTCTCTCCTCACGATCTACAAATCTACAAAATTTCACAGCAAACGGCCACCGTCGGAAAATACTGTTCCGGTGACGGTTGCCGGTGACGTGGCGGCCCGCCGGAAAATACTGTTCCGGCGAGTACCCGAAAATTCCGGCCAGCTCCAATCCGCAGTGTTCGACCTCCTGAACCCAAATCCGACTTCCGTTTCCGCCAATTCGCGACGGTTTGGGAGAATTGCGGAGCCGAAACTCGAAAAGCTTTCCGGCGAGATTCCGACCCCGTCGGGTACGATCATCGGAAAGTAAGACCGAATCCGTGATCCTCATCACGCGAGCTTCGATTCGGTATATAACTCGTAACCCTTAGATGTCGCTTGGTGTTCGCTCCCCGGGTATCCATTTGGGAATTATCCGAATAAAATATTAATATTTTTGGTTTGTGCACTGTGGTTGTTTAGGTGCACGCGCGAGTAGTGGAGTGGATCCCAAGGAGGATCTTAGTTGATTTGCGCTCTCCAGGTGAGTGACCCACCTTCAAAAATTATTTTGGGCAATTAATTAAATTTAATTGGTATTTAATTTAGTATTTAATTACGCTCATGTGGTGTGGTTTAATTATGGTTTTAATGCGGTTTAATTTAATTTATTTGTTATGCATGAGCAAGGTATGTTTCGGTATTAATTTTACGTGGTTTCAAATGTGATTTCTCGGGCATAATTGGGTTAAATATTTTGTGAAAATATTTGGTTAAATTTTATAAATTATGCCCGCGGTATTTTTATGGTTGCATTTTGTATTTCGAGAAAATTGTGGTTTGTTGTTATCGCTGTTTCGTACCGGGTGATTGGATAAAATATGTGGGATGGTGTTTTTGTGAAATTTTGGTATACTTCCCACGGTGGTTTTTGGAAAAACGGTACGGTTGGTTGTTTATGTTTATTTTTAGACGCACTCATACAGTATTGGTGTTCTGGTGTATGGTGTATGGACACGTGGTTTAGCACGCGGTTATTATATGGTTTAGCGTGCGGTTATTACTTCACCCGTGAGTTGCCATTGGACCGTGGGCAGGCAAGGTTATTGTTGCGCACAGCCGCCCCCCTCCTTGGCCGGGTGATGGTTTTTAGCAGTCGGTACTGTCGGGACGCCGAAGTGACCACTGCAGGTTTCTCTCTTTAACCTCCCGCCAGTCGGTGCTCGGGACGCTGGGTATCGGAGGGCATCACCGGTATATGGTGTGGTGCGTCAGGTGTAATTGTCGGTGTAATTGCAAATAATGGTTTAAACCCCAAAGGTGTTCAAAATTTATTTATTATAATTTATTATATTTTTATTATATATTTGGGGTATGTATTTATTTAATTGTTGTTGTTAAATTATTTAATCCCTTGGTTTTTGGGAGGTATACACATTGGGTTTTGCGAAAAGGTTTTAAAAAGGGAACATTTCAAACGGAGCGATTGGTGAGAGTTTTGAGGGAAATCATTATTTTCCAAAGGTTATTATTATTATTTATTAATTGTTGGTATTTGTTCCACTCCTTAAGTGTTATTATTTTATTATTATTATTAAAAGGTGTTCAGTAGTTCGGGTTACTCACGGAGATGATTAGCATCTCACACTCTTAAATTCCGTTCCCTTAGGTGCAAGTGGTGGTAGACGTTCTTCCGGAGCGAACCAAGTTTTCCGCTGCTGTTGTGTTTCGAGAAGTTTCTTTGTACTCTTTCATTTCAGTGTATTATTTCTTTTCAGCCTTGTTGTATTTCTGTTGTTTAGCACTTCTTAAAGCTCTGTATACTATTGGAATACTTCTGTTTTATTTATGCACTGGACTGTTGTTGCTTTGAGAAGTGCTGGAATTTGTGGAATCAGTTTGTAGTTTGTGGGAGGAATAAGGGGATGTTTTTAGAAGTGTGTTTTCAGTGCAGGTAATTTGTGGTAAGTAAATCCCTTAGGGGAGGCTCTGTCGGATTTTCCTTTGGAGGGTCCGGTAGGGTTTCCCTGGGATCAGGGCTGTCTAGGGTTCCGGGGAAGGAATTCTGGACGGGTCCTGACAGTGCGGTATATACAGTATAATATCAAATAATATAACATACAAATATATGTACGAACACACACACACACACATATATATATATATATATATATATATAAAATATACTTGATACACCATACTATATACCAGTGATGCCCGAACGTACCCAGCATCCCGAGCACCGACTGATAGGAGGTTAAAGAGAGAAACTTGCATACAGTCGCTTCAGCGTCTCGACAGCGCCGCTGCTTAAACCGTCATCCCGACCATGGAGGGGGGCGGCTTATGGCCAATATCAAACTTGTCTGCCCTCGGTCCGATGGCAACTCACGGGAGACATTACAACTTGCGTACTTATCATAATCACATATATAGTACAGAACACCGGTATGTGTATGGATGCATCTTAAAAAAAAACAATAAACTTCGTAACATTATAATATTAAATTTAGATAAATATAATCCAATTCATATGCTTTTATCAAATAAATAAACAATAATAATAAATAATAAATAATCAAATATACGGATATTCTTGATCACAATAATTTAATATAATCATCTTTTTCTTCTCAATTCTTCAATTCAATTTATACCAAAATTTATCATCAAAGCCACATACAATTTCACATAAAAGTAAAGATACAGAAATACATTAAAGATATCGCAATACAGTTTATTATAAGTCATCCATAGATATCTACGTATATATTCGCGCATATATATATATATATATATATATTTACATTTTCACACATTTAAATATATATATATATACACGGTAAAACCTTTAACAACCAATTTAACAAGCGCAATGTCCAGATACATATGTATAAATACATTTTGATATGCATAATCAAAGGCTTCAACAATACATATTTATACATATATATATATATACACCCACTCACACATCTCAATATATATTCACATATCACCATGTATTTATATACATCACCGCACATGTATATATATATATATATATTTATATATATATATATATAATGCATGTATTTATCAATACTCCCATACACATGTATACAGAAAACACACACACACACACACACATATATATATATATATGTAATATACAATTTAATTTAATAATGTAATAAAAAATACCAACCTCTCAAATACACATCCATAATTTACAAACAAGATATCAATGCAAAGCTAAGGATATGGAGAATGAAATTCTGACCTTCGATTGGCTTGAAACCGCCAGCGGTGGCCGGAATTTTCGTCGGAAGCCGCTGCCGACTCCCCCCCCCCCCCCCCCCCCCGGTACACCATGAACGAGATTGAATTGGAGAAATTGAAGGTCACCATCAGCTTCAGAGGGTCCAAATTAAGGGAAGGGACCCAGAACACGGTTGGAAACAGTGGGAATCCGGTGACCGGACGGGCTGCTGCCGCCGGCTTCCATGGCAGTTTCTCGGCGCGTCAATAGCTTCCCCGGTGACCAGAGCACACTTCAACGAAGCTCACATGATGGGCTGCCGGTTGGTGTGGTCGGTGCAGCTTGGGTGCGCCAGAACACGGCGGATTCGGCCGGAGAGAGAGGGACGGCTGCCGCTGCTTCCACAGCCCGATCTGGGCAGGTAACATTAATATATGTGTGGGAATATGACAGCCCTCAGGCAAGTAACATTAATATATGTGTGGGAATATAATAGCCCTCAGGCAAGTTACATCAATACCATCATCATTAGAACGTTTGTTATAGTCTTTTTTCTTGATTGCTAATGTGATGTTGCTTTACCTTTGTTTCTATGTTACGCATTGGCATATTTGTAAAACGATATTTAAAGTGTATTTGACATGTGCAGCATTAAGTGGGTGGTGTGGGCGGACGAGAATCTGTGATGGTATATTTTAATTGGTTATTTACTAAATTAATTCCATTATATGCCTTTTTATATAATTTGTATCGAAGTGCTGCCAGTTGTGGAACTTAAATTGTAGGAATGTGGGTGGAATAAGGTGGTGTATGTAGAAGTGTATTTTCAGTATAAGAAAAGTTTGGTAAGTCCAACCCTTAGGGGAGGTTCTGTCGGATTTTCCATTGGAGGGTCCGGTAGGATTTTCCTGGGATCAAGGCTTGTCTAGGATTCCGGTGAGGAATTTTGGATGGGTCCTAACATTTATCTCCCCAATAATTAGGTATAATATGTACCTTGTTAATTCCATTTAATTAATAATAATAAATGAGACTCATCAGTAGTACTGTTTTATTTAATTGCCAACAAAATAAAAGATTCCTTTTTATGAATTATATACTTCTGTGTGTTAATTTATTGTTTAAAAAATAGCATAGCTTATGTTGCATTAATTATATTTTGTTCACCACCCTGTTTCAACAAAAAAAAAAAAAAGGGGGGGGGGGGGCAGAATAATCTTCGTACAATAAAAACAACCAGCAATATGATTTAATGATTAATATATTTTATGTACCATAAGATGAATTTGTAAATTATATATATTGACAAACACAAAAGCAATTGTTACACCTGAAACGTTAAACTAAAACATATGAACCATATCCAACGATCACAAGTAAAAAGTCATGTCGAATGGAACTTATTCGGTCTTCAAAAATGAGTATAGACTACAAGCTGTTTCTCTCTCTCTCTGAATTATTGTTGTTTTCTAAGGTTAATTGCATTTTTTCATCTTGAACTTCTAAGATTGTGCTATTTGGATCTTCAATTTAAAAAATTGTACGATTTGAACTCTTAAGTTTCTGAATTATTGCAAATTAATCACACTTGAACTATGGACTGTTTAATGCTATGCATGTGAGACTCATGCGACTCACTTACTCTATTAAGTGGATTAAACGCAGCGTGGTTTACCAAGCTTTGCCCGCCCAAGGAAAACCATTTACTAGTAAGTTTCGACCAAGGTTATGGATTCACACACAAAATAGTGATAGAAACAAAAAAAAAAAAGGATTGGTTTCCGCAAGCAAATAAAAAAGATTACTAGTAAATTTAATCCAATATGGTGTTTAAAGGATTTTCTGAAACTTAAAATGAGAATTTCTTTATATAAATAATTTCTATAAATTTGGTGGAAGCATTTTGAGAGTTCTATTTTCTGAAAGGCAGTTAGCAGAATAAATGAACCTCTTATGATCATATATAATCATCACAAATTTTAGTGTATGATTTAAATAGTGTCTGCTGAGTTTTGGACCACAATCATAAAGAAATGTTTTTTTTTTTTTGGGGGGAATTAATAGAGATATGAGTTTAAGTGTCAGATTTATATATATATATATATATAAAGACTCGATTGGAAAAAAAAATCTTATGGTCATATACAACTTATGTCTCAATAATCATTTTCGGTCTTCATATATGTGGTTGTGCAAACTCCATTCGCTCGCCCGATTCCCATGGTAGAGGTAATTATATAATCCTCTGGCTCTTCTATAATTTTTATTTATGTAAGTTTGCTTCTTTTTTTTTTTGGTAGTGGTACTTAATTTTTGTGTAGGTTTTGTTGTCAATTGCATATGTTTATCGAATGATGGAAATAAACCGTGGATATATTCTTGCCATGACAACTGCTCCAACAACACTAATGTCTAGGAGTTGCTCCGCCACATGATTACCATTATTATTATTTTTATTTTTAGTAATAACAGTTATTATTGTTATTATTATTATTATTATTATTATTATTATTGTTAATAACTCATAAAACTAGTGTACCTTGTTCAATTAAATAATGGATGCGATTCATTTTTTTTTGAATAACTATGTTGAAAATTTGAACATACATATACTGATGTGTCCATCACCCTCTATATATCCGGTCAATAACAGTGCAGTGAGACTTTCTTCTTAACTAGAAATTTTTTGGTCATGATCAGAAAAAAATTAACATATAAAGGTTCAATATCTAAATTATATATTTAAGCATAAACCCAATTGCTGTACCTGGGAATAGTAAACCAAAACGTATCAACATATTGGTGTAATAAAAGTTTCTATTTGCTTGATTGAAACATGCATGATGGTTAATAATAAGCAAGTATCGTAGCAAAAAGACAACAATACCATTTGATGCTGTCTAACCCATAACAATATTCACTTTGTTCTTACAACGTTTTTAATGGAGATAATAGAAAATGAAAATAAATATATAACACAGATAAGGACAATTTTTTAACAAATGCTCTCCGACAGATTGAATGTTGAATTACAGTATCTAAATTATGAGGTTGATGTTGAATGGCGCAGCGCCTTTGATGATGTGGTTTAGACATTGCCAAGATGAATACTTAATTTAGTTGATTTGTAAAATATTGCAAAAATTTTTTAATAACAAAATTTTCCTTAAAAAATTAAATTTTTCAAAAAAAAAAAAGTTAATAAATTCTATAAATTATTAATATCAATTAATAGCGTTTATCTACATTAGAGAATAATTTTTAAATTAGATACATATTTATTTTATTTAAATTTTTACAATATCAATTTTTATACCATATATATAGAATAATCCATATCAATCATTTTATCATTTGAGATGCTTTTATAATGTGCCTACTCATCACCCTCTCATTATTGTCATTATCGTTTTAGTTTCCTTGCAAAGTGTATTATTATTTTTTATTCAAATTAAATGAACTATATACAGCTATCTATATGTATGCAAATATGGAAACACTCGTCAATGATGTGATGCTACATTTACAAAAGTTGTTTCAGTTTTGGTGTAATTTCTTCAAGGAAATCAGTCAAATCTTTCCAAAAACGATTAATTTTACAAATATACAGTACAAATTAGGGGTAAGCCAGGATTTCAAAACGGTGGGGGCAAATATTAATATAAGATACAGCAAAATAAAACAATTTTTATGCACTAATATATATATATATATATATATATGCAGTAATATGCAGTGATATAAATAAAATTTATTTTTTATAAATAAATATTTTTTAAATAGTTTAAATAAATATAGTGACATAAAATAAATTATAACATATTTATAATAGTTTTTTTTAAATTTCTTTTTTTTTTAAATCTTAGCTATATGTGTAATTGGAAAAAATAAAAATAAAATAACCTTTTTTTTGCCGGGGAAAATAACTATATTTGACTATCATTTTAATCGAAAAAGTAAAAAAATGTAACTATCATTAATTTAATGTCATCTAAATTGTATTTAAAATGAGTTTTAGCTACCTTTCCTCTCTTTGTTTTTTTTTTTTTTTTTTTGAATGACTTTAGCTACTTATATTACTCCTTATAAGGTATAAATAACTTTATTTATGAATTATTTAATATTGGTAAATACTAACAACATTATATTAAGAAACATTAATGTTAGCTATCAAAAAATAAAATACTTTCATGTAACCGTGTTGCATTACGCACAAAAAAGTGTTTATGAAAAATGTAATTTAATTTGAATAAAAAAATGAGTAATAACAATATAAAAAAAAAAACTATTAATTCTAATGCAAATAAGAACCTGTGTTAAAATGAAATAAAAAATTTAATCATTTTTATTAGAAAAATTGTACGATCAATATCTAGCATTTAATTTTATGAACATATTCAATCAATAAGTTTTTTGAACATATAAAAAGAGTTCTGATTTTTTGCAAAGATAAAATAAATAATTTTACCATATAACAATAGAAAATTATATTTTCAAGACCCCCCAAAAAAAAAAAAAACTTTAATTTTAACAATATATATTTTTGAAACATAAACAATATGTCCTTGCAACAATATATATATATATATATATCTTTCTTTTTTTTTCTTTTTTTTTAATAGAATAAACAAGATATTTTTAAAATTATGTAGATAATAATAATATTTTCCAAACCAAACATGAGAAAAACTTCAAAGATAGAAAACTTTAAAATAAATGGAAAAAAAAAGTTTTTCGTTTTCTATGCTTATCCGTGATTATGTTGTAGAATGGATGAGAGTTTTATTTATTTTTTCTTTAATTAACGTGAAAAATACTTTGATGAGGGAGTATAATTGTCAATAAGAGAGAATTTAGGGATGAAATTAAAGAGATTTAAGGGTCCGATGTTGTTTACCTTTTTGACCTTCAATAAATACTTTAATAAACCATTTTAAGTGTTGGGGGAAAACAATAAAATTGGAAAAAAGAAAAATTTACATTTATATGAAATGTAAGTGAGGCATAAGGTTTTCGCCTATAAATTACAGGGTTTGGCTACTTGTAAATCCACCAGAAAGTTTATCCGAAAATAAACTAAAAAGAGAGCTATTTTTCTTTTAAGAAAAAAAGAAAAAAAAAGAAAAGGAAATATGGAAGGTGGAAACAGATTTATGAGAGTGGTGATGGCTATAGTAATATTGAGCATGATATTGGTTGCTGGTGCAGTGGATTCAATCACACCTGATTCTGGTTCAAGGCATGAACACGACAATTTGCACGCAGATTGTTATACAAAATGCAATCATAAATGCTCTGCAACTATTTTTGTTCCAATTGTATACGCAGTTTGTATGGCCGTTTGCGGGATTGGCTGCAAGGATTCTATTACTCCTGCAGTCTATAACTGTACTGGCCTATGTACTCAATCCAATATCATCAAGTCCAACACTGCTGGTACATATATATATATATATATATATATATATTTTTTTTTATATTGTTCTTTTTATATAATCAAATATACACTGAATTATTTGTTTACAAAAATTTTAATTGATGGGTTTTAATTTATTTTTGTTTTCCATTGCAGATGCAGTTAAAGTGAGATCTTTGGTGGATGCTTGCTACAAGCGGTGCTCTAATGCTAATGTTTAAGGCTCATCAGTAGTGTTTCGTATAATAAATTAGAGCTAATGAAATAAAATATTCGTATTTATGAATTATTTTCTTCTATGTTTTTCTTCTTTTCTTTTTTTTCAAAAAAAAAGAAAAAGAAAAGCAAGTATTATTTTAGTAATAAGGGCTGCTTCAATGTTAAAGTTTAAGTGATACTCATCAGTACTGTTTCATATAACTGTTAATGAAATAAAATATTCATTTTTATGAATTATATTCTTCTATGTTTCTTTTTTTTTTCTTTTTTTGTTTTTAGTTGCGAAAATAGCATAACTTATTTTGCATTAATTTCATTTTTGTCCACTGTCCTTTACTATCAATGCAGTCAAACTTTCTTCTAAACTAGAAAAATTTGGTACGCATCATCAGAATATAGATCATACATATTCAATCTTATCTGACGATTCAACTTTACACTTTTGCTTGGTTAGGTAGCTCGACTTATACGACGGTAGCAACATATAAATCTTAAGTAATAAACCAAATAAAAACACTTATTTAGTTGTCGTTCTTTTTCAATAAAAAAAAATTGGTCAAATAATCTTCATACAAAATATATATATATATATATATGATTTCATTATCTGAAATAAAATGTGGACTTACCTCAATTTTACACACTAATTCACCTTTTTATAATTATTGTATTGTATTATGTTTTATGATAGGTGGAACACTTATTTAATTCATGCTTAAAGTATTTGGCCGTTTGTCTCTGACAAATCTATTACTAACCTATTAAACAATTTGTTTTAAAGGTTTCTTTCAGTAATATGCCCAAAATCCATATTTGAAATTCACAGTACTTTGTTTACCACAGCCCAATACCATTGTGTTGATACAATTTTTTGTGTGGTGTCTAGTGGGAGGTCTCAGGTTGTGTCACCATCCAATCACACATCGCCATCTGTCCTATTATAATTAAAAAATTAATTTTCCCATTTCTCATGTGTAGTGTGTGAGAATGTGGCTGAAATCCAGATACAAACATGGATTGCATGATTTTATTGTTACCTTATCAGTAATGAAATTAGAGTATTTGATTAATTGTTTGTACCTACGTAAGAGTTTATCTATTTAACGAACTCTAGCGTTATATGATAATTGGAAAGCTAGGAAATGAGCAATTCGCATAATATGCATATTGGTTATTGATATTATTTTCTTACTTTCGTGCGATCTTTGTTGTCTTTTCAAATCATTTCTTTTATAATAACGCTGAATAGTACCTTTACTGATATCGTTGAGTCTCTTATATTTGATATTGTTGAGTTTCTCATATTTGTATTTGGATTTAATGGATACTATTTTATTTATAGAACCTATTGATGAGAGTTTTGTTGAGGAATGAGAGTAAACTAATTAAGTGTTATTGGATTATTATGGATTAAGTATCACATACAGAGATCTATTGAGGACGATATTCCTAAATTTGACACAGTTAAAGATTTTCTTATTACTATTTGAAAATAAGTACAATGGATTTATGAAACCAAGAAGCTTATTTTTTGGATCCGATGCATTCGTTTGTTTAAGAGCATCTATAATGGGGTGCAAAAATGTGCCAATTAATTGTTTCTTCTCTCTTTAATACTCTACTCTAACTCTGTTTCTCTTCCTCTTCCAGCACTATCTTTGGATGTGTTAGGCTCGATTGAAAGAAACCTTATGGCCATCCAACTTATGAGACCAATTTTGTCATTTTTCGTTTTCAACAAGAAGCAAACAATATATCATAGATCCATATGCGCACGGCAAATTTATTTTCCTTCTCTTAAAGATATTTTTTCCCCCTAATTTTGGTGCTACCAAAATGTGAATTATACAATCATTTCAATTACACCTATAAAAATATGGTCTATTCTGCAGTTTCATGCCAAAAAAGTGAAAAACATTCAGCAGAAAAAATTAAACATCTTACTTGAATATATGAACTTACGCGCATTTTTATTTAAGACAGTTATTTAAAATACTTAAAAGTAGGAACAATGCTTTTTATTTTTCGTTACTTTGCCAATGGGAAAGAGACTGAATGGTAATTATGTACGTATGATTGTTAAATTAAATAACCTATGTGGCTAGGTGGCTTCACTTCATCCATTGGACTGCAGAGAAGTAGCTCAACTTCCTTGTCTTAAAATTGTGTGTTTGACATTTTCAGGGTCCATATGTCATGCAATTTGCTTGTAAACCTTGAAAAGATGATTCGGCTTATTACCAAATTATGTCTAGTTATATGTAACATATTTGACTAAAAATATAATTGATTCATTATATTTCAATCGTTTCCACGTAAGCTGCTACAAATATCTTTACCGTAGTTGATTTTGATTAATCTTCCCTTTCGATTTTCTTTCTTTTGGTTCGATCCATATCCATATGATTTTGATTTTTGTAATGAATGAATTATTTGTGTAATTAATAAATGCAATGGTAATGGAAATATAAAACATCTCAAATGGCTTTGTGGATTGTTTAAATTTTTATGCCACATCATACACATAGACACTCATCCAAAAAACTATATTATTATTATTGTTATTATATTTTTAAAAGGAAAAAAAAAAATATCTGCATTATTAATTGATTAAGATTTAGATAAAACAAAAATAAAATAAAAATTATAACAGAGGTTGTTTGTAAAAATAAGAATATATATATATATATATATATGTACACATAATTGATTTATTAGGATTTAGACATAACACAAAAAAAAAAAAAAACGCGTGGTCTAGGAAGCTATCTACTTCTTTCAGAGTTGTGATACAACAAAACAATAATTATCAATAATATAATTTTTCTTGAAAAATAAAAAGATAGATAGAGATATTTTTTTAAAAGGAAAAAAAAAAGAAAAGAAAAAAATAAACATACACATCATCAATTAATTAAATTAAATTTAGACATTAATCATTAATGATCAACTTTTTGATAAAGTTATAAGTAATTTTTGAATTGAGTGTCTATCAAATAAACTATTAACTGTCCATCAAATAAATATTTATACCACATTGATCCAGAGAGATATTGAAACTCTAGTACTCTACAAATTCTAAAAGCTATAGGATATGCCTTACCTTTTTTCCCCACTCTATTTCTTCTTTATAAAACCTTGTATTTAATTATCAAGGAGAAAGAAACTTGCATCTTTTCGTTATTGTTAATATAATTACTTCTTTTACTTATATGTTTCTTAGCGTAAACTTTTACTTTCTTCCCATAGTTTCTTGATATTCCATGTTTGTTAATTTTAAGTATTTTTGTATCTCTTTTTCTGTTTCTATAAATCATGCATCTTTTCATTAGTATAGTTTCTTATATTTATGTGATTCTTTTGGCAAACTTTACTTTCTTCCCACACTTTTCTTGAGTTTTCATGTTTTTTTAAATTTTATGTACTTTATGTTTTCTTTAAGTTGATTCGCTATTTTACTGGCCATCCTTAGTTGTATTGAGGGTGATCTTTCTAGGTTGCGTTTTTGAGAATTTGGCTGGTTCTCTGCAGTTTTTTTTTTTTTTTTTTGGCCAGCCTTGATAATATCCTGCATTTGATAGCTTGTTATCAAAGAAATATAAGTTCTAAATATTTGTTTTATTGTTGTCGATCTAAATATTTTGTTGTATTGCTGCTGTTCTAAATATCTGCATTTTTTTATTTGTTAATATTTAAATATTTGCGTTTGATTGTTTATTGAGCCACATAGTTATTTTTTTGTCCTCTCTCTTTTTTCTTTATAAAATCCCGCATCTTTCTATTATTGTTATTATTGAGCCATATAGTTTCTTGGTTTTCCATATGTTGCTAAGGTTATGTATTTTTTTTTTTTTTGTCTCTGTTTTGTTTCTATGAGACCCTGCATCTTTTTATTAGTAATATTTCTTATACTCAGTTTCTTGAGTTTTTATGTTTATTAATTTTATGTATTTTATGTTTTCTTTAAGTTGATTCACTATTTTATTAGTTCCTCCTTAATGGTATTGAGGTAGATTTTTCTAGTTTGTGTTGTTAAAAAAATCGGCTTCTTTTTTTCTTTATTTCATAGGTTGTTGTAAAAGAAATAAAGTTATAATATTTTTTGCTTTGTTTTGTTTTCTACTTGTATTTTGTTTCATCTATTTTTGATTTCTTTCTCTGCATGGTATGAGCATATTATGCTCTAGCTTTTCTAAACCATATGGAACCAAAGGTTAAATCATACAGAACCGAAGAGAAAAGCCATGAAAAGTTTGAGGCTTAAAGCCCGCCAGTAAAGAGCTCTGACATCTCAACCAATCAAAGCAAACTGTAGTGCCAATAAAAAAATAAAAAATAAAAAAAGCATTTTTTTATTATTGTTCTTATAACTACTTATTTTACTTGTGTATTTCTTCTTTTAAACTTTTACTTTCTTTGTTTTTCATGTTTGTTAATTTTATGTATTTTTAATTTTTGTGTCTCTTGTTTCTGTTTCTATACACCTTGCATCTTTTTATTAGTATGATTTTTTATACTTACGTGATTCTTCTTGTAAACTTCATTTTCTTTCCACTGTTTTCTTGAGTTTTTATGCTTGTTAGTTTTATGTATTTTATGTTTTCTTGAAGTTGATTCACTATTCTATTGGTTCCTAGACGATTTTTCTAGTTTGCTTTGCTAGAGAATTTGGCTGGTTCTTTGCGATTTTTTTTTTCCCATGATAGCTTATTGTAAAAGAAATATAAGTTCTAAATAATTTTTTTGTTGTTGTTGATCTAAATAGTTGTTTTAATATTGTTGTTCTAAAAATCTTTGTTTGATAGCTTATTGATCCACACATTCTAAAAGTTTGTGCTCTACAAATTCTAAAAGCTATAGGATACGATTTTTTTCCACTCTCTGTTTCTTCTTTATTAAATTATTTTCCCACAGTTTCTAGATTTTCAATGTTTTCCTGCATTTGATAGCTTGTCATAAACGAAATAAAGTTATAACATTTTTTGTTTTGTTTTGTTTTGTTTTCTACTTGTATTTTGTTCCATCTATTTTTGATTTCTTTCTCTGCATGGTATGAGCATATTATGCTCTAGCTTGTAAACCGTATGGAACCAAAGGTTAAATCATACAGAACTGAAGAGAAAAGCCATGAAAAATTTGAGGCTTTAATTCTGCCAGTAAAGAACTCTGACATCTCAACCAATCAAGGCAAGCTGCAGTGCAAAGAGCAAAGAGCTCTGACATCTCAACCAATCAAGGCAAACTATAGTGCAAAGAGCAAGCAGAAACAGAGGATCTGGCAACCTCCAGCAAAAGCAAAAGAAGATGAAAACAAAATCTTAAGACATCTAGTAGTGGTCTTATCAGAGATTTATACACAGTGCAGTATTAAAAAGAAGGGGGGAAAAAAAAAGGTATCACAGGAATACAAGGTTCAAGCAGAAGGCAATAGAGAGGCATATCTACACTGGTCCTAGCATTTGCTTTCAGCCGAGGAATTATGTGACTTTGATAGAGTTGTTTTCATCTTTGCAGCACGCAGAGGCTAGACAGGAAGAGAAAATGAGAGAGATCATTTAGCAGCATATAATATGCTATTGAAAATAAAATAAAATGTATTATAACTGTCAAAAAGATCCAAAGAGGAAAATTAAACATACATTCCCTACAAAACTCTGATTCCCAGTATTACTACGGTGTCTCTGTTTGATTAGATCCTGTGATTTTCATAATCATGTAAGAATAGCTTGCAGAATGAAAAAAATGGTAGAAAAGAAAGCCGTTTCTTTACACTTGTGGGGAAGGGGATAGGACTCTGCATGCCAACTTCTGTACCAAAACAGTTTGCAAAAGATTGGAAAGAAGAGTAATGGACAGGATGGGTTACCTTTCCCCATGATTGGAAAGAAGAGTAGTGGATGGGATGGGTTGAGTTCTTTAGTGGTAGACTTTCAGCCTTCAGCTTTTCCATGTGGCAATTGGCAATCTCCTTCTGCTCAGCCCTTGCTATAAATAAATTTTTGTTTTGCCCTGATCCATATTTTGATTTGTTTTATTAGAGAATATGCTGACATGGCTTATAACTATGAGAAGAATAAGTGTATGTTTACCTTGCAGTGAAGCCTTCATAGCTTCTCCAGGGGTTACTGTTCTCGCGCTCTTTTTTACGAATTTTGATACATATTTAAGGGGCACCAAGAGAACGGAAAATCAAATGAAACAGCATAAATTTAGAAAATAGACAAATCAATAATCTTAAACATTAAAATTGAACCTACTATATAAACTGGTAAATAATCAGAGAATTTAGAATTTCAAATAAGATAAGACTATGAGTTATCTTACACTAGACAGCTAGAAACAATATGAATGCAGGGAATCTCTTTGAAATATCAAAGATCTATATGTAGAAATTAGTAATTACTAAGACAAGGTAACAAATAGTCAAGATTGTGGAGATAAAAGGAAAGTACTCAAAACAATATATATATCTAAAAGTAAATTTTAAAAAACTGATTGATGAGAGATTAGTCATCTAGATGGCCAGGACTTATTGTTTTATTTCTTTCTGAGATTGCATACTCTAATAAAGGTTTTGCATCTCATACACTATCCGATAGGAAACTAAAGTACAATTTTTTAATCTTTTCTACCAATAAGTTGCATTCAAAGTGACAACATAAAAATTGAGACTATGGTGTTTCATTCCCCACCTTTGACACTTTCCACAATACATAACGACGAAATTCTTGGCCTTATATATATATATATATATATATATATATCTTGTGAGTTAAAAATATAAAGCCACAATGACAGGTTAAAAAAGTGATATCCTTGAGGTGTTTTCACCATAAAAGAGAGATATAGATAAGGAAGAAACAGAGGAACAAACAAATACAAATAAGGGCTTACATTTTCTTCCCCTTAACCAGTGTACCATGTAGAGCATTACGAGCAGTCATAGCAGATTGTCCAAAATCATATTGCACGAAACCAAAACCCTTCGTCTTGCCATTCTCTGCAGCGACCTTGCAAGATAATATCTTCCCAAACGTGGAGAACATAGTCTGTAATTGAGCACTGGTGAATGACGGGTGAAGGTTTTTAACAAAAAGATTTGCAATACCCGTTTTTCTTGTCAAAGGGTATCTCTGCGACCACATGATTCTTATGGGTTTTCCCTTGAGCACCTTGTGGTTGAGAAAACATAAAGCCGTGGACGCTGAACAAAGCAGAGGAGAAATCTAGGTAAATCACCGATAGCTATGCAAAACTCTAAATGACAACCCAAAATAAGAAATTGAATGAAAGTTTATTCAAATTTTAAGAAAGATTCAACCAGACCCAATCGATTTTACAAACACAATGAGCACATTCAATCATCGCATAAACTAACCAATATTATACACAGCACAATCGTCGCATATAGAAAGCAGTATGAACAAGAAGAAAGACATGGCATTTCATAAAGAACAAAAAAAAATAGTAATAATAAGAACCAGATGCTCATAGAAAGGAAGAACCCAAAAAGCCCAATCACCAAAAACCCGAGAACAGATTCAATCATTGAAAGTTGTAGAAACGAAGAGAGAGTAAAAAGGCATTCTGAAAAGGAAAGAGAAAGGAAAGAAAGACATGGCATTTCATAAAGAACAAAGAACAAAAAATAATAATAACAAGAGCCAGATAACCGCAAAAACCCCAATGGTAGAAAACAAAAACAGAGCCAAATTCCGAGCTATATTAAAACACAAGCAGACCAAAAGGAAACAAGAACAGGTTCAATATTCAACCATTCAAAGTTGTAGAAAGGAAGAGAGAGTAAAAAGGCATTCTGGAAAAGAAAGAGAAAGAGAAAGAGAAAGAGAAATGTAAGAAAAGGGGAGGGAAAGCGATTACCGTCTAATAACGTGAAGAAGTTGACGTAGGCGTAGCGAAGGGAGTCGCCGGTGAAAGAATCACGGTAGAGACGCACAGAGGCAATGGGACCTATTAAACGAAACTTATCAATGAGGTCTGCTTCCGTGACTTGTGGGTCCAGGTCTCCCACGTACAGCGACCATATCCGATTATCCGCCTCCGGTGCTGGCTTTGGCTTTGGTGTTGTCACCGGAACCGGAACGCCGAACATGAACTGTACGGCCATCTTGCTTCTTGCAAAATCACTCAGAGAGGTTTCACAGAGAAAATGAAGAAAGCAAGTTTGAACGGAGAGTCTCAGAGAGAGAGAGAAAGAAAGAAAGAGAATGTGTGTGTGTTTGTTGTAACGTTCTGGGAACTCAGGCGGGGTCAGGTGTCTCTCTCTCTCCGTAGTACGGTGTTATTTATACGTATCTCGACTTTTTCTTTTTCTTTCTTTTTTTTTTTCCCAACTATTTCCTCATAATTTTTTTTCTTCCTTTTTTTGTTCTCCTCTTTTTTGGTTCTCAAACAATTTCTTTTAAAAAAATAAATCTACTAATACTTTTTCACAAGATAATAGTTATTATTTTCTGCAGTTTCTTTTATGTATTTTCAGATGATTATATAAATTTTAAAACCTTTTAATTTTATTTTAGAACACCATTAAGAGTCCATGATAGATGAAAAATCAGGGAATGAACAAATGGTGACTAATTTTGTATTAATCATTAAATTTCATCTCATATAATTATAAATTTATAAATGTAAATAGGTTATATTGATTGCTACATAGCCATATTTTTCTCCCAATTTTACTTTCTTCCTTTTTGTATAAATGTAGAATCAAACAAATAAATTTGTATTTGTAAGATTTTTTTTTTTTAAAGAACAATTAAATGATTAGTTTGTATACATTTTTTTTTTTTAAAATATTACAAATGAGAAAGAGGGCATATTTACCCAAACCGAAATTTGAACTTGAAAATCGAGATGTACTCCTACTAGATTTACCACCAAATCAAGCTCCTGAGTACAATTTTTCTACATTTTAATTATAACTTATTTGCATATATATTACATTAAAGTTGCTCATAAGCAAAACTGCGATTGCTTTGAGTTGTTCATGATCACATTGCTTTGGTAATCTTTAGTCTCATCGAAAGGATGTAAAACACATGTACTAACGGTTATGGTACCTAATATAACATTAATACCCTTATAATATTGAGCCAAAATTAAAAAAACGATACAATATTCTATAAGCGTAATTAAAATAATACTTAAAAAGATGTTTAGATAAATAAATCGAAAAGCATATTCCTTTTTTTTTTTTTTTTTGCTAAGCAAATCTACAAGTATATTCTTGCGTATTTTTAAAAATAATATTAGATATCTGACCATATTGATTATTGCTTGGTACCTAAGATTAATACCGACAACCTTTTTATTTATTTGTCCGTTTCCAATTATACCGATAAAATTATGGCCCTATTCTGCAGTTTTGTGGCAAAAAACATTCAGCGGAAAACTTGAATACATGAACACATTTATGCACATTTTTATTTGAGACAGTTATTTAAAATACTTAAAAGTAGGAACAATGTTTTTTTATTTTTTATTTTTTTTTAATCTTGTTACATTGCCAATGGAAAAGAGACTGAATGGAAATTATGCATGTATGATTGTTCAATAAAATAACGGATGTGGTTCATCCCCTATTTTTGAGTAATTGTGTTGAAATATTAATGGACTGCTTTATAGTTTCTCATCTTATATACATATATAAATTATATTGTTTTGCAAGATATTGCATTAATAAACTTTTGTTTACTCTTGAAATTCTGAATTACTTTGAGTAAATTAACCATAAAATTCAAAGTTTAATTAATGCTTAATTAGGTTGAGAAACTTACAGGAGTTGTATGGATAGGGAAGCAGGAAAATTGGGTAGGGTGGCTTCACTTCCTCCATTGGGCTGCCTTCCAGCTGCAAAAATCTTCTTTGGTTTTCATGCAAATGGGTGCTTCTCTGGCTTCCACAATGATTCGATAAGTAGCTCAACTCCTCTGCAGTCAATCTCAAAAAGCAACTTTCTGGTCTTAAAATTGTTGTGTTTGACATTTTCAAGGTCCATATATTATGCAATTTGCTTTTGAACCTTGAAAAGATGATTCGGTTTATTACCAAATTATGTCTAGATAAATGTAACCTATTTGACTGAAAATTATAATCGATTCAATATATTTCAATCATTTCCACGTAAGCTGCTACAAGTATCTTTATAGTAGTTGATTTTGATTTATCTTCCCTTTTGATTTTCTTTCTTCTGGTTCCTTCCTTATCCATATAATTCTGATTTTGATGAGGAATAAATTATTTATGTAATTAGTAAATGCAGTGGTAATAGAAATATAAAACATCTCAAATGACTTCGTAGATTGCTTGAATTTTTTTGCCACAACATGATATAAAACATTCATTTAAAAAAAATCTGTCTAATGCCCTTTGTCAAATTGATCTTGTTAGAATATACATTATCAAATTGATGCGCAACATACATATAGACATTAATTTAAAAAAATAAATACATAAATTATTCAATAGCTTTATCTAAAGACTTTGTGATGCACAGAAAACAATATATTTTCAGTAAAACTCAACTAAACAATCATATTATCAATAATATATTTAAAACAAATAGATAGATACATTATTTTAATTGTTATTATTTTTTAAAAGGAAAAAATAAATATCTACATTATTAATTAATTAGGATTTAGATAGAAGCCAAAAAAAGAAAAAAAGAAAAAAAAAAGACATTGTAATAGAGTCTGTTTGTCTGTGACTAAACAAAATTATCATTATCAATAACAACAAAACATTTATTATCAATAATATTATTTTCTTAAAAAATAAAAATTAAATAGAGGTATTTTTTTTTAAAAAAAAGAAAAGATAAATATACACATTATCAGTTAATTATTTGACATTAACCATTATTGATCAATTTTTGGATTAGTCATATAAGATTTTTGGATTGAGTGTTTATCAAGTAAACATTTATACTATATTGATTTAGAGACCCATTGAAACTCTAATACTCTACAAATTCTAAAAGCCATAGGATACAGCTTTCTTTTTTTTCACTATCTATTCTTTATAAAACCCTGTAATTAATTATCAAAAAAACAAAAAAAAAAGCCTGCATCTTTTTATTATTGTTAATATATTCACGTCTTTTTCTTGTGTGTTTCTTCTCATAAACTTTTACTTTCTTCCCATACTTTCTTGGTTTTCCATATTTGTTAATTTTATGTATTTAAAATTTTTGGTTTTCTATCTTTTTATTATATTTCTTATGCGATTTTTCTTGTAAATTTTACTTTCTTCCCACAGTTTTCTTGGGTTTTCATGTTTGTTAATTTTACGTTTTCTTTTAAGTTGATTCGCCATTCTAGTAGTTCCCTAACGATTTTGATTCGCTATTCTATTGGTTCCCTAACGATTTTTCTAGTTTGTTTTGTTAGAGAATTTGGCTGGTTCTCTGCAATTTTTTTTTTCAGCTATGATAATATCCTGAGCTTTATAGCTTATTGTAAAAGGAATATAAGTTTTGAATATTTGTTTTGTTGTTGCTGATCTAAATAGTTGTTTTAGTATTGTTGTTCTAAATATCCGCGTTCGATAGCTTATTGATCCACGTATTCTAAAAGTTTGTGCTTTACAAATTCTATTAATTGTATATTTCTGCTTATAAACTTTTATTTTTCTCTCCACAGTTTCTAGGTTTTCCATATTTGTTTATTTTTTTATTTTTATTTTTTGTCTCTATTTCAGTTTCTATAAAACCCCTCATTTTATTATTAGTATTATTACTTATACCCAATTTATTTAGTTTTTGTGTTTATTAATTTTATGTTTTCTTTTAAGTTGACAAACTATTTTACCGGTTCCTCGTTGTTGGTATCAAGGATGATTTTTCTAAAGAATTTGGCTGGTTCTCTATAGCTTTTTTTTTTCTTTTTTTGTGTGTGTGTGTGTGAATGAATATCCTGCATTTGATAGCTTGCCGTAAAAGAAATAAAGCCATAATATATATATATATACATATATATATATATATTGTTTTGTTTTCTACTTATATTTTATTCTATCTATTTTTGATTTCTTTCTCTACATGGTATGAGCATATAAGTTCTAGCTTTTCCAAACCATATGGAACCAAAGGTTGAATCATACAGAATTGAAGGGAAAAGCCATGAAAAGTTTGAGGCTTTAAGTCTGTCCGTAAAGAGCTCTGACAACTCAACCAATGAAGGCAAGCTGTGGTGCTAAAAAAAAAAATGCAAGCAGAAGCAGAGGATCTGGTAACCTCCAGCAAAAGCAAAAGAAGATAAAAACAAAATCTTAGTGGTCTTATCAGAGATTTATAGTAGGTGCTGTATTACAAAGACGGGAGGAAAAAAAAAAAAAAAAAGGAAAAAGTATCACAAAGAAATACAAGGTTCAAGCAGAGGGCAATAGAGAGGCATATCTACACTGCTCCTAGCATTTGCCTTATTCAAAAGTTCGAGGAATTATGTGACTTTGACAGAGTTGTTGTCATCTTTCCAGCATATGGAGGCTAGACTGGAAGAGAAATGAGAGAGATCATTTACCAGCATATGATATGCTATTGAAGATAAAATAAAAGGTATTATAACTGTCGAAGAGACACTGAGGAAAATTGAACATACATTCCATACAAAACTCCGATTCCCAGTATTTCTGTGCTGCTTCTGTTTGATTAGATCCTGTAATTTTCATAATCATGTAAGAATAGGTTGCTGAAAATATAAAGAATGAAAAATGGTAGAAAAGAAAGCCGTTTCTTTACACTTATAGGGAGGGGGACAGGATTCTACATGCCAACTTTTGTACCAAAACAGTTTGCAAAAAGACTGGAAACAAAGAAGAGTAGTGGACAGGATGGGATACCTCTCCCAAAGATTGGAAAGAAGAGTAATGGACAGGATGGGTTGAGTTCTTTATGGCCAGGCTTGAAGCCTTCAACTTTTCAATATGGCAATTGGCAATCTCCTTCTGCTGAGTCCTTGCTATAAATAAATTTTTGTTTTGCCCTGATCCATATTTTGATTTGTTTTATGAGAGAATATGCTGACATGGTTTATGACTAAGAGAATAATAAGTGTATGTTTACCTTCCAGTGAAGCCATCATAGCGTCTCCATGGGCTACTGTTCTTGCGCTCTTTTTTGCAAATTTTGATACATATCTAAGGGGCACCAAGAGAAAGGAAAATTAATTGCAACAGCATAGATTCAGAAAATAGACAAATCAATAATCTTAAACATTAAAATTGAACCTATTATATAAACTGGCATATAATCAAAGAATAGAATTTAGAATTTGTAATAAGAAAAGAATATGAGTTGATATCTAATACACTAGACAGCTAGAAACAAGATAAATGCAGGGAATCTCTTTGAAATATCAAAGATCTACATGTATAAATTAGCAATTACTAAGACAAGGTAACAAATAGTCAAGATTGTGGAGATAAATGGAAAGTATTCAAAACAATATATATATATATATATCTAAAAGTAAATTTTAAAAAACAGATTGACTAAAGATTAGACATCTAGATGGCCAAAACTTATTGTTTTATTTCTTTATGAGATTGCATACTCTAATAAAGGTGTTGCATCTCATACACTTTATCCGATAGAAAACTAAAGTACAATTTTTTCATCTTTTCTACCAGCAAGTTGCATTCAAAGTGACAACATAAAAATTGAAACTATGGTGTTTCATTATCCACCTTTGACCCTTTCCACTATACATAACAATGAAATACTTTACCTATTATATATATATATATATTGTGAGCTAAAAATCTAAAGCCATGATGACAGGTTAAAAAGAGTTATATCCTTGAAGGTGTTGTCAGCATAGAAGAGAGGTATAGATAAGGAAGAAACAGAGACAAACAGAGGGCATACATTTTCTTCCCCTCAACCAGTGTACCATGTAGAGCATTACGAGCAGTCATAGACGATTGCTCAGAATCATATTGCACGAAACCAAAACCCTTTGTCTTGCCGTTCTCTGCAGCGACCTTGCAAGATAATATCTTCCCAAACTTGGAGAACATAGACTGCAATTGAGCACTGGTGATGGACGGGTGAAGGTTTTTAACAAAAAGGTTTGCAATACCTGTTTTTCTTGTCAAAGGGTATCTCTGCGACCACATTATTCTTATGGGTTTTCCCTTGAGCTCCTTGTGGTTGAGAAAGCATAAAGCCGTGGACGCTGAACAAAGCAGAGGAGAAATCTAGCTCAATCAACGATAGGTATGCAAAACTCTAAATGACAACTCAAAATAAGAAATTGAATGAAAGTTTTATTCAAATTTTAAGAAAGATTCAACAAAACCCATTCGATTTCACAAACACAGTGAGCACATTCAATCATCACATAAACTAACCAATATTACACACAGCACAATCGTCGCATATAGAAAGCAAAGAAGGTGTATGAACAAGAAGAAAGACATGACATTTCATAAAGAGCAAAAAAATAGTAATAACAAGACCTAGATGCTCATAGAAAAGGAAGAACCCAAACACCCCCATCACCAAAAACCCCGAGGAGCAGATTCAATCACTGAAAGTTGTGGAAACGAAGAGAGAGTAAAAAGGCATTCTGAAAAAGAAAGAGAAAGGAAAGAAAGACATGGCATTTCATAAAGAACAAAAAACAAAAAATAATAATAACAAGAACCAGATAACCGCAAAAACCCCAATGGCAGAAAACAAAAACAGAGCCAAATTCCGAGCTATATTAAAACACAAGCAGACAAAAAGGAAACAAGAACAGATTCAATATTCAATCATTCAAAGTTGTAGAAAGGAAGAGAGTAAAAATGCATTCTAGAAAAGACAGAGAAAGAGAAATGAAAGAAAAGGGGAGGGAAAGCGATTACAGTCTAATGACGTGAAGAAGTTGACGTAGGCGTAGCAAAGCGAGTCGCCGGCGAAAGAATCACAGCAGAGACGCACAGAAGCAATGGGACCTATTAAACGAAACTTATCAATGAGGTCTGCTTCCGTGACTTGTGGGTCCAGGTCTCCCACGTACAGCGACCATACCCCATTATCCGCCTCCGGTGGTAGCTTTGGCTTTGGTGTTGTCACCGGAACCAGAACGCCGTACATGAACTGAACTGCCATCTTTCTTCTTTCAAAATCACTCAGAGAGGTTTCACAGAGAAAATGTAGAAAGCATGTTCGAACGGAGAGTCTGAGAGAGAGAGAGAGAGAGAGAGAGAGAGAGAGAGAGAGAGAGAGAATCTGCTGTGCGTGTGTTGTAACGGTTTTGGGACTCGGGCAGGGTCAGGGGTGTGTGTCTCTCTCCGTAGTATACTACTTATTTATATTCCCAGACCCCCTTTTTTTTCCCCCCTAACTACTTCCTCATAATTTCTTTTTAACGTAATTTCTATTATTTTGGCAAAAGACCTTTTTTCTCAAACCTTTTAATTCTGTTTTAAAAAACTATTAAGAGACCATAATAGAAGAAGTATATATGAATAATTGAATAGGATAGATGAAAGGATCCGGGAATGAATAAATTGTGACTCATTTTGTATTAATCATTAAATTTCATCTCATACAATTACAAATTTATAAATCCAAATAATTTATATTCATTTCTAAATAACCATATTTTTCTCCCAATTTTACTTTCTTTCTTTTTGTATAAATGTAGAATCAAACAAAAAAATTTGTATTTGTAAGATTTTTTTTTTTAACGAACAATTATATGATTAATTTGTATACAATTTTTTTTTTTGATATTATAAATGAGAAAGAGAGCATATTTATCCAAAACCAAAATTTGAACTTGAAATTCGAGATGAACTCCTATTAGGTTTATCACCAAATCAAGCTTATGAATACAATTTATATACATTTTAGCTATAACTTATTTGCATATATTATACATTAAACTTGATTATAAGCAAAATTAGGATTGCTTTGAGTTGTTCACGATCACATTGCTTTGGCGACCTTTGGTCTCATCAAAAGGATGTGAAACATTGACACTAATAGTTATGGTACCTATTCTATCAAAAAAAAAAAAAAAAAAACAGTTATGGTACCTAATACATTATTAATACCCTTACAATATTGAGCCAAAATTAAAGAAATGATACAGTATTCTATAAGTGTAATTAAAATGATACTTAAAAAGATGTTTAGATAAATATATCGGCAAGTATATTATTATTATTATTATTATTTTTCCCTTTTTCGCTAAGAAAATCAACAAGTATATTCATGCGTAATTTTTGAAAATATAAATTAGATATCTAACTATCACCATTTTGATTATTGGATTGTACCTAAGATTAATATCCACAAATTTTTTTTTTCTTTTTATTCTTTTGGGTGTGAAATCCGCATTTATGTGTTATGAATTTACATATTTGCTAGGAAATGGATTTTAGAATGATCCAACTTTGCGTAGATTGTGTCTATATGTGGGTCTGCAGGGTTATTTCGAAAAATAGCTACTTCGTAACATAATTTTTGAAAAATAGCAAATTTATTTATTTTTTTTAAAAACTAGCCACCTTGGATAAAAAAGTATCCTTGATAAAATTAAAAATTACGCAAACGGGTTTCTCTACACAGCCGTTCATGTAAGGGTTTCTCTAACAGGCCACTCTTTGTATTTCATCTCCTCTCACTCTCATTTTTTTGTATTTTCTCATATCTAAACTCAGGTAAAATTTTTATCTTTTTTTCTTATTAAATGAAAGTAAGGAAATATGTGTTTTTTTCCTTTTTTCTCTTTCTCTTTTTTCTTGTATTTTTTGTTAGTTTTGGAATTTTTAAGCTTTTTATTTAATATGGGTATGCAAGGAATTAATTTATGAGCTGTTATATGTGATTTTAAAGATATTTAGGCGGCATATGGTTTGAAAATGGACAAAAATTTGTGTAAAACTGAAAAATTGCGAAAAACAGTAAAAACAAAGGAAACTTGGCGAAAAAGATAAACTTCCGCCATTTACCTCCAGTTTGTCAGTTTTCGCAAGTTTTCCTCTAATTTTTTGCCAATTTTCCGCCAAGTTTCCGCTAGTAGGAAAAAGCTATATTTGGCCCAAAAAAAAAAAAATAGAATCAACTTTTTTAATACAGTTAATATGTTTGCTTAGTATTATTCAAAATTTTATATATTTATTGATTTAGTTTAACGTTATTCATTTAATTTTGTTTTGACTTATCAATGGGACTTCCATAACCTATTGTGGCATCTTTATTATAACAAGGTTTCTAATCACAGATTGGCTAGGGGTTAAGGTTCCCTTAAGAACTTGAACTTAATTGAGATCCGGGCTAATATAATACGGGTTTAGGCGCGAGTCGTCCTAGGTTCGTATCATTTGGTATCAGAGCTGAATTTTATTCTGGTTTGATCTATCTTTATTTGCTTGATTTGTTTTTGTGTTATTATACAATTTTAACATTAAGTTAAGGTTGTTTCATACTCCTACACGTTCAGCATTTAAAAAAGAAAAAAAAGAAAATCTCATTCTTAGTTAAATTAGGTTTCCTTATTTTACCGTATTTTTGCTTCCTAGTTTGTTGGTTGTTTTTCATCATTGTTCTTGTTAATTTGGTTTAGTGTTGATTTTTCTTTACTGTTTTAATCTTAATTAGTTGCATTCATATATTCAAAAAGAAAAAAGAAAAAAAGAAGAAGAGAGTTTTGAAAGCATATTGCATAATAACCTAAAAATTGTGCAATTTGAATGTTATTATTGGAGTGAGGTCTCAGGTTTGGTGGAATTTCATTGTTGGTACTGCAATTTTTGTTGTTGATTATTGCTACTAGAGTTGTGTTTAAGTTCTGTAAGTGAATTAAAAAAAAAAAAAAAAGAACAAGGATTTGCGGCAACAAATACAAATTTACAAAATTTGCAAATTTGTAATTTGTGGTCACGGGTTTTATTTTTGTTAGAGTTTAAGTTGTTGTTTGTGTTGTATTTGGTACTGCTGGAACTATGTTGCATTTTTCTATTTGTGATATTAAAAAAAAAAAAAGAAAATAGACCAAGAAGAAAAAACAAAAGCCAAAAAGCCTAGTATTAAAAAAAAAAAAAAAAAAAGCTGCAGAAAAGGTCGATTTGTTGAATTTGGATTTTGAAATTTATTTGTTGGGAAATTGTGATATTTGGAGTTGCTAGAATTTTATATTGCTGCTGGAAATTTGTATTCTTGAGTGCTAAAATAATTTGGATTAAAATTAATTAAAGGATTTGATACAAAAACTTGAATTACAAAGAACAACAACCAACAGCTATCCTATATTTTTGTTCAATTTGATTCTTGTTCGTGTTTGATTCTCTTTCTCTATATTTTATGTTTGAATTAATGGTTCATTCATATTCTGGACAGCTTTTATTTTATTTCAAAAATTTTCTTGTGATTTACCTTGTTTTAGCTTAGAAAAGCCGAGAATAGGTATTTTCATTCTGCTCGGCATTTGATTATTTTTGTTTGCTATTTTATTGATAATTCTTTGAGTGGAAAAAGACAAGAGAATATGAGCTTAAAAGAGGGTTAAAAAGCCAAAATTAGTGTGCAAACACGAGCGCGAGACCTTATTTGAGTAAAACACATGAGGGAGTGAATCTTAATGAGAATTTATTTTATTTTGCAATATTTTTACTAACATGGTAGATTTAAGAATGAGGAGAGTGGATGGCTCATTAAGAATTAATGAAGAGAAATCCGTAGGATTCAAGGGTGATTCCTTAGCTATAGGGAGTGGAGGTGAGCACACGAACATGATGGCAGTTTTGGAGCAATTACAGTGGATGAATGCTCGTTTTGACCACATAGATCAAAGGATGGATGGGTTAGAGACTTCACAAGGTGGGCCGAATTTGAGACAAGAATTTCATGGAGGCTGAGGTCGAGATCAAGGAGGCCGTGGTCAACCTAGAGAAGAATTCAGGGAAGATAATTTTGGAGATGATTTTGAAGAGGAAGTGGATAATATTTTTGTCCTCCAAGGAAGACCAATCCGTGGGAGACCAGCAAGGAATGAGGATGATGATCTTGGAAATATTAAGGTCAACATTCCACTTTTCATGGAAAAGGTGATCCAGAAGCTTCTTTAGAGTAGGAGGAGCGAATGGAGATGATATTTGATTGTGACAACTATTTGGAGGCTAAGAAAGTTAAATTGGCAGCTTTGGAGTTTGGTGATTGTGCACTCCAATGGTGGATTATTGAGTAAGGTACCTGAAGGAGAGTTGAAGATGAACCTATCACTACTTGGCGACAAATGAAAGGAGCCATGAGAAAGAGGTTTGTACCAAGTTATTATCATAGGTTGCTGCATCAAAGACTCCAATCATTATCACAAGGTAGTAGGTCCATGGAGGATTATTACAAGGAGATGGAGATGCTCATGATGAGATTGAGCATGAATGAAGATAGAGAAGCAACCATGCCACGGTTTCTAGGTGGATCGAATTGAGAGATAGCCAATCAATTGGGATTACAACAATATGTGAAATTGGAAAAGATGTTGCATGTGGCTATCAAACTTGAGAATCAATTCAAGAGGAGAGGCACAAGTACATGGCTTGGAGGAGTATCCAACAGCGGGAGGTCAAGTCCAAGTGCTTGAAGAAGCAACCCCACATATGATTACAAGCCAAAACCGAAGCTAGGTGATGAAAGCACCAATCAACCAAAAAGGGAGGCTAAAGCCGAATCTATCCAAGCACCAAGGAATGAAGGTAAATCTGATCATAAACCTTCTAGAACTCATGACATTATGTGTTTTAAGTGCCAAGGGTGAGGGCACATTGCTAGCCAATACTGGACTAGGAGAATCATGGTGTTGAGAGTTAATGGTGAGTTGAAATCAGAAAGTGAAGAAAGTGGGGGTGAAACAAACCAAGAAGAGGAAGAACTTGGAGATGAAGCCGAGACCTGAAATGCTTCACATGTTGAATTAAGCTTGGTGAGTAGGAAAGTCTTGACCGTATACAAAGATGAGGATCAAATTCAAAGAGAGAGCATTTTCCATACTCGATGTGAAATCCAAGGTAAGATTTGTAATATGATAATTAATGGTAAAAGTTGTGCTAATGTAATTAGTAATATTGTGGTTGAGAAATTAGGATTAACAACCATTAAAGAACCCAAACAATATAGATTACAATGGCTTAATGATAGTGGAGAGATGAAAGTAAACAAACAAAATTCAGCATTGATAAATATATGGATGTTGTATTGTGTGATGTGGTTTCTATGCATGCTGGTTATATTTTATGGGGAAGGTCATGGCAATTTGATAAAAATACTATACATTATGGTCAAGAGAATGGTATTGTTTTTAAATTTAAAAGTAAAAAGGTTAAGCTGGAATCATTGACTCCCAAGGAGGTATTTAGAAACCAACTTCAAATACAACAAAGGAGGAAGACCGAAAAGCTCAAAGAAAGGACTAGTGTGGCACCCACGGCTTCAAGTCCAACCCAAGGGGGTAAAGCCGAACAAGACCAGCCAGGTAAGTATTCAAAAACCCAAATTGTGTGGAAAAACAAAGCTAAAGCCAAGAGTGAGAAAAGGGAGGAAAAGCCTAGAGTGAGGTGAAAGTAGTGGGATCTGTGAGTGAGAAAGAAAAAGAAAGAAAAGAGAGGAAAAATAAAAACTTCTATCTTAGTTTTAGAGATGTTAATAAAGCCATTTTGAGTAAAAAACCATTGCCGATCATGATTTATAAAGATGCTTATTTAAATATGCTTTTGTTGTATAAAATTTTATCTGCATTGTTGAGAGCTTTACTTAGTAGAAATTTGAAAATTTGGGAGAGATTATTTGTTAACTTTAAAAAGTATGATTTCTGTAAAGATAAATTGGTATTTCTAGGATTTGTTGTTATAGTGTTTCACCTAGGAGATTTGGTTTGGTTACGCTTAAGAAAGGAGAGGTTCCCACAACAACAAAAGTCAAAGTTTATGCCACAAGGGGATGGATTTTTTCACGTCTTGGAACGGATCAATGAAAATGCTTACAAACTTGACTTGCCAGGTGAGTATAATTTGAGTGCTACATTTATTGTTGCTGATTTATTTCCTTTTGCTGTAGGTGATGATCTAGATTTGAGGGCAAATCTTTTTCAAGAGGACTGGAATGATGAGAATCCATCCGAACCTGCACAACCGACAACCCGTTGGGGTGTTGACCTGATACGGATGAAGACTAGGCCGATCATTAGAACTCAAGCCAAGAAATTTAAGAACAAGCTGGCTGCTTTTATACAAGGAGTAATTAATTCTCAAAAGGGTTTGTCAATATCCAAAGATACAAAGCTTGTTTTAAGCATCCAAATGGTGGAAGTCGTTACGGACATGGGTAGCTGTTTTAGTGCAAATATGGACTCCGGGCAGCAACGAATGGATCCAACACTTCTTGGATTCCATGGATATCACCAAGAGATCATGGAATTATCTCAAGGCAGAATCAAAAGCATCTAAAACCATCTTGTACGGACAACATCTCAATTTGGTCGAAAATGTGCTATTTAGCCGCTAGCTTTGACTTTTCTTTTTATTCAAGCAAGTTTGACTTATTCTAATTAAGGGATAACGTGTGGGAATCATTATTAATCATATTTGGCATCCTATATGGCATATGAAAGCTGATTTGGAGCTCAAAAAAGCTGGACATTGGTAAAAGATATCTTACTAGTCAAACTAGTCAACTAATTTCCTAATTTGATTTTGACTTTTGTTTTAGGAAATTAGTCTTATATTTGGTTTCAATTTATTTATTTGCTGAACAAATCAACTTAGGAAATTTATTATTTTATTATTTTCTTTGTAAATTAATTAATTCCTAATTCAAAATAAAGGAATTAATTAATTCAAATTAGTTTAGGAAAGTAGGTGAATTTTGACCAACATGTTTCCTTTTCTTTTTGGTAGCCAGTTTTGTTATAGGTTTTTAGGGTTTATTACTTTGTAATTTTAGCCTATTTAAGGGCTTATTTTTAAGGAAAAACACATCTTTAATAATATGCTGAAAATTATTTGTGAGATAGAATTCTCTTTATTCTCTTTGAACACCTAAAACACCATTAAAGAGTGAGTGTTTTAGTTTTGACTTATCAATAGGGCTTCCATAATCTATTGTGGTATTTTCATTATATCAAGATTTCTAATTACAGGTTGGTTAGAGGTTAAGGTTTTCATAAGAAATGAATTTAATTGAGATTCAGACTAATATAATACGGGTTTAGGCGCAAATCGTCCTAGATTCGTATCACTCTAAAGTTGTGGTAAGAATGTCATCACTTCCACACTCTACAATACTCCATCCTTGGCATAATTTTGTTAATTCATCCACGTAATTAGTTATTTAAATTTAAAAGCCAACACAATTATAGGTGCATGATAAGAGATTGACACTTTAAATCCTTTTAAATGAAATAATTGATTTTGTTTAAGCATAAATTTGTCGAATTTTTTATTATAAAATATTATTGAATAAGGATAAATTTTAGTTAAATTTGTTTAATATTTGAAAGGGTTAATTTCATTTACCTCTTATGAGATATGATTTAAATGCAATTTGATAAATATAATTTCAAAATGTCATTTACCTTTTTTCAGGTTTCAAATAGTTTTCATTTTCTTCCTCTATTATTTGATGCACTCCCTTCAAAAAAGTTTCATTTAGACCCCTTATAAAAGTGTCATTGTAATTTTTAGAAACTAAATTGGAATTAATGCATATCTCAAAAGGTCTAGTTGAAATATTTGCTATTTGAAATTTTATAAAATGAATAAGTCAATTAAATATCAATTGTTATTATGGTTAATAGGCACCAAAATATATATATATATATATATATATATGACACAAGCAAAATTATACATAATTGCTAAAAATTAAAAATTATTCAAAAAAATTTCATTTAGACCCCTTATAAAAGTGTCATTGTAATTTTTAAAAACTAAATTGGAATTAATGCATATCTCAAAAGGTCTAGTTGAAATATTTTCTATTTGAAATTTTATAAAATGAATCATTCAATTAAATATCAATTGTTATTATGATTAATAGGCACCCCCCAAAAAAAAAGAAAAAAAGAAAAAAAGAAAAAAAAAAACAAACAAAATGACACAAGCAAAATTGTACATAATTGCTAAAAATTAAAAATTATCGTAGTGCAAAATAGAAGGCTATTATGAGTTATGAATTGGTTTATAAATATTCTTGGTTTTTATACTTTGGTTTTTTGGTTTCTTTAGATCGAAATCATAATTCATTCTTTAAAATATTAACTATCTATCTATATATATATATATATATATGTTTTAAGCATTTACTACATTGATTGACCATCTAGTTCGTTCCTAGTTTAGTTATGGTCCTGTTACTTATAATTATATGTTTATTTATTTTAGTAACAACTATTATCGAATAAGAATTAAATATGCAATAATGTGAAAAAAAAAATTAGCTATGCAATACTCATATTGAAATTAAAACTAAAATTGAAGATTTTAATTGGAAAAAATAAAAATATAGCTAATGTTTCTTTAAAAAGTGAAAAAAAAAAAGTTTTAGCACTATGCATCTCAATTATTAGGCTTTTGCACTTTAGTCTATAGTTTTTACTTTTTGGCATTCTAGTTTCTAAAAAATTCAATTGTTGATACACCATCAATTTTTAAATTATTATTATTATTATTATTTTATATTTTAGCAGTTTTGAGTTCAGGTAACCTCATCGAATTCTTTTGTATTGGATAAGTATAATTTATATCACAAATTTATTAAAAAATATTAAAAAATGTTTGAAGATGAAAGTGTATAAAAAATTGAAATTTAAAGACTAAAAGATCAAAAAATAAAAATAAAAAAACAAATTAAAAGGCCAAAATAGAAAATCTTATAATTGAGTTGCATATGCGCCAAATACCCAAAAAAAATAAAAATAAAAATAATTGAAGGGTCTTCAAAAAAGCCTTATTGAAGTGTTAAGCTTGAGCCCCCTTCTATTTCAAAAAGAGTTCCAAAACCCTCGTGAGAGAAAGGGAGAGAGGGGTATTAGCTCCATTGTTTTTTACAGCTTTGATGGCGGTTCAGAGTTCGGCTTCTAGCAAAACTCAAGCTTTAGGCAACTCAACTCACAATCAGTTCTTTAGTAAGCTTTTCCAATCCACTCTGTTTCTTTCCATATAACCAATTCGATTATTTGGCATGAATTTTTTTATTTTTGTTTTTGCCTTTTTTTTTTTTTTTTGTGTAAAAAGTGATGGGCAATTATCTGACTAATTATAAAATCTTTTGATTGTTAGTATGGAGGGAGTTTTTATGGGGAGCAGTTGCTGGGGCTTTTGGGGAAGGGATGATGCATCCGATTGACACCATTAAGACACGCATTCAAAGTCAAGCTATTCTTAGTGGAAGTCAGGTATCATCATGAACAATAGATGGTATTACGCTATTGCTATACTTAATTTATTGTGATTTATAATGTTCTAGATATATAATCTATTGCTATACTTAATTTATAATCTGGTGTATTTTGAAGAACCAGAAAAGTATACTGCAGATGGTACGAACAGTATGGGTTGCTGATGGATTACGGGGTAAATAATTATTTTTATTTATTTATTTATTTTTTAATCTTTTAGCAGTTATTAATTCTTTGTGTGTGACATGTCAAGTGTATGGGATGTGAATATCTAAGCTATCACTCTATGCTTCCACATTAGGAAATTTGATTTTGATTTATACATTTATTTTGCATTGAAGTAATGGCATGATTTTAATACTATATATATAATATGCTCTGTGACTCTGGAATGAAGAATTACTATATATTTTTTATATTAATACTGCTCATGCATTCACCTGGTTATGTTGTATTCCTGAACTGACTTTTCTTGTAGGCTTTTATAGAGGTATAGCTCCTGGAGTTACAGGGTCTCTTGCAACTGGAGCAACATATTTTGGTGTCATAGAGTCTACCAGAAAATGGATTGAGGAATCACATCCGAACCTTGGAGGTCTTTGGTCCCATTTCATTGCTGGAGCTGTTGGTAAGTTCACTTTGATTCATGGTGGATGCCAGGCACATGAGCATTATGCAGCATTCAATAACTGTCCATATGCCCATAAAAATAATAACCATACTTCTCTTAAAAAAATTATTTAATTGTGCTTGGGACTCTGGAAGATAGACTTTTCTTGTGACTTGTGGATTAATTTACCGGTGAAGTTCAATCTAAATTGTATTTGATTGTATGCAGGATGCTTTTCAGTTACATTTATCATTTATGCTTTGAATTTGCTGGAATTGTCCTTTCAATTGAAATTGATGAATGGCTTGGTGATGCAAATATGCTGGGAAATTCTTTAGGTTTCATGTTAGATGTCCTCTTATTCTTGAACTGGATGATATCCATTTACTTTAAGCATATAATTACATGGTTGCTTTTCTGGATGAGGAAATGTATTACCCATGTCTAAGCAGAGGTGTTTTTGCTTATAAGGTTAAAGAGCCTTGTATTTCATATTTTTGCCTTACAATTATATTAGTGCAGTTCAATGTGCTGGATAGTCCTGTCTATAAATATGTAATTCATTGTTCTGCTCTAGCATTCATATGTTCATAACCTTTCTTCTTGTATTGGATGCATATAAAGTGCAGTTTTTTTTTTTTTTTTTTGCAGACAGCATATAAAATGTAGTTACTCACTCCGTATGTACCCCAATGGCCCAATTGAAATCATGTGGAATTCTTTGTATGCTTAGATTTTTTTTTTTTTTTCCCTCCTACCATTTGGTGATGTGCCTGTTTAATTTTTTTTCTCTTAGCACTATTTCTCCAGTTCTCTGACATGCATATTTTGATTGCCACTGCTTTTATGGACTTGGGTCCTTGTTCTTGTGCATTGTATATGTTGATATCTAGTGTACTACTGACTATTAGCTGCCACTCTTTTGTTCCTGTTACCTGTTATATATGCCAAAAGGATCATTGATTTAATTAGTTTGCGCACGCACCAGCCACCTTGTATCTCAGGAGACTCAGTATTTCTATCTTCTTTTTCTTTATGCATTTCAGGAGATACACTAGGTTCTTTTGTGTATGTTCCATGTGAAGTGATGAAGCAACGTATGCAGGTTCAAGGCACAAGGACATCATGGAGTTCTATTGATATGAAAGCCAATGTTTCTATGAAGCCTGGTGTGCAAATGTATGATTACTATACCGGAATGTTCCAGGCTGGCAGCTCAATTTGGAAGGAGCAGGGACTAAAGGGATTATATGCAGGGTATTTGTTCAAATCAACCATATAATCTTATTGCAGTGTTATCTTTTTCACCTAATTTACTAACACTGAGGTTCAGGATTAACAGTCTTACCTTTTAAAATTTCAGTAGTTGCCTAGTTGGAAAGGAGGTTTAATGTGCAGCAATATGGGTTAATAAATTATGTATCTTCGAAGTAGTCCTCACTCTCTCCTCTGTACAATATATTTTTTAGTGATCTGTGTAGGCACTTGACCATACTTTAGCTTGTATATACATGTTGGGAACATCCTAAATTGGGTCAATCTAAATTTCTAATACCAAAGGGGTAATTCATGATCACATTTACATTGGTTTATGTTGTTTAGTGAGTATCAACTGAACAAGTTAGTCTGAGGTTGTTTTCCCAATTATTTTCTTGCATAATGTCAGTTTTTTATGGTTTTTGGCAGATATGGGTCGACACTTGCAAGGGATGTACCTTTTGCTGGTCTCATGGTATATGAATTTAATTATAACAGTCGCATTAGTTTAAAGGTTCCTTTTTGGCGTGCTGAACTACTTAATTACCTGGCTTTCAACTGATGACTAATGTAAATTTCGAATTAAAAGATGTGCAGGAAAAAAAAGGTTCTGTATTTCAATACAAGGATGTTTCATGTGCAGTTATTTTGAAGAGTATGAAATAATGTAGTGATAACCATTATGGAAGATTCTTGACCAGCTAACCTCTTTTTTTTTTTTTTTTTTCCCCATGAGGAATAAGTTTGAAGTGAAAATTTTGAATGTTTTGAAATTGGCATACTTGAAATATCCAATTCTTGCTGCTATAGAGCTTAAATAGTACTAGTTATTTTGTTACAGAAACAAACTACACGGAGAAAATTATTTTAAGGTTGGTTCAAAGTTAGAGTTATAAAATGGAGAATATCATAGAACTCTGATTTGTTTGTTACTCTAGAGGTGAATCTTGATATTGGTCAAACTTGTTAAAGTGCTTTTTGCTTAGCATAAAAAGCTCTAGAAACAATAAAAGAGAAAAAAGCTTGGTTTAAGAGCTTGTACTCCTTACATTATTCAAACTTGTTAAGGGGTTTTTGGATTTCCTGTTTACTCCTGCAAGTGGAGGCTTAGGAGCTTAATAAAATTGATTAGGTGATGGGTACAACTATCCCAGATCTGATGCAAGCCTTGATGGACCATTAAATCAGATTGCAATGGTGGGAGCATACTGTTTCCTACTGCTTTCTCGAAATCTTTCTAGTGATTTATTTCTCTGTTCTAGGATCTCTTTCTATTTTGTTTGAGAAATAAGAAAATTTATTGTGCCATATATTGATAATCCCCGTAGGTATGGCTGCTGCTGCTTCTTTTTATGTTTGAGAAATAAGAAAATTTTGTGTACCACATTTTTGAGAATCCCTATGGATATGACTGCTGCTGCTGCTTTTTCTTTCCTTGTTTCTTTCTTTTTTATTTTTTTCCCATTTAATTGTATTCAGTTTTCGCAGTAGTGATTGGTGCATGCACATTTCAGGTTGTGTTTTATGAAGCCTTGAAAGACTTGACAGAGCATGGGAAGCAAAAATGGAGTACCAATTCAAATTTCCATGTCAGTAGTTCCCTGGAGGGACTTGTATTAGGAGGATTAGCTGGAGGTATGTGCCTAGCCTGTTAATAAAGTTGGAAGGCCTCTATAATTGAACTCAGCAAGTACTCTTACCTGAACAGCAATTTATTGTCTAATTTGCAGGATTTAGTGCATATCTAACGACTCCCTTAGATGTTGTCAAAACACGATTGCAAGTGCAGGGGTCTACTTTGAGGTATCCGTTGCATTTTGTAAAAATTCATATGATTTTCAGCTCTCCAGCCCCACTCTGTTCTTTGAAGTGTTTGTTAGATAGTAGCATTTCAACATGTCAGAGAAGGACAGGGTGGGGAACACTTGCTATAGAACATGATTTACCTCATCACTGACAAGAATATATTATGCATGTCAAGATGCTTCGTTTTAGGTTTCTTAGGAATTTCCAGAGTCTTATTTTGGATTCCTAGTCTTATTTTGGCCTGGTATTCTGGCATGGAGTTTAGATTGATGATTGATGTCCAAACCGTTAATTATTTATGTTTTTAAATTATAAAAATGTTGTGAACTCTTAGGTATAATGGGTGGTTTGATACAATTCGTCAAATATGGAAGACTGAAGGCACAAAGGGAATGTTTAGAGGTAGCATCCCTAGAGTTACATGGTATGTTCCTGCTTCCGCTCTCACTTTCATGGCCGTAGAATTTCTCAGAGACCAGTTCAATGAAGGATTGAATCATGATGATGCACAAGAAGTAGCTCGCTTATCAGTGGAGAAAAAAGGATCATCTTTACCAAAGGTAGCTTAGAAATACAGATCAATATTTTTTTTTTGGAGGTATATGGGGTGGAGTAATTGCTTTCATTTTTTGTTTTTTGGGGGAAGGCAATTATTATTATTATTATTGGCTGAAAGGGAAAGCAATTCTTAGTTGTACACAACTTATAGTAATTGAATAGCAGCTAAATTGGCAAATTGGTCTTTTTACAAACAAAATTACAATGGAGAATTTTTTTTATATAGATCGGTTTTATTGGGCTCTCCTTTCACCACAAAATATTGGAACCACCTGTTTATGAGAGATGGTTTGTATTTATGATAAGAGGGCTTATAGGGCAAATCTATTGAATAACTTCTCTACATAATTGCAGAACTTGTTTTTTTTTTTTTTTTTTTTTTTTTTTTTGGTTCCTATCGTTTTCCTTTTCTACCATTTTTGTACTCTCTCTCTCATATAAAACTCGTTTAACACAGTAGAAATTACATTCAATTTGGTGAATAGTCACGAGTCATCTATAACGAGATTAAAAATTGAAGTAAAATGTTTTTATTTTTTATTTTTTTATTTATAATTTTTGATAGCGTAATAAAATAGTTAGAGAATGAAACTAGTTACAAAAAATCCTTTCAACGTAATTAATCCTAAATTTCTTTCAGAAATCCAAAGCAATAAGAAATTCAAAAGTACAAAAATTTCATTGGGAAAAAGGATGAGCTAGGTTAAAACTTTAGTGCATCAACAATGTTTTACATTTGTTCACCTAAAAATAATAGGCCACACATGATACAACGTGATGTTTTGCTATCAAAAAAAAAAAAAAAAAAAAAAAAAAAAAAAAGAACAACCTATTTGACAATTTCCCAAAATGCAAGGATTAAAGTTTTTAAAGTGAAGTACAGCGACTAATTTAACGTTGACCCCAAATTGAAGTGGGGTAAGGTTTAATTAACCTTTTTTTTTTCTCTGTTAATTTTATTGTTAATTGAAATGTATAACAAATTTTAATTGCTATTAACTAGCAAATTATACACAATAAGAAAAATAAAATAAAAAAATCAGGTTATTAAATTGACACAGTGGATAGAACGATTCCATAGCTGAACTATGTCGTTTAATCCAGTGAAAACCTAAAAAATTGCAAAGGACGTTACTTTTATCGCGGCGGAGGTTCTCATTTCTAAAGCTTTTGTTCTCCTTTCCCTATTTCAACTTTTGCTCGTATACTCAGGAAAGCATTAAAAAAAAATAAACAAACACAAGCAAGCTTTCATGGCGTTAATGGTGGGGTTACCATTATCGATCGCCGCGCTGTCGAAGTGAATTTGAACCGGACTGGGAGTCTAGTTTTTGCTGTGATGTCCGTGGCAGTGCCACAATCTTGTCCTCCGTGCTAGGTGTGTGGGTGGGTGTGTGTGCGTGTTTCTTTTTTTTTTTTTTTTTTTTTTTTTTTTTTTTTTCCTGTTAATTTATGCATTTTTTGATCAAGTATTATTCAGTCAATTTTGAGGGCTCCTTCCTGTGCTTGCCTTGATGGATTTATGATGATAAATTGGCAAGAGATTTATATGATAGATTCAAAATTGAATTTCGATTTCAAAATTGAAATTGTCCTTGTCATTGACTTAATTTTTCAGCTTGATTGTTACTGTTAGTTATATAATCAAAATCAGTTCGACTTTATAAATGTCGGTTTGTTTGTATTAGTTTCATTTATTTATTTTCATAGGCTAGGCTACCATAGTCTCACCTTTTCTCATTCCTAAAGGCTAATTCCCAACCCAACTTTTCGTGTTGCTGCAGAAACAGCCCCTTTTCAATCCATCAGGCTTTGGGAATCCATTTCTCAACCTCTTTCCTTCCCTAACTTCTCACTTCTTGTCACAGGATTTCATTATGCTCCCCATTGAAGGCTTGCTACCCTGTCCAGTCTAGTAAATATTCTTGTCCGTCTTTAAATCTGAACTAAGCATTTTTGCATTGCTTCTAATCCTAGATGACTTCAACTGATAAAAGGTAGCCTCTCCATGGTAAAAGCTCATAGGTGTTCTATTTCCCAGTACAATATATCCTCAAAAAGAATTGACCTTTAAATGTGACGGATCCCCAACCATTCTTGACTTGTTCCATATTTGCCTAGCTTCCTGATGGTACCATAAAATCATGTAGCAGAAACTACAAATTGAATTTTCAAGAACCCTCATTTTTGCTAAGTTCCTTGAACATGCCATCCGCATAAAGACTTTGAGCTTGTTTGGTGTGTATATTTTCTATTTATCCTTCTACTATGCAAGTCTCACCTGACCATGCACTTTACCCCTAGCCTTTGTCCCCAGTTTTCCTCCCACTAGGTACATGCAACCCAATATCCAGACTTGATAGTGTATGAGCCCAGCAGTGATGAAACTAAGCTTACCTTTCTTCCTTTCCTTGTCCTCCCAGTGTGATTTTTAAGATTTCAGAAGCCTCATGCTGTTAAAAACATTGCTCAACCAGAGGTATATTCCACCCTTATAATGCATTTAAAGCTCGGCCACTTTGATGTCTGCATCTAATCTCATTGGTGATTCTGCTTTGAATAGGAATGCATATAGAATCCATTTGTCCTCAAATTACCATCCCCAGTCCTCCAGATACATTCCCTTGCTAGAATATTATGCCTCATAATAAGCTATGCCATAGTGTGAAGAATTTTTGCCCCTATCTTCATCCATAAACACCCTGTTAGGAAAATAATTGGCCCTAGATGAGCATTTGCCATGATTAACAGGCTGTATTAGGGTTAAGGACATGATATTCTGGTTTTCAAGACAATACTATATGTTAATATGTGGGGTTCAGGCTTGGTTATCAGAAAGCTTTAGTATATTTTGTTACTGCAAGTATCTTGACTATCTTTAACTATGAACAATTAAGAAAAAGTTTACTGAAAATGAGCCAGGAACATACACCTTCAGTAAAATCAAAAGAAAAAGAAAGGGAGCAATTGCATCATATGTAGTACTTATGAAACCAAAATTCATTAAAAGAAACTCTCTGAATATCTATGGTTGAAAAGAAGAAAATTTATCAGCTCAACTTGAAATTTTGATTTGCTTAGGAAAAAAGTAAAACTATAACACTGAGGAAAAAAATATGGAAGAACAATAATTATAACTGAGAGCATTTAGAATGAGGAAGGAAAGATCAACAATCAGAAGTTCTAAACAGAAAACATTGGATTAGATATTCTCCGAAAAAGCTTCTTTTTTGACATAAAGAAACTGTGATAGTTAAGTTAAAGCTATGCTGAGCAGACTCAAATTTACAAAATTGAAAATGCTAAACAAACTCATCTGTAAAACTAAAGAGTCGGTAAAACCCAAAGGCGATGTTATCGATCAAATAGACAGATAAACCCAATACAGCTATTTGCCCGATAACAAGAACCAATGGACCAAAAATTGAAAACACTAAGCAAACTATAATACATAATGTACCATTTCTATTAAACGCAACCTCCGAAGTTTTGATGCAAATGCACAAATACATACAAGAAAAAGACCAAGAATTTCCCAAAAACTCTAATTGAGGATGATAATAAAAGATTGAAATGCCCACAAGAACATGCTTCAAGCCTCACACCCTTCCCAGGTCCCTTTACACTCTTCTCCAGATTTTCTTAATAAAACCTCCTAGAAAGTTAACCCAAATCCCTTTACACCCTTTCCTAGAAAACTAGCCCCGAAGAGAAATAAACAAGGAAGAAAAAGAAGATACAATAAAGAGGAAATATTGAGTCACTCTTCTACATCTTCTGCCAAAATTTTGTCAATTCCTGAGCAACTTTCCGCATGGTAAGTTTGGATTCTTCCTTTTCTACAAGACACATAAAGGCTAGTTCAATGCTCTTTTGCATGGTAGATTCTGAGAATTTCAACTTGGAATCTACCAATTTACAGATGTTGTTGCTTTCCTTCAAAGTGTCCTTTGCCTACAAAAATCCGTCATTTGATAACAATTCAGCAAGTATCTAATCTATGTATGCACAAAATTATTGATGCTCACCCATGCAACAAGTTTTTGTAGACAACCAGCACTGCTAAATTAATATTACTAATTTCTAAATTAACTAACTACAAATGGTAACAAAATACACTACATAAAGCAAATTAGTAAACTTTTACAATATCAAAATTTTAAATAATATTTATAAAGCTATAATTGTCATTACATAATACACACAAATAATTATCATTACATAATTTAAAAAATGATTTAAATGTGTACAACATTAGATAATAAAATTAATAAACAAGGGAGCTAGCAGTGATGAGAAGTGGTATAGGTGGATGAAATTTATGTACCTATAAATATCTTCAACCACCAACAGCTGATTACTCATACTTGGCATTTAGCAATCAAACTTTGGTTTGTTTAAATTTATGTACCTATAAATATCTTCAACCACCAACAGTTGATTACTGATACTTGACATTTAGCAATCAAACTTTGGTTTGTGTAAACAATCTTGACTTTTGCAATGATTTTCAGCTATCAAAATTTGTTTACTAAATGCCAATTATTTTAGTTATTAATAATTTTTAAACTTTAATATTCGTAATTCTTTAATATATTAACTATTAATGGTGCAACATTACACCATATAAAACAAATTAGTAATTTTTAATCATACCAAAATTTTAAATAGTATTTATAAAAAACCTATAATTATCATTATATAATAGATATAAATTATTATCATTACATAATTAAAACAATGATTTAAGTTTGTACAAACATAGACAATAAAATTTATGAACAAATATAGCTAAATAAAGTGATGGCCGTGGTGTTCAATGATGTAGATAGTGGAAAATGTTGCGTTGAGATAGCCGTGGTGTTCAATGATGTAGATAGAGGAAAATGTTGCGTTGAACTTATCACTGCATTGATTTTAAACACATATGCTCCATTGCATTAATCTTGATTTTAGTCCTTAAATTCTTAAAATCTAATAAATGGAATGAATAACAACCAAAATCAAACGAAAATCAACCTAGAATAACAATTGGCTAAAAATAATATTATTGACTAAAACAACTCCAAGATCAAATTGTAAATTACAGTATCTATTATAATAAGTAAATATATATATATATATATATAAATTATTTGGTTTGGATATCCATATGTTTTTATCATATGGACATTTACAAAGATGACGACTTTTGAAAAAATCGTCGTTTTTTTGTGATAGTATTGACGATAATATTTTCAAAAATCGTCGTTTTTGAGGATGTCCACACGATAAAAATGTGCATACGTCAGCACTATAGACAGACTATATATATATTATCTAAACTAAAACCTAAAATTGAAATTGAAATTAAATGAATATTTAAAACCTGGAAGTGAAATTCAAACTAAAATCTCTTTGAGAACTCCAACAATCTTAAAAAAAAACCCATTAAACACAAACAAGAAAAAATGCTTATTACTTGACAGTTAATAATAAGAAAACTTGAATGGCAGCCAAAAAGAAGACATGGCAAATTTAAATTCCATACGTCTAAAGACCAATTCAAAGAAGCAAACCAAATAAAAATTCATTATAAGAAACGATTTGCTTAAGCCAAAAAAAGAAAAAAAAAAAAGAAAAAGAAAAAGAAGAAGAAGATAGAATTTTTACCATTTAATAATTTAAAAACAGCAAGAAAGCATCCAAACAAGAAGAAGATGACGAATGACGTTGCTCGGAGAGAACAACAAGAAGACATTGATTTGGGGTTCGAAGATGATGGTTCGGCTCGACCTCGTCGACTCCAAGAAAAAAGGGCAAGAAGATATTGTCACAGGGGTCAAATTTGCACCCAAAATTTTGCCTTGCAAGGTAATATGAGGAATCAGAAATATCTGCCAGTGGGAATTTTCCCACTCTTTGTTGCTCAGGATAAGCAACAAGCTGAATTTAATAGTCAAGTGGTGACTCTAGAAGGTTCAACTGCGGACTTTGTAGATTCTACCGAGTAGAATTCTACAAATGTTCTCTCTGTGGAAGCTAACAACTTTGTCTTCAATGTTAATGATATTGATGATACCATTAGGCAATCTAAGGTTTTAGGAATTGAAGGGAATGATAATAGTGGTCCTATTGTAGCTGCTGTCAATGCCAATGATGAGAGATCTGAACTTGAGACTTGCTATGCTTCTGTTGAAGGTTAAAAACCAGACAAGTTTGCAACAAAGATTGAGGAGAGAGAGAACCAAAAAGCTAAAACTGAAAAACATGCTTCATTAGGAAATGGCCCAACAGCTATCTCTAGTTGGGTTAAGATTGAAGAGGAAAGAGAAGAAAAAAAGAAACTAACGAAAGAGGAAGTGGAGTTGGCCACGAAAGCAGAGGAATTAAGAAAGGAAGAAGAAGATCATAGGTTGAAGGAGCAACGTAGGTTGGAGGAGAAGGCTAAAGCTAAAGAGGCAATCAAGAGAAAAAAATGGATTGCGGAGAAGGCCCAAGCCAAGGTAGCAATTAGGGCATATAAGGAAGTTAAAGAGAAACAGACGGAAAGGGAGAGTCCAAGGCTGATGCATCTTGGGAGAAAGATGCCAACTTGTGGCAGTTTGAGGACCTAGTGATAGAATATTTGAGGCTCCACCGGTTATAATCTGTTGAGAGCTGCATACATGTAATATCGTGGGGGTGCTTTGCTTGACACTTGGTGGTGCTTTGAGCAAGTTTTTTGGGATGGCTATTATTGGTTCCTCATGGTTTGCATGGTGGTGTAATTCAAGGATGCTGGAGATTCTATTCACAGACATGTGGCTTTTCGGTGGTTATGACAGCATGAAATAGACGGTTATGGGAGGATAACTTTATGGCCAGATGGCTTGATGCCATTGGTCCAGCATACCCACAGAGTTAGGAATGTTAACTACAAGATTTTGTAGCCTAAATTAGGGAACAATGCATGAGACACTAGAACCATGAGAGTGAAAGAGGGTTTATGGTGATCTTTGCATGTGTTCTTGGCCGGTGTTCCTATTTCCTAAGGAGTAATAGAAAAAGGTTGGGTGGAGACCCCATAATCGTGTGTTGTGCCTTGAATTGTTGTATTGTGCATTGTGATTGCCTATTTGCTTTGTGAGTGCATGTGTTGCACAATTGACCCTCAATTGTCTGTGAGTTAGGCTGACTAAAGTTGGTGCTTTAGGCTGCACAGAGGCAAAAATTTGGATGCAAATTTGACACATGTAACAATTAGTATCAGAGCTATGTTGCACTGGTTACGTCGATTATGGTTGGTGGCTCCATTGGAGCCCTTGTGTGAGCGTGTTACCCATCTGATATCGTTGTTGGGTGCTTCTTCTTTGGACTCGACTTTAATGATTTTAAACTAGCGCTTTTGGGTGGCAACCCAAGTTTCTTTCTTTACCTTTTGTTTATTATTTATTCTAGTTGTTTTTGGTTTTTTATTTTTATTTTTTTAAGGATGTTTTGATGTGTTTTAGTTCTTGTAAGGTCTTAAGATGTTTAGATACAGAAGAGCAAAAGATGAATTTTAAGAATTTTGAGGCTCAAGCCAGATCTTTGGAGTATAACCAACTTAAATATGCAGTGGAATGGATCAACTTGCATGGGCACATGCCCTTCTCTTTGGCCACATGGTGTGCAGGGAAAATGCACGATGTAGGTTTTTTCCAAGTTTTCACATTACGAGGTACATTTCATGTCTTAAAAAGGGAGTATTCTTTACCTTTTACTTCTTTTGCTTTATTTTATGTTTTTCACAATGAAGATATTGTTCATTTTAAGTTTGGGGGTAAAAAGTATGCTTGCATCTTTTAAATCTTGTCTTTTTAGTGTTTTTATTAGTTTTTATGCATATTAGTTTTGGTTTTTATTTTCTTTCATAAAAGTTTTGAAAAATTCAAAAAAAAAAAATCACTTTTGTATGTGTTTGTGTTTTTCTCAATTATTATTATCAAGGAAAATTTTTGTGTTGTTTTCTTAAGTACTTTAATGAGCCAATAATAAGACAATAATTGAAAATAAATTGGTTTTCAGATAGTGGATTTGTTTTTGTGTATGCTTAAATGCCTAAAGTTATATTTATATATTATTACTTTCAATAAAATTTTTGAGCACATAATCAGTAATGCGTGATTTTTTATTGTGTTTTGTAGAAAATTTGCATGAATTAGAATACTTTATTATTAACTGAACTCTAAAACTTGCTTGATTATTACTTGAGGCGAAATTCTAGGTAAAAGAATTACTAAGAACATGATTTAGGCCATCTTTGTATAAGTTTGAGCCTTTCAAGTCTACTTAAAATATTATTTTTCATCAGTACCTTATTTAAGCCTTTAGGATGCACAAAGATGCATATTAGAGCCTTTTGTTCATTAAACCACATTTACTTGCCCTTTATGAGCTTTAAATTTGTTTTTTCTACCTTGAACATACTATAAGGAGAACTTTGATTAAATTGATATGAATATATGCTTGTGAGTTTGTTGAAGTGTTAAAAAAAAAAAAAAAGAGCAAAGTTTGGAGGCTAAGAATTTGGCTTTAGCATGTGTTTTTGTGCACAAAAAATAAAATAAAATAAAATAAAAATAAAAATTGGGGTTTAGTGGAAAAGAAGGAAAAAAAAAAAAAAGAAAAGCAAAACAATTGTGTTCAAAGAAAGAATATATGTGATTTGAAGGAAAAAAAAAATACAATAAAAAGGAGAAATAGGAGATTTGTGAGCTTCTATTGAAAGTGAATTTAAAGGAAGGAAAGGAAAAAAAGAAGTTCTAAAAAATAAACAAATTTTATAAGTAATTTATTCATTGATATTTAATTTTAACCTTTTTTCTTTGATTTATTATATCCTATCATTTTCTTTCTTTTAGCCATACCTTTAGCTTTAATAATAGAAATCATAAAGTCCTACGGATTCAAGGTAGTGCATTAACCTACATTAGTGGGGATTGATAATTAAGTCAAGTATATAATAGTTCATAGTTTATTATCAATATCTAATTTTTGTAAATTTATCCAAATGCATGATATTGAGTGTATAATTTGATTTCCACACACACACGACATACACAAACACACATTGGAAATATCATATATGTTGGATGGAAGATAATGTATTGAGTTATGCATATAATAGTAGTGCATTAACCTATATTAGTGGAAAGTGATAATTAAGTCAAGCATATAATAGTTCATACTCTATTATCAATGTCTAATTCTTGTAAATTTATTCAAATGCATTATGTGTATAAATTGATCTCCACACACACACACACACACACTGGAAGTATCATATATGTTGCATGAAAGATAAGGTATTGAGTTACATAATTACTTTGAAACCAGTTATGCGATCTTTGTGGCACCCTATTAAAGTATCTTATGTTCCTTAAAAAGTATCTTCTTTTTTACTAAACACTAGCAAATTTTAAGTTTGGGGATATTTGTTAGGCATAAAATATTGATGATTTTATGCCATATTTATAGCTTAGTATTTGTTAGTTTGTGTTAATTTGTTATGAAAAGATATTTAATTATGTATTTTTCTTAATCTAGGTGAATGAGGAAGAATTTTAAGAAAACAACCATAAAAATGGATTTCTTGGGTCGAATTATGTAGGTAGCAAGATTTGAGCTTAAACAGACCAAACATTGAGAAGATTCCTTAAAGATTCTATAAAAATTTCATTGGGAATTTCATAATGGAATTGGATGTCATATAAATCCTTACAATCTTACGATTTCAAATATCACATATTTTTGGATTCCGAGGTGCGAGTAAAAAGATATCATCATTTGAAGTTTGGAATTATAAAAGAAAAATTCTAATTAAATCTACACCATTGATCAAGAAAGGGAATCAAGGCAATTCAAGGGTTAAGATTAGGACGAGTGGTGATAATTGGTTAATTTATCATTAGTAAGGCACATATCATGTTACATGCTTCATTAAGGGTAAATTAGACTAATTAACAATTTTCCTATAAGGAATTAGAGAAAATGAAAGTTGTGGGGGGTAAGTAATATAAAGTTTCTTTTGTACACATGAAATTCGTCCAACTATCTTATTGGCTTAAAAAAGATATCTTGTAAGAGTACTAGATTGAAATCAAAGAGAGAAAAAGGTTCTTAAGGTCCTCTATATATAGCCCGTACTTCATTGAAGGAATACATACAAGTTTAGAGAGTTATTTAGGAGATTTTAGAAAAATTGAATATAAACAGATCAACTTGTGGGAGTTTCTTAAATTCTTTTAAGGGTTCTAGGGTTGTAAAGTCTTAGAGTTTTGGAAGATTAATTGGAGAGCTTGGAGAAGGCATAAACATGGGTTTGTTTCAAGAAGAAGGCCACGACTTGAAAAGCTTTTGGAGAATTTCTTCATTAGTTTTTATTCTTTTCTTTTATCTTTTTAATTATGAACCTTATTGTTTTTAATAATTATGAATGTTAAATTTATTTTTCCCATGAACTAATTTTCGCAACTAGAGCTATGATGTAGCCCTAACTATGAATGTTTAATTACTTTAATATATATTGAGTTTTATTTAATTAGTAATATATTTTGTTAATAAATCATTGGTATTTTTAATGCCTTCATAGGCCGGAAGGAATAAATGATTTTAATAATATTTGAGCTTAGAAAATGATAATATTATGGATCTACAATGAGTAACATGAATGCAAAATTAATTGAAAAATAATTGTATCTCATGCCATATTACTTGCTTAATCTATGCTCAATAAATTTGTAAGATTTAATTTATAAACCGAAAGAAATAAATTAGGTTATGTGAATATTATCAATTGTGAGTGAAAATTACTTTTTATTAATTTTGTAATTAAATAGTATGGTTAACAAAATTACTAGTTAATTAAATTTATATATTTAAGTAATTAAATTGGAATAGTTAGTGGTGAAGTCAAATGCTGTATATAATTATTAATTTTACTCTCTTACTTGAAATTGATCTAGTTTTAATTGATTGTTTTTGTTTAATTTAGTTTATTTAATTTTCAATTGTCATCTTAATTGTTAGTTCAAATATTACCAAAACTTAATTATTTTTAGTACTTAATTCTTAATCCCTTGGGTAAGACAATCCTTAGTTTTCCACTTTATTACTTGAAAAAGATTCGTGCACCTGCGAGTTGATTTTACACATCCGACATCACAAGGAATTCAAATGAGCCATACCTTATGATGCATGCTGTCTTTTGCTCATCCCCTTCCGCATTCCGAACCTGCCAATAACCAGACCACAGGTCCAACTTTGTAAAGACCATGGTTTTGGACAACCGGTCAAACAAGTCTGCAACATTGACATTGAGCACAAGATACTTCTTTTTGACTGTCACCTTGTTCGAAGCCTAATAGTCTACACACATCCTCAGTGAACCATCATGTTTCTTTTGAAATATCATAGGGGCATCGTAAGGGGCCTTAGATGGTTGAATGCTACTAGCATCGATTAGCTCATCCAAATGTTTCCTTAATTCCACTAACTTCGCCAGTGACATTCTATATGGTGCAGGGGCAAGATGTTTAGCGCCAAGTTCCAATTCAATCTTGTGGTCAATGGCTCGCCTTGGTGGAAGTGTCTTTAGCAACTTCGGAGGCATGACATCTACAAATTCCTCCAACACGCCAGCCATAACATCAGGCACTTCCATAAATTTATCGAGTTTCATCTCCATCAACATGGTAGCAAAGGTTTCCATACCTTTCTTCACACTTGCCTTAAATTGTAAGGTTGAAACCATGGCTATGCCACACATGGGCTATGCAGCAGAGTTGAGGGCCTTGATATGGTTAGAATGTGCATTGACACTGAAGCCCAAGTCATCGGCCTTTCTCTGTAGCATAAAATTGTGCGTGGTTCCTATATCCAATAGGGCGATCACTTCTCGACCATTTATTTGTACTGCAACATAAAAGAGACCATGTTACAACTTTGGCTTCTCAAAGGTCAGAATGTTTACTAACTGAAGCAGGGCAACCTGTGAAGGAGCAGCATCACCATCAATCGCATTGCCATCCTCGGCCACCAATGCATTGATTTTCTCCCTCTTAGGACATTCACGGACTTTATGGGGTCCATTGCAAATGAAACATCTTCCGGTGTTCTTCGATTTCCTATCCATCTTTGGCTTAGAGGTATCACCCTTCTTCGCCTTTTTGTTGCCTTTTTTCTTGCCTCCCTTGGACTTCTTACCCTCACCACTCTTCTTTTTCTCACTGGAAAATGGTGTTGGGTTGGTGTATTTAAAGCCCAACAAGCCATTTGCGGCAGCAATGTAGTAGGCATTGTTTGCACACACTGCCTTCATAATTCTGGTTGCGCCATTGTTACAAATCAGACATGAAATTGAAGAGCTTATCTTCCTTTGACATGTTCTTGATGTCCAATATCAACGAACTAAATTTCTTAACATACTCATGGATACTGTCGATATGTTTGAGTCTCTTCAATGACTCCCTAGCAACCCAGGACATGTTGCTAGGCAGGAATTGATCCTTCAATTCCTTTTTCAACCTTTCCCATGTCTCAATCTTTGATCGGTTGGCATTCTCATCATCCTGCCACTGAGTTACCCATCACAGCTTGGCATCATCCGACATGTACATGCTGGTGACGGTCACCTTCTCATGCTATGGACAGTGAGCAATGTAGAAATACTGCTCCACATCCTAAAGGAAATTCTCCAATTCCTTTGCATTCCGAGACCAATTAAACGGTTTCAGATCAGGAACCTTGATTTTAGAAGGAATTACCTCCATAATTGAGGAAGGGCTGCCTGCAAAAGACTTAAAGACAACCATTTGGGCCTCCAATTCCTACATTCTTACCTTCAGACCATCATTGAAAGTCATCAGGTCATCCATAACTTTCACATGCTTGTCGTTCATGTCCGAGATGAATGAAGTAAGGTTATGCACCAAACCGTCCACGTTATTAGCAGCAATATTCATCTGATTTGAGAGAGTCATCATCGAGTCTGAAGAAGAAGCACCTAGTATTTGCTCTACACAGGTAACATGCTCATGTAAGGCCTCCAACGCAGCACCACTAGCCATAGTTGATGTAACCAGTGCAACCAGGCTCTGATACTAATTGTCACAAGGGTCTAATTTGCACCTAAATTTTTGCTTCTGTGAGGCCTAAAGCACTAATTTTAGTTAGCCTAACTCATACACAACTGAGGGCCAATTGTGCAACACATGCACACACAAAGTAAATAGGCAATCACAATGCACAACACAATGATTCAAGGCACACACATGATTAAGACGTCTTCGTCCCAACCTTTTTTCTATTATTCTTTAAAAAATAGGAACACTTTACTTTCATGGATCTAGTGTCCCATGCACTGTTACCTTATATAGGCTACAAAATCTTGCAGTTAACATCCTTAGTTGCATGGGTATTTTGGACCAGTGGCACTAAGCCATTAGCCAGAAGTTTACTCTCCCATAACCATCTATTACATGTTGTCATAGCCACCAAAAAGCCACGTGTTTGTGGCTTGAATTTCCAGCATCCTTGAGTCATGCCACCATGCAAACTACTGGGAACCATTAGTAATCGTCCCACAAAACTTGCTTAAAGCACCACCAGATGTCAAGCAAAGCACCCTTACAATGCTACATGTATGTAGCTATCAATGGATTATAACCGTTATCCACATGTATCACTGCATATCACGTGCCAGGCATTCGCGCCTCCATGCATGCCCACAACCTGGTGCCTCCACACATTGCCTTTGCATGTAAAGCTTATTGCTACGCTCTGTTGCTTACACACACTCATTGCTGCACTCTGATGCTATGAGCTGCCAAATGCTACACACTGCTGCTGCACGCTGCCATAGCACTGTGCAACGCTGCATGACTTGCCCACACTTAGTTTATCATGTTCATGTTTGTGCCCTTGTGCGCATACTCTACTCACCATGCCCACCCACAACTACACTTGTGCACGTGTCCCATTCAAACATGCACACTCACAATCACCTATGTTCGTACCATTATACAAGCTTGGCTACACATTAAGCCACCCTTTCTCGCACACATGCATGCATAGCTGCCCACACCATGCATTAGCTTTGCACTTGTTTGCACATATGCATGCATGACTTCCCACACCATGCATAAGCTCTGTCCATAGACAGACACCTCGTAGTGCCATGCATTGATAGCCATGCGCTCGAACGACAAGGTTCACCCTCATGGGCACACTAGGCCATGCCTATGCCATGCCCTGGGCATGCTTGGCACCCTCCCATGCCATGCCCACCATGTCCATACTGAGGGGTCATGCACCATCCCCCTAAAGATCTTATTTAACCATTTTAGTCTGGTAGGATTAAATATGAAAATACCCGAGGAATCATAATGGTCGAGAACTCCCACCTAAATACTCATCTTGCCACCAAACTTGACACCACACATATTCAATCCCAAACTAAGTCAAAACACTTGACCAAAGTTCCTTTGGTTAACATTTCTCTGAATGCATACCACCATGCACCAACGCTTGCAATGCACTGCACCATTATGCCATGCTGTGTGCCACCAGCCAAGGTACACAGCTGCACACACTAAGGGCCCAAGCATGGCACATGGCCACCATGCTTGGACTAACCCGAGGCTCTAGAGGCTGACAAACTTCCCCCACCTAAGCTGGATGATGCCCTCGTCGTCAGGTAGAGCCTCAGATATTCTATCACTAGGTCCTCAAACTGCCACAAGTTGGCATCTTTCTCCCTAGATGCATCAGCCTTGAACTCTCATTTCCATTGCACAAGGAAATAAGTCTGCCTCATTTTCTTATTGTATCTCACAATTTGACGATCAAGGATTTTCTCTAGCTCTCTTTGCTTAACGCCACTCTGGATTCTCCACATCCTTATAGAACAGTCTTAAAAAACTCACATGAAAAGTGGGGTTGATCTTCATCCAATTAGGCACCAACAATCTGTAGCCACATTCCCAACTTTCTTCATAACCTCAAATGGTCCCTCATACTTGTGAACGAGGGATCGGTGCAATCCAAACCCAATAAGTTATTTTTGGATTTGTGATTGTCAGCTTTAACAACACTGTGTCCCCAACTTAGAACTCCAAGGCTCTCCTCTTTTGGTTAGTATACTTCTTCATTCTCCTAGAAGCTTTAGCCAAGCTATCTTTAGCTTGCTCAAGCAAGTCTTGCTTCTCATAAATAAATCTGCATGCCGCGAGGCAATCATCGTTCCTCCTTTGCTTTACCACCTCTTAAGTCGTCATAGGTCATTGGCCAAGAGCCACCTCTGTAGGGCTCAAGCTTATAGTCGATGAGTTGTGAATATTATAGTAGAATTGGGCAACATCCAACAAGCTAATCTAATTTTTCTGACTAGTGGTCACGAAATGTCTCAAGTAGTCCTCCAATAGCTCATTCACCCTCTCTGTTTGTCCATTGGTTTGAGAATGATTTGCTATGGAAAACTTCAACTTAGAACCCAATAGCTTGAACAATACCGTTCAAAATCTCCTAGTGAAACGTGCATCCCTATCGCTGACAATATCCTCCAAGATTCCAAAATACTTCACAAAGTACTTGTGAAATAGCTCCCCAACCATATCAGTAAGGCAGGCATGTGGCGATGAACAATGCATACTTAGAGAACCTATCCACTACTACCAGTATCAATTGCATGTCATCCACCTTAGGTAGCTAATAGGCATCCTCCTTGTGGAGAAGAACACGGCAACAATATACACCATATGTACCAAAAGAACTAAAATAACATGTTAAATGTTAAATTTATCAAAAAATAATAAATGTTATTTTAATTATCCTTTTACTCAATTATGCAAGTGGGACCCATTCTAATTGCTTGTGTTTTTACTATAAGCCTAGTTGATAATGAGCAAAGATGATAAACACCCAGTTGTATGGGTTAAAACTTGTAAATCCCAACTTCAAGGCTGATAATGAAATTCTCTTCTTCTTTGTTTTTAATACATAATATATGTGTATATATATATATATATTAGAAAAAAAAATTGAATAAACATGCTAAAAATAACAATAATAATAGTACCCCCAAAAAAAGAAAAAAAGAAAATAACAACAATACTAATATCCATTAAAAAAAAAAAAAAAAAAAAAGCAACCAAACAAGAACTATAAACAAACATCATCGGTGGGCAACGCATTAGGCCCCTATCAAGTATGCAGTATAAGAATTGGATCTACCCAAATAAACCCCTAGAATGGAATAACTAATCTCATATTAAAAGATGGGATAATTTTATCCCATCCAAATTTTATTTTTTGTGATTTATTTATTTATTTATATTAATCTTTTTTTTTCTGAATTTTTTTTCAATTTTTTATTTTTAAATCTTTGTTTTTTATTTTATTTTATTTTTATTTTTGCTGGCAGTATCATTTTTTTTTTCTTCTTTTCCTCTTTTCGTTTTCTTCCTTGTTATTTTTTTTAATTTTTAATTTTTTCTTCTTTTCCTCTTTCGTTTTCTTCCTTTATTATTATTATTATTATTATTATTATTTTTAATATTTTTATATTATCTTCCTTTTCCTTGGTTTCTTTCTTTTTTTAGTCTATCTTTTTTTTTTTTTCAATCTTTGTTTTTCTCTTCTTTTTTTTTTTCTTTTTAATTGCATCAGCTATAGTTTAAATTTTTTTCTCCTTACCTTCCAAGTTTCTTTCTTCTTTTATTTATTTTTTAATTTGGTTTTTATTTTTTACTTTTAGTTTTGCTTTAACATTCTTTCCTTTCTTTATGGATGTTTAGATTAATATATGCAATTTTACTAATTAATATTAATGATTTTATATTTTAATTAGATAATTTAAAAAAAAAATAGATAAAGAACTTATATTTTTAACAACTTTTTCTGAGCCACATCGTGGCCTGAGGGAGCCATATGCCCCGAACTGATAAAATTTTTTTACATCTTAGGTGTGTTTTTAAAATCTTTCTAGAAATTCACCTTATGTTACCTAACGTGGCCCCCTCCTAAAGTAAAATTAATTTCCTTTTTTGTCCCTATTTTATGCTATTTTGAAACTTTTATTCATTTTTAATAACCCTTTAATATTCTTCCTTGTGGGTATCCCACTTGACTTACTAATTATGAATATTACTTTAAATAATTTACAATTTCATAATTTCTAAATCTAAATTTCTTTTTCTTTTTTTTTTTTTTAATGAAAAGAATCTCTTAGCCAATAATCTAAACAACCTACATTTCTTTCACCATATTGACACAAACCAACCTTCTAAAAGCACGAAGGCCCTATCTAAGCACACCTAAGCATGATGATGCGTTTAAATAAGGCCTTGTATAGTAGCAAAGTTTAGAAAAAGATGGTTAATAATGTGATAACCCTATAATGGGCACTTAGTGTGAGACTTTTTATTGAATTTTTTTAAGGTTATTTTTTTATAATAAAAAGTGAAAAAATAATTCATAAGAAATTAGAAAAAAATAAATAAATAAAAACTATGAAAATAATAGTGTTAAAAAATGGAAACTTCTTTTAAGGGTAATTTAAAAAGAATAAAATTAGAAAGAATACAAATATAATATATAAAGAAGAAGATCTGTATTGGAGTCCAATAAAAAATTAGACAGGAGTTAATTAGACTATGATGATATCTAAAATATATATTAATCTAAAATGTATTTTAATCTAGAAATGATTAAATAATTATAAACTTGTAATATATACTATTGAAATTAATTTTTTATTTGAAACTTGAAAAATATGATTTTCCATGAATATATTATAATTAAGTATTTGCTAATTTATGTTTATTGCATATATAATTATGATATAGACTTATACATATTTTGATATTCAAAATATGAATTATTTTGTTTATTTAGTAGTCTTACAATTTTAAATAATAAAATGATAGCGTAATGTCTTTTATGCCTAAACTTCCGCATAGACACATCTTTGGCCTGTAAGGTTTGAAGCTTGATATCATTACCTTACGATGCCTTATGCCTTTTAGAATTTTGATAAAAACACAATATACAAATTAAAATATATTAGAAAACTATTAAAATACACAAAAATAAAAAAATAAAAAATTATGTAACTCTATTTTAATACTGTTATTTTTATTTTTATTTTTTTTAGGATAACATACATATATATATATATGAATCGATGGTATTTTACTTACTTATATTTATTATTAATTTTCTATAGAACTCCAATTGTATATATTTTGTTTTATTAGAGTTTTCATAATATTTTGAAGATTTGAAATAATTCAAAAAGTTTGATAAATAATTAATATTTTTTATGAATTGATATATGATGGAGTTGAAATCTTATCATATATATATTTTTTCATATATTGCTTTTTTCTTTTGGAATTCAACGTTGAATACTAACAATTTTTTTTTTTTTTTTTTTTTGGCCTTTGATAAACATCCTGGCTCCGCCCCTATTTTTCAGTTTCTCTTCCACCAACTTTTTCATTTTCTGTTTTTTTTTTCTTATTTATTTAATTTTTTTTTATCATTTTTCTTAATATCCTCCATGGTGTGACCTAAATATACTTTGTGCATGAGCTATTCACAGTATTCGTAATATCAATTAGTGATGGACACACCTTTGATGTTGTAGATTCGAGCCAACTTTTTCAATTTCTCTTGCAGCAACGTTTTCAATTTTTTTAATATCATTTTTCTGAATATATTCTACTTATCAACCTTTTTTTCATCTCTTACACTTTTACAATTATAATTATTTAATTCAATCAAAATGGTTATCTATAAATTTTTGGTGATTCAATAGTTCATTGCTTTTTTTTTTTTTTTGAAGGATATAACAGTTATTTACTTGTGAATTAAACTGAATTACAATTATAATTATTTAATAAAATTAGGAAATTTATTATGATTGCCAAAAGCATTTAAATTACTTTTTTCCTAAAATACTATTCAAAAATTAAAAAATGTTTCTTTTTTCTTTTTAACCCTCCTTTTTTTTTTTGGGATAAACTTTTTAACCCTACTTTGTTAATGAATAATTTAATTACTTGGATTATGCTATAATTAAATATATGTTACATTTTAGAATATGAATGTATTTCTCCAAAATAAAAATTAAAACCCAATTTAAAAATTAGATACATGCATACAAGCATATATATAAAAATAACAGATATTTTTGTAAAATATATGTGTACTATTACCTTATAAATAACAAATGTAAACGACGTACGAATGGATTTTGGTGGCTTAAGCTATTGAATCATTAATTTTTATTGTTTTTAATTGTTAAAACGTTCCAGCAACCAATTTTGTGATACAAGCAGTCAGTCCATATAATCTATAATTTTCTGTGATACAAACCCCATCTATGTGAAGAAAATCGGAAAAATTTGATCTATATTTCTAGGCTACCTCTTGTAAAGAAGATCTTTTATTATTATTATTTTTATCTACTGATAAGCAAGCTCATGTATAATAAAGGCTGAATTATAATATTCATTTACCATTCCAACGATATTGAATATGGTATTGTGTATCATCAAGGCTTATAAGCATTTCATTCTAATGACACGGTGGCTGATCTGATAGTTTAGTTGAAGGCATATTTTGTTTTTTAATTCTATTTTGAAAGTCTACTATTCAGCAAAAGAAAGAGTAACAGCAGGTACTAAATGGTCAATGCAAGTATCAGTATAACTAAACAAATGAAGTAAAAAGATAAGCAAACTAACAATGAACTTAGAGTTAGCTACAAGACTATATATAAGACATGGAAAGGTTGCCCCACTACTCTAAAACTCTTCTTTAGAGCTATTACAGCACACCTAAAGCTATTACTTATGCAACATCAACAAAATAATGACTTTACAGGGAATATAACACACAAGTTTGATGTTATGATGTCTAAAATCTATCAAATTGACCATCCTTGCTTGGAAGCAAACAATACATATGGAATAACTTACTACATGAACTATTAAACATCACATAATTATTGTTTAGAAATGCATTTCATAAATGACTAAAAATGAGCCAACCTATATTCATTCATACTTCGGATGATATAAGAGGTATTCCCAATGTAACACTATCACTTCAAATTTCATATAAATATATCAAATCACCACCCGTTCATTATAATCCTAAAAGGACATGTGTGTTATGCCATATCTTATTTGCAAACAATTGTATATTAAAAATGCCGAAGTCGATATATCAATCATTATTAACATGATGCCACTATTAACAAATCATTTTTAAAATATAGTTGAATGTTTGATCCCATTGAAATATAATTTCAAAGGTTGTTGAGTGTCCCAACATTAGAAGACCCACAATGAAATAATAAGACAAGAGAACCGAAATGTGCAAAACAGAGGAGAAGAGCAGATTAAAAAAAACAAATGTGAACCCTCATTGGCCATCATCTACAGAACGGTGCATAACAAGGTAGCGCAGAGTATTTTTCTTGCAATCAAAACATTAGTAAAGGAGATGGCGCTGCCGTAGATACTTACCCAATGTGCAATGTGATATGGAGGCCACCCTTAAGCTACATTTGTTGATGCCATAGAATGTGCAATGTAGGAAGACAATGCATGTAAACTGTGGAATGAAGCACAAATGTTGATATCGCCGCCGCACAGTACTTGGGCCTTATAATGCCGGACACCGAATTGGAGTAAATAACACCGAATTGGAGTAAATAAGTAGAAGAAAGAAGGAAAACTTTAGAAATTGACGACGAATAGTCTCCGGTTGATACCGCACATGTTATGGGGCTATTTGGGAGCACAATGATTTAGGGCTCGATATGCCTTTTAATTGTTGCGAACCAGAGCAGAATAGTAGAAGCAAAACAAAAGAGAACGTAGGAAAGAAATGGACATAGGCAATGGAGTGTCAAAGATGGATGGATGGTGTTAATTGAGAAGGAAGGTTCGTGAGTGTTTAGAGAAGATGAGTGCAAGTTTACTTAGAAAATTCTTGGGGCTGCTATGATGTCAAAAATGCACCGTTTTGAAGGTTACGGACAAAAACACTGCATTTTGCACTTTTTTAAATATATTTAAAATATTTTAATACATTTTCTATATTTATTTGCCGAACCGGGAGGCCGAAACACTGCATTTTGCATGATTCACGAACAATGACGATTAGTTGTATGAAACTGAAGTTAATTGGGCAAGCGTTTTCAAAATGTTGAGTGGCATATTGAAACATTCATCACTGTTTTGGGCAAAATTGTAGCAAAAATTATGGCGCCATAATTTTTGCTACAATTTGTGACAAAATCTAAGTGGCAATACAGATTAATTTGTAACAGATACTATGGTTCTACCAAAGAAATGTGACAGTTGTGATTATTATAATTGAATGAAGCATGCTAATGTGACATTGGCAAAAATTATAACTGTTGCTCCTCTTTCAGTTACAATTTTCGTTGTCTCGAGGAAAATTTTGTAAGTATCGCCAGTTTTTTTGTAGTGATCACCATGCAATTTTGGGGTGCTACCTCTGAAAATTCCGTTTGGTCCTTCAGTCTTCCATATGTGACAAATTGATTCGAACCACCCTACACCTAAGAGTTCACAGCAAAATTTATAACTTTCAAATATAAATCATTAACAAATTCCATGCCAGAATACCAGACCAAAATAAGACTCCGGTGCTTCCTAAGAAACCTAAGATGAAGCATCTTCACATGCATAATCTGTTCTCATCAGTGATGAGGTAAATTATGTTCCACAGCAAATGCGCTCCTCACCCTGTCCTTATTGAACATGGTCAAATACTACTACGTCTATGTGACACTTGCTTAGAGAACACAATCAAGGGGTAGACATTAGCAGATCTACGTCATGGCTAGATAGATGAAAATCATACGAATCAATACAAAATGCAACATATACTTCAAAGTAGATCCCTCTATTTGCAATCTTGTTTTGACAAAATCTAAGGGAGTGGTTAGATAAGCATGAAATCCTGCAAATTTAGACAATAAATCGCAGTTCAGGCAAGAGTACTTGCTGATTTTTCAACCACAGAAGCCTTCCAGCTTCCCGGTTTAAGAGGCAAGGCACATACCTCTATCTAATCTCATAATATAAGTCTCTCCAAGGCGCTACTAACATATTGAAATTTGGATGGATACTCCAGTTTTGCTTCCCATATTCTGTCAAGTCTTCAAGGCTTCGTCGAACATAACCCTGAAAATTGCTGGCATTATTAACTACTATACCACAAATAATATATGTAACAAACAAAAGCAAAAACTGAAGACAATTAAATGATTATAGAGGAAAATATAAATATATACATATATATATATAATATATATATATATATATATAAGTAAAGAAAAAATTTTACAAAAAGAAAGAAAGAAAGAAAATAAGAAGATGCCATATCAACAAGAGGCTCAGTAACTCCAGGAGTTATTACCCTATAAAAGCCTACGAGACTAGTTCGTTCAAGAATATTACCACACAATCTGGTGAATATATCAGCACCAAAACACAAAAAAAAAAAAAAAAAAAAAAAAAAGGCATAGTATTTCTTCAATTCAGTCACGTAGCGGATGATCATATAAAAAGTTATTTAAAAATGATCATGCTATTAGTTACTTCAATACAAAATAAATCTATAAGGAAAAAAAAAAAAATCAATTTTTTTAATATGGATGCATATAATGGTAGCTTAAATATTTAACAACACATACACTTGACCTTTGACACAAAAAAATTATAAACTGCTAAAAGAAAAAAAAAATTAATTTTCGCCTTAATAATCCATCAGTAATGCCAGACTGATCGTACCATCTGCAGTATGCTTTTCTTCTTCTGCAAAATTTATTATTATTAATTTCCAATTTCAAGTGCCAAGAAGCATTGAGTAATTTATTTTAAAAAAAAAAAAAAGTCCAAAAAATAAAAAAGATTCAAAAATTGTGTAATCTCCTTGTTATAATGTTACACTAATCATCCACAAGATTATATATACAAATATATATATATATATATATATAATATTGTAACAAAAAACTCAGACTACAATCACATGAGTTTATAATCAGTCAGATAACTGCCCATCACTTCACAAACAACGTACACTCACAATCATTCAAAACATTTTAATGACATTGAAATTTTGGAACCAAAAATTGAAATTTTTATACATATAAATCCCCGTGCAAACCTGGACTCAAAAGTTGGGATGATTGATAGCCTTTATTCCCTATCACCAGCATATTGAAATTTGTTGGTGCTCAATACAAGTTTGCTGCTCCATTGTGGCCGACTGCACGAAGTCTGGCTACCAGACACTGCAAGGTCTTCAAGAAATGTGATGAAAAAGTAACTAAAGAATCCATTAGGCTTCAACGTCACTGGCATAACCACTTGCAAGGCGTTGTAAAAGATGCTGACATATTATTTACAGACCATATAGTTCTTTGATAGGTCAAACCAACCAGTGAAATATATGAAAATTTAGTAACTGATAGATCAATTTTTCACAAAAGATGGAAGCCAAACCAAGAAACCGTTACTTTGCATGTATCTGCTCTGTCAACTGTTGCAAACCTTGTTGGATAAGCCTAAGAAACAGCAGGATATGCAGCAGGTAAGCAATTCTTATCAACAGCATGAGCATGCTACAATAAAATGTTTAGAGGCATATGTGGATCATAAAGTCGCAAACGGAAGCTATAGATGATATATTGTAAAAATAAATAAATAAATAAATAAATTCTCAGAGATACTTTACCATAATTATGAACTAAAATAACAACATAAAATAGCATCTTGAATTTCAATTACTTCATAAGGACTTAAAAAACAAAAGAACAAACAATACGAGCTTGTTTTTTAGTGTAATACTTCAAATCAACCTCTTCACAAATGGCAATCTTATTAGATAAATCTAAGCTGTTGGATAAGTGAGTCTTCCTTAACGAATACACACAACACCTTCAATTCTTATCAACAATATTAAGCATGTTAAAATAAAATGTTGAGAAGAGGCAAATGCATATCATAAAGTCACAAACAGAAGCTAACGATAATTTATTAAAAAAAATAATAATAACAATAAATTCCTGGAGATTTCTTACCATCATTATTAACTAAAATAACAACCTAAAATAGCATCTTGAATTTCAATTAGGACTGAAAAAACAATAGAACAAACAATATGAGCTTGACAAACAATATACTGCTGATGACATGAATATCTGCGCAATCTCGTTTAATGTAATACTTCAAATCAGCCTCTTCACAAATAGAACTCTTATTAGATAAATCTAAGCTGTTGGCTAGGTAAGTCTTCCCTTGACGAATATACAGCACCTTCATATACCTAAATGACAAAAATCATAAAAATATATAACTTTCTACCTCAATTAGGGGGCATTAAATATTACATTACTACTTGAAAGAAAGCCTCGCTTCCATTATCGCTTTAAGGATTTCGTTCGTCTATAACTTTGTAACTCAGATTCTATTGCTTGGATACTAATTGATTGTGAGGGCCTTTTTTATGGGGAAATTTAAAAAAGTATATATATGATAACTAACATTTTACAACTGCTCCATAGCATTCAGAAATAAAAGCTGCTGAGAGTATTATAAAGGTGACCCAAAAAATTTACTAAATTAGATAACAAGAATAATAAAATAAAACTATCCTAACTAATCAGGTACCCCATGGCCAAAATAGTCCAAATTGGAGAATAGAATGACGTATCAGAACTCAAATGTCTCTAAAAATTAAGAGACATTATGGCACCACTCAAACAAGAAACAAAATTAAGAGACATTATGGCACCACTCAAACAAGAAACAACATACTCATCACAAACCAAACTGAATGGATGTTCAAGAGCAGCAATTCCACAAAGCTTCCCATCAAAGAAATCTCTCTCAATATTCTTCCGATCCAGCTTCATTCAACAGCAAATGCCAAAACAAAATAAAGACAGAATTTGGTCAATGCCAATTAGTGCGAGCATGAATTACACATCTAATCAAATGACAAATAGTGCCAGCAATAAATTCGCACCAAAGAAAACATGAAAGTTATGTATGTAGTGGAAAATTGAAGATTGTAAATTATACATAAATGCTACCAAACAGAAAACACCGTCTCATGGTCATTTATTCTCAGTATAAACCCACTCTCTTCTCTCTTCTTTATTTTTAGCTCTAAGTCAAACTGTTGGCAGGGACAGATAATAAACTTAAATTCTCCCTCCTCTTCTCCATGCAAGCCACACACAGTGATGCTGCTGGTAAGTTTGACAGATAATAAGAAATAGAATAAGTAGGATTTATTAGGATTTTAAATTATGCGATTTTATTATGACTTTTTTAGTTTTCTAGTTTAATTAGTTTTAATTTCCTTAGTTGATTCTCTTGTTATAAATAGGGCTCTTTATTCATTATTGAATAAAGTTATTGATATGTGCCACTGAAGACTCTGTTTTCCTTCCTTTTTCTTCTATTTTTCCTGCTTCCTCTCTTTTCGCTACTTTTTTTGCTATTTTCCTGCATCAAACAATTGATATACAGTGTGAGAACTCAATTATGTATCATCAATCCAGAATTCACATCAATCAATCCATGGTTATTTTTGACTGATGACAAGTGATTTTCTTGTCAAAGTTTTACGCAACGTGAACCATGAAAATTAGTGGCACCACTTATCTACGGCGGCCACTTCACTATGAACCTAACAAGTGTAATAAGAGACTAATGCCATATATTGAGAAGATCCATATTCAGATATACATGGACTTTAGCCACATCTGTACTTGCACGGAGAAGCAAAAAATATTCTCCATTCCAAAGAGTCTCTTTGCATTTGGCTTAGGAATAATATTTATTAGTCTACATACCATTATAACGAATATGTAAGGTGAAGAGCATACTGTCCTAAATAATGAAGCAAGAATGATAAGCACTATATAAGCCCTTTCTAGCATGGCTTCTCAAATGCTGTTTTTGGCTTTTAAGACTCAAAAAGTGCCAATGGTATTGTTTGGACAGTTTCATGGAAGTGGTTCAAGCCTCCAAAAGAGCTTCTAAGCAGAGCCAATAACGAGTAGCTTCTCAAGAAGGTCTTCTGGAGTAGCTGTAAAGAAGCAGAAACAAAAGCCACCTCAAACAGGGCCATAGAGTCAATGAGATAAGGGGCCGTCTCCTGAAGAATCTTATTCCTATCACAATCATTCAAACTTAATTACTATATTTCTATAGACTTCCTAAAACTTAAAGGGAGGAACTTCTGGAAAGCAACATAAGGCATATCGAATTAAGTAATAAATCATACCATATAGGGACAAACTTTTACAACCCATGAAATTGATTATGCCTATGCGTGGCATGATACAAGTTCACATAGTTTACATGATTTACAGAAAGCAATGCAAGGAAGTCCATGCCGAACCATTTCTGATGTAGGACAGAAAGGGAAGGAGAGAAAATTGAAAATTGATAGATAGGTTCTAGCATCACACTAGAACAATTTTAGGAATTACTTTTAAAAACCATAGGTATCACACCTAAGTTTAGTTTGCATAACACAAAACCAAAGAAATAATTTTGAGAAAAGTACTTGTATTACTAATCAACTTCCACTAGAAGGGTTATAAAAACCCTATTTATAATAAAATCACTTAACAACATTAGGAAACTAGAATAATAAGAAACTTAATTAAATAAGAAAACTAAATAATAAACCTTACTAAAACTAAACTAATAATAAGAAATCTAATAAATATAATAATATTAAAATCATAAAAATCATAAAACCTTAGTAACCCTAGTAATTATAATCCTATGCGATCTCCATCATTCTACATCATTCTCCCCCTCTTAGAGAATGAGACTCCTAAAGTTTAAAGCTCAAATCATAAAGCAATAAGCGAAACTTCAAGAATGATAGTATTAGCAGCATAAACTCAAACTTGATGAAGAGGACTACATGACTAGCAAATTTAGGGACATCCAAGGTCAACAAAAGCCTTTCATTCAAATGATCTTAGTCCAACTTGTTACATTTAGGTTGTGTAGGTAGTGGTCTAAGCAAGATGACAGGCTTTTTAGGTAAGAGTTCAGGTAAGATAACAAGTTGTTTAGATAGGGGTTCTAGTAAGGTGACAGGTTGTGTAGGTAAAGGTTCGGGTAAGGGTCGGATAAGGTGGCAGGTTGTGTAGGCAAGGGTTCAAGTAGAGATTCTAGTAAGGTGGCAGGTGGTGTGGATAAAGGTAAAGGTTCAAGTAAGGATTCAAGTTTAGAATCAATAGACTTTGTGAATACATGCTAAAAAATCTGTTCTGATAATTCTTCAGATCTTTGTAAGCTAAAGTGAGGAAAGAGAGCCGGACTAGTTGTGTTTGCTGGTTGCTTTTCTTTATTTTGATTGTTGTTGGCTTTAGAAGCTTTATCTTGTTTACTTTTAGTAGAAGCTCTACTAGACCTAGATACTTGTGCCTCGATGTTGCCAACCCGAGCTTCAATCTTGCTAAATTGAGCTTCAATATTGCTAACCCGATTATTAAAAGACTCTAGTTGTACTACCATACGTATCAATAGTGTAACACCCCGTCCTGAACTATGTCGGAAATTTTTGCACGTTGACCGAGGTTGACTGTTGACCGTTGACCGAAGGGGTCAAAAGTTGACTTTTTGACCTGGTTGGAATTCTAGCTTGACTGAGGTACCGTTACGAAGTACATGTTGCCCCGAGTTCGTAGACTAATAGCACGTCAAAAACGGAGCTACGGTTTGAAAGTTATAAGCAAAACAAGTTGCGGTCCAAACTGTCCAAGGGGTGCCGAAGTTGACTTTTTATTTATGGGGAAATGAGCTTTGACTCGTGCATGGTTGTGAAGCGCTCGTCGATACGAGTTCACAGACTAGCGGCACGCTTAAAACGGACATCCGGTTAAAAAGTTATGGAGGCGTGAAGTTTGCCGGATACCGTAATATTTTAATGTTTTTGAGTTGATGAACAGTGAAATGCCATGTGTCAGCTTCTGATTGGTCCACATGGATGAACAGTGTCACCACTGTGGCTTTTATTGGATAAAAATCTCGGGGAAGAGAGAGAAAGAGAGAGAGGAGAGAGAAAGAGAGAGAGAGTCTGCCGGCCGCTGGAATTTTTCAAATTTTCCTGCCGAATTACTGTACACGTGCCGGCCAGCAAGATTCCCCTCCCCATTTCCGGCAAAACCTCAAATTTTAACGGCGATAGGCCCCGGACGCGCCCGGATCGGACGTTGGAAGATCGGCGGCGAGTTTTTCCCTCCACCGTCGGCCACCGCCGATCGACCCACTTCCGGCCATTTTCTGGCCACACGCTCCTGACACCCTTCATCCTCTCCTCAAGTCCGGCCGACCCACCAAGTTTCACGGCCATCGGACCACCGACGCGGCAGGATCGGAGTGTTTTCCGGCGAGGGGCCGAAAATCTTCAAACCGTGATTTCTCCACCGTCCGGCCTCCGTTTGCCTCACCGCCGGTCCCGTTGGATTGCTCTCCCCACGATCTACAAGTCTGCAAAAAATCACAGCCAACGGCCACCGCACGCGCCGCCGGTGGCGACGGTTGCAGGTGACCACGGCGGCTGGCCGGAAAGTACTGTTCCGGCGAGTACCCAAATTCCCGGCCGGCTCCAGTCCACTGTGTTCGACCTCCTGAACCCGAATCCGGCATCCATTTCCGCCAATTCGCAACGGTTTGGGAGAATTGGGGAGCCGAAACCCAAAAAGCTTTCCGGCGAAATTCCGACCCCATCGGGTCCGATCATCGAAAATTAAGATCGAATCTGTGATCACCATCACTCGAGCTTCGATTCGGTATATAATTCATAAATTTTAGATATCGTTTGGTGTTCGCTCCCCGGGTACCCATTTGGGAATTACCAGAATAAAATATTGATATTTGTGGTTTGGTGTACTGTGGATGTTTAGGTGCACGTGTGAGTAGCGGAGTCAATCCTACGGAGGATCTTGATTGAGATACGTGCTTAAGGTGAGTGACCCACCTTCAAATTAATTTTGGGAATTTAATTGGTGCATATTATGTGTGATTTAAATATTTGGAATTTAAATTTTATGTGCCAAATATTTATTTGATTTATTGTGGAATTATTGGTGAATTTATTGGATTTAAGAAAATGTGCATTATATAAATTTATGCCATGTGAAATTATTTTATGGTTTTGAGAATTTTGAAATTCTTGTGGTTTTAATGTTAAATTGGGCATGATTTGATTTTCAAATATTTCAAAGAAAATATTTGGTTATGTTGGTGATTTCAATTTTATAAAATATGCCCATGGAATATTATGAGATTTGATTATTATATTTCGAGAAATTATTTATGCTATTGGGAAAATGTGAATATTTGAATTGGTGGATTTGGGGAGTTGGTGGATTTGAAAATCATGGAATTTATGGTGTTAATTATAAAGAAATTACGGAGAATTTCCGGGTTCAAGCGGATGGATTATGCCCACTATGTTTATGCAAAATGTGAAATCTGTGATATAAATTAAATTTATGGATTTTATGATTTTTAGATGACCGTGCACGTACTGGTGTTCTGATTATATGTGATATGGTTAGTGTGCACACGGTTGTGATTAGCGCGCAGGTGGGTGTGAGTAGCGCGTAGGTGATATTATGAGGTTGTCCTGTGGTTGCCATCGGATGAGGGTGGCCACCCCCCCATGGCCGGGACACCAGGTTAGCAGCGGTGCAGTGGGACGCCACGCGACCGTATGCCAGTTTCTTTCTATAACCTCCTGTCTGGCGGTACCTCGGGACGCTGGGTACTGTTGGCGCCACTGGTATATAGTGGGTGCATCAAATGATTTTTAGAACTGGGTTTTAAGAATAAAATGTTTTAAAGCTGTATTGGAATTTAAAATATAATTATTACTGTTTCTGGTATTTATCTGATGTCTTGGTTTTCGGGGAATATGAACAAAGAGTTTTGTGAAAAGGTTTTAAAAGGGGAACTTTTCCAACTGAGAGAATTGTAAGGGTTTTGAGAGAAATTATTATTTCCAAATAATTATTATTTATCTACCTTGTTACCGTGGTATTATATTGTATAGTAGATAGGGTCACTCACTGAGATGATTAGCATCTCACACTCTTAAATTCCGTTCCTCTAGGTACCAGGTTGTCGGTGTTTATTCGGAGCGGACTTGATCTTCCTCGCTGTTTTAGTTCAGGAGTACCTGTTTCTTCTTTTATTGCAGTTGTAATATTTCTTTCACTCTTGCTGTATTCTATGCTTAGTAGTACTCCATAAAGCTCTGTATACTGTATGGGATACTTATGTATTTATTTCACACTGAATTACTGTATTTATTTTGAAGTGCTGAAATTTGTGGAACCAACTTGTAGTACTGTGGGAGGAATAAGGGGACAATTATAGAAGTGCGTTTTCAGTGCAGGAAATTTTGTGGTAAGTCCATCCCTTAGGGGAGGTTCTACCGGATTTTCCATAGGAGGGTCCGGTAGGGTTTCCTTGGGATCAGGGCTTGTCTAGGGTTCCGGTGGGAAACTTTGGACGGGTCCTGACAAATAGTTCTTCATATAAGCCTCTATTCCTTCCAAATCATGTAATCATGACTTTTTAAATCAAAGAAACAATTTGATCAGTGGGTATTGTTCATGCAAAGTACTGTTTAAGAGAGTATTGCTCACATGGCTACTGTTCATGCGGCGGAATTGTTGACAAGACCTGCCCTGGGAGCCTCTTAAGATCTCCCAGGTGATCCTGTCAGGTGAAGCCCCACTGGATGATTCTTAAAGGACATCCAATGGAACCTCACTTAAAATATGGACAAACGAACATATGCAATAACAATAATACTTTAATATTTTATATATAAAATGACAACAACATATAGATTCAAAACTATAGTCCATAACTATAGCCCGTCATACTAAAGGCCATAACTAAACATATGATATGGTCAATACTATGGTCAAAATCTAGATCAGAGCATTTTAAGAGTATTTGTAAAATTTAGAAGAATAACTGATACAAATAAGTCTCAAAAGATAAAAATAAAAAAGAAAGACAAGTACTGCTGCTACAGTGGAAAATACAAAATAACAAACGATGCATGAAGTAGACTGTCACTAACTGCCTGGACCTAGGAGAATGAATGTAAAACAAATAAAATGTGAGATAAAGAAATCTCAATGAGTGACATAGCATAATAAAAAAATAATAATTTATTTTTGTAAAACTTTCTTCAAGACCTCTCGTTCCACTAGTTTGAAAAGTCCTCCATTCAAAAACTATTTCATAAAAGCCAAATATGTACCCCAATTCAATATCATAGAACCGATGCTCAGAAAGGTATAAAGTGAATGATATTATAATATTATAAAATATTTTAATCAAGATATAAATATTGAGCATAAAATATTATAAACACAATTTCACAAAGTAATTGTGAAAGTGCAATAATAACCACAATATTGGAAAACCAACAATATACTTAGAACATATATAATGTATCATACAATATACCAAACCATAAATCGTGGAATACACTCACCTCACGACCCATAATGTATGAAGGGTATCATAAAAATAGTAAATTGTTGGGATGTATCCAACCTCACAACCCGTGATAATAATAAACTGTTGGAATGAACCCAACCTCACAGCTCGTGTTAATAAGAAATCGTTCGGATGAACCCAACATCACGGGTCCATGGAAAACCCACGCTATAATATAAGACTGATCCGAAACGGTACTATATGGTACATTAATTAAAAATAAACAATACAGTAGCCATAAAACAATCTTATGAGATTATACTTTTCCAAACAATACTATATCATAAATCATAATTTAATATTCAAACTCAACTGCTTATTTAAATATTTTAAAGATTTCAAATCATCATTTTATATTAAAACCAGAAATACCACAGTAAAATATATATCACTATAAACCAATTTTAAGCACATAAAATTATAAAATATCTGAATATGCTTAAAATCATATAATTTTCAATCTGTTTTCTTAGATCAATTATTTTCCAAGATAATTTAAAACCTACATTCAAATACCAAGATATTTAAATAGCATGATCCACAAGTTCACTATGAACTCATCAAAATTAAAAATCATTTAAAATATTATCAAAATTTACATAAAATAATAGCATATATATATGTAAATGCTGATATTCATATATGCATAAAGTAATCATTTAAATCAAATGATATATATGTAAAATAATCAAAGCTTTTATATTATACTACATGCCTAAAACATTTTAAAAATATTACCACTCACACGACTGTAGACGCTCACTCCTGCTTCCCTGCAAGATCGTCTCCAGGCTTAACATAAGTATCTACAATATAATAAAATATTTTTCAGGCTTTAACAACTAAACCAAATACATTCGTGTATACTAAATGTGTTAAAATGATTTATACCATTATAAAGTTATATAACTTGGACATACAATGGTCCAATTATACTACGTACCTTTAGGATCCGGTATCCAAATTGGGACTTCTCGTTCAAAGACTAATCTTTTGAAATTGAACCTTGTAATGGGTCTTAATAATATTTAATTGCATTAATCTAACTTTGATTTCATTTAATTTGATCAATTTTGTTCAAACACAGTTCGAAATTATCCGGTATTTAACTAATGGATCCAAAAATAGAAAAATTATCAAACGAACTCCAAAATTCACAAACTTTATATCAATGCAAAGCTCAAGAGATAAGGAATGTAATGGTGTACTCACCTAGATCCAAAAGTGTCACAAGTGTTCGGAAAACTTATCACAATACTAGGCCAAACTTCACATTGATATATCTCTCAAACGATGAGGAATCTTGGCAAATAGAGTACGGAATTGAGTTTAGAGGGTTCGAAAATGGAAGGAGGGGTATATGGGTCGGCCTGAAACATCCAAAAAATGGCCAAAAGGCTGGAAATGTCCAAACGGCTACCGTCGGCTTCAAACGGCTGATCGCAATTCATCGACAGGGGGTTTGGTCTCAAGGTGGGTAACAAAGGTGGCTGGTGTATGTAGCTAGATGGTAGTCGGAATAGGACAAAATAGCGATGATGCGATTGAGCATTAAATGAGTTCATGGCTATCTGGTTCAGACTTGTAGGTCTGGAGAGAAATTTCTCGGGTTTTGGGGACAAAACGGATATTCTAGGATTTGTTCCTGTTGAACATGTTTTCCAAGGTTTATATAAAGCTCTAGATCACTAACAAACAAAAACTTAGGATTAGTTTGGACATTGATATAAAACTAATATTTAAAATTTCTTAAAACGATAACTTTTATCTATAACTCCAAATTTAGTGTGCCGCTAGTCTATGAATTCGTATTGACAAGCCTTATACAATGACACATCAGTCAAACCAAAAATCTTAACTATAAAAAAAGTCAACTTGGGAGTTCACTTGGTCAAACTTGGTCAAACCTTGTCAAACTTGTACAACAGGATTATTTTTATGCGGGTTGTTACAACTGTTCACAGAGAAGGTTGGATCCTTGTTCTAATACCAAACTGATGTAGGATAGGTAAGGAAGGAAAGAAAATTGAAAATTGATAGATAGGTTCTAGCATCACACTAGAACAATTTTAGGAATCACTTCTAAAACCATCATACCTAAGTTTGGTTTGCATCACACTAAACCAGAGAATTAATTCTCAAAAAAAAAAAAAAACCTTGTAGTATTAACTAACTTCTATTAAAAGAATTACAAAAACCCTATTTATAATAAAATCATATAACAACATTTGGAAACTAGAATAATTAAAAACCTAATTAAATAAGAAAACTAAATAATAAACCTTACTAAAACTAAAATAATAATAAGAAACTTAATAAATATAATAATATTAAAATCCTAGTAATTATAATCCTATAAGATCTCCATAGTTTTACATCAATTTCTGCGAAAAGGAGTTAGACATCCAAAATTGAGCTGCAACAGTAAACAAAGCATCACTGTCAAACAACTAAGATTTAAAAAAATAAATAAATAAATAATCTTTATGCAATTGCATAGTACAATCTAACGAAACTCAGTATGTGCAAAAAATATATATATATATTATATATTTAATTTACCATGCTTTTGGTAATAAACAAAGGGCATGCATTCACTGTCTGTTTCACGACATGGAGTAGTCTCCCCCACATTTGTATTGGATACAAAGTACCCTGTGCTCAAAGACAAATATAAGAATCACTTATTTGTAGAAACGTTGTTTCCCATAAAGAGAATATTGAAACAGTAATTGGATTCTACAAAAGGACCGCCATATTGACACATTTTAAATTAACTATAAATGTAGATGAATGATCACTCTTCGCATTTGTATTGCTTTGGAATCTAGGAAAACCAAAAGTCAGTAAGAGATCTTCATCTATAATGATCATTTTTCTACACAAGTATGTTGTCAATGTTAGAATTAAATATATTGCTGATTTAGTCTCACACGCAACTTGTGCTAAGCTAAGCTATCAGCAGAAATTCAATATCAAATTCAAAATACAGCATCATATAAATCTCTGATCCATACCTTTCAGCATTGGAAGAGCATTAATTTCAGCGAGACAGCCTCATCACCTCTATTCTGCGAGAGACAAGGGACCAAGGTCTGAATAACCTTAGTTGCAAGCCCATTAATGAAAAAAATAAAATAAAAATAAAAATCATAGTATATGTTTACAAGCTCAAAAGGGGAAACATGCTAGCCAACTGGAAGCAACACTAGCGTAAGACATCAGTTCATATCAGATACAAAGTGCATTGTGCTCAAAGTACAGATAGATATATGAACTACTTATTTGGAAGCAACATTAGAAAGGATCTTTTTAATAAAGAAAAAATCATTCATAATTTCTGTTAAGAGCAAACATTATGTTGCAAGTGTCTAAAATAAACATTTATTAGTGTTTTATGCATTACTTTGAAATAAAATACAAATCGTTGTTATCAATCTAACATTTCTAGCTAAATTATCACACCTGATCACTCGAGCCCCTAAAATTAACAAGTTCCAAATCTGATTGAAAAACGTAAAAAACTGAAAAGCCTAGGAAACACTTCAATTCAACTGCCTTGAAACTGCAATCCTGAAGTTTGAAAAGTATAACCTTGGAAGTGGATATTCCACTCCGGTAAACTAGAAGATCACTGTTAAGAAGAGCTACAGGTTCATGACAATCAATGTGCGGTAGCTTATTCTTAAGACTCATAATGCAAAATTTATGTGCCTTAGTCCATGTATTTTGACCTTCCATAACCCACAATTCCATGCAATCACATTTCTCTATTTTTCTGACAAAAGAGCATATCAAACCAAGCCGACCCTTGTACTCCACAAGCAACGTGTACCTGCAATATCGGAACTTACACAACGGCCTAGGTAATTCGAAAATATCCCAACTCTCATCCTCGAAATCGAACTGTAATATCTCTGAATTGGGTTCGCCTTTCAGGCGCCAGTACAATTTTCCGCAGACTGAGACAGCAGCATTTGAAGTGTAAGAGAAATGATGGCTGTTCACAGGTATCTGTAATGGATCTTTCAATTGCTTCCATGCCCAGGTTTCTGAATCAAATATGTGACAACTGTACTTAGACTTGCACCAATTCCTTGGTACAAACACAACAATTTTGTAGCGCAAAGGTGCAGACCCAAACACCACCATACCATGTACTACAGTTATAGTCCATGGTATACTTGGAGTTGGTATCTGTTGCCATTGTTTAGTTGTGGGCTTGCAAACGTAATATTTATCCTCCTTAGTCTTACAAAATAGAATACCACACTTGGAAGCTGCTAAAATTCTGAATCTAAAATTATTTTCTTCGAAAAGAGTAAAGGAGGAATGTTTTAAAGCTGATTGATTATTGTGATTTGCAACATCAATAAAGATCGGTGTAGGGTTGAACTCTAAGTCGATGACGATCCCAGATACTGTTTTTGTTCTTTCGGAGAAATTCTGTAAGAAATTTGGGTCGTAGGCGATCTGCTGGAATTCTTTGGAAACAAGCCGACAACGCCCCAGAGTTTCCAGCGATGTTCTTGACAAAATCTCAGGCGTAATATCTGCCGGAATATAATCTACCGCCTTGACTTTCTTACTTTCTTTCATACCGGTCGCTTATGAAATCTCTCTCAGAGATCCGAAAACAAACCCTTGGTGGTGAAGAATAAGTAGAACAATCTAATCATAACTAATAAATAAATATCGGAAAGGACGATTCCCAAATCCATACGGATATATAAAACCTAATCAAACTATGAAAACGAGGGAAACCAGCACCAGCAAGGTTTCTTATTTATTTATTTATTTATTATTTTTTCCCCACACACAAGTACACGTTTTCTATAAATAAAAACTAAATCTAAGACCTTTTTTTTCAATTGTCACATTAATCAAATTTATATATCTAATTATATTAATTATTACTTAGTTAATTAATATTTTATTTTATTTTAAAACCAAATTGTTACATTTTAATTTATACTTCATATCCACATATATATATATATATATATATATTTTTTTTCCCTTCTTTTTTTCTTCTTTTTCTTATCCTTTGGTATATAAGCTTCATGAATTAAATCTTAAAAAAATGTATAGCTTAGTTAGTTTATTTTAAAATACAGATAATTTCATAAATTTTCTGTGTTATTTTAGTTTTACAAAAATAGAGTTAATTCCACAAACTTTTCTTAATAACTTGTGTTATGTTAATGTATTAATAAATGGTATTAATGTATTTTTGGACCAAGCTTATTTTTATTTTATTTTCGTGCAATAAATTTTTTTAATTATTATTAATGTTTATTAGCAAGATGAGAATACAATTTTGTTTAATTTATTATAATGTTAACCATTTAATTTTCATTTATTTGCATCGTCACCTTACAGATATTTGCGTTTTAATACTATTTAATTTGGCTTCACATAGCCATTTGTCATAATATAAGATTTGATCAAAATGCAATTTAAATTTGAAAGTTTAACTTACAATATTTCAAATTAAAAATCAAAAAGTATAATTAGTCCAAACTAAGACATAGTAAATAGCTATTAATTCTTCTTAATATCTTGCTACCTAATATTAAATCTTTTATTGAAATTGTACAATTAGGAATAATTACAATATATTGTATAGGAGTGGCATAAGATAAGTTCAAAAATTTTTTGATTGCCTTTTCGTTTGGGAAAAAAAAAAGAAGTTAATAGCTCAATTGCTCCATAAAGTATCAAGGAGTTGGTTTTTGGTGTTTGGTTATTTAATATTGATTTATTGATTTTTTAGATAACCTCTAAAATAGATTTAGTGATGCACATTATTTATTTATTTATTTTGTATTTGCCAATAATATCATGTTTTAATCCTTACATTGGTCTTTTTTTTTTTTTTTTTCTTTTTCTAAATTTGTTTGTACATGCGTATGATAGTTTTATGAAAGACCTATCCATTTTCGAACTTCTAACTATGGTTATTGGTGCTTAATGACAAAATAAATATTTTGTTTATCGTTATCTTATTCTGTTACTTTTTTTTTTTTTCAATTTGTTTGTGAAACTTATGGAAAAAGCCAATACATTAGATAAACTTTTTTTTGTTGAGAAACAAATTCAAATTCAATATATTAGTTGGAAAATAGAACAATTTGTAGGATTACCAAGACTAAATGAAGCCCAATTATAAGATTATGTAACTTGTTTTTTAATAAAGCTATGTTATTTTGCTCTTCTATTGCATTTAAGAAGCTCTCATACAAAGAGATGATATTTTCCAAAGGGGGCTTGAAAATTAAGAACCTACTAAAAATATAATAGTTTAATATTTAAATCTCTTTTTAAAGTATTTCAAAAATTTCAAACTTGTTCTACAAATATAAAATGATACTCTTTCTCTTATTTTTTGAAGGGGTTTGAAATGCTTAAACCATTTTGAAAAATAAAAGTATATTTTAAACTCATTTCTGAAGTGCTTTGAATTATTCAAGCCACTTCTACAAATATGAATGAAACTATTTGTCTCATTTTTCGAAATGGGTCAAGAGACAAAGATCTAAAGCCTCCTAGGAAGTAATGTTGTACGTAACATTGGCCAACAACTAAGTAGTAATGTAGCCAATATTTTGGTAGGATTAAAGTTATGACACACAAAAAGGTTAAGAATCTTACAGAGCTCAAGCAACTCAACTATAACAGCGAGATTGAAAAGCCTAACCTGTACTCTGTGATTACCAATGAGAGTGTGATAAACAAAAAGTTCATCATGGTAAGCACACTCACCATGCTTAAGTATAAAAGGTGATTCTGGAGGAGGAAAGTAAAAAACAAATCTAATCAAAGCATAAAAAAAGGTATAGTAGCGGCCCAAAACCCGAACTTGATATGAGTCTAGAGTAACACTATATGGGAGGCCAACATAGAATGCCCCAGTAGCTTCATGAAAGATAGGAAAATAGGCTGTCTTATATAAAAGAATCCATGACTGATAAGTCTTAATAAGATCACAAAAGGCAAAAAAATTCATCTAAAACAAAAGGAAACTTTATACTCACAAGTAGACACATAAAATATGAAAGTTAATTCTCATATGAGACACGAGGTTGAAAGGAGGGAAAAGGTTAGACTTACAATGATGAGTGGTGGTAAGCAGAAGCCAATATTTCCTACAGTATGAAATTGTAAAAAAATTAGAAAATAAATTTTAGAACCTGTATGTACGAAGTTGGTTGATTTGTCTGAAGCTTGTATGATACCATAGTGTTCTTAAGATGAATTTTGTCTTATCGGTGTAGATGATTTTATGACGTTTGCCTCCCAAGATACAACGGATAACTAAGATTTTGGAGACGGCACCACCAAAATCTTCCTCTGTGAACTTTCAGTACCTAAGCTTTACCACGCATAATGCTTATAACACCAAACTCAAAATTTCTTTGTATTCAAAAAAGAACTCAAGAAAGGGAGACTTTTTACCTTTTTCATCTGTTGTTTTTTATTCAAAGTTCATCAAAAACCCATATACCTTAAACCAAAACATTAGGAAAGATAAAAAATAAACCATCAAATCCCATTAAAACCCATAAAACTCATTTATGTCAAAACATTTAATTCCATTTATTAAAAATGTTATAATCCCCCACATGAATGATTTGATTACTAGGGGTAATGCAAGACTGTAGTGGTAAAGCTCTACTGTTGGAATCTACATAGAATAGATAGATGTTACTCTTTGAACCTTCTCTTGTGAGACTATATTTACTTTACTAACTAATGGTAGATATGATATCCTTGAATCATTTCATCATTTGTGTAAATGATAATATAGTTCACGCATGATTCCTTCCTGATACACTTCAGTTCTCACTGTTGTGTTCATTTTGGCCTTGAATAGTATACTGATTCTATGAGAGTTTTTAGAGAATTATGCCTTTAACCATTCTCCTTTAAGCGACCACTTTTCTCTTTCACATAGATCAATCCTATTTCTAATGTAATTATTAGTCTATACATAGATTACTAAACACACATATATTGGAATAATTAAAAGCATACTTTATGCTTAACCTTCATCTATCAATATTTTATCATAAGAATGGGTAGAGGATTAGCTCCTATAGTGATCCATACTAGTCTTTACAATTGCATTCTCCCATTAAACCTAAAACTTGGGATCTCCAGTCAACTAGGTTGGGTTTCCACCAGACTTCAATCTCATTCCCCTCGATGACTTCCTAACTAAATCTCTATTTAACCCTTTGGTTAGTGAATCCACAATGCTATCTTTTGACTTTATATAGTCTATTGAGATAACTTTAATTGAGATTAACTGTCTAACAGAATTATGTCTACGATGAATGTGTCTCCGTTAAACATAATATTATGTGCCCTGCCAATCACAGATTGACTATCACATTGTATACTTATTACTGGCACAGGTTTAGGCCACCTTCGTATGTCCTTTAAAAATTGATGTAGCCATTCAACCTCTTTACTGTATTTATTTAATGCAATGAACTTAGATTTCATCATGGATTGAGCTATAACAGTTTATTTTGAGGACTTCTATGTTACGGCTGCACCTGCTAATGTGAACACATAGCCACTCGTGAACTTGGAATTCTTCATATATAATATCCAATTTGCATCATTATAACTTTCTTATATAGTAGGATATCTTATGTAGTACTATCTGTAATTACGAGTATATAGTAAGTACCTTAGTACTCTATTGATTCATTTCCATTGATCTTCATTTGAACTACTTGTGTATCTACTCAGTCTACTTAGAGCATAGGCTATATCTGGTCTTGTACAATTCATCAAGTACATCAAACTTCCAATCACTTTTGCGTATTCCATTTGAGATACACTCTCCCTTTATTCTTGGATAAGTGTAAACTTTAGCAAAATATTTTATCCACATAATGTGTTTGACTAAGAATAATTGCATTCGAAGTCCTAGTGAATTTATTCCTAAAATCATATAGGCAAGCCCCATATCTTTCATGTTAAATATTGATTTTAACATGACTTTTGTAGTTTGGACCATATTGTCGTTACTACATACAATGAATATATCATCTACATACAAATAAAGAATTATATATCTATTATCTGTATCTTTTACATAAATACTTTTCTTATACTCATTTATTTTAAATCCATTATTTAGCATGCACTATCAAATTTTTGATGCCATTGCTTTGGAGCCTGTTTTAGTCCATAAAAGGATTTCACCAATTTATAGATTTTCTTTTCTTATCTTGGTGAGGAGAAACCCTCAGTTTTCTCCATGTAGATCTTTTCATCAAGACCTCAATTAAGAAAGGCTGTTTTAACATGTATTTGATGTATTTCAAAATCCCGCAATGCAGCGATCGCCAGTACTATCATTATGGAATTTATTCTCGTTACTAGAGAATAAGTATCAAAATAATCAAGGTCTTCTTATTGCTTGTATCTCTTTATTACAAACCTTGTCCTGCATAAAAAAATTAAATTTAATTTCCAATAAATTTAACATTAAATAATTAATTTTTTAGAATTTACTCAACCATTTTTTAAGACATGCTTTTGTTTTTCTCAAATTCAGATTTTTTAATAGATAGTTTTGAATTTGAAAAAAAATAAAAGCAAAAAAAAAAAAAATGATGAAGCAAAGCCAACGCTTTAAAAAAGAAAAGCGTTGGCTTTAAACACCTTGGCCGATGCTTTTTATATAAAAGCATCATCTTTTCTTACTACTTTTTTTTTTTTTTTTTTTTTGGTTTGAATGGTGTTTAAATTTTATCAAAATTGAATTGTTTAAAATCTAGATATTGATTCAATGTATATTTAATGTTGTAAGGTATATTAATTCAATGTTGCATTTAAAAAGTTAAATATAATATTTGAATATCTTGAGTATAATGTTTGACCATCTTGATACTCATTGAAGTATATTAATTAACAACTTGAAGTATACAATCAAATTTTTTAAAAATTTAACAGTAAAGACGTTGTTTTTTATGTAAAAAGCATGGCTTTGCCCCCCCCCCCCCCCCTTTTTTTTTTTCTTTTATACTTACTATATTGTTTAAACTTTATCAAAATCGAACTATTTAAAATCTAGCTTCATACAAAAAAATTAAAAGATAATTTTTAAGAAAACTGAGAAAAAAAAAATATAAATAGAGGTCAAGCCGACCCTTTTAGTAGTAAAAGCATTGACTTTGTTGTTTTTTATTTTTTATTTTATTTGTATGGTGTTTAAATTTTGTCAAAATTATATTGTTAAAAAGCTAGATATTTATTCAATGTATATTTAATGTTGTAAGGTATATTGATTCAATGTTGCATTTAAAATGTTAAATATAATATTTGAACATCTTGGTACTTATTCAAGTATACTAATTAGAAACTCAAAGTAAAATATCAAATTTTTTCTTTTTAAATTAAAAAGGGAAAAGCCAAAGTTTTTAACCCCAAAAGCATCGGCTTTGACTCTTTTTTTTTTTTTTCCCCCCTGCTATGTTGTCTAAACTTTATCAAAATTAGACTATTTAAAAGCTAGTTACATGCAAAAAAAAAAAAAAAAATTAAAAGATAGTTTTTAAGGAAAACTAAGAAAAAATAAAATATATATAATATATAGGTAAAGCCGACACTTTTACCACTAAAAATGTCGGTTTTGTTTTTCTTTTTTATTTGTATGGTGTTTAAATTTTGTCAAAATTGATTGTTAAAATGTTAGATAGTGAGTCAATGTATATTTAATATTGCAAGGTATATTGATTCAATGTTGCATTTAAAAAGTTAAATATAATAATTGAACATCTTAGTACTTGTGATAATAAAAATTGAAATTAAGGAAAAAGTATTGTTGAATAGTTGTATATCTGATTGATTAAGAATTAAAAGATTACTTGTTTCATTGCCTATTTATAGGTGAAAATCTTCAAAAATTAATAAGAATACAAATATTATTTTAAATCAAGAATAAAAATTTTCTGCAATTCCTAAAATTAAATCATTAGTCCAAATCAAAGTTTTTTGTTTCTTTATTTAAATCAATTTTAAAAATGATCATGTATGGTCACCACCTTTTTCAATCTAAATATTATGAACTTAGCCTTATTTATGCCTCGTTTATTCAAGGAAAAAAAGTTATTTATTTTCAAAATAAATAATTGGCCTTATTCAAGTTTTAAAGGGGTATTATTTGCTTTATTCAAAATTAGTGATTACATCGCAGAAAATAAAAGTAGCCTTATTCAGGCCTTTTTAATTACATGATTAATTTTCAAATTTATTATTATCATTGAAAAATCATAATTTGGATGTTTAGGAGCAAAAGTGGTATTTTGGACCAACATGCCATAAATAATTAGCTATCTTTATGTTTATTTTTTTCCATATTTAAAATCCAAATGAAATTAAATATAACTTAATTACCAATCATAATATTAACTGTACATAAATAACATTTAATTAATATTTATAAAGTAATTCGATTTTTTTAATTTATTAATAGGAGAGTATTTCTCCATAATTTATTATCCTCATTTTTATTTGGTTAAAAAGATTGCTTTTAATGTATTAGAATTAATAATATTCTTTTTATGGATGGAAATTTTCAAATTAAATTTTGACATCTCAATATCATAATGGATATTTTTATATAATCTTTTTTTATTGCCTACATTAAAAACTTATTACAATAGTATGTACAATTTAAAATTTAAATAGCTTTATATTTAAATCGTCCATTTTAAATTAATGAGTTACTTACTATTGGTAAATAATATCCATAAATAATTTATGTTCACCAAATATTTAAATTTTAAATTTTAAAGTTTAAAAAGTCTTATATTAAAAATTTTAAGTTTCAAATTAATGGGCATTTTATGAAATAAAAAATTTATATAGGTTAACATTTTTAAATTTTAAATTTTAAAATTTCAAATTAATGATTAACCGATTTGTGCTTATGTAATGTCAATGTCATGTATAATGTAGTTTATTTGGTAAATTATATAATGTAATTCTTCTTATTGATTAAAGGATGGCATTTGTATAGATTTTTCATAATTTATTAATATTTTATTTACTTATTTGCAAAGTATTTTTTCATAATTTGTTATTGTATTTTAAACTTAATTAAGGCAGTATATTTTTAAAAGTAATGAAATATTTGCATAAATGACAAGTAATTAATATTTAGGAAATAATTGTATATAATATTAGATAAATAAATATAAACAAATAAATTAATTTTTGATGTAAATAATTTTTATTTTTTATTTATGTTTAATTGCATTATTTATAAATACTTACCATAACTTTTAGTAGAATTATAAAAATATCTCTTTTTTTTCCCAAGTATATTCATCATTATAACTTTTAATTTAGTTAAAATTTATTGTCATATGTAGAATTCAAGCAAATTGACATGTACATAGATTAAAATCTCTACATTGGTTTTATTTAAAAAAAAAAAATTATATTGGACACCACTTTTCAAAATTTCAATTTAAATTCTTTAATTTACTGCTATATACTTTTAAATATTATTTCCCATATATTATATTACATTTAATATTTATCAAACAAAATTTTACCATTTCTTTGGGAATATTTTCAAATATTTTGCAAACATGATTTTAAATTTTAATATATAAAATTCATTATATTATATTTATTTTACATAATATTGTAACAAAATTTTGAAAAAGACAACATACATTATTAGAAAACATTGCATTATTTGAAACATTCATGACAACATAAATTGGAAAATATTGGATTATTGGAAACATTTAAGGTAATGTAAATTGAAAATATTAAAAAAAAGTAGTAAATAAAATAAAAACATTACTTTTATTTCAATCCAAATTAAATATCAAAATATTATTTTCAAACACAATAGATTATAACAAAATAAAAAATGAAACATCATGAAAAAAGAAATAACTAAATTGCCTAGGATAAATGCTTCATATATATATGTTGCTTTTTGTTCAATGCAATTGTTGCAAATTTCAGAAATTTTAGTATCACCTGAGTGCCAAAACATTAGTCTCTTTTTTTCTACATGCCCTCAACTTGAAGAATTTTTTACATCTTCTCCTTTTCAAATTTTTGTCCTCCATCATCTTTAAAAAATTCACACATAAAAATGAATTAAAAATCAATCAAAAATCTTCCTCAAAAACCTTTTGTTTTTTCAGATTAGTTTCTACAGCATATTCTAATTCAGCATTGTCAATTTTGTCATGAGATTCGTCATCTTTAATGAAATTTTTTTAGCATAGTTCATTTCCATTCTCATGATTCAGACGATTATAATGAGGATCCATCCAATAAAAAAAAATTAAAATTAAGCAATAAAAAATAGAAAAACCCTAATAATCTAAATTGAAATATTGAAAAAAAAAAACCAAAATATTAAATACCCTAAATGTAATTGGCTTATTTGGTAAATAAAATAATATATTTCTAAAAGGTATCATACTTTGCCATATTTAATAATTATATTATGAAAAGAATATTTTAAATTTTTTCTATTAATAAAATAAAACATTATTTATGTAATTTTTTTAATGGAAAAACTATGTATATCTTTACTATTTTCCATATAATACTTACCCAAATAACTACAAATAATCTTATCATAGTGATTGTTATATAAAACATTATATATATATATATATATATATTTATATTATTGTAATATACAATGTCAATTGATTTTCTATATGAAATGTACACAATCAAATATTCTTTCCAAAATTTTCACAATTAATTTTATCAAAAATAAATAAAATCAAATATATACAATATATCGATTTTCTATATGAAATATCCACAATCAAATATTCATTCTATTATTTTCACAATCAATTTTACCAAAATTAAATAAAATCAAATATATATACAATATCAATTGATTTTTTATCTATTTATTCTATTAATTTCACAGTCAATTTTACCAAAAAAATAAAATAAAATATATATATTTTTGATATGATAGAATTTTATTATGGTTGTTTGACAACCTAATAATAATTAACGATTTTTTTTTTAATGCTTTTGAATGGAAACTTAAGGATTCATATGATGATATGTGACATAATTTTTACACAGATTATCTTATTTTTATATATAACATATTTTGTTATCAATATTAATAAAAAAATATGTTTATTTTCAAATTTGTTTTTTCAAAACAAAAATTGATTTTATATATATTTTTAGTACAATCATAAAAGGTAAAAAATCTCATACTTTTTCAATCAATTATATAATATTATAATATAATAATAAAAATATATATTAATTGGTAAATAAAATAAGATCAAATATTTTGTTTTGAATATAAATATTATTTTTCTATGTTTAACAATTATTATTTATGATATTATGTTTTTTTATGTCCAAATTAAAAGACATATTTATTAATTTCTATATAACCATATTTGTGTATGTAAAAATATTTAAAATATGTTTAATTGAGGAAACAATATATATGCAAATACATGTTATGATATATATATATATATAATATGGTATAATAATAAAAATATATATTTTTATTCTTTCATTCCTAAAAACAAATCTATTATATATAAAAATAAATCTTATTTTGCTATGTTTAATAATTATTCTTTATGATATTATATTTTTTATGTCCAAATAAAAAGATGTTTTTATTAGTTTACATATAACCATATTTATATATGTAAAAATATTTAAAATACATACAATAAAGACTGCAATTTTGGCGAGTATAATAATGTAATAGTTTTTATTGTGTTCAATTTATAGCTATCGATATTTTAAAAAAAGTATGTTTATTTAAAATTTATTTCAAAACAAAGACTGATTCTATATATATTTAGGTATAACTATAAAAGGTAAAATCATAAATATAAATAAATTTAATTAAAATAAAAAAGATTATTTTGGAGGGAAAGTGGAACGAAAGTATGCTGACATGTGACACTCACTCTTATTCTTTTATATATTATATAGATTATTTGTTGTATAAATTTATTTAGGAATGATGAATTTTAATATTTTTTATTGTAAATAAATATCCTTATCCAAAATTGAAGAATTAATTAATACAAATTAGATTGTTAAATATATGTGAAAATCGGCCACATCATTGTTTCATGCTTATTGGTCGATTTTATCTATTGTTTTTAAGGTTTTATTTGTTTGTGACTTTAGTCTATTTAAAGGCTTATTTTCTCAATAAAAGACACTACATTATTCATGCAGAAAAATTACTATGAGAAAGATTGCTCTTTGTTATTTTAAAACACCTAAAACACCGAATAGAAAACAAGTGTTTTAGTTTGACTTATCAATAGAATAATCCATAACCTATTGTGGCGTCTTCGACATATACTAGGGTTTCTAATCACAAGTTGATTAGGGGTCAAGATGGCCATTAGTATGTAAACTTAACTACGATCTGAGCTAATATAATATGTGTTTAGAAGCAAGTCGACCTAGGTTCGTATCATTTGGTATCAGAGCCGAATTCTATTCAGGTTTGATCTATCTTATCTGCTTTGTTTTATTATTATGTTATTCTGTAATTTTAACATTAGGTTAAGGTTTCTTCTATCCATACATATTCTGCATCTTTAACAATATAAATATATATATATATATATATAGATATATATAGATATATATCATTCTCCATAACCGAATTAGGGTTCCTTTTTGTTTGCCAAATTTTTGTTTTCTAATTTGTTGGTTGGTTTTGCATATTAGTTCTTGGTAATTTGGTATATTGTTGATTTTCCTTTGCTGTTTTTAATCTTAATTAGTTGCACTTATATATTCAAAAGAAAGAAAAAAAAAAGAGGAATTTCGGAAAACATATTGCAAAACTCTAAATTTTTGCATTTTGTTTTTGCTTGGAATGTGTAATTGGATTTGAGAAATTGTTTGGAATTGGAGTTTGTGACTTTTTTGGTGATTGTGTTTCTAGATATTGTGTTGATATTATTCTGTTAGTTATAAAAAAAAAAATATTTTTCCACGAAAGGCCAGGTTTTGAGGGAAGTTGTAAAATTGAGTTTGTTTTGATTTAGGAATTGAATTGTGATAGCTAAAGTTACTGATTGTTTAATATTAGTTGCTGGATGTTGGAATATTGTTGTTAATTGATTGGATTAAAATTGTTTTAAAGATTTGATACAAAAGCTTAATTACGAGAACTACAACCAACAACTATCTCATATTTTGATCGAATTGTGTTCTTGTTAATTGTTTAGATTCTTTTCTAAACTTTTATCCTTGAATTTTTGGTTTCTTAATATTCTGAATAATTTTCTTGCTAAATTCAAAATTTGCCTTGTTATTTTCTTTATTTTTTGATTGTAAAGCCAAGAGTAGGCTTTATAATTCACTCGAAATTTGTTTGCTTCTTGCTTCTGTTTTATTGATAGGTTTAATTAGGACGTACTTGTGATCTAGCTGCTGGTTTTTGAGTGCAAAAAGACAAGAGAGTGTGAGCTTAAAAGAGGGTCAAAAGCCAAAACTAATGTGAAAGCACTAGTGAACGAGACCTTGTTTGAGTGATACACATGAAGGAGTGAACTTAGTGTGGTTTCTTGCATTATTTCGCTAACATGGCAAATTCTAGAATAAGAAGAGGAGGTGACTCAATAAGAGAATTTGGAGATGAATCCGTGAGCTTTAAGGAAGAATTTAGAGCAATGGGAAGTATAGTAGCCTATTCACATGCAAGCGGTGATGGAGTAATTGTAAAGGATGAATGATCAGTTTGATTAATTTGATCAAAGAATGGATAGGTTTGAGAACAAACAAAGAAGGTTGAACCCTAGGATGGAACCTCAAGGAGGACATGGTTGGGGTAGAGGAGGTCGTGGATGTTTTAGGGAAGAATTTAAGGAAGGGAACTTTGGAGATAGTTTTGAGGAGGAGTATGAAGACATATTTGCATTCCAAGGAAGGCAAAACCATGGAAGTCAAATCTGAGATGAAGATGGTGATCTCGGAAATATTAAGGACAACATGCCACCATTTTTGGAAAAAAGTGAATCGGAGGCTTACTTGAAATGGGAAGAATGGATGGAGATGATCTTTGATTGTCATAGCTATTCGAAGGCTAAAAAGGTTAAGTTGGAAGCCTTGGAATTTGGACATTATGCATTGCAATGGTGGAATAATGAGCAAAGTACTTGAAAGAGAGTTGGTGATGAGTTAATAACCACTTAGAGACAAATGAAATGAGCCATGAGGAAGAGGTTTGTACCAAACCATTATCATAGAATATTGTATCAAATATTACAATTTTTGTCTTAAGGAAGCAGGTTGATGGAGGACTATTACAAGGATATAGAGATGCTTATGATGAGGTTGAGCTTGAATGAAGACCAAGAGGCAACAATGGTTAGATTTCTTAGAGGATTAAATCGAGAGATTGCCAACCAGGTGGAACTACAACAATATGTGGAATTAGAAGAGATGCTTCATGTTATCATCAAAATTAAGAACCAATTTAAGAGGAGGGGGGTAACACACAGCTTAAAGGAACTTCAAGTAGTTGGAAGGCAAGTTTAACTAATTGGAGAAGCAATCCAGCATTCGAACTAAAAACAAAACCGAAGCTGGAGGAAGGGAGTTCCAATCTGCCAAGGAGGGACATAAGAATCGAATCTATACAAGCACAAAAATTTGAAGGTAAAGCTGATCCTAAACCGTCGAGAGCTCATGATATTGTATGTTTTAAATGTCAGGGCCAATGACATATTGCCAACCAATGCTTGAATAGAAGAATTATGGTGCTGAAGGACAATGGGGAGTTGGAATTCGACAGTAAGGAGTCTGAAGCTGAAATTGAGCATGATGAGGGGGGAATCAGAAGGAGAGGAATTTGATGAAGTTGTGATTCAAAAATCTTCAAGAGCTGAACTAAGCTTGCTGGCATGAAGGGTTTTGACCATGTAAAATGATGAAGATCAATGTAGTATGATTATAGATAGTGGAACCTGTGCCAATGTTATTAGTACTGTGGTGATGGAGAAATTAGGTTTAACAATAATCAAACATCCAAAACCATATAAACTTCAATGGCTTAATTATAGTAGAGACATGAAGGTAAATAAACAAGCCAAGGTAAAGCTTAGTATTGATAACTATGTGGATGTGGTTTTGTGTAATCTTGTACCTATGCGTGCGGGACATATTTTATTAGGAAAACCAAGGCAATTTGATAAGAATACCATACACTATCATTGGGAGAATTCCATTATGTTCCGATTTAAAGGTAAGAAAATTAAGCTTGGGCTGTTAACACCAAAAGAAGTGTTTAGAGATCAAATGCAAATGCAACAAAGGAGGGAGGTCGAACGGCAAAAGGAGAAGACCATCATGCCACCCATGGCTTCAACAAGCATACAAAAGGGCAAAGCCAAGCCTAATCACTAAGGCAAGTTTTCTAAACCCGGGAATGAGAAGAAAAAGACCAACTTTTATCTTAGTCAAGGTGAGGTTAAAAAGACATTTTTAAATAAGAAACCTATGCTGGTTATGATATATGCATTTTTTAAATCATCTAGCTAACCTTGAAGAGCTTGTATTGCCGAGCTCTATTTTTTCTCTTTTGCAGTAATTTGGTGATGTCTTTTTAGAGGAGATTTCTAGTGGTTTACCACCCATTCAAGGGATCAAACACCAAATAAACTTTATTCCCGGTGCTGCAATTCCTAATAGACTTGCATATGGAAGTAATCTCGAGGAGACAAAGAAATTCGAATGCCAGGTAGGTGAATTACTGAAAAAGTTTATATTAGAGAAAGCATGGGTCCATTTGCTGTTCTTGTATTGTTAGTACCTAAGAAAGATGGATCTTGGAGAATGTGTGTAAATTGTAGGACTATTAATAACATAACTGTCAAGTATAAGCATCCTATTCCTAGATTAGATGATATGCTTGATGAATTATATGGTGCATGCATGTTTTTAAAAATTGACCTTAGGAGTGAGTATCATCAAATAAAGAGGGAGATGAGTGGAAGACTGCATTTAAGACAACATATGGTTTAGATGAGTGGTTAGTTATACATTTTGGATTAACTAATGCACCTAGCACTTTCATGAGACAATGAACCATGTCATACGTCCATTCATTAGGAAATTTGTGGTTATTTATTTTGATGATATTCTTGTATATAGTAGAAATTTAGATGAGCATATAGAACACTTTAGGTTAGTTTTATAAGTAGTTAGGAAAGAAAGATTGTTTGCTCATTTCAAAAAGTGTGATTTTTGTAAAGATGAGCTAGTATTTCTAGGATTTGTTATAAGTACTGCTGGAATTAATGTTAACCAATCCAAGGTCAAAGCAATCCAAGAATGGCCGAACTTACTATTATTACTCAAATAAGAAGTTTTCATGGTTTGGCTAGCTTTTACAAGAGATTTGTCAAGGATTTCAGTACTATTGCAGCACCATTAACCGAAATAGTCAAGAAGAGCATGTGATTCCAATGGGGAGAATCATAAGAGAAGTCTTTTAACTTGTTGAAAGAAAAATTAACTAATGCTCCTTTATTGGTTTTACTTAATTTTTCTAAGACTTTTGAATTGAATGTGATGCTTCAGGTGTAGGTATTAGAGCAGTGTTAATACAAGAAGGAAGACCTATAGCATACTTTAGTGAGAAGTTGAATGAGGCAGCATTAAATTATCCAACCTATGACAAAAAGATGTATGCTTTAGTTCAAACTTTGGAGACATGGAAACATTACTTGATGCCGAAGGAATTTGTGATTTACATGGATCATGAATCTTTGAAGCATATCAAAGGCCAAGGGAAGCTTAACCGATGACATGGGAAGTAGATTGAATTCATGTGGACTTTTCTTTATATCATCCGCTACAAGAAAGGAAAAGAAAATGTGGTAACCAATGCTTCATCTCGAAGGTATGTTTTATTTTCAATCCTAGATGCTAGATTGTTTGGTTTTGAACAATTAAAAGAAATTGATGAGCATGATAGTGACTTTGGTGAAATATGTAGAAATTGTGCTAAACATGGTTATAATAAATTATATATATTTGATGGGTACTTGTTTCGAGAAAGTCAACTTTGAGTGCCTTGTTGCAGCATTAAGGAATTATTAGTTAGGGAAGGTCACGGTGGTGGCTTAATGGGACATTTTGGTATAAAAAAAACGTTGTCCATATTATAAGAATATTTTTATTGGCCGAAATGAGGAAAGATGTAGAAAAAATTTGTGAGAGATGCATAAATTGAGGAAGTCAAAATCAAAGTTAAAGCCGCATGATTTGTATATGCTGTTACCTATTCCATCTTATCCTTGGATAGATTTATGTATGGATTTTGTACTTAGGTTACCTATGTCAAAGACGGGTAAGGATTCAATTTTTGTGGTTGTTGATAAGTTTTCTAAGATGACACATTTTATAGCATATAATCAAACTGATGATGCATCTTATGTAGCTAATTTGTTCTTCAGGGAAGTAGTAAGATTTGCCTAGGACTATTGTTTTAAATAAGGATGCTAAGTTTTTAAGTTATTTTTGGAAAACATTTTGGGCTAAGTTAGGCACTAAATTTTTATTTTCTATTATTTGTTATCCACAGACTAATGATTAAATTGAAGTAGTGAATAGGACTTTATCTACATTGTTAAGAGCACTAATTAGTAGAAATTTCAGAACTTGGGAAGAACGTTTGCTGCATGTTGAATTTACTTTTAATAGAACCATATATTCTTCTACTAAATATTCACCATTTGAAATTATTAATGGGTTCAATCTCTTAACTCCATTAAATTTGACACCTTTGCCTTTAAGTTAATGTGCTAATCTAGATAGTAAACAGCAAGCTAAGTTTGTTAAGCAGATTCATGAAAAGACTAGAGCAAACATTGAGAGGAGAACTGAACAATATGCTAAAGTTGCTAATCAAGGCTAAATTAAGGTAGTGTTCGAACTTGGAGATTGGGTTTGGTTGCACATGAGAAAACAAAGATTTTCTGAACAATGCAAGTCAAAGCTTATGCCTTGATGAGATGGACCTTTTCAAGTTTTGGAGAGGTTAAATGAAAATGCCTACAAGCGTGATTTGCCATGTGAGTATAATGTGAGTGCTACCTTTGATATTTTTGCTTTATCTCTTTTTGCTGCAGGTGATGACTTTGATTTGAGGGCAAGTCACTTTCAAAAGGAGGGGAATAATGAGAACCTATCTGAACCCATATCATCAACTACAAGCTAGGATGCTGATCCTGTGCAACTGAAGACCGAGCGAATTGTTAGAGCTCAATCTAGGAGGTTTAAGAACAATATTATTGGCTTCATACAAAGAGTAATTAAATTTCAAGAGGGCATATTAATATGAGAAGACTCTAAGCCCGTACTGAGCATCCAAGTTCTGAAGGCAGAAATGGACCTGAGAAGCTGTTTTGGTGCATTTGAGGACTCCGGACAGCAAAAGGTGAGTTTGTTGACCTATGAATGTTTTCAAGCTCACTAAGAGGTCATGGAATTATGCCAAGGTAGAAGCAAAGGCGCCCACTTATGTCATTAGCGTCCAAGCTTCTATATTGGCTGGATTTAGCTAGTTTGGCGCTGGGACAGAGTTTAATTGCAATCCAAGCAAGCTTTGATCGTTCTAATCAATGGCAGCATGTAGAGATCAGTTCTAATCTTATTTGGCATCTTATATGGCATATTAGATCTGATTTGGAGTCTAAACTAGCTGGTGATTGGACAAAGATAGCTTATTTGGAAAGCTGGTCAAATACTTTCCAAATCTGAAATTTTGATTGGACAAAGATAGCTTATTTGGAAAGCTAGTCAAATACTTTCCAAATCTAAAATTTGTCTTTTGTTTTAAGAAATAGACTTTTATTTTTCTTATTTAATTATTTATTGGACAAATTTATTTAGGAAGGATGTAGTTTAATATTTTTTATTGTAAATTAATTGATTCGTCTTCCAAAATTAAGGAATTAATTAATACAAATTAGATTAGGAAATACATGTGAAAATCGGCCACATCATTGTTTCATGCTTATTGGCCGGTTTTATCTATTGTTTTTAGGGTTTTATTTGTTTGTGACTTTAGCCTATTTAAAGGCTTATTTTCTCAATAAATGACACTACATTATTCATCCAAAAAAATTATTGTGAGAAAGATTTCTCTTTGTTCTCTTAGAACACCTAAAACACCAAATAGGTAACGACTATTTTAGTTTGACATATCAATAGGACAATTCATAACCTATTGTGGCATTTTCGATATATACTAAGGTTTCTATTTATAAGTTGATTAGAGGTCAAGATCGCCTTTAGAATCTAAATTTAATTACGATCTAGGCTAATATAATACGGGTTTAGGAACAAATCGATCTAGGTTCGTATCATAATTAGCAATATGAAGTAAAATAATTAATCTATTCATTTAACTTATTTGGGATTCAATTTAAAATTCATTATTAATTATTAAAATTTTGAGAAAATTAATTTTTTTATAATTTAAAAATATTAGATTATGCTTTTAATATAAAAAGCATCACCTATTGTCTTATTTTTGGTATTTTAATTTATTTTATATTTTATTCATATTGTTATAAATATTAATAGATAGTAAATAAAAATATGATAAATTTAGTTATTTTAAAAATGTCTAGGCAATGCTTTTTATGATAAAAATGTCACCTATTTATTTGGATCTTTTCTTTTAATTTTTTTACCGATTAACTATACCGCTTAGAATATCAATAAATATACTAAAATATTATAAATAAGTAACAATATACATGAAAAGGAATAAAAACATTAGGTGCATTTTTCAATCCCCATCTTTTCACGAAGTACAAGTCCTAAAACATCTAAACTTTGTTGTTCTTTAAGAAAAGTTAAACAGTTGTGTTAGCTAGGTTTGTGGAATTTTTTTTTTTTTCATCTGTCTTCATCAATGAGTACATATTCATTGGTTTTTCTTCCATTTTGAATGGCGACTGTGCTAGGTTCATTGATGGACTTCCTTTCTTGATCATTTTTATTTTTCTTTTTCTTGCTGGGCTGCTCTCAATGCTAGATTTCTTACTGTGTTTGTTGCTGGGTTTATGTGTTGTATGGGTTGCAGGTGGAAAAAATTTTGGTCATGGATTTTTCTTCAAATTTAATTAGTGGGTTTTCTTAATCTTGCTTGGGTTGATATTTTGTTTGTGATTTTGCTTGGGATTGGAGTTTTTGTCGCAATTTTATTTAGGATTGGGATTTTGTTCTTGATTTTGCATCAGGTTGGGTTTTTCATTTTGATTTTGGTCGCTCGTTGTATAGTAGATTGGGTTAGCATGACGATCGAAATTTGCTCCATTGGATGACTAGCTTGGCCTTAAGTTGTGTTTGGGTTTGGTTATCGGGGTTGTGTCGGATTTTACATCTTTGAAAAATGTATGCTTAATTTAATTTTTTTTTTTATAATATGAAATTGAATTATTATAGGAGTTTGAATTTCATATTTAAAGTGAACATTATTAGTTATTAATTTACATACTTGTTATTTTAAACATATACTTCTTATCTAATATTATATTTAAATTAATTTTTGCCAATTTAGACTTCTAAACAACCTGGGAACATTAAATATGATTATTATATCATGATGATAATGAGGGATATCATTAAGAGAAATACATCTCGGCAAAACTTAAGAACAATGGTAATTCTAACATTTTCATATATTTAATTGCTTTATAATAAGTAATAATTAATTATTTTTTATATGTGTTAATAATTTTTTGATATAATTTTTTCATGTGTAACTTGGTTTCAAAATGGTGGCAACCAGTTTAGAGCTGAATGGGCATCAATTATAATCCCAAGCCTTTCATCTCAATAAGTATGATAGTTTAATTAATTTTCTTTATATATAACTATATAAAATATTTGACCAATTTGTAAAATTATTACGTGAGTTGATATTTATTTTAATTTGATATGCTATTTTGTTATGTAAATACTTATTTTATTTTTGTTGTATATTAAATATTTTGCATGAAACTTTATTAAACAATTTGAATTTGACAAAACTAAAAGCACCATTCAATCCAAAAAAAAAAAAAAAAGGGGGGGGAAAAGGCGGTGCCTTTTTTGAAAAACCATCGCCAATGTAGAAAAGCCGACACTTTTTGCAAAAGCATCTGCTATTATGAGGGTCTTTAGCGGCACTTTCCTAAATAGCATCGGCTATTTTGTAAACTTTTAGTGATGATGCTTAAAAAGCATCGCTAAAATTGTAAAAAACAGCTAATGATTTTCTAAAAAAAATGTCAGCTTTTTGTAAACTTTTAGTGACGTTTTTTCTAAAAAACACCAACTATTATAGTATATTTAGAGACACTTTAAAAAAAAAATCTGTATTTTTGACAGATTTAGCGATGCTTTTATTAAAGAAAAGCGTTGGCTTTTCTTGACTAATAGTCGATGCTTTTCAAAGCATCAGTTTTTGTTTGCTACTTTTAGTGACACCATATTGGGAGATGCTTTGTGAAGCATCGGTTTTTATTTTTTTCAACGCATTAATTGCATCTCCTATCATTGTGATTCTTGTAGTGAATATTTATAAAACTCTAAATGTCATTATATAATACATACAAATTAATAATTATCATTACATAATTTGAACAAAGATATAAATATGTACAGCATAAGATGATAAAATTAATAAACAAGAGAGCGGGAGTGGGTAGTCTTGTAGGTGGAGGAAATATTTACATACGTGTAAATATTATACTTCATATTTAGCAATCAGACTTTAATTTCTAAAGAAATTTTGATTTTTCCAAAAACTTTCAGGAACCATAATCTGGTCACCAAATGCCAATTACTTTATTTATTAAGAATTATGTCTTTTTTCTGGTTGTTCACATTAAGTAATTATGTAAGAGCTTGTTATCAGTAACTTATCAATTAGTATTCAAAAACAATAAAAATAAAAATAAAAAAGACAAACAAACTTATCAACTAGTAAGCGCTTTATAACGCTAAAGAACTTTTTGATCTTGTTGTCACCTATAGAAAATTTATCTGATTATGACGTAGAAAAATCAACTACACCAGTATATATATATATATATATAGATCAATTTTTGAACATATCGCCATAATATGCTGTTGTTGATAAAATGTCTATACTTGCTGCCAATTGTACAGGTGAAAAACAAATGCTATAAAATGCCTGAAAAAAGCAAATAAATTGGAATCGCAAGTTTTTGTTTTTAATTTTTAATTTTTAATTTTATGGGAAGTACAAAATCTTATTAAAATAGATTGTGCAGAACTCATATTTCAAGAAGCAACCTCCTATCTGATTGGTTGATTCTTAAAAATAGTGCGAAACTGGTTTTGATTGTAGGATAATCTTAAACATAATCAGTTTCACCAAACACTTGTATATGAAAACTTAGTTTTGAATATCATCGTTTGCTCTAAAATAAATACCAAACAGGCTTTAAGAAGGAAAAATAAGATACAAACAGTTTAGACATACCATCAGATGCTCAACAGCCTATCACAAATCAGACTCAAAATAACTTTTTCTATCTCTTCAATACACCGGTAATTTCCTTATTGGCAACTTGAGAGATAAATAAATAAAAAAAATAAGAAGGCAAAAAGAATGCTTTTCTTAATCACACCAAATTTATGCTTAGAGTTGACTAAATCTTTCTGTTATGTTGGACAAATAAAAAATAACAAGTGCATCAACATAACTTCGTTTTTCTGAAGTGTCATTTGCTTAGTTCCTACCTGGTCCAAATATAATAATAACATAAATGCTAAAACACGGAAATAGGACACCAAATGACATAGATGCACACATTAAATGTTAAACAGAACAGCATCAGATCAAAAGGTCAGATAGAGATCATTTTCAAATGGTAAGGACATTCCTTGCACTTATTTTAAAATGCTTTTGTGCAGTAAAAGCAGAACAAATAATGTAAGCCTACTTTCTATTTGAGGGGATCCCAAAATAACAAGATGATAGTAAACCATGTTTAGGCACTTTACACAGATTAAGAACTTCCACACTTTCTTGATTCTACAATTAAGATTAGACTTGAAAACCTTCTGAAGAGCAGCTTAAGAACGGCTCAAATAGCTTGAGGCATTTTAGTACTGCAGTTATACTCTTTGATCCAATATTTTGAACATATAGTCCCCCAATAACGAAATGAAACCTCCCATAGAGCAGAAAAACATAAGGATGATTCGAAACAGATTTTTGTGATTTTGACCAAATGTGAAGTGAATTTGAGCAAGTGAAAACCTGAGGAAGTGCAATTAATTACACGATTAAGAGGTGTTTAGCTCTATAAAGCAAAATCTATATACCTAATCTAGAAAGTAAAGCTATCAGAAAGTTTCACAGGAGAAGAGCAGGTTTACTTACAAAAAACACTTTAATTTAACTTGAAATGCAACAAAATACGCTGTTGTAAACATACTTACACGATTCAATCAAGTACCTTAGGCGAAAGATAAGAGAAATGCTTTAGGTCCTTCAAACTAAGTTTAATTCTACATTTCCCAAGCTGGTCCAGCGCATTCTCTAAGAGGGTTGAAGTTATTATTTCCCAGAGCAATAGAAGAAATGAGGAAAAGATGTTTAAGAAAGCAAATGCCTACAATAGCTTCTTCAACCATGGTAATCATGGAGGAATTAAGCACGTACCATCACCACATGTATGACATCCCAATCCAAGCCCTTAGTAATGGGCTCTTCTTGACAATTTGCAGTTTCCATTATAAAAGTACAATAAACAATCCACCGCGTCCAACAAACTATGATAATAAACTCTTGACATGTGTAAGAATCCTTGGGATTATTTCACTTAAGAGCACGTCTGCAAAAAAGAAAAACAATACAATAGGGTTGAAATTTCCAAGACCTCCACCTTGGCATGATAGAGCAAATAATATTCCTAATGGTGCTGCTCTGTGTGTAAAATCAATGAGAAAACTATAGTAGCTCCTCTGTTTAGATAGACAAAAGTGGCTAGTGAACTTTACTTTTCCAGAAAAGAAGATGCCGGAAGAAGAATTTTCTTGCAGAAGCAAATTTTATAATTGCATTGCTTAAAATGTAAGTACTTATAATTATCTGGCTTAAATTATAGTAGTTACCTACAGATCAACATCAACAGATAGGAGAAAATATTTCACCAGCAAATAACAAGGAACCATCCATGCCTCTTTATCGAAATCTCTCCTTTATAAAATAGATTCATATTCCTCTCTTCTGCTAGAGAAAGAAGCCGCGACTAATCAGTTTGAAGAACAAGCAACAATAATCTTGTGAAGATTAAAGTGACAAAGGAAGCAAGAGGAAACCTTTTATCTGATTACTATCACATATCATTAACTCTGTCTTGATGTCAGACAGTAAGAAAGTTTACCATAAAACATAACTCCATTCATTTTTTAGCAAGCAGAGTACAAGCAATTAATCTAGGTAATGGAAAAAGATAAATCAGGGACTGATCTTTGGTGTTTCAAATAATATTTCACAAAGGCATCAAATATGCAAGAATTATTGAAAATTTTATATTACTATTTTCAGTCATATTGAATACAATGCCCGAAGCATTAATCTCTCACACACTTGTTACAAAATAAATAAAAGCATGTCCAGAACATAGAAGAAGCATGAACATGAAGGAAGCATTTGCACCGGATAGCAAATTGGTACTGGCACTTTTAGGCCTTACAAATTAACAATCAACCCTCTACATATACTGATTTGAACTTGACTATGATTTTCACCATGCAAGATGGACTTATTGAGCAACATTCATAATTGGTAAGATAAACCGCATGAAAATATTGAAATGTTAATCGAATTATACAAAAGGACCACCATACTAACACATGTTAAGTTAACTGTATGATCTCTCTTCACATTTTTAGTGCTTTGCAACCCAGGAAAACAAAAAGTCTGAAAGGAAGGAACCATCTAAAATCATCATTTCTCTACAGAAGTATGTTGTCAAAGTTAGAATTAAATATTCTTCCAAAAAAGTTAGAATTAAATACATTACAAAGTTAGTCTCACATGCAACTTGGGCAAAGCAAAGCTGTAAGTATGAAACTCAATTGCAAATTCAAAATACAGCATCAAATAAATCTCTGATCCATAACTTTCAGCATTTGAATTTTTTTTTATGTAAACTTCATCACTTCCATTCTGCTGTAGACAAAGGACCAAGGTCTGAACAACCTCAGTTACAAGCCCATTAATGACAAAAAAAATAATAATAAATAAACAATAAATAAATAAAAAAACAAAAAACAACCCGTCATATATACCGTCATATATATGTTTACCAGCTGAAAAGGGGAAATAAGCTAGCCAGTTGCTTCAACATTGGTTCATATAAGATACAAAGTCCCTTGTGCACAAAGTACACACAGATATAAGAATTAAGAATTACTTAGAAAGAGAATATTGTTTATATCTTCAAATGAACATTTATTAGCCTGTTTTACGCATTATTTTGAAACAAAATACAAAAAATTGCTATCCATCTAAAATTACAAGTTACACTGATATACTGGACCCGAGGCCCTTAAATTAACAAGCTCGAAATCTGATTGAAAATTGCAAATATATGGATCTCCTAGGCAATCCCCCACGTCAACTGCCTTGAAACTGCAATAATATAACCTTGGAAGTGGATATTGCACTTGTCGAGTAAACTAGAAGACCACTCTTAGGAATAGCTACAAGTTGATGACAATAAATATCGGGTAGCTCATTCTCAAGACTCATAATGCAAATTTTGTGTGCCTTAGTCCATGTATTTGGTCCTTCCATAACCCACAATTCCATGCAATCACATTTTTTCCTTCTTCTAACAAAGGAGCATATCAAACCAAGCCGACCCTTATACTCCACACAAGCAGCGTGTCGTTGCAATAATGGAAATTACACAACGGCTTAGGTAATTTGAGAATATCCCAACTCTCCTTCTCCAAATCGAACCGTTATATCTCTGAATTGGGTTTATCTTTCAGACGCCAGTATAATTTCCAGGAGACTGATACAGCACTAGTTAAATTGTAAGAAAAATAACAGCAATTCCAATGTATCAGCAATGGATCTTTCAATTGCTTCCATTCCCAGGTTTCAGAATCAAATATGTGACACCTGAACTTAGATTTACAACAATTCCTTCGTACAAACACAACAATTTTGAAGCGCAAAGGCACAAACCTAAACACCACCATACCATATACTAAATTCATAAACCATGGTATATTTGGAGTTGGTATCCGTTGCCATTGATGAGTTGTGGGCTTACCAACGTAATAATTATCCTTCTTATTCGTAAAAAATAGAATACCACAGTTGGTGGCTGCTAAAATTATGAATTTAGCATTATTTTCATCGGCTAGAGTAAGGGAAGCTCTGGAACCTGATTGATTATTTGCAGCATCAAGAAAGATCGGCTCAGACATCCCAGATATCCCAGATACTGTTTTGGTTCTTTGGGTCGTAGGTGATCTGCTGGAATTCTTTGAAAACAAGCCGACAACGCCCCAGATTTTCCAGCGATGTTTGTGACAAAATCTCAGGCGTAATATCTGCCGGAAGATAATCTGCCGCCTTGACTTTCTTACTTTCTTTCATACTGGTCGCGGAGAAAAATCTCTCAGAATCGGAAAACAAACACTTGGTGGTGAAGAAGAAGAACACCTAATCATAACTAATAAATAAATATAGGAAAGGACGATTCCCAAATCCATACGGATGTACAAAACCTATTCGAACTATGGAAACGAAGGAAATACTGGGTTTTTTTTCAAACACTTGGATGCAACACATTATCCAACAGTCAAGGGAGAAAAAGATGACATTCCAATTTCTTTCACCCAACCAATTACTTGCCTTTTCAATTTCTTCTAATCTTTTTTTTTTTTCCCACTCCATTTCTATAAATAAAAACTAAAACCTTTTTTTTAATGGTCACATTAACCGAATTTATATATCTAATTATATTAATTATTTCTTAGTAAATGAATATTTTATTTTATTCAAAAACCAAATTGTTACACTATAATTTGATATCAAATTGTAAGCTTCTCCAATTAAATATTAAAAAATTGAATAGCTTAATATATTTTAAAATAACAATAATTTCACAAATTTCCTTTGTAATTTTAATTTACAAAAATAAAGTAAATTTACAAACTTTTATTAATAAACTTGTGTTATATTAATACATTCGTAAATGGTATTAATGTATTTTTGTACCAAGCTTATTCCTATTTTATTTTTGTCAAATAAGTTTTCGTTTCTTTATTAAGGGGAATTTGGCCCAATGCCCCCATAGGGATGAGCTTCATGATTTTTACTCCTTCATTTGCTATCTTTTTTTTTTCTACCCTTTCAATTTTTAATAATCCCAAAATACCCTTATATCCAAATTAAATATTTTTACTTTTTTTTATTTTATGTTATTTCTTTCTTTTTTTCACCCGACTGTTCTCTTCTCTTTCATCACCCTCCCCTAAAGCTGGCTCATCTCTTCTCATTCATCCATCAAACTTTCTTCACTTAGTTGCCCTTTTGCCAAACAGCCCCGTTTCGTCTCTCCGGTCACCAAAATTCCATACAAAGAAATTGATGGTTTGGAATTCAAAATATGGGTATTGTGAAGAAGGAAGACATGGATTTGTATACGAAGCTCAAGGGTGGTACTGCATGGCGGAAGCAGATGCCTAAGCTTGCTGTTTCACTTAGCCTCTCTGATAAAATGCCTGGTCTGTTTGCTTCATTTTTCCTTTGACTTTTTGATTTGAGTGGTTTCTAGGGTTTTTTTAAAACATTTATGGGGTGTTTTTTTTTTTTTTCTAATTGCTTTTGGGATAAGTTGGAATCGAAATTAGGGTTATGTTTTTTTTTTTTTTTTTGCTATTTCTGTAATTTTTTTCCTTATGCTTTTGTAATTTTTGTTTTAGGTAGTGTTCAGTGTGCGATTTGACGGTCTAATAATGGAAATTGGCAAGGATTCGAGAATGGAGGATGGGGATTATATGGTGGAGACTTGCATTACACATACTCTACCCCCGGCATTGATGCTTGAGAAGGGATTAGAGAGTATCAAAGATGATGTGGGGAAGTTGAAGCTGAATCCTCCTTTTGCCTCCAATGGGTTCTTTCGGTTTCAGGTATTGGAAAATTCCGTAAGACTTTGCTATTTTGATACTATGTCGTTTTGTTTGGTTTTTATTTCATATGTGATTCTGTGAGGATTTCTAAAGGTCGTTGTGCCTTCCAGTGCGAAAGCTTTGGATTGGTTTGCCTGTCAGTCAAAGTCTTGCGAGGTTTTCCCTCTATTTTTATGTCGAAGGAAAGAGAACATCCTGATTTTAAATCGCTTTATGTGAATGAAACCGTTGGAGTTTTTGGAATTGGGTCTGCTGTTCACTTTACACGGAGTTCTTCTTCTATCTCAGGAGAGAAGACAACGACCAAAAGGTTTAGATTCTTGTATCTCTTACTTCTCACTCATCAAAAGCATCTCCTATGATGATTTAGGGGTTGCACTTGGTTTTTGTTGTTTGTTGTCTGTTGTTCGTTATATGTATATATATATATATGTAAAAGTAATTTTAACTTTATTAGGACAAGAGTTCCTTTTTTCCTATTGAGCTTGATGGCTGAAATGGTTAAAGTTGGGGGTTTGTAATATGGTTCCCCAACTCCATAAATAAAAAGATTGCCCTTTAAATAGTTAGTCTGAAAGATGGATGTTTCAAACTTCTATTTGGAGGGTCATGGAAAATTTTGGAGCTATTGAGACTTACGGCTTACCCTATTCCATTGACATCAAGGTGCAGGAGGTTATGTAATCATTTTTTTAAGTGGCTTTAGGCAAATGAGCGGAATATGTGTTGAATAAGAATCCAAGATTTGTTAGTTATCTTATTGAAAAGTCTATTTGGAAAATGAGAAGGCACAAATGAAATTGAATATTAACGTGAACTCTTCATCGGCAATTATGTAAGGAATGTTTCAACATATATTCTAAAGGCTCTAAAACATTTTATGAAATTTAGAATAATTTTGTCCATTTATTGGAAATTTGTGGTTGGTATGAAAAATTGATTAAGTAATGATAGTTAGTTGCTTATCGTTATGCATCTAATTATGATGCAAAATCTGTTGCCTTTAAGGTTCCTACGTGTTTGATAATTTGCATTTGGTATTGCAAATATGATGCATACTATAGTGGCAATTTTTTATCTGCATTTAGGTGTACGTTGTTTTGCATGGATACTTGGATCTTTTAGATTTGTATGAATCTTTTCCTTGACAGCTCTAAAAATGGTAGCTAGATGCTATTAAGTTTAAGTAATGTTTGTGGTTTCTCCATAGATAGAACAAATGAGCTCTTGCAAAATAAGGGTAAAACTTCGACTGTTCATTAGTCACGGTTTTGCATGTGATACTTATTTAATTTATTGCTTTACGTAGTTGCATGTGATACTTATTTAATGTATGTCTTTGCTGTACTTAGTTGCCTGGTGCCATTGCTTATCTTTTTATTACCGTAGTTATGTTGTGTAATGGTATGCTTTTTCTTATTCTTTTACTGTTTGTTATTTATTTATTTTTATTAATTTTTGGTTATTGGCATTCCAAAGCATTGTTGAATGTTGATCATGTTGATGTTTTGTTTGATTTGTTGCATCTGCGATGTGTAGTTTGTTCTCTACTACATGTTTTGTACTTGTTAGATTACTGGTGGATGAATTTGATGCTGCACTTTGGAAGGTTGGCAGAGGTTGACAAGGAAGTAGCAAAAGAATTTGATGGAAAACATTTTCACATTCTTCCTTTTTTTGCTGTTTTGGAGATTTAGGCATCCTTTAGCAAATCAGTCTATGAGATTGGATTTTGGTTCTATACAATTCATAGAGAGCAAGGGATATTACTGGATATGAGCTATTGCCTCAATTGTTAAATTTGAACCTTTATACTTCTTTATGCATACTCTAAGTATTTAATTATTTTCTTTGAAACTTGTATGCTAAATATTGTAACTAACTGCAGATATTTCGTTTGATTTCATCCAAGTATCAAATCGGTCTCCGTTTTAGTGGAGGTGCCCCGTATGCTTTTAATGCTGTTACTAAAGTTTGGCATTATACCAATTGTGGTGCCAGTTGGTGTTCGAGATTTTGATATTGATGGGGAACATTGGGTCAATTCAGGATTGATACCAACAGAGGCTTTTGTAGGAGCTGTAATATTCTCTAGTTTTTATTCATAAAACACTTGTACAATTTCCTCTTGCTAATTCAGATTTGGTTTTTAGTTTTTGTACATGATTCTCGTGTCAAGATGATGTGTAAGGACCCAATTTCATTATTAAATTCTCCATATTATTTGATATGTGGAAAAGCAATAAATAAGAAGGATGAGAATTTAAACGGATGGTAATTGAGTTCTCAAATATTGGCTTTCTAGTTTTTGACCATTTGAACTTGTTTGAATGGTATGCATTGAAATGTAGTTAGTTTTAGATTGTAGACTATTCCCAGCTTGCAAGCTTCTTCCAATCACTTTTAAAATGCGGCTTGTCAGGACCCGTCCAGAATTCCTTCCCCGGAACCCTAGACAGCCCTGATCCCAGGGAAACCCTACCGGACCCTCCAAAGGAAAATCCAACAGAGCCTCCCCTAAGGGATTTACTTACCACAAATTACCTGCACTGAAAACGCACTTCTAAAAACATCCCCTTATTCCTCCCACAAACTACAAACTGATTCCACAAATTCCAGCACTTCTCAAAGCAACAACAGTCCAGTGCATAAATAAAACAGAAGTATTCCAATAGTATACAGAGCTTTAAGAAGTGCTAAACAACAGAAATACAACAAGGCTGAAAAGAAATAATACACTGAGATGAAAGAGTACAAAGAAACTTCTCGAAACACAACAGCAGCGGAAAACTTGGTTCGCTTCGGAAGAACGTCTACCACCACTTGCACCTAAGGGAACGGAATTTAAGAGTGTGAGATGCTAATCATCTCCGTGAGTAACCCGAACTACTGAACACCTTTTGATAATAATAATAAAATAATAACAATTAAGGAGTGGAACAAATACCAACAATTAATAATAAATAATAATAACCTTTGGAAAATAATGATTTCCCTCAAAACTCTCACCAATCGCTCCGTTTGAAATGTTCCCTTTTTAAAACCTTTTCGCAAAACCCAATGTGCATACCTCCCAAAAACCAAGGGATTAAATAATTTAACAACAACAATTAAATAAATACATACCCCAAATATATAATAAAAATATAATAAATTATAATAAATAAATTTTGAACACCTTTGGGGTTTAAACCATTATTTGCAATTACACCGACAATTACACCTGACGCACCACACCATATACCGGTGATGCCCTCCGATACCCAGCGTCCCAAGGTACCGACTGGCGGGGGGGTTAAAGAGAGAAACCTGCAGTGGTCACTTCGGCGTCCCGACAGTACCGACTGCTAAAAACCATCACCCGGCCAAGGAGGGGGGCGGCTGTGCGCAACAATAACCTTGCCTGCCCACGGTCCAATGGCAACTCACGGGTGAAGTAATAACCGCACGCTAAACCATATAATAACCGCGTGCTAAACCACGTGTCCATACACCATACACCAGAACACCAATACTGTATGAGTGCGTCTAAAAATAAACATAAACAACCAACCGTACCGTTTTTCCAAAAACCACCGTGGGAAGTATACCAAAATTTCACAAAACACCATCCCACATATTTTATCCAATCACCCGGTATGAAATAGCGATAACAACAAACCACAATTTTCTCGAAATACAAAATGCAACCATAAAAATACCGCGGGCATAAATTATAAAATTTAACCAAATATTTTCACAAAATATTTAACCCAATTATGCCCGAGAAATCACATTTGAAACCACGTAAAATTAATACCGAAACATACCTTGCTCATGCATAACAAATAAATTAAATTAAACCGCATTAAAACCATAATTAAACCACACCACATGAGCGTAATTAAATACTAAATTAAATACCAATTAAATTTAATTAATTGCCCAAAATAATTTTTGAAGGTGGGTCACTCACCTGGAGAGCGCAAATCAACTAAGATCCTCCTCGGGATCCACTCCACTACTCGCGCGTGCACCTAAACAACCACAGTGCACAAACCAAAAATATTAATATTTTATTCGGGTAATTCCCAAATGGATACCCGGGGAGCGAACACCAAGCGAAATCTAAGGGTTACGAGTTATATACCGAATCGAAGCTCGCGTGATGAGGATCACGGATTCGGTCTTACTTTCCGGTGATCGAACCCGACGGGGTCGGAATCTCGCCGGAAAGCTTTTCGAGTTTCGGCTCCGCAATTCTCCCAAACCGTCGCGAATTGGCAGAAACGGAAGTCGGATTTGGGTTCAGGAGGTCGAACACTGCGGACTGGAGCTGGCCGGAATTTTCGGGTACTCGCCGGAACAGTAATTTCCGGCGGGCCACCACGTCACCGGCAACCGTCACCGGAACAGTATTTTCCGACGGTGGCCGTTTGCTGTGAAATTTTGCAGATTTGTAGATCGTGAGGAGAGCAATCCAACGAAACCGACGGTGAGCAAAACGGAGGTCGGACGGCGGAGAAATCACCGTTTGAAGATTTTCGACCCCTCGCCGGAAAACGCTCCGATCCCGGCGCGTCGGTGGTCCGATGGCCGTGATTTTTGGTGGGTAGGCCGAACTTGAGGAGAGGATCAAGGCTGTCAGGCGCGTGTGGCCGGAAAATGGCCGGAACAGTGCCGATTCGCGGTGGCCGGCGGTGGAGGGGAAAAATCGCCGCCAAACTTCGGACGTCCGATCCGGGCGCGTCCGGTGGCCGTTCGCCGTGAAATTTGGAGGTTTTGCCGGAAATGAGGTGGGCAACCTTTCTGTCCGGTGCGTGTACAGTAACTCGGCCGGAACAGTGGAAAACTCCGGTGGCCGGCGGTGGCTCTCTCTCTCTTTCTCTCTCCTCTCTCTCTTTCTCTCTCTTCTCTCTCTTTCTCTCTCTTCCCCGAGAGTTTTTTCAAAATTAAAACCCTGCGTGACACTGTTCATGCCACGTGGACCAATCAGAAGCTGACACGTGGCATTTCACTGTTCACTGACCCAAAAAAAAAACATTAAGATAATACGGTATCCAGTAAACTTCAAACGTCCATAACTTTTTAACCGGATGTCCGTTTTGAGCGTTCCGCTAGTCTATGAACTCGTATCGACGAGCACTTCGCAACCATGCATGAGTCAAAGCTCAATTCCCCATAAACAAAAAGTCAACTCCGGCACCCCTTGGACAGTTTGGACCGCAACTTGTTTCGTCCATAACTTTCAAACCGTAGCTCCGTTTTCGACGTGCTACCAGTCTACGAACTCGTGGCATCGTGCACTTCGCCACGGTGCCCTAGTCATCTCGAAATTCCCACCGAGTCAAAAAGTCAACCTCGGTCAACGTGCACGGATTCCGGTGCGATTTGGGACGGGGTGTTACACGGCTCCATGGTAGTATGTCCAAACAAGAGTTGTTAGGAGGGAATTAATTGTGCACTTGTGGAAAATATTTAAATAAATGGATATGAAAGTGTAAAATAAATGTAACAGTTTCCCATTTCTCATCTATCCTCATTTTTCATTAACTGTCGAATAAAGTGGAAAATATTAAAACAATTTTTTTTACCATCTACCATTTCTCATCTACCCTCATTAACTTCTATCCCTCTCTCTTACTCTCCCTGCTACCACATTAAATGAATCCTCTGTGTCTTCCTCTCTCTTTCTCTTTTGTTGGTTACGTACCTTTTAGCCTTTCTTCGCACTGACAAACCATTGCAGAAAACACAATACCACCTTCAGTTCAGTTCACTCTCCTTGCATACCCTCAACCTTTTGTGATAACAACAAGATTGAAAATCTTCATTGTGGAGCCCATACACTTCAAAAGGGTGTAATTAAATTATACGTTTCTGCGGATCAGAGTTAAAGATTTTTTGGTATGTGTATATATATACATATATACAGTCCGTCTATGGTGCGGACGGTTCTCATGCGGACCACAGTATTGGTGACGGTTTTTTATAGTATTGGTGACGATTTTCTAAGAAACCGTCGTTAATACTATGAAAAACAGTCACTAATACTGCGGTCCTCATACGGACCGTCCTCACCATAGAATTTCCGTACATATATATATATATATATAAATATATGTACAGATATGTATACATTTTCCCCTTATATTGGATTCATTGTTTGTCATGTTTTGACATGATATATAAGTGCTAGTTCTATGTTGGTGCTATTTTATGTAAAACAATCCATAAATGGTTCAGAAATTTCAATATGAAAATTACAACCTTTGTTTGTTACATACAGTCCATCAGTAATTATGAAACACTTGCTTGTTGGAAAATTTAACGGCGGTTCCATCGGAATATTTAATTTTTCCATTTTCTAAAAGCAAACCGATTGGACAATCGAATTTGTCCACTTCTCTAATGTTATTATAAACGAATGACATGCTAAATGTAACTATATTTATGATGTTTAACAAAATAATCCACAGAACACCACATTGTCAACATTGCATCCATTCAAGCTAACGTTATATTATGATTTAGCACATGTGCCACAAATTTGACATCTTAATCTACTTAATCCACTATGTCTGTCAAGAGTAGTTATTCTACTAGGTGTTAATATGCAACATTTAAAATGCATTTGTACTCATTTACTGAAAACGCATTTGTATTTTATCTTTACTCATTTACTGAAAATGCATTTGTATTTGTATTTAAAATGCTATTCTACTCATTTGCATTTAGAATGCTATTCCACTAGGCGTTAATAACATAATTGTTTGGCTTATTTTTTGTACTCATTTACTGAAAATGCATTTGTATTTTTTCATTACTTTGCTTCAGGATTATAGTTAAACCTTCCAACAAAGATTCTATGATTGCAATTATTTTTAGTCATATGACTTCACGAATTACCACAAGCTTATGACAAGGAGATACTTAGTATGTTTTGAATTGGAAAACCGTTTGTACTCAATGTCACAAATTTCAGTTTTACTGTTCTATGATGGAATATAGAGTATATGTTCTGAAGGTACTTGGAGATACCAACGTCAACGAACGAAGATATACATATCAAAAGGAATTGTACGTTGGCAGAACTTGAAGATGTTGTCTACAACGCTCTCAACTTAGATTCTACACAACATCAATTAATCTTCAAGTTCATATACCATGTGTGTTTGTCATGTGAGCCATACGTTGTGGAAAATGTTGAAGACCTACAAAGTTTTATAGAAAAGTATAGTTCACACAGATTTCAAGACAGATCTCCATTTATTGTTTATGTGTTATCCAGGGTTCCATAGAGTATTAATACTGTTGGATGTGTTATGAATAGGATACCTACAAGTTCAGGATTTATGACTATTGCCCCACTATCTGCAGTTCCCGAGACAACTACTTATACCGCTGATGCTGACATGCAGTCCCCAGCAACCGAACTTCATGTGCTGGAAACTCAACCTGGATTCTCCGAAAATCAAATTTTTGAAAACAATGTGCAATCTATGGAACATGATCATGATAATGAGTGCTTCGACATTAATGATATGAATCAATATCGTGGACATGATTATGATCAAGAAGAACAATTTGAGGTTGAGGTAAACACTGATCGTAATGAAGATGGGTTACGTGACATTTGATGGACCCAGCATTTGGGACTTTCAGCTGGTGATAGTCGACATGGTGAGTCTCCTTATGGTAATAGTCCAATTGATAATGTGAATGATGATGTGCTTGCCTCTCCTTGTACCAAAAACCATTTGGACATTCGACAGGATTCTACTGCATGCATGGCTGAATTTAGGGTTAACCGTCGCTTCTCATCTATCAATGCCCATGAAATCATTCGAATCAACCAACTCTTTGTGAGTAAGAATGTGCTACAGAAGAAGCTTAGTCTTTATGCACTGAGGAGAAATTTTGAATTCAAGGTCAAGAAGTCAGATAGAGTCCGATATGAGGTTGTATGTGCAAACGACAATTGCATGTGGTGAATGCGTGCTACCAAACTACATGGTCATAATACAAAGGCCTTCATGATTAGGGCCTTCAAGGATGAGCATATTTGCTCTTTAAATATCATGAAAAGGGATCATCGTCAAGCAGCAAGTTCAGTTATCGGAGACATCATCTAGCCAACGTTTGATGGATTTCAAAGCAATACAAACCTCGAGATATCATGCATGACATTCGCTCTAATTACGGAGTAAACATAAGCTACAACAAAGCATGGGCTGCTAAGGAAGTTGCACTATCATGTTTGTAGGGCACGCCAGAAGATTCATATGCAAAACTTCCTTTATGGAGTCACATTTTGAAAAGCAAAAATCTGGGCACGTTTACTCTAATTGAAACTGACGATCAAAATAGATTTTTGTATTTTTTCATGGCACTTGGAGCTAGCATTAAAGGGTTTCAGCATATGCGGAGAGTCATAGCTGTCGATGGAACTACACTGAAGAATAGATATAGAGGTTTGTTATATATTGCATCATGTTTGGATGGGAACAATCAAATTTATCCCTGGGGAGACGGATGCAGCTTACACGTGGTTTTTTGAGAGCTTTAAAGAAGTGTTTGGGGATGATCCAAGTATAGCTTTTATATCAGATAAACACAAGAGCATTGCAAAAGTGATACGTACAGTTTTCCCTAATAATCACCATGGCCACTGCACATATCATCTTGGTACAAATTTACGTGCTAAGAAGTTTAAAGGTAATGTCAATGTGATTATATCAACTTTTAATGATGCAACTAGAGCATATATTGTTGAGGATTTTGATAAGGCCATGCAGCTTTTAGAAGGGGTTAGTATTGAAGTTATGCAATATCTCAAGGATGCAAGTCCTGCAAAATGGGCTAGATCACATAGATACAACATAATGACAACTAACATCGCAGAGAGCATGAACTCTGTGCTTCTTTATGCTAAGGATAAACCTGTTTTGCCATTACTAGATCATATTCGTGATGTCTTGTGTCGAAGTAACCCAGCTGCAATGCAAACTTCTGTTACTAATTGGTTGGAAAATATCATGCAAGAGCGCTCAAATAGTGGCAGAGACTTACGTGTTATTCCAATGAACTTATACGTGTTATTCCAATGAACTTATATGAGTTTCAAGTTGTTGGCCATAGCATGTTCGATGGAGTTGTTAACTTAGAAAATAAGACGTGCTCATGCAAGGAATTTGACATTGATGGATTTCCTTGTGTCCATGCAATTGCAGCATGTAAGCATCGACATATTTCCCTATATATCCTTTGCTCGGTGCATTACTCAGTTGACTCACTCCGTGACGCATATTCGGAAACCATATATCCACTTGGAGATAAATGTCAGTGGCATGCTCTAAATGATGTCATAAACCATGTTGTACTTCCACCTCAAATTGGCAAACAGTTAGGAAGATCGAGAAAGAAGAGGATTCAATCTCAAGAAGAGGAGTGTCATGAATATAAATGCGGGAGGTGCAAACAGATTGGTCACAGCAGCCAATCATGCTCCACCGCCGTACCTCTTGATAACACTACCAACCAACAGCACCATTGAACCGAAGGCCCATAAATCATGCGACGCTATATTAAGACAATAGGGCCATGTTATGCGGTATGCGTGTGTATGCAATGTAGTCAGGAATGCAATTAGTTGCTCAACCGCATAGCATGTGTTTTGGCATAATAGACGTAGGTTTTATGTGTTCTTTTGTTGTCAAATTCATTTGTCGTATTGTTTTGATAACATATCATTCTGTGTTCAGTTTTTGGTTCAGTTGTTTGTAGGTTTCTTACTGTTGCACAGATGATATTACTGCCCAATGGTAATGGCCGATGCATCATTGGTAATTGGCATTTGTACACCATCATAAAAGAATCACCACAATTCCATCCATCCAACATCTTCAATCATGTGTGTTCCAACCAATAACATGCTAAATGTAGCATTATTTATGATAAATTCCGATAAAGTAAGAGATCAAATGGCATTAATAAGTGAAAACGTTTAATTTGTTTTTGCTTCAAACATTACCATAGGTTTGATCGGTAATTACCGAAACCCCAGTGGTAATCACATTTGACCAATGTTATGACCCCCACCAGTCCCCTAATGTGTGTTAAATGCAAGAACATGCAAAATATGGATGCTTACATGATCGTCAGGAGAGAAAACCCCAAAATCTCTGAAAAAGTTCTCAAATTGGAAAAAAAATACGATTACTGTATACCTTCGGTAATTACCGATCAAACCTTCGGTAATCAACATATACTCTCTAGAAAAATTACCGTAGGTTTCATCGGTAATTACCGAAACCTCTATGGTAATCACATTTTACCAATTTTTTGGGCCCTACAAGTCCCTTAACGTGTGTTAAATCCAAAAACATGCAAAATATGGATTATTAAATGATCCTAATGAGAGACAAGCCCAAAATTTCTTAAAAAGTTCTCAAATTGGCAAAATAAATATGATTACTGTAGATTTTCGGTAATTACCGATGAAACCTACTGTAATCAATTTATACTCTCTTGAAAAATTACTGTAGATTTCATCGGTAATTACCGAAACCCCTATGGTAATCACATTTTATCAATTTCTTGGGCCTCACAAGTCCCCTAACGTGTGTTAAATGCAAAAACATGCAAAATATGGATTATTAAATGATCCTAATGAGAGAAAAGCCCAAAATTTCTTAAAAAGTTCTCAAATTGGCAAAATAAATATAATTACTATAGACTTTCGGTAATTACCGATGAAACATACGGTAATCAATTTATACTCTCTGGACAAATTATCGTAGATTTCATCGGTAATTACCGAAACTTCTATGGTAATCACATTTTACCAATTGTTTGGACCCCAAAAATCCCCTAATGTGTGTTGAATGGAACAACATGCAAAATATGGATTCTTCATTGATCGTAAGGAGAAAAAAACCCAAAAGATCGGAAAAAGTTATCAGAGTGTCAAAATTTTCCAAACTGCTGGGTTTTTCCTACTTAGGATCATTGAAGAATCTAAATTTTGCATGTTTGCGCATTTAACACACATTAGGGTACTTGTGGGGGCCAAAAAAATTTGTAAAATGTGATTACCATTGGGGTTTCAGTAATACCGATGAAACCTACGGTAATTTTTCCAGAGAGTATAAATTGATTACCGTAGATTTCATCAATAATTACCGAAAATCTACAGTAATCATATTTATTTTGCCAATTTGAGAACTTTTTAAGAAATTTTGGGCTTTTCTCTCATTAGGATCACTTAATAATCCATATTTTGCATGTTTTTGCGTTTAACACACGTTAGGGGACTTGTGGGGCCCAAAAAATTGGTAAAATGTGATTACCATAGAGGTTTCGGTAATTACCTATGAAATCTATGGTAATTTTTCCACAGAGTATAAATTGATTACCGTAGGTTTCATCGGTAATTACCGAAAGTCTGCAGTAATCATATTTATTTTGCCAATTTGAGAAATTTTTAAGAAATTTTGGGCTTTTCTCTCATTAGGATCATTTAATAATCCATATTTTGCATGTTTTTGCGTTTAACACACATTAGGGGACTTGTGAAGCCCAAAAAATTGGTAAAATGTGATTACCATAGGGGTTTCGGTAATTACCGATGAAATCTACGATAATTTTTCCAGAGAGTATAAATTGATTACCGTAGGTTTCATCGGTAATTATCAAAAGTCTACAGTAATCATATTTATTTTGCCAATTTGAGAACTTTTTAAGAAATTTTGGGCTTTTCTCTCCTTAGGATAATTTAAGAATCCATATTTTGCATGTGTTTGTATTTAACACCCATTATGGGACTTGTGGGGGCCATAACATTGGTAAAATGTGATTACCACTGGGGTTTCGATAATTACCGATGAAACCTACGGTAATTAAATATTTTTGCCAATTGGAGAACGTTTTCGGAACATTTGGGGTTTTTCCGTTTAGGGGCATTGATGAATGTATAATTTGCATGTTGTTGTCGGAAACACCCATTAGCTGAGTATTTGGAGAAAAAAAAAAGTGAATTGATATTACCGAAAGCGTATCGGTAATTACCGATGGTGAATTGGGAATTATCGATGCACCATCGGTAATCATCTTTGCTTTAATTTTTATCACAACCGAGGGTCTTCTTTTCTCTTTTTTTTTTTTTTTTCAACAGTTATCATTACTAAAGCTGGGTTCAGCATATTAAGATAACATTAGTATAGGGTGTCATAACATTAAACATACGATCTGCATTGAAAGTTTATTAAAGTACAAATCAACAGCATATTTTTTTCTTAAAACCTAATGTCTTCCGGGCCAAATGAAAGATTCTCCTCACTACTCTTGTATTCAATAAATTTCAAAGCGTAGCCGCCACAATCACCCCTGCAGAATAGCATTAATGATTAGCATTAATGAAAACCAACCACGTATATTTCCACACGTAACCATAATAAAACAGCAGCAATAGAAGTGGTTTGAAATGACAACACATTCATACCCATTATCTTGGCGGGGTGCATCTTTGATCATGGTCATCGTGAATGGCTCTAAAGTGGGAGGCACGTCTGGATTCTTCTCGTAATATCCCCCATCCCTCAATAGGTAAGGCAGCATATACGTAAGGCATTCCGCATTATTCAACTCTTTATTCTGGACATATTTATTTCCCATATTTGGATCGTATAAATCAATATGTTGGGCCTTCAAGTCCACACATGCTGCCAACCAATGGACGCCTCCATTGTTGACAGGGATGTACACCTGCAAATTAGAACATAACCTCATTATCCACAAAATAGGAAACTTAGTGAGAATTTTTTTTAAATATATGTAGGGACTTACATAATCACATCTCCTCCACGGCACGCTAGGTTTGGGTGACTTCCCATGCACATAGCTACGAAGGGTCGCATCACATAAATATGTACTAGGAGATGCCCCCATATGGGATAACGCCCTTTGATGGATGACTGCCAAATAATGAAATAGATACAATATAAAATATCATCAATATAACATTAAGCAACGCAATAACATCCCATCATCTTACCCAAAATAACACGTCTAATATGGCACAGGTGTGGGTGAACATCTTCTCATTCTCAAACTGTCTTTTTCGTATGAAATACAAAATAGTGTCAATATGCTACAAAACCACATTAAAGGAAATAAATAACAAGTGCAAGGTGATAAATAAAACATCATTCCAAATGTAGGAACACAATGATTTTACATGAAAATAAAGTATATAACTTACATCGGAAGTCAACCATCCTTCAAAGGTAAGTAGCTCAGCAAAAAATTTCTTCCACACCGTCATAGAAGATGTACACATGGTTGCTTCCTTCGGTGCCATCCTATACCACTCATTGAACGCCCTCTCCTTCGATGCATCAATATGTCGATTAAGATTAAATTTGACCTTCTTCTTACACGGGTCGGTGTAAGGAGAGATGACATGATGCGATTGGTGGTAAACTTTACCGAATCGGCTTGTATCTCCAACGTTATGCATCCAATCTTCCACCTCAATCTCAGCTGATTGGTCATGATGTGGACTGTCAGCTGAAGCACCGATATCCCACCCCAAATGCAAGGGCCGATATGGCACCAAAGCCCAGGAATCCTCCACATAGGGTCTTCCAGGTACAATAGGCTCAAATGGTGTAGTACAATCATCATCCTCCTTCCTACCATTGGAATCGTCTATGGGTGCATCAAATTCTTCAGCTTGCTCTCCAAATGACGGTGCCATAGGGGATGATGGTCGCATCAAAGATGACGGTGAATGGCTGTGCATATGATGTTCGGCCTGTAAAACACAATGGTTATTTTGCAGTTCCCAAACCCTAACAACAAATAATTGCTGAATTATAATATATAATTTAATAATGCTGAAACACTAAAGTATACTAAGTTGTCTAAATGATACCCGATGCTTTTGTTGGTCAATAACAGAACTAAGCATCTTCCTTAACGATGCCATCTCTTTATTTAATTCATCAAATTTTGCCTCCAAGAAAGTAAGCTAATCAATATCAATATCCAAAACATAAGTCAACATATATTAGTACAACATATGAAATACAAATTTATGTGCAAGTAACAATTGCATACCCTGAAATTAGCATCTGGAGGGCCACTAGAATGCTCCTCAGCTTTGGACGTATCTTTAGCGCCAACGGTGGCTATTGGTGCTACAAGTAGTGGTGTCGTATAGCGAACTTCATGTATGTTCACTGCCATTGTTCGCCAGTAATCCATAGTCTTATCCTCCTCGGTAGCATCTAACCTCCAATGCACAACATACTACATGAAATGAAGAAAGGAAAAACAAAGTAAATTTGGAAACTGACTTTGGTAATGTAACTTGAATGTAGTCGTACCATGTAGTCTAAAAAAAATTTGCCTTACATTGTTATTTGAGGTGAACCAATTATGGACAGCAAAATGGTTCGGTTGACTTGTAGCATGCCATCCAAGGATCCTCGAAGAATGGGTTTCCCGCCGCTCGCCAAATTGGTTACCAAAATCAGGGATTGCTTCAAACCCCCACAACTACAAAATATAAATTATAGGTTATTAAATATAATTTTTAAGTAAACGCTACATGTATTAAATATATTACCGTACCTGAAACGCCAATGGAAAACCTTTTAGGTCATACGACTGTGATTTATTCTTTACTGCACGTCCTCTATGCTGGAATGCATTGTGGAATGAGTTGATCGTCTCCTTGTAGCTCAGAATGCCCCAAGGGTAGGAATTAAATACCTTGATATCAGCAACCAAATCAATGAATTTTCTATTTATTTGAACCCTCGGATCCATTCCGAATACACAATGAACTAAGAAATATAGTAACGTAATTCTTACAGCATCCCAATCATCCACAAAAAGTGTACCCTTGAATATTTGTTCCAGTTCGGGCGGTTTCAAGTCAGTCTTGTCATCTAGCAACCTCGTGAGCAGCTCCTTTCCTTTGGAAATTTGCATATCATACATGTAAGGGTACCTACAAAACTTTAAGCCACTAATGAGTGTGAATTCCCACTTCGTAAACTGCACTCCAGATTCGCCGAAGTTAAACTCCAATACTTCTGGATTGTTGGACACAACTCGTCTGCAAAGCAGGTGATGCACTATCTGACTAGAGAACCTGAGGTTCTTCATGTCAAGTAAGTGTCCAAAACATGTTTGTCTATACTTTTCCAGCTGCTCGCTTGTGAGGACACTTGTAATTACTTTGTTTGCTTCTATTGGATTCCCGAATGAATGTGCCCTAACTTTAAATATATCGGCATCTTGAAAGATCTGTTCCTTTGGAGCATCGATGGGCTGCAAAATGAATTACATAAATGGAACTGATGTCAACAATTTAATCATACCCTATTTTTCCACCCTAACTTGATAATAATAATTTCCAACTAAATCTTAAGACATATGGGTTCACATTTTTGCACAAGTGGTAATTACCGATGAAACCATCGGTAATCACCCTACAATGAACTAAAAAAAATCCCGATGGCCTATTAGCAATTACCGATGGCCATCGGGTGAAGTTTTTCTTGAGTTTTCACATTCATGAATAAATACTGACAGATGTCTTATCATTTACCGCACAAAACAACATAAATGAATATAAAACTTACCATATCATATGGGGGAGAGGAAAGTGGAACGTGCCCTCGAAGTTTGGCGCTTTCCGACTTAGCTTTGGATTTCTGCCTAGTAGTTTGTCAACGCTTAGAGTCGGGTGCTGCTGTGCTACCACCGCGTCTATTACTTTCCACCTTCTTACCTCCCTTCTTCGGTTGACCTCACAAGTTCCTCTTTGGTGCCATTATAAAGTACAACCTACAAATGTGCATTGAAAACATTAATAAATTTTTATCTACCTTTAACCACATTGTCAGATAAAGTGAAATATTGAAATGACTGGAGAGGAAGTAGTCAATTCACCCAAAATAGAAAAACAAGAAAGTGAAGTATAGAGGTGGAAGACTACATAGAAGCTATGCAACAGACAGATTGTTATAAGCCAATCAAAAGCAGCCCTTAGACTGTATACATACATATCATATTCATGTTATATTTAATTATTTCTTAACATATAATATATGTCTAAAAAATGTGCACAGAAAGTTGCAGACTATAATCTGAACATATAGGTTAAGTTGGACTGCAACATGTCCACCACTTCTATATGACTATGTCAACTAATGTAGCTACATCTCTTCCCCACACTGCTTGTGTTTAACCTAATTTGGTTATAAAGCCTCAGACCTACCGATACCTATATATGCTATACAAATCATTCACTTTATATTTATTTTATCTGTATAATTAGTTTAGGGTCAAGGATTTATTTGTATACAAATCCAAAAAGAAATATAATTAGTTTCCTAAGGGTCAAGTACATTTTTAAAAAAATTCTTCTTTTCAACACACAAAAGCAGTTTTCTAGACAGAGTTTGAGTATCATGCACTAGTGAAATAACACCTTTAGCTTTAGAATTTAAACTTCGATTAGGGTAAAAATCCTTATATCCCTAAGTTGTAACAAATATATATATATATATATATACATATATTATGTTTTTTTATTACAAACTAACATTATTACAAACTACCATTATTCTTCATCAAATTCATTGATTTCCCTGCCTTTATCTTTTATTTATTTTCCATGCTTAGGGATGTCGATGGAACCAAAAAAAAAAAAATTTAATTTTTAAAAAAATTAAAAACGACGTGTCGTCTGGGTGTCGTTCATCCTAGACGACATGTCATTCGATCCATCTTCCACCTTAGTCCGGGTTAACCCGAACCCGCCTGAATCGGTCCCGATCTGATTCTTGATCCGGTTATTTCTCCCACCTCCGGCCACCGTTCAAGGCCAAACCGGTCCCCTTTTTTTCCTCTCTTCATTTCCTACTAATACCCAATATCAGTTTATCCTAAAACCTAGGTTATAATCACGTCCATACAAAAACCTAAATCTTCAAAAATTCCATATTTTTAACCGGTTCTAAACACAAATCACAAGTTTCAATGTCTCACATTATACTAAATTTGTAAGTATTTAATGGTAAGGCAACAAATAAACAAAAAAAAAAAAAAAAAAAAAAAAACCCACACGGGTCCCCGTCAAGGCAACAAATAAACACAAAAACAAACCCACACTGGTCCATGGCAAAAAATAAACAAAAATATTAAAACAATTACCTCGGACATAGCCGTTCAAGGGTGCTGAGATGAGATGAAGTTTTGTTTTTTTGTTTTTTCTTTGTATTTTTTTTGGGTGCTGAGATGAAGCTTCCTTTTGCTTTTAAACGGCAAGTTTTGTTTTTTTGTATTTTTGTGTATTCTTGTAAAAACAATTACTTCATGTACTTTGTTTTCTTTTTCTGAGTAGTAGATTTTTGTTCTTTGTTTGTTTAAAATATAAAAGGATATATAAGTCATTTTTTATTATTTTAAGGTTAAAATAGATATTGAATGGTAGAAAAAAAAATAGCAAATAAAAGGGATAAAAATCATGAAGCTCATCCCTATAAGGGCATTGGGCCAAATTCCACTAAAATGTAGCCCTCACAACCATCTTGGACCTTTAGGCTGGGCTCTTGATGAACAATACCTTTCTCCTGGACCTACCATTTGAATGGATTTAGGTGGGCTTATGATAGGGTGCTATGCCATTTTCAGGAGCCCACAGCAATTATAATTAAGATATATATAGATATATGAATATGCAGACGATTCACATGCATATTAAAAATATTAATGATAGTTTTTGAAAAAATTATTGTTAATATTTATCTCTATATATGAATATTGATATGATTTTTTTAAAAATTATCGTTAATATCCATGATTTGCGTATATACTATCTGCATCATAAATGCTCCCATATCTATATAAATATATATATAGGATTTTTCTATGGTATGGATGCATGCAAAATCGATGTTTTTTGAATACAAATATTGGCTTTGCTATATAATATACATATTAAAATTAAATATCTAAAAATATTAATTTTAAATATAATCTGCATGTAAACCGTGCACCGTAGAAAAAATATATATATAAATTCAACTTTCAGGAAAAATAAATAAATAAATAAAAATAAAGGAAACTTAGCAAGCAATTTCCCTGTGGGCCAATTAGAGAGGGATGCGTGTGGAACTCACACTCTGGTGGAAGAGCCCATGTGCGGCAAGGACCAGCCTCAATGGAACACAAAGCAAGTAAAATAATTTATGACTTTTTTTTTTTTTTTTTTTTTTTTTCTTTTAGAGAAAATTTTTCCTCCCAATGATGACTTTTTTCAGGTAGCAAAATTTATTACACATATTTTGACATTCGTTGATGCGGACCAGTCAAGCCGACCAGACAACCATTCAAATAATTTGGTCATTCGGATGGCGACTGATTTGACACATGACGACAACGTTGTGATCGACGTATCATATTCTAAAGGCTAAATTTCATTGCGGCTATTTCAATTTTTTATAGTTAAAAAATCAATATCAATCTTTTTATTTTTAATTTTTTATATCTATCAAAATAAAGTTAGAATGTTAAAAATTAATATTTTATAATTAAAAATATTATAAAAATAAAATATGACATTTAGATTTTTTAAAAAAAGACAAGATCTTAAATGTTTTGTATATTTAATTAGAACTCATTTTCCACGTTCTAGATGGTAAACTTGATTTCCATTTCATCATCTTTGGTTGGTTAGGTAAAAGCATGATGCCCACATAATGTTCTTGTTTCTCAAACAGCATTAATCAAGATATATTAGTTTTGATTCTTAACTATTTATCCTAGCAAATTTTCTTTTTCAGTATAATTACCCCCCAAAAAAAAAAATCACTGTATATTCAGTATGCACCAGGGAGGACAAAAAGTCAAAAAAATAGGAATAAATAAAAAAGGTCGCACGGGTGTCTCCACCAAGATAGCTGTACAAAAAAATAAAATAAAATAAAATAATAATAATAATAATAAATTAAATTAAATTAAGGGACCGACTATGTATCCGTGTTTTTCAAAAATATGAAACCGGTAATGGCCAGCAGTCACTTCTTCTTCTTCTTCTTCTTCTTCTTCTTCTTCTTTTTTTTTTTTCTTTTTCTTTTTTAAATTTTGATTAATTAATTATGTTAACTTTAAAATAGGTTAATGGGCTTATCAGTCTTTTTCTTTTTCTTTTTTTTGTTTCCCTTTAATTTTGCCACTTAAAAATTTAAATACTCTCAATTTTATTAAATTAATATAATTAAGCATGTTAATTTTAAAATAAACACTTATTCACGTTTATTGCAAAAGAAAAAAAGTTAGTGAAACAATTGATACCGTGAATTTTTAATCAAACTTTATTTTTAATTAGTTACAATAAAAAATAAATCTTTTTTTTTTACTTCATATATATAATAAAGAGCAAAAACAAATTAATTAAAATATAATCTAAATAATTTAAATTAATAAAAAAATATTGAAAATAAAATTAATTAATATTAATTTATGATTATATTAGGAAAATTGTAGTTATTTTACTTAGTTTGTGTCATGCTATTAATTTTGTAATCATGTTACGAAAATTGTAGTAATGTTACTTAATTTGTGGCATATTATTTATTTTGTGATTATATTACAAAAATTGTGGTCATATTATTTAGTTTATGATATATTATCTATTTTATAGTCATGTTATGAAAATTATGATTGTGTTACAAAAATTATAGTTATGCTATAATTATATTTTAATTATATTTTATAATTATAATCATAACTATTTAGTTATATTTTATAATCATGCTATTTAGAATTATTTCATTAAAATTATTAATCTAGAAGATGCATAAAATTTTTTTCCCACACCTAGTATCTCAAACCTGCAATCTCTCATATTTGAGTGTAAGTGGTATACCAACTGAGCCAATTTCATATTTTATTTATATCTAACTAGGTTATCCTAAAATTAAAAGTTTTTTTTGAAAAGTTTCCCTTTTTTTTTCTTATAAAAAAAAAAAAAGAACTTTATCTTTTCCATAGTTATGTAACTTACAATTTTGTTCATGTCTTTTGGTCCTATTTATAAATATCACAATTATAAAGTTTGTACTAGTATGCTTCTCTAACTTTGTTTAGTAATATATTAAGTTTTATTTTTTCGATCTTCTATGTTTACTATTCTATCATGGCCAGCCCTAAGATTTTGGGGGCGTTAGACCAACTTTATCGTATAGTTTTTTTTTTTTTTTTTTTTTTTTTTGTAAATCAAGATTTAAAATAAATAATATCATTTTTATTAGTAATACTAAATAAAATATTATATGTATATAATTATATATATAAGTAAAAACCATATACGCTATATATGTATACATATCCTATGGGGTCTTGAGAGAGGCAAACCGAGTTTATTGAGACTGTCTCCAGGAGTTGATCTTTATAAAATTTATCCAAAAAATGGAGATCTTAACAAAGGTTGGATTCTAAAATACAAAAGTAGAAGATGATTAGAAAGACTTAAAAGATAAGAAATAAGAAGAGTAAGCGTCTGAAAGAGGTTTGTATGTTGTATATATTAAAGAACTATAAATGATAATCACACAAAATCATAGCTTTATTGGAGGGCGCAAAAAAAAGATAATTATGATCGGATTTTCTTTTTTTTTTTTAAATTACAATATCATTTAGAGGTATTAATGATTGATTAATAAGAATAACCAAAAATAATAAAAAGGACCAATCTCTTATTTGTATTTTTATTAAAACAATTAATATTTCAATGTTTTAAGCTATATTATATATTTTAAAATATATTAAAAAATTAAAATATATAGATAGGGAACTGAGGCCTAACCAAAATGGGGCCCTGTGCCATTGCACACCAAACCCATAGTTAGGGCTAGCTCTATATTCTATTTGTTTTCTTTTCTTTTCTTTTCTTTTTTTTTTTTTTTGGCATAAAAAGTAAAATGTATCATAGAAAACAGTTACTTAGATATGATAAATGAAAGAAAAAGAGAAAACTAAAGAGTTAATACAATCTGCAAAAATTTTATTGATAGATTTATTGTTAAAGAAACAAAATGTAGCCTATGAGTTTATCATTATTTATTTTATATTTATATTTCTAAATAAATGAAAGAGGTTTATGTAAAAGAAAAAAGAAAAAAAAAGAAAGAAAAAGAAAAATGGACACTCTTTTAAATTTTGTACAGGGCACTTAAAATTTTAGAACCATTATTAACATTAACATTGTAATCTCTCCCTACAAAAACTTTGGTCATATAATTTTGTCAATAGTAGTTACCCAATTTGTTAATAATAACATGTGTTCTATTTCAAATTGATAAAGTAACCGTTTAATCTTATATCATTCTTTATATTTTAGCAATTGTTTCTAATTGCGACAATTTCAATTAAAGATTTAATATTAGACACTGAGATATTTTGCAGGGTCATACGAATCTAGTATACATGTTTTAGTTTGGACTAATTGTATTTTTGGATCTTCAAGTTTAAAAAATTGTGATTTAAACCCTAAATTTCTTTTTATTTTTTTCTTTTTTCTTTGCATATTGATTAAATCTTATCTTATAGCAAACAACAATTAGTGGTGGAGTCTAAATTAAATTGCATTAAAGTGCAAATATTTATAACTAGAGAATCAAAATTATAATAGATGAAAATTAGATGGTTAAAATTGCAACAAATTGAAAAAAAATTGTATTTTCATATATTTTAAAATGGACAGAATCATCAATAAAGAAACTATCTTATTTCATAAAAATAAAATAAAATAAGATAAAGCTTGGTCCAAAAGTACATTATTAATGTACTAATATACCACAAGTTTATTAATGTATCCCTGCTCTTTTGAAATTAAAATTATAAATGAAGTTCATAAAATATCACTATTTTAAATATAAACTAACTAAGTTATACAATTTTCTTAATATTTAATTTAAAAAGCTTATATAAGGATAACTTAAAAAAAAAAAATTTGTAAGAAGCATCAATTTATAATGTAACAATTTACTTTTAAATGAAATAAAAGTATTATTTTGCTAAATAATAATTAATACAACTAGATATATTACTTTGGTTAGTATGGCCATTAAAAAAGGTTTTAGTTCTTATTAAAAGAAGGTATTATAAGTTCAAAAAAAAAGAAAAAGGTGTGAACGAACAACCGGTTAAGAAAAGGTAAGTTTCACATGTGGTTAAAAAGTGGGCAAAAAAGCAGGATGCTAATAAATTGTCTCAGAGAGCTCCGGTTAGAAATTTGTATTCTTGGACTGATTTGAATATTTCTGGGTTAGTACCGAGAACTGGAAATGGTAAGATGAATGTAATTTATTTATTGAACAATGCTATGATAAAGGATTAATAGAGTGGTCCCTTTCATACTATCAATCATTACTATAGATCGACAGCATATATTCCAATTGTAGTGATATTTTATCTTCTTAGTCGATTAGATCATAATGAGCTCAAAAACTCTTAAATTCAGTTCCATTCAATCACGATAAACAATTTAGAATTACCCAAAATTAATCCTATCCCCTTCTACATGTTTTCTAAAACATCAATTTCTGATAATGCCTTTTTGAGTTTTACTTGAAAGCTTTCGAAGTTACAATTTATATGTCTGACCAAATAATACTCCAGTTGTATATCTCAATTTGTGCTTTATTATTATTTTTTTTTTTTCCAAGTCATGTATTTTCCTCTAATCCTGTATTAAAAGAATTTCATGAACCTTATTGACCCCTGGCGACAGGCAAAGTTAGCTTGCCTTCATGTCCACCTCTAATTCCCTCAATTAAAAGTAAAATACAACAAAATTAACACCTGACGAATCAAACAGAATAACTCACTCTGTGTCATTGTTTAGAAGAAGAGACTTTGATAACCTAAATGAAAACAATTTCAATAATCAGTCACCATTCTCTACTAGAATCGAGCTGATACACGACGCAAGTAGTGCGTCGCACTAAATAAACAGCGACGCATTCGACGGAGTCGCCAAATATCCTGTCGCGAAATATATAAGATAACAGGTGACGTATCATAACAGTCGCCTAATAAAACTTTTTCGTGACGCACATTTAATTTTTAGCGACTCATACAGTAATGTACTTATGGCGACTCATAAAATAGCGACTCTTTATAATAAAGTCGCTAATAAATTTTTAGTGACACTTACATAATACGTCGCCAAATAATTATGTCGCTAAAAATACTTCCTGAATAGCGACTCATTCATGTTTAGCGACACATTTGTTTGTCGCCTATTTAGCGACGCATTATTTTTTTGCCACAAATTATGTGAGTCTCTCATTTAACGACCATATATTTTTAGCGACTATTTTTTAGTGTCTCCAAATTAGCGTCTCATGAATTTGTAGCGACGCTTTTTTGTCGCCTATTTAGCGACTCATTATTTTTTAGCGACAAATTGTATATGTCCCTTTTTTAACGACCCGTATAAATTAGCGAAGTGTTTTTAGTGTCTCTAAATTAGCGACCGTTCATGTTTTAGCCACAAATTATAAGAGTCGCATATTTATTAATTTTTAGCAACTCATTTACCCATTTAGCGACATATGCAGCAATATATTTATGTCGCTAAAAATTGAAGAATTCTTTAAGCGACATTTTGTGTAGAGTCGGGAAATTTATGAGTCGCCAAATTGATCTTATTATATGTCGTTATATATTTTAGGCGACTTTTAGTTATCTTCATAAACCGCCATTTCTTTTATATTTTTTTAGATTTATTTTTTTTAATTTTTAAAAATTTATTAAAATATAAAATTAATTATAATACCAAAAAACCCAAACTAACTTCGTCCAAAATAAGTAGAATATAAAAATTTAAAATAAATACTTGTTCATAACAGAACAATAATTAATATAATTAAATATCATATCATTGACATATTTTTACATATGCATACTTATTGAGATGGAAGTTGATGTACTCGTGTTGACGATATTACGCCCTCATACTGCATATAGAAAAATGAAAAAATTTGTTAGCACTGACGGAAAATAAATTAATAAAAACTTAATCATAATTAATAAATTAATTTGTAATTTGGCAAATGAAAATTTATTGAATATTTACCTTCTTAAGGTTTGGCGTGGCACATTTCTCCTAATTAAAGTGGAAAACACATAAGAAAAAAACACATAATGAATAAATAAATATTACTTAAAATATAAGTTAATAAATATACGTACCAATTTATTTAGAAGATATTGTTTATCCATATCCCCTCACAGTCATTACGAACATAGCCACTCTCACATCTATCCTCATGATCATTTTCATCAACACTTGGCAATTGTATGGCAAATGGATTGTGAGCCATTGTAGTATCACCAAGAACATCTTCTTCAACAAAAGTACAATGTCGTGGTGGAGTTAAAACAACAGACCATCTCGAGTCAAGTTGATCTTCAACATAAAATATTTGTTGAACTTGTGAAGCCATGATGAATGGGTCAGATTTATATCCAATTTTACTAAAGTTAACACATGTAAACCCCATCTCATCAATTTTCACACCACTGCTGTCAACCCAATCACACTTGAACACTGGAATTCGAAACATAGTGTAATCGACATCCCAAATCTCTCTTATGATCCCATAGTATGTCATCTCGGCTAAAATTGGGTTATTATCCTTAGCACTAGCAAAATGCTCACTTTTGGCAATAACTTTGACACCACTATTCTGGGTGACCCTCTTATTATCCATATTTATAGTGTTGAATCTAACCCCTCTAATGACATATCCTTCATGTTTCGTTACCACCCATTGCGGACCATAGGCTAACCATCGTAATGTTTCAGACACTGTGTGATTAGGTTGACTTCGCTCTTGTGCAATCTAGTTAATAGAAAAATATAAAAAATTAAAGCTAAAACAATGATATTATATATTGAATATTTAACTTTCCCATACCTTATCACGTAACCAGTACGTAAATGTACGTTTGTGTTCGTCTTGCAACCATTTTGCTTTTTTTCTTCGATTTTTTTTGCTTGACTTCAAGACTTCAAAATGAATACTAAAACAAATAAAAGTTGTTGTAATTAATAAAAATATCCAACATATCAACTTATCGATGCCTATTAATATATTCAAAATATCAACTAAATTATACATGTTGATATATATATATATATATTAAAAATATCAACTAATTTATACATTAACATGTGTATACGCACCTGACATACGGTTCCACTTCTGGTGTATTCGAAAGTATATATCTATGAACTTGCTCCCAAAGTTGTTGATCAATTGATTGATTTTTTCCACCTTTAAATGGGGCACCAACATCATCCTTATCATTTAACTTTTGATATCTACCAATTGGGTTTCCAACTACATCTAATCCTCTCTGAAATTCACTACAAAACCCAATCACTTCTTCACATGTAACCCTCGGCAATACAACCTTCTGGCCGATTTTTGTTTTGACCATATCTTTTCAATACTTTCATGTACCTCTCAAACGGGTACATCCACCTGAAATGTATTGGTCCACACAATCTTACCTCTCGAACCAAATGTACAGTTAGATGAACCATTACATCAAAAAATGATGGTGGAAAGAATTTCTCTAAAAGGCACAAAGTTGTGACAAGATCATTTTGAATATTTTCCAATTCAGCAACAATGATAGACTTCTTGCAAATTGCATTGAAGAAAAAACAAAGTCTTGCAATTGCATGTCTCACATGTTTAGGAAGGATTGCACGAATTGCAAGAGGCAAGAGTTGTTGCATCAATGTATGACAATCATGAGATTTCAATCCTACCATCTTTAAGTCCTCCATTGAAACAAGATTCCTAAAGTTTGAAGAATAACCATCTGGAACCTTTAAGTCCTCTAAACACTTACAAAGCAATTTCTTCTCATGCTTTGATAATGTATAGCAGGCCAGTGGTAGGAAAGTTCGATTTCCTTGAGGCTTAGGGGCCAAGTCTTTCCGCAAACCCATTTGTTGTAAATCTAACCGAGCATTAACTCCGTCCTTCGTCTTACCAGGAATATTGAGCAATGTACCAATGCTCTCACAAACATTTTTCTCAATATGCATGACATCTAAATTATGTCGCACATGGAGAAATTTCCAATATTCCAATTCAAAAAAAATGGACTTCCTCTTCCAACATTCTTCAGAATCAACAGTCCTTTTCCTCTTGTGTGAGTTATCAAATCTCATTGCATTAAGCTTATCTAAGATTTCTTCTCCAGTCAACGGTTTTGGAGGCACTCCAAATTCTTGAAATCCATTGAAAGCCTTCTTTTGCCTTCTATATTGATGATTTGGAGGAAGAAATCTTCTATGCCCGGTAAAACTCATTTTTTTTCCATGCTTTAGCCTTGTAGCAAAAGTATTTTCACTGCAAATTGGACAAGCATAATATCCCTTCACCGCATGATTGGACAAGTTACCATAAGCTGGGGAAATCATTTATTGTCCATAGCAACACTGCCTTCAACGTGAATTTCTCCTGACGGTAAGCATCGAAGACCGTAACACCCTCATTCCACAACCGCTGCAGGTCTTCAACTAATGGCTCCATGTATACATCAACTTGATTTCCTGGTTGCTTCGGTCCAGAAATTAGAAGACTTAACATCATAAATTTCCGCTTCATACACAACCAAGGAGGAAGATTATACACAACCGTCATCACAGGCCAACAACTGTACCTACTACTCAACATATTATGTGGATTAACTCCATCGGCCGCAATCCCGAGTCTCAAATTCCTATCTTCGGATGCAAAGTTTGGCCATAAACGATCAACCAACTTCCAAGATGGAGAATCCTCAGGGTGTTGCATTTCCCCTGTCTTAACCTTTCTCCCATTGGCATGCCATGTCAAATTCTTAGCTGTTTCAACACTACGAAACATTCGTTTAAAACGCAGAATAATAGGAAAGTACCATAAAACTTTATTTGGAATATTGCTAGCAACTCCATTCTTATCAATTTTCCATCTAGCAGATCCACATTTAGGACATTCATTAAGGTCCACATATTCCTTCCTAAACAGAATACAACTTTTAGGACATGCATGAATCTTGATGTACTCCATTCCCAAAGCACTCAAAGTCTTCTTAACATTGTACATGGAGGTTGGCAACACATTGTCATTTGGCAACATCTGGGATAACAATTGCAACAGTACATCAAAGCTCTTATCAGAATATCCATATCTTATCTTTAAGTTGTACAATTTAACCAAAGCCGACAACTTGATAAATTTGGTACAACCTAGGTACAAAGGTTTCTCCGCATCCTCCAATAAGGTAGCAAATTCATTAGGATCATTATCAAAAGTTTCTAATGCAGCACGGGTCATGTGTAAGCTATTGAAAGCCACATCTTCCTTACTACTACTATCATTTTCATTATATTCTACATTAATATTCCCAAAATGAGAAGATGGTCTAATACCATCAGCACATGACTCACCATGCCAAATCCATCGCCGATAGTTGACATCAAACCCATTCCAATATATATGGCCTTTAATATCCCTAATAGTATGGATTTTCATATTCCCGCATTACATGCAAGGACACCGTATGGCATTACAATCATTGGCATTCTCCATGCTAAATTTCAAAAATTCACTCACCCCCTTAGCAAAATCGCTTGAGGTTCTATCCTTCGTTATCCACGATTTATCCATTTCCCTACCAATCTAAACAGAACAATATCAAACAATATCATAAAAAAAATTTGAGACAAAAGCAAGATTAAGAAAACCCATCGCAAACAAATTATCAACAAAAGCAAGATTAAGAAACCCATCGAAGCAAGATTAAGAAAACCCATTGCAATCAAATTATTGACAAAACCAAGATTAAGAAAACCCATCTCAAACAAATTATTGACAAAAGCAAGATTAAGAAACCCATCGAAGCAAGATTAAGAAAACCCATCGCAAACAAATTATCGACAAAAGCAAGATTAAGAAAACCCATCGCAAACAAATTATCGACAAAAGCAAGATTAAGAAAACCCATCGCAAACAAATTATCGACAAAAGCAAGATTAAGAAAACCCATCGAAAACAAATTATCCACAAAAACAAGATTAAGAAAACCCAGTGAACCTAACCTTCGGGTATAATGAATAAATAAATAAAAAATAACCCAATCCACCACATGTCACCGCCAATCATAAAGCGAAAAGAAACTCACCGAAACCATGGAGACGAAGAAAGAAGAATCCAAGCTAACCACGAAGGAGACGAAGAAAGAAGAATCCAAGCTAACCACGAGGGAGACGAAGAAAGAAGAATCCACGAAGAAAGAAATCCAACTTCCAGATAGCAATGCAAGCAAATGGAAAATTAAACACGAAATATCCCACTCTTCAAGTCTCTTTTAGATTGCTTCCAATTCTAACACCTATTATGAAGTGTACTAACACATATTTCGTGAAAAGAAATGGTATTCAAACTCCCACGTAGATTTTGAAAATGCGCCAAAAATTTTAAGAAATTGGATAAACAGGCGACGTATTCAGATAAACTGTGTCGCTAAAGGATAAACAGTTTTATAGATGCTCTTTTTTTTAATTCTTTTAAAACAAATAAGTTTCTCCAAGTACTGTTTATTTCCTTCTTAAACTTTTGGCAATAACTCAAAAATTGTAATTTTACATTTAACAAGGTAGATGATCTAGCGACTCATTGATATAAACAGGCGACGCATTTACATATAAAAGGGTCGCCTTATCCAATAGTAATTAAAATTTATTTTTTAATTTGTGTTACTTTTTTTAAAATTACATTCAAAAAAAAATTTCACATAGCATTCCAATGAACACCAAGTCAATGAATCTAAAAATATAAAACAGTTCTATCAATGCTCTTTTCAATTATTCTCATATATGAGTATACACAAACACAAAAACACATCTCACGACATAATTTGAGATAGGATATAACAATTGTAAATTGGTCTAAAGCAAGGACCCATAGTCCAATTGCTCGAAGTAAGTATGTTCAATGAGTTGCACTTTCATGTTTTCGGCTATCAGTGATACTTTATATGAACCCAAATAAACTAATAGATTACATTTGGGAAGGACATTTCAAATAAAAAGCGACGCATTAAAATATTTATGAGTCGCTTATGAGCAAATAATTTGTTTTTTGGGTTTGTGATCTTTCTGTTTAATCAATCTAATATTATTTCAGCATCAAATAACCAGTGAAAATATTTAAATAAGATAAAGAAAGTTATTTTTTTTTTAATTATAGTAATCGGCGACGCATAAACAGTATTATGCGTCGCCTAATACCTAAAGTTTTTTTTTTATTTTTTAAAAAACCTTCCTTTTTAATAATTTGATTTTCCTGGAGCATCAAATAACCAGTGAAAATATTTAAACAAGTTAAAGAAGGTTTTTTTTTTTTTTTGTTAAATTATAGTAATAGGCGACGCATAAACAGTCTTATGCGTCGCCTAATGCCCAAAGTTTTTTTTTTTTTTTGTTTTTAAATCTTCCTGTTTAACAATTTGATTTTCTTCCAGCATCAAATAACCAGTGAAAATATTTCAACAAGATAAAGAGAGTTTTGTTGTTTTTTTTAAATTATAGTAATAGGCGACGCATAAACAGTTTTATGCGTCGCCTAATACCCAAAGTTTTTTTTTTTTTTTTATAAAAACCTTCCTTTTTAACTATTTGATTTTCTTTGAGCATCAAATAACCAGTGAAAATATTTAAACAAGATAAAGAAGGTTTTTTTTTTTTTTTTAAATTATGATAATAGGCGACGCATAAACAGTATTATGCGTCGCCTAATGACCAAAGATTTTTTTTTTTTTTTATATCTTCATGTTTAACAATTTGATTTTCTTCCAGCATCAAATAACCAGTGAAAATATTTAAACAAGATAAAGAGAGTTTTTTTTTTAAATTATATTAATAGGTGACGCATAAACAGTCTTATGCGTCACCTAATACCCAAAGTTTTTTTTTTTTTTAAAAAAAAAAGACCTTCCTTTTTAACAATTTGATTTTCCTGGAGCATCAAATAACCAGTGAAAATATTTAAACAAGTTAAAGAAGGTTTTTTTTTTTTTTTGGTTAAATTATAGTAATAGGCGACGCATAAGCAGTCTTATGCATCGTCTAATACCCATAGTTTTTTTTTTTAAAAAAAAACCTTCATTTTTAACAATTTGATTTTCCTGGAGCATCAAATAACCAGTGAAAATATTTAAACAAGTTAAAGAAGGTTTTTTTTTTTTTTTGGTTAAATTATAGTAATAGGCGACGCATAAACAGTCTTATGCGTCGCCTAATGCCCAAAGTTTTTTTTTTTTAAAAATCTTCCTGTTTAACAATTTGATTTTCTTCCAGCATCAAATAACCAGTGAAAATATTTCAACAAGATAAAGAGAGTTTTGTTGTTTTTTTTAAATTATAGTAATAGGCGACGCATAAACAGTTTTATGCGTCGCCTAATACCCAAAGTTTTTTTTTTTTTTTTTATAAAAACCTTCTTTTTTAACTATTTGATTTTCTTTGAGCATCAAATAACCAGTGAAAATATTTAAACAAGATAAAGAAGGTTTTTTTTTTTTTTAAAATTATGATAATAGGCGACGCATAAACAGTATTATGCGTCGCCTAATGACCAAAGATTTTTTTTTTTTTTTATATCTTCATGTTTAACAATTTGATTTTCTTCCAGCATTAAATAACCAGTGAAAATATTTAAACAAGATAAAGAGAGTTTTTTTTTAAAATTATATTAATAGGTGACGCATAAACAGTCTTATGCGTCACCTAATACCCAAAGTTTTTTTTTTTTTTTTTAAAAAAACCTTCCTTTTTAACAATTTGATTTTCCTGGAGCATCAAATAACCAGTGAAAATATTTAAACAAGTTAAAGAAGGTTTTTTTTTTTTTTTGGTTAAATTATAGTAATAGGCGACGCATAAGCAGTCTTATGCATCGTCTAATACCCAAAGTTTTTTTTTTAAAAAAAAAACCTTCATTTTTAACAATTTAATTTTCCTGGAGCATCAAATAACCAGTGAAAATATTTAAACAAGTTAAAGAAGGTTTTTTTTTTTTTTTGGTTAAATTATAGTAATAGGCGACGCATAAACAGTCTTATGCGTCGCCTAATGCCCAAAGTTTTTTTTTTTTTAAAAATCTTCCTGTTTAACAATTTGATTTTCTTCCAGCATCAAATAACCAATGAAAATATTTAAACAAGATAAAGAGAGTTTTGTTGTTTTTTTTTTAAATTATAGTAATAGGCGATGCATACACAGTCTTATGCATCGCCTAATACTTAAAGTTTTTTTTTTTTTAAAAAAAAAAAACCTTCTTTTTTAACAATTTGATTTTTCTGGAGCATCAAATAACCAGCGAAAATATTTAAACAAGTTGAAGAAGGTTTTTTTTTTTTTTGGTTAAATTATAGTAATAGGCGACGCATAAACAGTCTTATGCGTCACCTAATACTTAAAGTTTTTTTTTTAAAAAAAAAAAAAAAACCTTCCTTTTTAATAATTTGATTTTTCTAGAGCATCAAATAACCAGTGAAAATATTTAAACAAGTTGAAGAAGGTTTTTTTTTTTTTTTTGTTAAATAATAGTAATAGGCGACGCATAAACAGTCTTATGAGTCGCCTAATGCCCAAAGTTTTTTTTTTTTTTTAAACCTTCATTTTTAACAATTTGATTTTCTTTGAGCATCAAATAACCAGTGAAAATATTTAAACAAGATAAAGACAGTTTTTTTTTTTAAATTATTGTAATAGGCGACACATAATCACCCTTATGCGTCGCCTATAATCCAAAATTATATTTTTTTTTGTCTTCGTGTTTAATCAATTTTATTTTCTTTCAGCATGAAATAACCAGTGAAAATATTTAAACAACATAAATGAGTTTTGTTTTTTTATTTTTTTAATTAATCTGATTTTCTCTCAGCATCAAATAACTAGTGAAAATATTTAAACAACATGAATGAGTTTTTTTTTTTATTTTTTAATCAGTCTGATTTTCTTTCAAGTATATTTATTTTTTATTTAACATTTCAAAACACTTAAAATATATATGCTTTTTAATTTTTATAGGCGACTTAGTTTCTTCTTTATACTTCGCTCGTTCTGATTTCTTTTTTTTTTTTTCCATTTTTTCGTTTGTAAGTGTCTTTAAATATTTTTATTTGCCCCTAAAATGTTTTTTTAATAACCATTTTTTATTCCCCAATATTCATGAAATATTAGAAATAAAGTGGCACGTTAATCTATGGGCTTTCTTTTTAACAATTAACCATAAGTACAGAAACTTGAGAGTTGGAAGCAATCTAGGGGGTATGAGAAGATTTTGAATGATCACACTCTCATTATGCATTCTTGTTTCTTTCAAGGGTTTGAAGGATTTTGTGGGTTTCTTTCCTAAATTTAAAAGTTCCTTCTTCCTCTGCTTCTTCCTTCTTGCCGGTGGTTGGGTTGGACGAACTTCACCTTCTTGCCGTCGCCGTCGCACTGGGTGGCTGGGGTTTTTGTCGTCTCACCGCCGGGATTGGGTTGCTGGGTTTCTGCCGTGCCGTCGCCGTCGCTGCTATGGTAGCTTGAAGTTCCTCTTGATTGCTGGATTTCTAAAGGTGTGCTGTTTTTGTGTGCTGTTTTTCATCCCTTTTGGGGTTCGGTGGTGTATGTGTTTGCTGGAAAAAAAATTCTGTTTGCTGGTCTTTTTGTTTTTTTTAAATATTTGTTCGTTACTATAATTTTGGTGGGGTTTTATGTTGTCAAAATCATGGCTTGTTGTCAACAATGGGTTAGCTAAATTTTGTTTGGAAAAATAGCTATATTTATTGAGTGGGGTTCGATTGTATGTAAAGCAAAATGATATACTATTATTTGTATTATGTGTTTATATGGTTAAATTCAAGATCTAGCCTTTATAAATTGCGTGGGAAATGTCAGAGGTGGTGCTCTGTTGTGGGTCTTAAAACGACGTCGTTTGTACGACTCAAAATCCATTAGTGATTTAGTCGCCAGATGCAAAGTTTGAAAATGTTAATGATTGTTAAAGAGGATAGATGTTAAGAGAAGATACTATTACTGCATCACTTGGTAAATAAATTACATGAATTTATCATTTATTATTGTTATTAATGGTTTATTCATTATACTACACCCTATGTTCATATTGTTAGTAATATTAATTTGTGTTTATGTTTTTTGTATGTAGAATTATGGATCCTTTTAATGAACATGTCCTCTTGGGTGGGGATGGCGCTGGATCACCATCCAGTGATATGGAAAGGCCGAATACATCATCCCCAAGGCGTAGAAAACGAGGGGCCACAACAATGAAAGGCCTTAGGAAGCATTTGGCGGGAAACAAAAGCTTGGAACCTCAATATAATGAGGTTGGAGTTGCTATTAACTCTGAGGCCGTTCGACTAAACAATTTGGAGGGCTCATTGGCTAGGAGCACAATACCAATTAATATACCTAATTGGAGAGATATGTCCGATAGGTTAAAAGATAACCTATGGGCATCAATAAAGGTACGGAGTGCATTATTGTTAGATACTGTTTATTATGAATAATATTTAATTGATGGAGATTTTACAATTCTTTTTTTGCATTTGCAGCTTGTATATATGCATTTTACTTGCATTTCTAACTTACCGCATTTACTTGTCAATCAATGTTACTAAATATATATATTTTTTTTAATTTTGCAGCAATATATGGGTATGGATGATAGTTTTAGGAAGGCAACTTTAAAAGATTGTTGTGACAAATGGAGAAAATTCAAGAATTACTTATATAGATATTTTGTTCGACCATATATTGACACACCCGAAAAGTTGAAGCATCGACCCTCAATTTATGAATTCATAAGCCAAGAGGTGTGGAATGATTTTGTACAACAAAGGTTGTCGGATAAATTCCAGGTATAGTTTTATTTAACGCACGATACTGTTGTATTAAATTGCGCTGCCATTATTTATATAAAAATTAAAATTTGTTATGGTGACTTATGTTATTTGGGTTTTCTAATATGTTTGTTTATAACTTTTGTAGGCATTAAGTCAAAAATATTCGGAAAAACGGCAATTAAACAAGTATCCTCATAGGATGGGTGCAATGGGCTACGCGAGATTAGAAAGAGCCATTGTATGCAATTTATTTTTATTCACATTTAACCATATTAATTTTGTCATTGTTACTTGATCACTTGCATTATTAAAATTAATTTATTTGTAATTTTGAAGCAACTTGAAAGAGGCACTGAAGATTATGTAGACCGAGATGACCTATGGATACGGGCACGTATGGGGAAGGATGGAAAATATGCAAATGAAGAAACTGAACATGTAGCGGAAAAAATTGTGAGTATTGTATTTTATATGAATATTTGTTGCATATATTATTATTTAGTTCATTATTATATAAACTGATATATTCAATCATTTAAACAATATATTGTAGAATGACTTAAAGAAGAAGGCAACAGAAGGAGAAATTCGGCCTTCACCTCTTATGGATATCCTAACACAAGCTTTGGGAAAAGAGGAGTATGGAGGTAGGCTTAGGGGTTGAGGCAAAGGATACATGGTGAATAACTTTTTCCATACTCCTAAGCTGAGTTCACAAAAAAAGACCAAGTTGGAGGGAAGTGGAAACAATTCAATCTATGAGATGCTGCTCAAAGGTCTGGTGGCGATCGTCAGAAATTCAAGCAGCAGCAGCGCTGCCCAAGTTGATGCGCTCATATCGGCATGTGGTATTCAGATTCCATCACTCGCTCATCCAGCCGATACTGTTGCTGCTCCTGGGACCCAAGTCGATGATGTTGCTGGTCAAGGGACCCCTCCAGCCAATGATGTTAATGCTCCTGGGACCCAAGTCGATGATGTTGCTGCTCATGGGACCCCCCCAGCCGATGATGTTGATGCTCCGGGCACCCAATTCGATGATGTTGCTGCTCATGGGACCCAATCTACATCTTGGATTGATGCTCCTCAAATCTATCCCGAGGTAATTATTTCATATATATATATATATATATATGTATGTATGTTTAAATGGGTTATTACTATCTATATAGCTCCCATGGTTGAAGAGTCTTACCTACCGCCATGAGGTCATGGGATCGAGTCTTTAAGTTGAAGGAATATTGTCATGTGAACATATATTAATCTTTTTATTTTTTTTTATAAACTTTGCAGGGTGTAAATTGCAATCTTGTACAAGGCAATGTTGGCCATATAGTAGCACGTGGCACTTTGGTACCTTCGTTGCCAACGGATATGTGCCATGGTGTGAAGCTAGGTGTAGCAAATTATAAGGTCACTGTTGATGACGTTATTGATGGATTTGCACCTTTTCCTATTCCGTCATTTGACATCATACGTGTCTGTGATGCTGAAGGTGCATTTGTTGCATGGCCAAGAGATCTTGTTATCTTGCCATCTGAGGAGGTATTGGTTGATGCAGCTATATATATTAATGAAGTTTAAAATAATTTAATTTCTGTTCTATTTTAAATGTTGTTTGTTGATATTTTGTAGGGAAGCTCGAACAGGTCAAATGTTGAGAATGATCAAGATGATAATGTTGATCCCTTAATCGTTACCCCAACGATCCGAGAGTTGCTACGTCGGATCAAGGATGTCGATAGCGATCATTTATGGTTTTTTAATATGAAAAAAGAGATCTTTGGGGAAGAACAACAGTTGGGCATAGTGAGTAGCGATATAAACAATTTTTGTTATATGCAAGAATTATCTTCTGAATGCATCTTGTTCTACATAAGGTAAACTAAATTTGGATGTCTTTATAACTAATTCTTTAATTTAATTAATTAAACATTATAATTACTTGTAATCGGATTATGTAGGCATTTATGTGAGGGATTGATGGGCTCATTCGAAGGGAAATATTGGTTTGTTCATCCGGATATTAGTGCTTCGGTTGGTCATCAAAACCCTCATGAACGGATATTAAATATATTGAGTAGATGGCAAGATGCAAGAAATAATCAACTATGGTTATTTCCCTACTGTGCAAGGTAATATTGTGTTAGTTTTATTGAATTATGTTATGAAAATATTCATTCGAGAAACATCATATTAACTAAAATATTTATTGGTGTTTTTAGGAATCATTGGATGCTATGTGTTGTTGATTTATACAAAGCAGTAGCATGGTTTTTTGATTCTTTGAAGACTCATAAGAATATAATTGATAAGGATCTAAAATCTTTGATCGACGAGTAAGTTAATTAATAACTCTAATATTTTTAATTAATTGTTCTTATATTGGATTTGTACTTTTGAAGCTACTGTATAATCTTATACAATATTTATATTTCTATATAGTTCCTTCGTTGCATGGAACCAAGGAAAGACATTTGAAAAGAAACTTCGGTGGCAAAATACTAAGGTAATTATTATATATAAACTTAGAATTGTTAGTTGTTAATTAATTTAAATACTTGTATATATTCGTATCTAATATTACACATAATTTACTGTTTGCAAATTTAGACACCGATGCAGCCCGGGAATACGGAATGCGGTTACTATATGATGATGATAATGCGAGATATCATTAGGCGCAAAGTTCCTTCCCGAGACTTAAGAGGAATGGTAAATTATTATTAATTTAATGATTTCATCATATTTCTATTATGTAATAATTAATATTTATGATTATTTGTATATGTATTAACATAAGTTTCTCATGTTCAGTACAAAGGTGTCACTTGGTTACAAGCTGAAAATGTCAACGAATTTAGAGATGAATGGGCAACAGCGATGATCACAAGTATCTCAAACCAATGAATATATATGCATGGTAGTGAAATAGCTAGCTTTTGTTAATAGTTTTTGTTTGTACATATAAAATATCGTAGACAAATTTGTGAAAATCGCTCATAAGGTAGTATTTGTTTTGCATGAACTTTGGTTTTAAACATACCAATTTTACAAAATTTCAAACAATATTAAAAATAATAAAAATAAATGATGAACAAGCGACGCACAATATGCTTGAGAGTCACCTGATACAAATAATGCAAAAAAAACAAAAACCATCACAGTTATGTGCTTCAATATTTTAACAGATTATTTGATGCCAAAAGTAAACCAGATTGATAAATATTTTCACAAAACCAAAGGGAAAAAAAAATTAAATAAAAGGTACACAGGCGACGCACAAAATGCTTGAGTGTCGCCTGATACAAATAAGAAAAAAAAAACAAAAAAAAAGCTCTGTGATGCTGCTTAAACATTTTCACTTGTTATTTAAAGTTGAAAGAAAATCAATTATTTAATACTTACTAAAAACCCCAAAAAAAAAATAATAATACATTAATAGGCGATGCATAATGATTCAGCGTCGCCTGATATCAATAATATGTCTTCAAAAAATGTTTTGGAAAAAAAAAAATGCACTGTGATGCTGCTTATACATTTTCACTTGTTATTTAAAGTTGAAAGAAAACCAATTGTTTAATACTTAGAAAAAAACCAAAAAAAAAAAAATTGTTACACTAATAGGCGACACATAATAGTGTTTATGTGTCGCCTTATATCAATAAAATGTTTTCCAAAAAAGGTTTTTTAAAAAAAAAAAAAAGCATTGTGAAGCAGTTTAAAACATTTTCACTTGTTATTTAAAGTTTACAGAAAATCAACTGTTTAATACTTAGAAAAAAACCAAAAAAAAAAATTACTAATCGGCGACGCATAATAGAGTTTATGTGTCGCCTTATATCAATAAAATGTTTTCCAAAAAAAGTTTTTGAAAAAACAAAAAAAAAAAGCATTGTGAAGCAGTTTAAAACATTTTCACTTGTTATTTAAAGTTGAAAGAAAATCAACTTTTTAATACTTAGAAAAAAAAAAATTCACACTAATAGGCGATGCATAACAGTGTTTATGCGTCGTCGTATATCAATAAATATTTTCCGAAAAATTTATTTGAAAAAACAAAAAAAAAAGCATTGTGAAGTAGCTTAAATGTTTTCACTTGTTATTTAAAGTTAAAAGAATTCAACTGTTTAATACTTACTAAAAATTTAAAAAAAAAATTTAATAATGCATTAATAGGCGACGTATAATGCTTCTGTGTCGCTTGATATTGTTAATATGTCTTCTAAAAACTTTTTTTCAAAAAAACAAAAAAAAAAAGCACTGTGATGTTGTTTAAACATTTTTACTTGTTATTTAAAGTTGAAAGAAAATCAACTGTTACATACTTACAAAAAACGCCACCAAAAAAAAAAAATGTTACACTAATAGGCGACGCATAACAGTGTTTATGCGTCGCCTTATATCAATAAAATATTTTCCAACAAATTTTTTGGAAAAAAAAAAAAAAGCACTTTGAAGCAGCTTAAACATTTTCACTTGTTATTTAAATTTGAAAGAAATCAACCGTTTAATACTAACTAAAAATCATAAAAAAAAAATAAATAATACACTAATAGGCGACGCATAATTCTTCTGTGTCGCCTGATATCATTAATATGTCTTCCAAAAATTTTGTTGGAAAAAACAATAAAAAAAGCACTGTGATGCTGCTTAAACATTTTCACTTGTTATTTAAAGTTGAAAGAAAATCAACTGTTTAATACTTACAAAAAAACCAAAAAAAAAAAAATTTATTACCCTAATAGGCGACGCATAAGAGTGTGTATACGTCGCTTTATATCAATAAAATATTTTCTAAAATATTTAAACATTTTCACTTGTTATTTAAAGTTGAAAGAAAATCAACTGTTACATACTTATAAAAAACGCAAAAAAAAAAAATGTTACACTAATAGGTGACGCATAAAAGTGTTTATGCGTCGCCTTATATCAATAAAAATTTTTCCAACAAATTTTTTGAAAAAACAAAAAAAAAAAAAGCCCTATGATGCTGCTTAAACATTTTCACTTGTTATTTAAAGTGGAAATAAAATCAACTGTTTAATACTTACAAAAAACCCCAAAAACAAATATTTAACTAATAGGCGACGCATAATGCTTCTATGTCGCCTGATATCAATAATATGTCTTCCTAAAAATTTTTGGGAAAAAAAAAAGCACTGTGATGCTGCTTAAACATTTTCACTTGCTATTTAAAGTTGAAAGAAAATCAACTGATTAATATTTTCAAAAATCCCAAAAAAAAATCATAATTTAATAGGCGACTCATAGAGTTTGTTATGCATCGCCGAATATTTGTTAAGTGGAACGAAAAAAAAAATTAAGATACTGTAAGGTTTCTTAAATATTTTCACCTATTTGGAAAGTTGAAAGAAAATCAGATTGATTAACAATTATCTTTAGTGTAGCATTTAAACAATACAATTGATAAAAAATATACGCACTCTATTAAAGGCGACTCTATTGGGCTGAATATTCAGCGACTATCAGTCTGATGCGTCGTGTGTTTTTGTTTCTCGCGACTTCTCGGCGTCAACTTTTTTCTTATGCGTCGTCGATTGGTCGAATTTTTACTGACGTATTAACCTCAGAGTCTCGGTTTTATTTTTTTAGACGCATTTATCTCGTAGCGTCGCTAATAATGTGTCGCTAGAGCTTAATTTTCGCGTAGTAGATTCGAGTTTTTGCCACAAAATATACTCAAGTAAGCAACATTGAATAATCTAAAAACCGTTATGGTGAGTTACAATAGTAAAGCGAAAATGATAAAATGGAGGGAGGAAAAGGTTGCAACCATTAGGTAAGAATTTCATACTTGACGTTGAGCAACAATTATATTTATAGAGTTTATATGTAGGTTTTTTTCCCCCCTCTCTTTTTTGGTAATAGTTCTAATATAATACTTCTAATGTCTAGTTTTATAATGTTAAAATTTTTATTTTGAGATTGAATAATATAATAAGTTTGAAGTTTCTTATGAATAATTCCGATAGAAGTATGAAATTAATCCATTGCTGACTGAATTTTCCATGATCAAAGAAAAAGAAAAGTGGAAAAGAAAAATAAACCTTTTCAAAAAGAATTTGAATTTGTAAATGGTAGTTAGGGCAAATTTCATTAACACCTTTAAGTTTTATTAAAATTACATTTAAATTCTATATTTTTTAGAGATTCATCCTTAACCTACTTTTTTTTTTCAATATCTAACAAAGCACATCTATTTGTCAATTTTCATAAATTTTTACCAATTAATTTTAACGGTTTAAAAACTAATTTAAGGTTAAAAATTAATATTTTATAATTGAATATCATTATAAAAATATATTTTTAATCTTTAATTGATAAAAAAAAATTGAAAGTATCTGTTTTAACAAGTATAGAAAAACAAAAAAAAAAAAAAAGATAACCGATGATTTTCCAAAACTACAAGGTGTAAATATAATTAACGCAAAATGAATGAAATTTTCCCTAATAATTATTATTCTTTGCGCTGATAGAACATTCTTTTTTATGTTTTTGGATTTGAGCAAAGCTAACGTCATCTAAATAACTTAGAACAATGCATGATTGTTTGAATTAAAAATGTTTTGAATGACATTTGTGAAAATACATCAAACAAGATGGTTGTTTGTTAGCTTAATTAGACAAATTGAGTAATGAGAGCTTTGCTGATTTGATAATTGTGTGCAAAATTCAGCTAACTAATGTTGATTGTTTAATTCCGTTATATGGTGGAATAGTAGCTTTATAAACAACAGCCAATAGGTAGGTCTACAAACTTAATACAAACTTAATGAAGGAAATTTAGGAACATTCATTACAAAGAAAACATGTAGAATAGCCTTGGCAGGCATGTCACATGGTCTTGGAGACTTGAAAATGAAAATAGTTATTTTATTTTTTTTCCTTGTTTATATGAAAATTTTCTTTTCTTAAGTAGAAAAAGAAAATTATATATTCTTTTCTATGTGGAATAAAATTAGCCCTATACCAGCTAGTCCTATAATTATCCCAAGGAAATAAACAGCATAGTGACAACATTTCAGAATTCCTCCCAACCACTTTACACTGTCGCATTATTGTTGTACACGATCATCTAGGTTCAGTTATCTTCAGCAGTTGGAGGAGCAGGAGAAAATCTGGCAAAGACGTGTTTAAACCATTCAATAATATGATCAAACAATTTGTGTGCAAAGCTGAGTACCCATTTTGCCTTATCCATGAGCGGTTTGATTTCTTGGTAAGGACAAATATAGAGAAGCACACAATATATAACTAAAATTATATCGATCAATACCACACCCAGAGGCTTGATCAGCATGCTGAGAAAGTAACTGATACGCAATGGTTCCACAAATTATATAAATATAGGCACAAATGTTTGAGAAGTTGTTCTCAAGAGCCTTCTTCACCCAAGATATTGTGTACATACTTTCAATCATAATGAAAAACCACATCTTGAGGCTATGATCCATGAAAAGAACCACTCCTAAGCTTTGATTTTTTAATCCCAGAAGAACAAGCAGTGATGCTAAAATAAGGCCAAAAGGTTTATGCAACTCTTCCAAGGACGGCATTTGAACCCTTGCAATGTTAAAAACGAAGTATATAATTCATGTTACATATAATTTCAATGGCTTAGCTCAATGAATAATGTAATAACTAGAATGTCAAGAGTATAAACTAAATTAGTTCAAGGAAAATAACAACCTTCATATTAAATATGGTGATTTCTTGAGAGTACAGGAGGTCCTAGGTTCAGTTGATGTTATGACCCTATTTTGATTCTTTTTTTTTTAATGTTTAAACAAAAAAATTGAAAAAAAAAAAAAAGGTGACGTATTTGTCGCAGAATGCGTCGCCTGTTCATTTATTTGGCGACGCATTGTTAAAATAATACGTCGCCTAACATTATATTAGCTAGTTTTGTTGTATTAGTACATACAAGTCAGTTGGCCTGGTGGTATGGTGATTTTTTGATAGTGTAGGAGGTCTTGGGTTCAATTCTTGTTATGGTCCTATTTTGATTTTTTTTTTAAATATTTAAACAAAAAAATTGAAAAAAAAAAGAAAAAGAACAGGCGATGCATTTGTTGAAGAATGCATCGCCTTTTCATCTATTGGCCGATGCATTCTTAACATAATGCATCGTCTAACACTATATAAACTATTTTTTACTGTATCAGTACATATAAGTCATTTGACCTGTTGGTGTGGTGATTTCTTAAGACTGTAGGTAGTCTTGGTTCAATTCTTTTTATGGCTTTATTTTGATTTTATTTTTTTTTAAATGTTTAAACAAAAAAAATTGAAAAAAAAAAAAAGAATAGGCGACGCATTTGTTGAAGAATGCGTCACTTGTTCATCTATTTGGCGACGCATTCTTAACATAATGTGTCACCTAATACTATATTAACTAGTTTTTATTGTATCAGTACATATATGTCATTTGGCTTGGTGGTGTGGTGATTTCTTGAGAATGTAGGAGGTCTTGGGTTCAATTCTTATTATGGTCTTATTTTGATTTTATTTTTTTTTAAATGTATAAACAAAAAAATTGAAAAAAAAATAAAATAGGTGACGCATTTATTGAAGAATGCGTCGCCTGTTCATCTATTTGGCAACGCATTCTTAACATAATGCGTCGCTTAACACTATATTAACTAGTTTTTACTGCATCAATACATATATGTCATTTGGTCTGGTGGTGTGGTGATTTCTTGAGAGTGTAGGAGGTCATGGGTTCAATTTTTGTTATGTCTCTATTTTTATTTTATTTATTTTTAAATGTTTAAAAAAAATGAAGAAAAAAAGAACAAGCGATGCATTTGTTGAAGAATGCATCGCCTTCATTTATTTGGCGGCGCATTTTTTAAACAATGCGTCGCCTAACACTATATTAACCAGTTTTTGTTGTATTAGTATATACAAGTCATTTGGCCTGGTGGTGTGGTGATTTCTTAAGAGTGTAGGGGGTCTTGGGTTCAATTCTTGTTATGGCCTTATTTTGATTTTATTTATTTTTAAATGTTTGAACAAAAAAAAATGAAAAGAAAAAGAACAGGCGATGCATTTGTTAAAGAATGCATCGCCTTTCATCTATTTGACGACGCATTTTTTAAATAATGCATTGCCTAACACTATATTAACCAGTTTTTGTTGTATTAGTATATACAAGTCATTTGGCCTGGTGGTGTGGTGATTTCTTAAGAGTGTAGGAGGTCTTGGGTTCAATTCTTGTTATGCCTCTATTTTGATTTTATTTATTTTTAAATGTTTAAACAAAAAAATTGAAAAAAGACAAAGAACAGGTGACACATTTGTTGAATAATGTGTCCCCTGTTCATCTTATTGGCGACGCATTCTTAACATAATACGTTTCCCAACAGTATATTAACCAGTTTTTGCTGTATCAATACATATAAGTTATTTGGCTTGATGGTGTGGTGATTTCTTGAGAGTGTAGGAGGTCTTGGGTTCAATTCTTTTTGTGACCCTATCTTGATTTTATTTTATTTTTTTAATGTTTGAACAAAAAAATTAAAAAAAAAAAAAGAATAGACGTCGCCTGTTCATCTATTTGGCGACGCGTTCTTAACATAATGCGTCGCTTAACATTATATTAACTAGTTTTTGCTATATCAGTACATATATGTCATTTGGCCCTATCTTGATTTTATTTTATTTTTTTAATGTTTGAACAAAAAAATTAAAATAAAAAAAAAGAATAGGCGTCGCCTGTTCATCTATTTGGCGACGCGTTCTTAACATAATGCGTCGCTTAACACTATATTAACTAGTTTTTGCTATATCAGTACATATATGTCATTTGGCTTGGTAGTGTGGCGATTTCTTAAGAGTGTAGGTGGTCTTAGGTTCAATTCTTGTTATGGTCCTATTTTGATTTTATTTTTTTTAAATGTTCAAACAAAAAAATTGAAAAAAAAAAAAACAGACGACGCATTTGTTGAATAATGTGTCTTCTTGAGAGTGTAGAAAGTTTTAGGTTCAATTCTTTTTATGGTCTTATTTTGATTTTATTTTATTTTTAAATGTTTGAACAAAAAAATTGAAAAAAAACAAACAATAAGCGACGCATTTGTTGAAGAATGCGTCACCTGTTCATCTATTTGGCAACGCATTAACACTATATTAACTAGTTTTTACTGTATCAGTACATATATGTTATTTGGCCTGGTGGTGTGGTGATTTTTTAAGAGTGTAGGAGATCCTGGGTTCAATTCTTATTACGGCTCTATGTTGATTTTATTTATTTTTAAATGTTTAAACGAAAAAATTGGAAAAAAAAAAAAAAAGGTAACGGATTTTTTGAAGAATGCGTCGCCTGTTCATCTATTTGGCGACGCATTCTTTAAATAATTCGTCGCCTAACACTATATTAACCAGTTTTTATTGTATTAGTACATACAAGTCATTTGACTTGGTAGTGTGGTGATTTCTTGAGAGTATAGGAGATTCTCGATTCAATTCTTGTTATGGTCCTATTTTGATTTTATTAAAAAATCAAAAAAAAAAAAGTGAAGAGAGAACAGGCGACGCACAATCTTACTGGTGCGTCGCCTATTACACATATAACCAAAAAAAAAAAAAAAAACAACCTCAGTTATGTTGCTCTAATATTTTTATGGGTTATTTGTTATTGAATTAAAATTAGATTAATTAAAAGAATTAAAAAAAAAAAGGGGGAGAAGAGAGCAGGCGACGCACAATCTATATAGTACGTCGTATATTTATTGAATTTTTATTGACGCATTAACCTCAGAGTCGCAGTTTTGTTTTTTCAGACGTGTTTGTTTCATTGCGTTACCAAGTGAGTATCGTTAGATATCCATTTTCGCGTAGTGAACAATTTAGAAATACCCAAATGTGAATCATAGTTGCTAGCTAACTAATCCTATCCCCTTCTACATGTTTTCTAAAACATCCATTTATGATAATGCTTTTGAGTTTTATTTGAAAGCTCTCCAAGTTACAATTTCTATGGCAGACCAAATTATATTCCAATTGTATAACTTGGTTTGTGCTTTGTTTTATTTATTTACAAGTCATATATTTTCCTTCAATCTTATATTAAAAAAGAATTTCATAAACCTTATTGACCCCTGTCGACCAGGTTAGCTTTCATTCATGTCCATGTCTAATCCCCTCAATTAAAAGTAAATATAACAAAATTAACATCAGTAGAATCAACCAAGATAATTCACTCTATGTCATTGTTTAGAAGATTAGACTTTTGATAATCTAAATTATAACAATTTCATTAATCAGTCACAATTTTTCTTTAGATTTCGAGACAAAATATACTCAAGAAAGTAACGCTGGACTAACCTAAAAAACCGTCATGGTGAGTCGTAACAATAAAGTGAAAATAATAAGTTAAGCAAGAATTTCAAATGTTGAGCAAGATTATATTTATAGAGTTCTAATATGTAGTTTAGTCATATTAAAATGTTTTATTTTGACATTGAACAATATAATAAGTTTCAAGTTTCTTATGAATAATTTCAATAGTTTAATATCAAATTAACCCACTGCTGACTTTATTCATCAAAAACAAAAAAGAAAGGACACACTGTCGCTTTCGAATTTTCCCTGGTCAAAGAAAAAGTAAACAGAGACTTCTTGGGAAGAACCTTAATTAATTATTATCCTTTACGTTGATAGGAAAAGACCTACCAATTAATTAATGTACGAAAGGAATTTTTGAGTGCTATAATTTTCAAAAAAATCAAAGTCCCTTCATTCAAATTTCAACGATAACCGCCTGACAAGGATTTCTAAAAGATAAGATCAATCTTCTCTAATTAATTTTTTTTCCATTTTTGCCATTTAAAAATTCCTTCCATTAATTTTTTTTTACAAATGTATAAAACGAAGCATGTGGCATGGCCAGGGAGACTTGAAATGAAAATAGTTTATAGTTTTTATTTTTCTTTTTTACATGGGATAAAATCAGTCGTATATCAGCTGCAAATTGACAATTCAACGATAGAATCCTACTATGATCACAAGGAAATAAAAAACATACACACAACATTTCAGAACTTCTTGCTTGTATGAGCTGCTCAGCCACTTTCAAATGTCTCAATGTTGTACATCTGGCCGGTTGAGACATCTTCAGCACTTGGAGAAGCACGGGAAAAGTTGGCAAAGATGTGTTTAAACCATTCAATAATATGATCAAACAATTTGTGTGCAAAGCTGAGCAGCCATTTTGCCTTATCCATGAGTGGTGTGATTTCTTGGTAGGGATATATATATAGCAGCACACAATATAAAACTAAAATTATATCAATCAGTATCATACCGACGGGCTCGATCAGCATGCTGAGAAGTAATTGGTAGGCAATGGTTCCACAAATTAGATATATGTAGGTAGAAGTGTATGAGAAGTTGTTCTCAAAAGCCTTCTTCACCCAACATAATGTGTACATACTTTCCATCATAATGAAAAACCATAACTTGAGGATATGATCCTCGAACAAAATCACTCCAAAGCTTTGATTCTTTAATCCCAGAAGAACAAGCTCTGATCCTAAGATTAAGCCAAAAGCTTTATGCAACTCCTCCCAGTAAGACCCTTGCACCCGTCTTGCACATCAAAAGTATAATGATTTAATTTTTAAACCTTAAACAAAAAAAAGAAAAAAAGAAAAAAAAATAGTTTATGTTTCATATAAACTTCGATGGCTTAGGTAAGTGAATAATACAGTTACTAATACGTTTGAGTGGCAGACTTGGGGAAATTCCTTCAGAGGGGGCACCATAAGATTTTATTTTATTTTATTTTTTTAACCCCTTATGATACTAAAAAATAATTAAATAAAAAATTTACAAATATTATTGTTTAAAAATAAGGAAACAAAAGCTTGAAAAAAAGACGTTAATTAATTCTCTGTAAAATGTTCAAATGATAATTAAAAATATTTATATATTTTTTTAGTATAGATAATGGGCCATTACAAACTAAACAAACACCATTAATGAAACCTAAAAAAAATAAAAATAAAAATAAAAAGTCCAAATAAGACATGGTGGAGAAGAAATTTCCAGTTTTATGGCGGGCACAAAAAGTAAAAATGCAAACATATACATATATATATATATATATATATCTATGTATATATAATATAAAAGTTATATGTGGGCATATATTTCTGATATACAAAAGCTCTTATCCACAAAAAAAGAAAAAGAAAAAAAATTTCAAAAAGCAAAAACTCTTATATACAAATCTGGATTTTAAGAATTTTAATTTTGATAATTGAATTTTATCGGTGATTAAAATAGTTGTAACTTTAAAAAACTAAAGAAAATCCTTTTTGGGTATAGGTATACCCTAACACCACACGTCACACCTAAGTCCTAGCCTAAATAATTTAGGTAATTTAGATCATCTTTAATTTTATTTGTACATTTAAAAAAAAAAAAAAAAGAAGAAGAATTATTGTGAATGATAGAAAAAAAAAATTCAATGGTCAAAAATATTTAAATGCAGAATTTTATTTCTAGATAAAAAATAGAATTATTGTAAATGATAAAAAATAAAAAGTAATTGTATATCGGAAGATTATATAATGGAAATCCAGAAGTTAATTACCTCATCTCCATTCTGGACATAGTCGATCCTCTTTCCAATGAAGAAATTGATTGATCCTTAATTTAAAAAAAAAAAAAGAAAAAAAGAAAAAAGAAAAGATCGATTACCAGTGCAGAAAAAGGAGTGATTCAAAAGGAGAAGCTACTTACATCAATTCCATCGAGGGTTGCTTGCATCGTTCTAAGTGATGGGTACATAAAATGCACAAGGAAGTAATTAAAGAAAACCTTCTGTTTTTTTTTGCACAAAATTTTTAAGCTTGGATTACATTTCGAAGTTGGATTAGGTATTTAAAACGAGTCTGGAAAGTGACGTGCACATGAAAACGGAAACGAAAGTCGGACTTGTTGTTAGTGTAAGTAGAATTGGTGTCATTGTTTACGTCACCGTACATCAGTATACGACCATCCAAAAGTTTTGCAAGTAAGAATATGCTCTATTTTTCATTTTTTTTAAAAAAAAATTGCTATACAATCCCGAACTTTTATTATTGCTTCAAAATTTTCTTTTTCATTAATTTCAAATCACATTTTTTTTTGGGGCAAGTTTGATAATATGAAATATATGTATTAGTTTCATCCATTATAACTAAAACTTTGATATCTAAACAACATATATTGATAGTTGCTCAAGCAAAAGCAACAATGAATATTGTTGGAGTGTATATGTCTTAATTATTAAGTTTTTAAATCCAAAAAACATTTTGTCAACGAGTCTACAATTATATTCATAGACCTGATCTATTGGTTTGAGTCTTAGATTTAAGGTTCAATCTTTAACCTAGGTAAAAAAATCTTCCTATCCTTGTAATAAGTTAAAAAATACTAATAATAATAATAATAATAATAAATAAGAGTCTACAATATTATATTAATAACAATGTTAATAACTTTTTCACAAAAGAAAAAGACAGTATTAATAATTTATACAGCATTCTTTCACCTATAAAAATATTTCAAATATGTTCCAATAAAATATTTTACCAAAAAAATAAAAATGTTTCAATGAAATTTTGATATCTTTGATGCGTTTCTAGAATATTAGCAAATTAATTTAGACCGATTAATCTTTATATACACTTTACAAAATTAGTGAATTGAACCTTGAAAGATTATCCATTCGTGCACTGCTAGGGTCGTGTCGCTTTAGACTTTGATCAATTCTCATGTAGACATATATATATATATATATATCTAAAACCTATCTTTCCGTTTCACAAACAAAACTTTTTCCAACAGTAATTTTTACCAAAGGGACGTGGAGTTTTTTTTTTTTTTTTTTTTTTTAAATTATTTTTTAGCTTCAAAATAAATGTGGTGGTTACGTGATTCCACCACGAACAGTCTTAGACATGAACCTCATATCATATGATCTGCGTTTTACATGATCGTGAGGCTTGGAGTTGGTCAACAAAGTTGGCTTGGAGTATGTTCTATTTATTTATTTATTTTCCGTGGAAAATCACATCCGTGGTTAAAAACTAAATTAATTGCATAATTTTGGAGCATTTGGTAGCATCACCTTCTCGATTAAACTGCTGGTCGCAATGATGCGTTTCTTTCTCTTTCTTTGATTTTCTAGTTGTGGGGTTTTCAGATCTTATATATGTTGTTCGTCTAAGAAAAGAAACTAGCTATATATGGGAAATTATTTTTAAAATTAATTTGAATAGTTGTTTTCAACATACATGCTGAATATTTTATTTCATCAAAAGCCTGGAGCTATCTTTCCGTTTCACAAACAAAGCTTTTTCCAACACTAATTTTTTACCAAAGAGACGTGGATTATTATTATTATTATTTAGCTTAAAAATAAATGTGGCGTTTACGTGATCATCACACCACGCATCGTCTTAGACATGAACCTCATATTATATGAGCTGGATTTTACATGATCGTGAGGCTTGGAGTTGGTCAACAAAGTTGGCTTGGATAAGTTTCTATTTATTTCTTTATTTATTTGTTTTCTATGGATAATCACATCCGTGGTTAAAAACTAAAATTAATTAGTAGCATGACCTTCTCCATTAAACCAGTGGTCACAGTGATGGGTTTCTTTCTCTTTCTTTGGTTTTCTAGTTGTAGGGTTTCCAAATCTTATATATGCTGTTCATCTAAGTAAAGAAACTAGCTATATATGGGAAATTATTTTTAAAATTAATTTGAATAGTTGTTTTCAACATACATGCTGCATATTTTATTTCATCAAAAGCCTGAAGCTAGTCTTCGGCAAGTAGAAGATTCACGGTCATAAACGAATTTCTAGATTAAAGCAAAAAAAAAAAAAAAAAAAAAAAAAGAATTTGTAGAGAGTAAAAAATACTTAAGTCTTTTTTTTTTTTGTTTTTGTTTTTTTTTTTTGGTCATTAAGTAGCCGGAATATCTTCGATAACAAGAAAGGCTTATTATAAATAGAACCTTATTTTTTCTAATAATTGTATCGTACTTTTATTTTCTTCATATTCTTCTTTTAAACAAAGAATGAAAATTACTTAGCAAAATATTTTCATATCTATATATATTTAATATTAAAAAATAAAATATTATACATATTCATTCTTCCTCATCGATATTAGTCCTAATATCGTTGTATATGTATCATTCTATAGGTGCGAGATTCAGATAACGTTGCTATTTGGGTGATTCGGATCTGAATTTGGATCTTGGGCTAATATCCTATATTTTTTTGGTAATAGGCTAAAATCCTGTATGGTTATATTTCATATATGAATTAGTGTAGCAAAATTTCATTTGTAAAAGAAATGCAAAATATTAAAAAAACAAAAAAACAAAAACAAGAATTTGTGAACCAGTACCAAACAAGTTTTTGTTTTTGTTTTCATCATAAAATAACCAAAAACTTAAATGCTGTTTTCTATTTCTTATTTAATTAACAAAAGAATCTATATATATATATATATATATGTATACATATAAAATTAAAGTTAAATTAATAATATTTTATATTTAGAGAAGATCTTGGCTGCAATGGCAAATACTAAAAATTGTAGTGTGGTATTTTTGGTGGTATCTAATATAAATAATTCATTTGTCTTTGAATATTAAAAGCAAAAAGAATAAAAGAGTAACATCATCAACATCAGCAAAAACATATCATGTACTCTTTATTATTTATTTACTTTTAGTTTTAATTTTAATTGTTTAAATTTTAATTTGAAGCATATCATAGAGTTTCTGTGGAAGAATATGACTATAAAATGAAAAAGTTCCTCACTTTTGGAAACTTGACAATGTTTAATGCTTTGTGTTTTTGAAGTGGTTTATTTCTTCGCAACAGATACAAATGTTTTTATAATTCTTATAATTCATTTGCATAAAAGAAAAAAATAGTCACTAAATTAATTTGTTCACATTATTATGTTTATTTTTGCCTTGAACCATTAGTGTTGAAGAAATAAGTTCTGCTACTATGTTTTCCGAAATGAATTTGGTTTTTAATAATAAAGAGTTGGTAGGTAGTTGGGAGTTAATTTATTTTTTGTTATATTTGGTAAGTAATGACAAAATTAGAATTTGTAATTATTTAAATTAGTTTTGTGTAATAAATTAAGGATAAATTTATATTTTAAAAAAATTTTAAAATTATTTTTTATAAAAAAAAAATCTCAAAATGACACATTTATAAATAAGAGTAACTTTCTCACGGAGATAAAAATATTTCTAATTCACTTTGTTTATTCCTTTTCATTTTCAAATAAATATACAAACGTAAAAAAGTTCTTGCTTTTCCCAAACAATTAAAAGTCCAACCGCGCTTCTAGATGCTCATATGTTGATTACGGCGAGAGTATAGTTAACGACATATTTGTAATTTAACTCACATTAATTGAAAAAAAAAAAAAAACAAGAATATATGCATAATATTTGTGGTAGTTCCCCTTCTTTATTAGAAAAGGAAATTTAACTTTCATAAAACTATGCGAATGCATGCATGCCCGGTAGACGATCAACGACTTTAGATATTGATATAGCGTGCATGGTGCAATGACAAAAATTCTTCTTCCAATCTCCTTTAGACACGTAATAATGAGAAAAATCTATAGTATATATAGCATGCATGGCACTTGATTATATGCTTCTCAAAAAGAAATTTAAAATGAGAATAAAAAATTAAAAAAAGAAAAAGCCTGTAGAGAATATATGCATAATATTTATTGTTTGTTTCTTTTCCAATCTAAAACAAGGAAGATAAGGAAAAGAAAAGAAGAAGGGACCACACTTAGGTCTATTTTGCGAGCTGTTTCTTCTTCCTCCTCTTCTTCTTCTTTATTATTATTATCATCATCATCATCATCATCATCCCCATGTAACTGAGGTCAAACATTACTTTCAATGCATTTTTATTATTTATTTATTTATTGATTTCATGTAGAAGTAGATTTTTTTCCGATGGAAGGCCTAATTAAATTGACCTAAAGAGTCTAGCAGCAATAATGAGCTACTGTTGGCTCTCGTGGATTAAAAAAAATAACAAATAAAAAATAAAGTTCATCGGCCAGACGTATATTTTGCTCCATAACCATATGATGAACAACTGAACAATCAGATTTCTAGAATTTCTTCCATGCATACTCCAATCGAATTCCAAATCCCAAAAAATATAGCCAAATCTTCTGCATGTTACATATATATACTAATATAAAATATCGAATTCAACTCTTTTGGAAATAAAGCTACATAACAAGAAAATTTGTTGTGTTGGAAAATAGCTACAACTTAGGTTTCGTTTGGTACTGCTGTAGGTTTGAAAAAAATCAACACAGTGGTAGAAACAATCAATTAAGTATTTGGCAAACTATTATTTCATAACTGTTGGTATGATTCGAAAACATTACAAAAATGTTTGGTAAATGGCAATTCTATTCGCATTATAAATTTAATAACCACCTTACATTTTTAATTATATTTTTAGACTTTAAAGATATCCTTTTAAAAAAAGTCAAAAATACAATTAAATACATAAATAAAATACTATGCATACTACAATCGAGTTTGAGAATGAAAAAAAAAAAAAAAAAAAAAAAAGAAGAAAAACCCTAACATTAGAGACAATGAAATTTAGCGATCAAGAGGAAAAGATAAAAAATAATAATAAATAAAAATAAAAAAATTGAAAAATCATTCTTTCAATCTTATTTATCATTCTTTCATAGTTTATTTGTTTATTATTCTCTTTTTCATAATTCTTATTCTATTTGTTCTTTACACAAATTGCTTTAAAAATCGGAAAAAAAAAATATAATGGAAACTATGAAGTCGTTCAATATACATAGTCTAGAAAATTTTAACTTGTATAGGTTATATATACGTGAGAAAGCAATTAGATTCAGATAATTCAATGATAAATGACTTAATTGGCATATGCAATCCTAATGATTTGAACCCATCTAGATTGTGTATGATAGAGTAGATAATTAGATTTGGGTTATATAAACTGAATGGAATTTAATGATATATGAAGTCATACATTTATGTCTACTCAAAGAAAGACTTGTTCTTTCACTGAAAGTCAAGCTCCTATTAAAAAAAAAAAAAAATGAAGAAGAAGAAGAAGTTGAGTTGATCGTAACATAATATACAAAACTCATGATTCAAGCAATCAAATCAATTGTATTAAGTCTATCTATTCACAAGGTTGAAGATGAATAATGAGAGATCAATTTGGAAATTAGCAAAACCAAGGGAAATTAAGGGTTAAGTTGATGTAGTGTATATTAATTATATTTAAGGGTAAATAAGGTATAATTTATTAGTGTAGATAATAAAAAATTAAATTAAAAGTGAGTATGTATAGGCTATAGTGTGGTTATTAAATTTCATAATGTGGATAGAATTACCCTTTGGTAAGTAATAGTATTTAATTACTGCTATGGTATACAATAATTAAAAAGTATACCATTTATTATTAGCTCTTTAATTGTAGTATTATATTTTTAATATTATACCATATATTACAAAATATTAAACACAAATTTTTTTTTTATCACAATTATAGAAAATGTTGATTAAAAAAAAATCAAATGGCGAGAAAAATAATAAAAAATGTTGATCATAAGATTGTTAGATTATCAATATATCTAAGATAAATATAATATTAAATTTTTACTAAGTATTAAAATTGTTATTCTAATTATGGATACTTAGGAAAACTAAAATTAGAATATTAAAAAAGTAATTTTTTAGTAGCTTCTAAAAAATATCGGCCAGAGAATATAATATAGATTTTCGTAATATCAAAATTTTTAAATTTTTCTAAACACTTAATAGCTTTAAATTATTTAATTATCACTATTAGGGCTAAAAAAATCAAAATATTCAATCTTCTAAAAGCTGTATGAGTTTGACTGTTGGACTTTTTTTTCCCCTTTTAATTTCATTTTTTCCTCAATTTCTCTGGACGGAGCTTAGATAATATCGAAGGAATCTTAGTGATCAAAACAATTGTGCAAGAAAAATGATCATCTTCTATAACATAACAAAATTATATATCTCCGAACATATTTTGAGAAAACGCCTAATTTGACTAAAAGATATTTTTATCCAAATACTTTCTACTTCCCGAGAAACAGGGCATACTTTTTCGTGTCAAAAAAAATTTTGTAGCTAGCTATCCACTTGAAGAAATGGTCAACTCCGAACACACCCAACTACTTCGCAAATAATCCTGTCTTCAGCGCAACGGAAATTGATCCACGTGACTCAGCGATGACGACATGCTTTTATGTTTGTCAATTCCATTGGACAACCTCATCACTCGGGGCAACGCGAACTGTCAAATATTGTTAAAGTCATGTCAAAAGAAAAAGAAATAAAATTTCTCAAATTGAGCTTGGTCCTTGCCACATGGAGTTTTTCCACCTGAGTGTGAGTTCCACGCGCACCCATAGCTAAATGGCCGTTCTGGAAGTTGCTGACCCAGCTGGTCTGTGTTTTATATACATATGTATATGGTATTCATTTAAAAAAAAAAAAAATGCTAATTGATTAATATGAATTATAATATTAAAATTTTTATCCATACATACTTTTTTTTAGCCACTTTTGAATCTTCCATGAAATGAGGTGCCAAAAATTTGCGCTGTAATCCTTGAACTCGACGCAGCCACCAAAATATGTACGGATTTCGAAATCAATACTCCAAGTAACCAACCGTTTGGATATTGACGTCGTCGAAACATGCTTTTCAATGCTTTCACGTGCAAAAAGAAAATAAAAATATGCAACACCTTGATAACTTGTTATGTAGTCAAGTTTGTCAATTTCATCGAACAAAGTCAGCTGCCATGTCCACCCGGTACTGTTAAATATTCTTAAAGTCATTGTCAAAAGGACAAAATCAAATTGAGGTTGGTCGTTGCCGCGCGTGGAGTTCTTCCACCTGAGTGTGAGTTCCACACGCCCCATGGCTAATGGCCCTCCTGGAAATTGCTGACCCAGTCAATCTCTGTTTTACATATTCTTGGAGCATGGACATCTATATTTTTTTAATCTATATATATACATATATATATATATATATATATTTTTAATCATGTGAATACTCATAAAAATAGTAATTTATAGTGTGTTCATCCATAATTTAAGGGTGAATTTTTTTTAGGTCCTTGTCCTTTCAATTTAGATTTTTCCAAAAGCAAATTTTATTTCTTTCTTGGCTTGGTTTGGTTATGCATAAAGGCAAAAAAAGAAATGCATACGCAGGCGTGTGGAGACCATATACTTTAGAAATTTAGAAGGCTAATGATAGGCCCCACCACATTAACCGAACTTGGAAATTATCAACTTGTCACTCCAATGGAGGCACCATTTACTTACGTACATGATCAAAACTGAATATCCATCCCTCATTCATTATTGAATAGTCATAAGTGAACTCTCAAAATATATTGCAAATTGATCATGATTAGTCCCCAAAAAAAAAAAAAAAAGTCATAATAAAATATAAATAACCAATCTATATTGATTAACAACATATCGTGACTTTATTCGATAATTGTTGTGTGTGTGTGTGTGTGTATATATGTACATATATAAAACTTGCATATGTAGCTACAGTAAAAATATATATTTGTCATGAAATTTCCAAATTAAGCTTTAATTACAAACTCTAATCTAGTCTATTGGTAGTTTTCGTTTGTTTGCAAGATCGGATTCCTGAAGACGATCGTTCGGTTTGATTTTTGAGATATAGCTAGCTTCTAAAATTATTTATTTTCTTTTTCGCTTGTATTGTTCCATTTTGTAATATTTTTTATTAAAAAAAAATAATTACACCATTGATTACCGTTTCAACTTTTTGTCATTAATACTTGTCGCAAAGGAATGATAATGCAACAAGTATAACTAGGGAAATGTCTTATCGCAAGTAAAGTAAATGATAGTTTTGCAATATTATTAAAATTCTTTAAATTCTTTTTCTTTCCGCAGGAAAAGTAAATTAGTTAAAATGAAAGAAATTTTTTATTCATTTTACTCCCTTAACCTTTCTTTTCCACTCATTTCGTATGACTATTCAAACAAAAGAATTAATTCATTAATTTTCTTTTCTCTCCTATTCTATATATTAATTCAAACATACTCAAGGGGTAAATAATTATATTTTACTTCATTGGACCAGAATGTAAATTTCATATGGAGTTGAAGTTAAACTATACATAATGATTTTTTTTTATGAATTAATTTTTAATCAAGATATTTTTCTAGATGTTAATCAGAAAAAAAAAATTTGCTAGGATCAATGGTTAAGAATCAAAATTAATATATTTTGATTAATGATGATTGAGAAATAGAAAGTTGGGGAACATTATGTCGTCTTCATGCTTTTACGTAACCAAACAAAGATGATGAAAAAGAAATCAAATTTATTCCATCTAGAAGAAGTTGGAAAATGAGGTCTAATTAAATATGTAAATTATATAAAACCTTTTCCTCTCATGACTCTTCCTTTGCTTATTTGTAATGCATGGATTTAGGATATCCTCAAGTTGAAAAGCTAAAAGAAAAAATGATTTTATCGTCTATAACTATTTAGATTTAAATGCCATATGAAACTTTTTACATTAAATAAAGACTCTAAATAATTGGATCAATTTATTATAGATTTAAAAAGATAAGTATATCTTCACTTAAACACCATTATATATATATATATATATATATAATAAAATATAATAACCAATCTATATTGATTAACATAATAAAAAAAAAGTCATAATAAAATATAAATAACCAATCTATATTGATTAACAACATATCGTGACTTTATTCGATTATTTTTGTGTGTGTATATATATATACACACATATATAAAACTTGCATGTGTAGCTACAGTAAATATATATTTGTCATGAAATCATAAGACCAATCACAACAAAACAAACTCAAAGAACTTTAAAAGTCAATACCACCAATTGTATTTAGATTCGAAAAATTAGACTTCTAGGACCTTGATTTCATCGAAGTTTCTTATGGAATGCCTTAATTAGTAATTTTATCTTCTTTCCTTTCAATTATTAATCATGGATCTCAAATTTACTGACTCTCTTTCTTAAAGATTAAAGTTGATTATAGATAATCTTCATAAAAATGAAATTTCTTCCTTATTTTACAAACTACCTAGAATTATAGAAATTTGTATTCTTGGATGGCTTTGAGTATTTCTGGGTTACGGAATACGAGGGATGTTAGCGATGCATTTGATTTATTTATTGAAAACTGCTAATAGAGAAAGATTAATATAGTAGACCCTTTAGTAATATCAAGCATTAATGTAGTATATAACTACAAACGATGCACTAGGTGATCAATATTTATGCCAGATGTAGTGATCTCAGCATCTTAATGAGATCAAGAGGCTGTTCACAAGGTCTTAATAAAAATTATTAGACCAAGCATCCTAGAAAACTCTGTGTCTGTATAATTTAACGTTAATAATTGCATTGTTCTGGCCGTTTCGGATTGCTCTTGCAGGATAAGGGAAGGAATTCAATAATGTAAAATTAGAGTTTTAGGTGAAGATCAGAGCTATTTCTATGAAACTTTCTGGAATATCATTTAACTTATCTTACTTGCTCAATAAAGTACTCTGGCTGTCCCTTGGAGATTCATCGACTTTACCAGCTAAAAAATAGAATGTGGAAGTATCTCCTCATCTTATCTTTTCAATGAGCATATAGATGTCTAAACTATTCATTTATTTTCCCAACCATTGTATTCTTCTTTATTTGGGGATAAGATCCTTTTTTCCCATTTTACTGTCCTCATTGTTGTCTAACTAGTTATACAATATCACCCATTTAAAATAACTTAGCCAAGAGACAGAGTAAACTAAGCTGAAATAGAGTAACTGTTATTTAGTCTTATACCAGTAGCTGGATAGTAATGGGAACATAAAAAATAAATAAATAAATTGAAAAAGAAAAAGGCCGATCCATTATTTGGCTACTAGGTGTCTTTCACTATCAAGTTATCCCTCTTGCCTCTTGTTTAGGAAAATATAATATACTTAAATCAATAGTTTGCTTGTGCAGTTGTGCTTGATTGATGTTAACCATATTTGATTATTTAGTTTAAAATATTATTTCTCTGTCCGGTTAGTGCTCAAACGTTTTAGAAGAGCAAGTCAAAATTCTTTGGATAATGTAATTGTGGTTGTAATGTTGCATTCAATTTCAATTCGTCCAGCAAAAAATAATCTACTTAATAGAATGAAATAAATTAAATAACTCATAATATGTGGATAATTATGAAGTCCAATGTCAAAAGTTTTTGTATAATGTCACAGTTGTCTTGTTGATCTTGGTGTTCCTTAAATAGTATAAATTCATTGCATTTAACATGACAAAGTTACCTGCAACATGATTAGATCCATTAATTGATGAGCTATGACGTTTAGATTTTAAAAAGAAGGTTAATATTGCTTCTCTAATTATAAAAAAGGTTGAAATAGCTGCAATGAACTCAGACTTTAAAATGTGGTACATTCATAACAAGTTGTCGTTATGTGTCAGATTCATCCAAGCAACCAAATCATTTGACTGGTCCACCGGTCCACACCACGGATAAATTTTCTTACCAAACATCTGTAATAAATTTTCTTATCATATAAAAGTCAATGTCAAAAGGACAGAAATAAATTTCTCAAAAAAAAAAAAAAAAAAGTCATAAATTATTTTTACATTCTCTGTGTTCCAATTGTGGCTGCCCCTTGCCGCACGTATGGTTTTTCCACCAGAGTGTGAGTTCCAGGCGCATCACTCTCTAATTGGCCCACGTGGAAATTGCTTGTTCGGTTGCCTTTTCCATTTTTTTAATTTTTTTAGCTTTTTTCAGAAAGTTGCTCCTTGTTTGTTATGTGTGTGTGTGTGTGTGTGTGTGTGTGTACATAAGAAAATGGTATAGACACCCACTCTTAAGCCCACCTAGGCCCAATCAATTGGTAGGTCTAGGAGTAAGGTTCTGTTCATAAGAGCCCAGCCAAAAGATCCAAGATGGTTGAGAGGGGTTAAATAATGGAGAATTTGACCCAATGCTCCCATAGGGATGAGCTTCACGATTTTTACCCTTTCATTTGCTATCTTTCTTTTTTTTTTTTCTACTCTTTCAATTTTTAATAATCCCAAAATATCCTTATATCCAAATTAAATATTTTTACTTTTTTTTATTTTATGTTATTTCTTTCTTTTCTTCACCCGACTGTTCTCTTCTCCTTCGTCATCCTTCCCTAAAGCTGGCTCATCTCTTCTCATTCATCCATCAAGCTTTCTTCACTTGGTTGCCCTTTAGCCAAACAGCCCCGTTTCGTCTCTCCGATCACCAAAATTCCATACAAAGAAATTGATAGTTTGGAATTCGAAATTAGGGTATTGTGAAGAAGGAAGACGTGGATTTGTATACAAAGCTCAAGGGTGGTACTGCATGGCGGAAGCAAATGCCTAAGCTTGCTGTTTCACTTGGCCTCTCTGATAAAATGCCTAGTCTGTTTGCTTCATTTTTCCTTTGACTTTTCGACTTGAGTGGTTTCTAGGGTTTTTTTAAAACATTTATGGGGTGTGTTTTTTTTTTTTTTTTTTTTTCCCCTGATTGCTTTTGGGATAAGTTGGAATCGAAATTAGGGTTATGTTTTTTTTTTGTTTTTTTTGCTATTTTTGTAATTTTTTTCCTTATGCTTTTGTAACTTTTGTTTTAGGTAGTGTTCGGTGTGCGATTTGACGGTCTGATAATGGAAATCAGCAAGGATTCGGGAATGGAGGACGGGGATTTTGTGGTGGAGCATTACACATACTCTACCCCCGGCATTAACGCTTGAGAAGGGATTAGAGAGTATCAAAGATGCTGTGGGGAAGTTGAAGCTAAATCCTCCTTCTACCTCCAATGGGTTCTTTCGGTTTCAGGTACTAGAAAATTCCATAAGACTTTGCTGTTTTGATACTATGTCGTTTTGTTTGGTTTTCATTTCAAATGTGATTCTGTGAGGATTTCTAAAGGTTGCTGTGCCTTCTAGTGAGAAAGCTTTGGATTGGTTTGCCTGTCAGTCAGAGTCTTACGAGGTTTTCCCTCTGTTTTTATGTCGAAGGAAACAAAAAATCCTGATTGTAAATCGCTTTATGTGAATGAAACTGTTGGAGTTTTTTGAATTGGGTCTGCTGTTCACTTTACACGGAGTTCTTCTTCTATCTCAGGAGAGAAGACAACGACCAAAAAGTTTAGATTCTTGTATCTCTTATTTCTCACTCATCAAAAGTGTCTCCTATGATGATTTAGGGGTTGCATTTGGTTTTTGTTGTTTGTTGTCTGTTGTTCATTATATATATATATATATATATATATGTAAAAGTAATTTTAACTTTATTAGGACAAGAGTTCCTTTTTTCCTATTGAGCTTGATGGCTGAACTGGTTAAAGTTGGGGGTTTGTAATACGGTTCCCCAACTCCATAAAAGAAAAGATTGCCCTTTGAATATTTAGTCTGAAAGATGGATGTTTCAAACTTCTATTTGGAGGGTCATGGACAATTTTGGAGCTATTGAGACTTACGGCTTACCATAGGACGACCTGCTCCTAAACCCATATTATATTAGCCCAGATCTTTAACTAAGTTCAAGTTCTAATGGAATGAACCTCAACCCCTAACCAACCAGTGGTTAGAAACCTTGGTATAATGTAGACGCCACAATAGGGGATGGAAAACCTATTGATAAGTTAAGCTAAAACAACCAATTCTCTAATGGTGTTTTAGGTGTTCTCAAAGAACAAAGAGATAATTAATCTCACAAGTATTTTCTTAATCAAATCAAAATTGTATTCTTATTGAAAAATAAGCCTTCAAATAGGCTTTGAAAGAAACAAAATAAACCCTAAAAATCCTAAATAAAACCGGCCATACACATAAGGAAACCTAGTTGGCCGCAACTATACTTCCTTTCCTAATCTAAGTTTGATTAATTAATTCCTTTATATTAAATTAGGAATTAATTAATTTACAATAAAATAAAAACTTTCCTAAAGTTATTTGTCCAGAAAATAAATAAACAAAAACCCAAAAAGAAATAAAAGTCAATTGCAAATTAGGTAACGAGTTGACTTTGACATCTAGGCTGAATTATATCTTCAACCGAGCTAACTTATGTCTGCCTGATGTCCGAGCTAACTTATATCTATCCGAACTAACTCATGTCTGTCTGAGCCAACTTGTGTCTGACCGAGCTAACTGATGTTTGTCCGAGCTAAGTTGTGTCTGGCCGAGCTAACTGATGTCTGTCCGAGCTAAGTTACATCCGATGTCCGAAGTCCGATATCAGATGTTCGAGGCAAGGCTCCGATGTCCAAGGTAAAGCTCCAATGTCCGAGACAAGGGAGTCCGATATAAAATGTCCGATATAAGAGTATCCGATGTATTAGCCTCCACCACTTGGATACTTAAAACAGGTCTTTTATCTTCAGGTATGGACAAGCCCTTATGAGAATGAATTACTCACTAGATAAAGGCAGCAAGGTTATCCTTAAACCTCTTAGCTTGAGCCCTAGTGATCAGTCCAGTCTTCATCTGTATTGGATCAGTACCCCAGCGAGTTGTCGGTGGTGTAAGCTCGGGTGGGTTCACATCATTCCCCTCCCTTGAAAAGGATTTGTCCTCAAATCAAGAGCATCACCTGTAGCAAAAAGAGATAAATCAGCAACATTAAATGTAGTATGAACATTATACTCACCCGGCAAATCAAACCAAATCAAATTTCCATCTCGACGCAGCATAAGCTTGGACTTCCTTTGCTCGGGAAACCTTTCCTTTCTTAGGTGCAAATCTCCTGGATCAAATACTATCACAACAACAACTAAAAATACATGCTCATTATAGCAAAAATTACTTTCTTTGAAGTTAGCAAATAATCTTTTCCAAAATTTTGAATTTCCACTAAGTAAAGCTTTCAACAATGCAGATAAAGTTCTACACAATAAAGACATCTTTAAATAAATATCTTCGAAATTCATGGTCAGCAATGATTGCTTATTCATAATCACTTTATTAACATCACCAAAGCTAAGATAAAAATTTATATTTTTCCTTTCTTGTCTTCCTTTTCCTTTCTCACTCATGGCCATCTCACCTTCCTCACTCTCGGCTTTTGCACCAAATTTCTCACTCTTGGTTTTATTAAAATCTCTCCACACAACCTGAGTATTAGAAGACTTACCTTGGACAGCAAGCTCACCTTTTCCCTCTTGACTGGATGGTGGTCCACTTGGATTTTTATTTGGAAAGACATCTCCAAATTCCTTCAAAAGAGAAATCATTGAACTTGGCAATTCAAGTTCTTCAAAGTTAGTTTGATCATTAAAATAATTTTCTTTATAAATCATGACCAGCAAGAGGTTTGTACATTCAACAGCCTTATTAATATTTCTAAAACTCAAATAAAAATTCTGGTTTTTCCTCTCTTTTCTTTCTTTTCTTTTTCTTTCCTCAGTTTGGCTCTCATTGGCGGAAATTTCCAGATTTTTGGTACTCTCGGGTTTGCTCTCTTTTCTCACCCCTCTCTCAGCTTTTTCTTGGTTCTTCGACTCAATTTGGGTTTTAGAAAGCTTACCTTGATCAGCAACCTCAATCTCACCTTCTTGAAAGGATGGTGAAGTCATTGGTGCCATACTTGCTTTTTCCTTGAGCTTTTCGGCTTCTCTCCTTTGTTGCATTTTTAATTGGTCTTTGTAAACCTCCTTAGGAGATAATGGCTCCAGCTTGATTTTCTTCCCTTTAAACCTAAAAACAATACTATTTTCTCGAACAAAATAAGTAGCATCTTTATCAAACCGCCATGGCCGACCTAATAGTATATGTCCAGCAATCATGGGTACAATATCACATAAAACTACATCCTCATATCTACCTATATTAAATTTTACTTTGGCTTGTTTGTTTACTTTCATCTCACCACTATCATTAAGCCATTGTAATCTATATGGTTCAGGATGTTTTATTGTTTTTAAGCCCAATTTATCAACTACAAGGTTACTTATTACATTAGTACAACTCCCACTATTTATAATCATACTACAAATTTTACCTTGTATTTCACAACGAGTGTGGAAGATGTTCTCACGTTGAATTTGTTCTTCATCCTTGTAGACAGCAAGTACCCTCCTCGAGACCAAATTTAGCTCAACATTTGATGTGTTTAATGGTTCGGCCTCTTCATCAAGTCCTTCATCTTCTTGTTCAATTTCAGCCTCACTAGCCTCACTTTCGGATTCCACCTCTCCATTACCCTTAATTACTATTATCCTTCTATTTGGGCATTGGCTGGATATATGTCCTCTTTCTTGGCACTTGAAACAAATAATTTCTCTTGACTTTTGAGGTTTAGGTTCAGATTTTACCTCACCTTTAATGGCTTGGACATATTCGATTTTAAATTCTTTCCTCAGCCGGTTGGTAGCTTCTTCACCAAGTTTCGGCTTCAGCTTGCTTTCATAGGTGGAATTGTTTTCCCAGCCACTTGAACTTATCCTTCCATTGCTAGAAACTCCTCCAAACCGTGTGCTAACACCCCTCCTCTTGAATTGGTTCTCAAGCTTAATGGCTACATGCAACATCTCCTCTAATTCCAAGTATTATTGTAATTCAAGTTGGTTGGCAATGTCACGGTTCAAACCACCAAGAAATCTCGCCATTGTTGCCTCTCTATCCTCATTCATATTCAGCCTCATCATTAACATCTCCATCTCTTTGTAATAATCCTCCACGGACCTACTTCCTTGAGACAAAGATTGAAGCCTTTGACACAGCAACCTATGGTAATGAGATGGCACAAACCGGTTTCTCATGGCTCCTTTCATTTGACGCCATGTTGTAATCAAGTCATCACCAACCCTCCTTCGGGTGCTTTGATCATTTGTCCACCATTGGAGTGCATAATGGCCAAACTCCATTGCTGCCAACTTCACCTTCTCACCTTCCGAATAGTTGTGGCAGTCAAAAATCATTTCCATTTTTTCTTCCCACTCTAAATAAGCTTCGAGATCACTTTTACCCATAAAAGGTGGGATGTTAACCTTGATATTTCCCAAATCATCATCTATATCTTCCCTCCTATATCTTCCATGGCCAGCTCTATCTTGGATAGCAAAAGTTTCGTCCATACCTTCCTCAAAGTCTCCACCGAATGGCTCCTCATCAAATTCCTCTCTCTGTCTCTCACGACCTCCTCGTCCTCGGCCTTGTCCTCCATGGAATTCTTGCCTATTTCTAGTCTTCCCACTCTTTGATTCACATGCTCAACTTGAGCGCTAACCCGCTGTATTGATTCTAAAACAGCTCTCATGTCCACTTGGTCTCCACTCCCGATAGCTCGGGCATCGCCATGGTATGCTACGGACTCCTCCTCATTGATCCTCAAGGGTGGCTCTCCTCTCCTCATTCTTGATTCTGTCATGTTAGTATAATAATGCAATAGAAATAAAATAGGACCTTACAATTTCACTCCCTTATGTGTTTCACTCAAATGAGGACTCGACACTCGTGTTTGCACACTTGTTTCGGCTTTTTACCCTCTTTTAAGCTCAAAACTCTTGCATTTTTCCACTTAATGAATTATCTCAAAGTTCTAATTAAAACACCCACAAAACAGCAATTAGATCACTAGTATGTTTTAATTAAACTTATCAACAAACAGCAAGCAAAAGGTAGGCAATATCGAAAGAATCCAACAAATCCTAATTTTTCGGCTTTCTAGACAAGAAAACACATAAAATAATGGGAAAACGTTGGAATTTTTGAAAAATGCACCAGATGGTAGTAGATTATGAGTTCAAGAATAAAATTCCAAGAAAAGAAATTCAAATACGAACAAGAATCAAATTGACCAAAATATAGAATAGTTGTTGGTTGTTGTTCTTTGTAATTCAAGTTTTGTATCAAATCCTTTAATTGATTTTAGTCCAAATAATTTAAGCACCCAAAATCCAAATATCCAGCAGCAAAAATAATTTCCCAGCAACTCAAATATTGAATAAATAATCAAAAAACCCAGCAGCTCCAACAAATTTCCAGCAAACAAATCAAACTCCAACAAACCAAAATATTTTTATTTTTTTTATTCGGCTTTATCTCTTCTTTTTTTTTTTTTTTCACTCACAGAACATAAACAACTACAGTAGCAAGAATAATTACCAAAATTGCAATTCCAATTCCAAACAAACACCAAACCCGTGACCTCCAAATAAGCACAAAATGTGCAGTTTTTTTTTTTTTTTTAAATGTTGCCGCAAACTCTCTTTTTTTTTTTTTTTTTGAATATATGAATGCAAATATCTAAGACTAAAACAGCAAAGAAAAATCAACAAAAACCAAATTAACAAGAACAATGATAAAAGACAACCAACAAACTAGGAAACAAAAATACGATAAAACTCGAAAATCCTAATTCAACTAGGAATGAATTTTTTTTTTTTTTAAAAGATGCAGAATGTGTATGGGGATAGAAGCAACCGTAACCTAATGCTAAAATTACAGAATAACACAAAAACAAATAAAGCAAATAAAGATAGATCAAACCTGAACAAAATTTAGCTTTGATACCAAATGATATAAACCTAGGACGACCTGCTCTTAAACCCGTATTACATTAGCCCGAATCTTTAATTAAGTTCAAGTTCTAAAGGAATGAACCTCAACCCTTAACCAACCTGTGGTTAGAAACCTTGGTATAATATAGACGCCACAATAGGGGATGGAAAACCTATTCATAAGTCAAGCTAAAACAACCAATTCTCTAATGGTGTTTTAGGTGTTCTCAAAGAACAAAGAGATAATTAATCTCACAAGTATTTTCTTAATCAAATCAAAGTTGTATTCTTATTGAAAAATAAGCCTTTAAATAGGCTTTGAAAGAAACAAAATAAACCCTAAAAACCCTAGATAAAACCGGCCACACACATAAGGAAACCTAGTTGGCCGCAACTATACTTCCTTTCCTAATCTAAGTTTGATTAATCAATTCCTCTATATTAAATTAGGAATTAATTAATTTACAATAAAATAAAAACTTTCCTAAAGTTATTTGTCGAGAAAGTAAATAAACAAAAACCCAAAAAGAAATAAAAGTCAATCGCAAATTAGGTAACGAGTTGACTTTGACATCTAGGCTGAATTATGTCTTCAACCGAGCTAACTTATGTCTGCCTGATGTCCGAGCTAACTTATGTCTATCCGAACTAACTCATGTCTGTCTGAGCCAACTTGTGTCTAACCGAGCTAACTAATGTTTGTCCGAGCTAAGTTGTGTTTGGCCGAGCTAACTGATGTCTGTTCGAGCTAAGTTGTGTCTGGCTGAGCTAACTGATGTCTGTCCGAGCTAAGTTACATCCGATGTCTGAAGTCTGAGATTAGATGTCCGAGGCAAGGCTTCGATGTTTGAGACCAGATGTCCGAGGTAAAGCTCCGATGTCCAAGACAAGGGTGTCCGATATAAGAGTATCCGATGTATTAGCCTCCACCACTTGCATACTTAAAACAGGTCTTTTATCTTCAGGTATGGACAAACCCTTTTGAGAATGAATTACTCTCTAGATAAAGGCAGCAAGGTTATCCTTAAACCTCTTAGCTTGAGCCCTAGTGATCGGTCCAGTCTTCATCCGTATTAAATCAGTACCCCAGTGAGTTGTCGGTGGTGTAAGCTCGGGCGGGTTCACGTCACTCCTGTTACTAATTGGTTGGAAAATATCATGCAAGAGCGCTCAGATAATGGCAGAGGCTTACGTGTTATTCCAATGAACTTATACGTGTTATTCCAATGAACTTATATGAGTTTCAAGTTGTTGGCTATGGCATGTTCGTTGGAGTTGTTAACTTAAAAAATAAGACGTGCTTATGCAAGGAATTTGACATTGATGGATTTCCTTGTGTCCATGTAATTGCAGCATGTAAGCATCGACATATTTCTCCATACATCCTTTGCTCGGCGCATTACTTAGTTGACTCACTCCGTGATGCATATTCAGAAACCATATATCCATTTGGAGATAAATGTTAGTGGCATGCTCTAGATGATGTCATAAACCAGGTCGTGCTTCCACTTCAAATTGGCAAACAGTCAGGAAGATCGAGAAAGAAGAGGATTCAATCTCAAGGAGAGAAGCGTCATCAATATAGATGTGGGAGGTGCAAATAGATTGGTCACAACAGCCGATCATGCTTCGCCGCCATACCTCTTGATAGCACCATTGAACCGACGGCCCATAAATCGTGCGACACTATATTAAGACAATGGGGCCATGTTATGCGGTATGCGTGTGTACGCAATGTAGTTAGGAATGCAACTAGTTGCTCAACCGCGTAAGATGTGTTTTGGCATAATAGATGTTGGTTTTATGTGTTCTTTTGTTGTCAAATTCATCTGTCGTATTGTTTTGATAACATATCATTATGTGTTCAATTTTTGGTTCAGTTGTTTGTAGATTTCTTACTGTTGCACGGATGATATTACTGCCCAATGGTAATGACCGATGCATCGTCGGTAGTTGACATTTGTACACCGTTGTAAAAGAATCACCACAATTCCATCCGACATCTTCAATCATGTGTGTTCTAACCAATAACATGCTAAATGTAGCATTATTAATGATAAATTCTAACAAAGTAAGAGATCAAACGGCATTAATAAGTGAAAACTTTCAATTTGTTTTTGCTTTAAACATTACCATAGGTTTCATAGGTAACTGCCGAAACCCCAGTGGTAATCACATTTTACCAATGTTATGGCCCCCACCAGTCCCCTAATGTGTGTTAAATGCAAGAACATGCAAAATATGGATGCTTACACGATCGTAAGGAGAGAAAACCCAAAAATCTCTGAAAAAGTTCTCAAATTGGAAAAAAAATACAATTACTATATACCTTTGGTAATTACCGATCAAACCTTCGGTAATCAACATTTACTCTCAAGAAAAATTACCGTAGGTTTCATCGGTAATTACCGAAACCCCTATGGTTATTACATTTTACCAATTTTTGGGCCCCACAAGTCTTCTAACATGTGTTAAATGCAAAAACATGCAAAATATGGATTATTAAATGATCCTAATGAGAGAAAAGCCCAAAATTTCTTTAAAAAAATTGGCAAAATAAATATGATTATTGTAGACTTTCGGTAATTACTGATGAAACCTACTGTAATCAACTTACTCTCTGGAAAAATTACCGTAGATTTCATCGGTAATTACCGAAACCCGTATGGTAATCACATTTTATCAAATTTTTGGGCCCCACAAGTCCCCTAATGTGTGTTAAACACAAAAAAACATGCAAAATATGGATTATTAAATGATCCTAATGAGAGAAAAGCCCAAAATTTCTTAAAAAGTTCTCAAATTGGCAAAATAAATATGATTACTATAGACATTCGGTAACTACCGATGAAACCTACGGTAATCAATTTATACTCTTTGGAAAAATTACCGTAGATTTCATCGGTAATTACCGAAACACCTATGGTAATCACATTTTACCAATTTTTTGGGCCCCATAAGTTCCCTAATGTGTGTTAAATGCAAAAACATGCAAAATATGGATTATTAAATGATCCTAATGAGAGAAAAGCCCAAAACTTCTTAAAAAGTTATCAAATTAGCAAAATAAATATGATTATTTTAGACTTTCGGTAATTACCGATGAAACCTACGGTAATCAATTTATACTCTCTGGAAAAATTACCGTAAATTTCATCGGTAATTACTGAAACCCCTATCGTAATCACATTTTACCAATTTGTTGGGCCCCACAAGTCCCCTAATGTGTGTTAAACACAAAAACATGCAAAATATGGATTATTAAATGATCCTAATAAGAGAAAAGCCCAAAATTTCTTAAAAAGTTTTCAAATTGGCAAAATAAATATGATTACTATAGACATTCGGTAACTACCGATGAAACCTACGGTAATCAATTTATACTCTTTGGAAAAATTACCGTAGATTTCATCGGTAATTACCGAAACACCTATGGTAATCACATTTTACCAATTTTTTGGGCCCCACAAGTCCCCTAACGTGTGTTAAATGCAAAAACATGCAAAATATGGATTATTAAATGATCCTAATGAGAGAAAAGCCCAAAATTTCTTTAAAAAAATTGGCAAAATAAATATGATTACTATAGACATTCGGTAACTACTGATAAAACCTACGGTAATCAATTTATACTCTTTGAAAAAATTACCGTAGATTTCATCGGTAATTACCGAAACACCTATGGTAATCACATTTTACCAATTTGTTGGGCCCCACAAGTCCCCTAACGTGTGTTAAATGCAAAAACATGCAAAATATGGATTATTAAATGATCCTAATGAGAGAAAAGCCCAAAACTTCTTAAAAAGTTATCAAATTAGCAAAATAAATATGATTATTTTAGACTTTCGGTAATTACCGATGAAACCTACGGTAATCAATTTATACTCTCTGGAAAAATTACCGTAAATTTAATTGGTAATTACTGAAACCTCTATAGTAATCACATTTTACCAATTTTTTGGGCCCTAAAAATCCCTTAATGTGTGTTGAATGGAACAACATGCAAAATATGGATTCTTCATTGATCGTAGGGAGGAAAAACCCCAAAAGATCGGAAAAAGTTATGAGAGTGACAAAATTTTCCAAACTACTGGGTTTTTTCTACTTAGGATCATTGAATTATCTAAATTTTGCATGTTTTCGCATTTAACACACATTAGGGTACTTGTGGGGGCCAAAAAAATTTGTAAAATGTGATTATCATAGGGGTTTCGGTAATTACCGATGAAATCTATGGTAATTTTTTCAGGGAGTATAAATTGATTATCGCAGGTTTCATCGGTAATTACTGAAAGTCTACAGTAATCAAATTTATTTTGCCAATTTGAGAACTTTTTAAGAAGTTTTGGGCTTTTCTCTCCTTAGGATAATTTAAGAATCCATATTTTGCATGTGTTTGCATTTAACACATATTATGGGACTTGTGGGGGCCATAACATTGGTAAAATGTGATTACCACTGGGGTTTCGGTAATTACCGATGAAACCTACGGTAATTAAATATTTTTGCCAATTGGAGAACGTTTTCAGAACATTTGGGGTTTTTCTGTTTGGGGGCATTGATGAATGTATAATTTGCATGTTGTTGCCAAAACACCCATTAGTTGAGTATTTGGAGAAAAGAAAAATGTGAATTGATATTACTGAAAGCGTATTGGTAATTACCGATGGTGATAGGGAATTATTGATGCACGATCGGTAATCATCTTTGCTTTAACTTTTATCACAACCGAGGGTCTTCTTTTCTCTTTTTTTTGTTTTTTTTTTCAACGGTTATCATTACTAAAGTTGGGTTCAGCATATTAAGATAACATTAGTATAGGGTGTCATAACATTAAAGATACGATCTACATTGAAAGTTTATTAAAGTACAAATCAACAGCATATGTTTTTCTAAAAAACCTAATGTCTTCCGGGCCAAATGAAAGATTCTCCTCGCTACTCTTGTATTCAATAAATTTCAAAGCGTAGACGCCACAATCACCCCTGCAGAATAGCATTAATGAAAACTAACCACGTGTATTTCCACACGTAACCACAATAAAACGGCGGCAATAGAAGTGGCTTGAAATGACAACACATTCATACCCATTATCTTGGTGGGGTGCATCTTTGATCATGATCATCGTGAATGGCTCTAAAGTGGGAGGCACGTCCGGATTCTTCTCATAATATTCCCCATCCCTCAATAGGTAAGGCAACATATATGTAAGGCATTCTGCATTGTTCAACTCTTTATTCTGGACATATTTATTTCCCATATTTGGATCGTATAAATAAATATGTCTGGCCTTCAAGTCCACACATGCTGCCAACCAATGGGCGCCTCCATTGTTGACAGAGATGTACACCTGCAAATTAGAACATAACCTCATTATCCACAAAATGGGAAACTTAGTGAGAATTTTTTTTAAATATATGTAGGGACTTACATAATCACATCTCCGCCACGGCATGTTAGGTTAGGGTGACTTTCCACGCACATAATTATGAAGGGTCGCATCACATAAATATGTGCCAGGAGATGCCCCCCATATGGGATAACACCCTTTTATGGATGATTGCCAAATAATGAAATAGATACAATATAAAATATCATCAATATAACATTAAGCAACGCAGTAACATCCCATCATCTTACCCAAAATAACAAGTCTAATATGGCACAGGTGTGGGTGAACATCTTCTCATTCTCAAACCACCTTTTTCATATGAAATACAAAATAGTGTCAATATGTTGCAAAACCACATTAAAGGAAATAAATAACAAGTGCGAGGTGATAAATAAAACATCATTCTAAACGTAGGAACACAATGATTTTACATGAAAATAAAGTATATAACTTACATCGAAAGTCAACCATCCTTCAGAGGTAAGTAGCTCAGCAAAAAAATTTCTTCCCCACCGTCATATAAGATGTACACACGGTTGCTTCCTTCGGTGCAACCCTATACCACTCATCGAATGCCCTATCCTTCGATGCATCAATATGTCAATTAAGATTAAATTTGACCTTCTTCTTACACGGGTCAGTGTAAGGAGTGATGACGTGATGTCACCGACGTTATGCATCAAATCTTTCACCTCAATCTCAGCTGATTGGTCATGATGTGGACTGTTAGCTGAAGCACCGATATCCCACCCCAAATGTAAAGGCCAATATGGCACCAAAGCCCAGGAATCCTCCACATAGGCTCCTCCAGGTACGATAGGCTCAAACGGTGTAGTACAATCATCATCCTTATTCCTACAATTGGAACTGTCTATGGGTGCATCAAATTCTTCGGCTTGCTCTCCAAATGACGGTGCCACAGGGGATGATGGTCGCATCGAAGATGACAGTGAATGGCTGTGCATATGACGTTCGGCCTGCAAATCACAATGGTTATTTTGCAGTTCTCAAAACAACAAATAATTGCTGAATTACAATATTTAATTTAATAATGCTGAAACACTAAAGTATACTAAGTTGTCTAAATGATACCTGATGCTTTTGTTGGTCAATAACAGAACTAAGCATCTTCCTTAACGATGCCATCTCTTTATTTAATTCATCAAATTTTGCCTCCAAGCAAGCAAGCTACTCAATATCAATATCCAAAACATAAGTCAACATATATTAGTACAACATATGAAATACAAATTTGCATGCAAGTAACAATTGCATACCCTGAAATTAGCATATGGAGGGCCACTAGAATGCTCCTCAGCTTTAGACGCATCTTGAGCGCCAATGGTGGCTATTGGTGCTACAAGTGGTGGTGTCGTATAGCGAACTTCATGTATGTTCAATGCTATTGTTCGCCAGTAATTCATAGTCTTCTCCTGATCGGTAGCATCTAACCTCCAGTGCACAACATACTACATGAAATGAAGAAAGTAAAAAAAGTAAATTTGGAAACTGGCTTTGGTAATGTAATTTGAATGTAGTTGTACCATGTAGTCTAAAAACAATTTGCCTTACATTGCTATTTAAGGTGAACCAATTATGGACAGCAAAATGGTTCGGTTGACTTGTAGCATGCCATCCAAGGATCCTCGGACAACGGGTTTTCCGCCGCTCACCAAATTGGTTACCAAAATCAGGGATTGCTTCAAACCCTCACAACTACAAAATATAAATTATAGGTTATTAAATATAATTTTTAAATAAACGCTACATGTATTAAATATATTATCGTACCTGAAACGCCAATGGAAAACCTTTTAGGTCATACAACTGTGATTTAATCTTTACTGCACGTCCTCTATGCTGGAATGCATTGTGGAATGAGTTGATCGTCTCCTTGTAGCTCAGAATGCCCCAAGGGTAGGGATCAAATACCTCGATATTAGCAACCAAATCAATGAATTTTCTATTTATTTGAACCCTCGGATCCATTCTGAGTACACCATGAAGTAAGAAATATAGTAACACAATTCTTACAGCATCCCAATCATCCACAAAAAGTGTACCCTTGAATATTCATTCCAGTTCGGGCGGTTTCAAGTCAGTCCTGTCATCTAGCAATCTTGTGAGCAGCTCCTTTCCTTTGGAAATTTGCATCATACATGAAAGGGTACCTACAAAACTTTAAGCCACTAATGAGTGCAAATTCCCACTTTGTAAACTGCACTCCAGATCAGCCGAAATTAAACTCCAGTACTTCTGGATTGTTGGACACAACTAGTCTGCAAAGCAGGTGATGCACTACCTGAGCAGAGAACCTGAGGTTCTTCATATCAAGTAAGTGTCCAAAACATGTTTGTCTATACTTTTCCAGCTGCTCACTTGTGAGGACACTTGTAATTACTTTGTTCGCTTCTATTGGATTCCCGAATGAATGTGCCCTAACTTTAAATATATCGGCATCCTGAAAGATCCGTTCCTTTGGAGCATCGATGGGCTGCAAAATGAATTACATAAATGGAACTGACGTCAACAATTTAATCATACCTTATTTTTCCACCCTAACTTGATAATAATAATTTCCAACTAAATCTTAAGACATATGGGTTCACATTTTTGCACAAGTGGTAATTACCGATGAAACCATCGGTAATCAACTTACAATGAACTAAAAAAAAATCTCGATGGCCTATCGGCAATTACCGATGGCCATCAGGTGAGCTTTTTCTTGAGTTTTCAAATTCATGAATAAATACTGATAGACGTCTTATCATTTACCGCACAAAACAACATAAATGAATATAAAACTTACCATATCAGATGGGGGAGAGGAATGTGGAACGTGCCCTCGAAGTTTGGCGCTTTTCGTCTCAGCTTTGGATTTCTGCCTAATAGTTTGTCGACGCTTAGAGTTGGGTGCTGCTATGCTACCACCGTGTCTCTTACTTTCCACCTTCTTACCTCCCTTCTTTGGTTGACCTCGCAAGTTCCTCTTTGGTGCCATTATAAAGTACAACCTACAAATGTACATTGACAACATTAATAAAGTTTTATCTACCTTTAACCACATTGTCAACTATGTATACATATATAAATATCCGCAATCCTCAATTTCATATGCTCTCTTCCTAAGGATATTGTGTATGCCATCTACAAAACATTTACTGAACATTTACTGTATAGCAATGTGTTTACTTCTAAATCTTTCTATCTTCTTCTTCTTCTTCTTCTTCTTTATTTTTTTTTCTTTTTTGGGGATAAAGTGTTTGCGTGTTTGCTTCTAGCTAACCATGTACCTAAAATTTTATGCACCAATCCTCTCTCTCTCTCTCTCTCTATATATATATATGTATATATATCTATACCTTTAGAAAGTACTAACAATTAAAAAGTACTAACTCTGGAATTCTCAACTTCAATTCTAATTAATCATAAAGTATTTTTCTCTTATCTCCATGTACTGATTTTTAGTAATAAATTACCCTAGCAAAAAGGAAGAAGAAAAAACTTAAAAGAAAAAAGAAGGTCTAAAAAGCAACTAAGATTTCTAATGCAGCTATAGTCTAAAGTGGGGTTTTAATAGAGCAACCCACAATTGTGGCCAATTATGATGCTACATGCAGAAGCAGATAAAGTGAAATATTGAAATGACTGGAGAAGAAGAAGTCAATTCACCCAAAATAGAAAAACAAGAAAGTGAAGTATAGAGGTGGAAGACTACATAGAAGCTACGCAACAGACAGATTGTTATAAGCTAATCAAAAGCAGCCCTTAGACTGTATATATACATATCATATTCATGTTATATTTAATTATTTCTTAACATACAATATATGTCTAAAAAATGTGCACAGAAAGTTGAAGACTATAATCTGAACATATAGGTTAAGCTGGACTGCAACATGTCCACCACTTGTATATGAGTATGTCAACTAATGTAGCTACATCTCTTTCCCATACTGTTTGTGTTTAAGCTGATTTGGTTATAAAAGCTCAGACCTACCGACACCTATATATGCTATACAAATCATTCACTTTATATTTATTTTATCTGTATAATTAGTTTAGGGTCAAGGATTTATCTGTATACAAATCCAAAAACAAATATAATTAGTTTCCTAAGGGTCAAGTACATTTTTAAAAAACTTCTTCTTTTCAACCCACAAAAGCAGTTTTCTAGATAAAGTTTGAGTATCATGCACTAGTGAGATAACACCTTTAACTTTCGGATTTAAACTTCGATCAGGGTAAAAATCCTTATATCCCTAAGTTGTAACAAATATATATATGCATATATTATGTTTTTTTATTACAAACTAACATTATTCTTCATCAAATTCATTGATTTCCCTGCCTTCATCCTTTATTTATTTTCCATGCTTAGGGATGTCGATGGAACCCAAAATTTTTTTTTTAAATTTAAAAAAAAATTAAAAAAATTAAAAACGACGTGTCATCTGGGTGTCGTTCATCCCAGATGACATGTCGTTCGATCCATCTTCAACCTTTGTCCGGGTTGACCCAAACCCGCCTGAACAGGTCCTGATTCGATTCTTGACCCGATTATTTCTCCCACCTTCGGCCACCGTTCAAGGCCAAACTGGTCCCATTTTTTTCCTATCTTCATTTCCTACTAATACCCAATATCAATCTATCCTAAAACCTAGGTTATAATCACTTCCATACAAAAACCTAAATCTTCAAAAATTTCATATTTTTAACCAGTTCTAAACACAAATCACAAGTTTTAATGTCTCCCATTGTACTAAATTTGTAAGTATTTAATGGTAAGGCAACAAATAAACAAAAAAAAAAAAACCCACACGGGTCCACGGCAAGGCAACAAATAAACACAAAAACAAATCCATACTGGCCACGGCAAGGCAAAAAATCCACACAAAAACAAACCCACACCGGTCCACGGCAACAAATAAACAAAAATATTAAAACAATTACCTTGGATATAGCCATTTAAGGGTGCTGAGATGAGATGAAGTTTTGTTTTTTTGTTTTTTCTTTGTATTTTTTTTGGGTGCTGAGATGAAGCTTCCTTTGGCTTTTCCACGGCAAGTTTTGTTTTTTTTTGTATTTTTGTGTATTCTTGTAAAAACAATTACTTCATGTACTTTGTTTTCTTTTTCTAAAAAGTAGATTTTTGTTTTTTGTTTGTTTAAAATATAAAAGGATATCTAAGTCATTTTTTATTGTTTTAAAGTTAAAATAGATATTGAAGGGTATAAAAAAGAAGATAGCAAATGGAGTAAAAATTGTGAAGCTTATCCCTATGGGGGCATTGGGCCAAATTCCCCCTTTATTAATGGTTTTGTTATTTTCATTGGATGTGAAAAAGCCTAAAAGTTTGAAGCCCAATCAAATTTGTTAGTCCGATCTGATATGCTTTGACTGAGAGCCCACCTAACTTCTATATTGATTGCGTTTGGGTTTTGGATTTTTAGTATGGATGTGGTTCATATCTGATTTATTGAGCTATCCATCCAAACAGTAGAATCTAGTCCAATTAGCTAATCCGATATAATTTTATAACTTTTCTTTAATATTTTTATTTAATGTAATATAAAATATTTATTATATATTAAATTGTATTTATTTATTGTCTATTATAATATAAAATAAATTATTAAAAGTAATTTTAAATTTTTACCAAATTTATTAATATAATATTTATCATCCAATGACTTTGTATTATTCATTGAATTTTACTTTTTATGATTTTAGAACATTTATTAATATATCAATTATTAATAAAGTAGCTACATTATTTGTTATAAAAATTTGGTACTTATAGCATTGTCCATTTATCAAGCCTTTTTTTTATTTATTTTACTATTATAAAGATGTTTTAAACAAAAGAAAAATATTTTTCAATCAAATTTTAAGATTAAAAGAAAAATAAAAATTAAATTTTAGGTTATTAAGTGTGGACCTAGCCTTTAAAATCCGAAATCCAAGTTTGAAGCTCAACTCTACACCCATAGGATTCGGTAAGGGTTATTTCGAAAAACAGCCACCTTGTAACATGATTGTTGAAGAATAGCAAAATATTTTTTTTTTTTAAAAGTAGCCACCTTGGGACAAAAATACCCTTGATAAAATTGAAAATTACGCAAAAGGCTTTTTTTACCCTTTCCTTCTTCCTCTACACAGTCGTTCATGTAAGGGTTTCTCTAACAGGCCATTCTTTGCATCTCATCTCCTCTCACTCTCATTTTTTTGTATTTTCTCATATTTGAAACTAAACTTAGGTAAAAATTTTATCTTTTTTCTTATTCGACGAAAGTAAGGAAATATGTGTTTTTTTCCTTTTTTCTCTTTCTCTTTTTTTCTTGTATTTTTTGTTAGTTTTGGAATTTTTAAGCTTTTTATTTAATATGGGTATGCAAGAAATTAATTTATGAGCTGTTATATGTGATTTTAAAGATACTTAGGTGGCATATGGTTTGAAAATGGGGAAAATTTTGTGTAAAACTAAAAAAATGCGAAAAACAGTAAAAACGGAGGAAATTTGGCGAAAAAGATGAACTTCCGCCATTTTCCTCCAGTTCGTTAGTTTTCGCAAGTTTTCTGCTAATTTTTTGCCAATTTTCTCCCAATTTTCTACCAAGTTTCCGGTAGTTTTCCGTCAATTTTCTGGCAGTTTTCTGCCAATAGGAAAAAGCTATATTTGACGAAAAAAAAAGAACAGAATCAACTTTTTTAATACAGTTAATATGTTTGTTTAGTATTATTCAAAATTTTATATATTTATTGATTTAGTTTAATGTTATTCATTTAATTTTGTAGTAAAATGGAAGATGATGATATTGTAATTGCGGTTTTATACAATGGAACATTGGTACAAAATGATGGTGGTAATTGGGACTATCGAAATGGTAAAAATATAGTGGTTTCCGTCGGCAAGAGATGCACAAAATCAGAGTTAGAGGATGAGATTTTCAATTCTATTGAGATAGATCGAAATAAATATTTACTAAAGCTAAAATGGATATATGGACGATGTGCAGAAAAGTTCGATCCTACAGAAATATGATATGATAGGGTTGTGAAATGCTGTATTCAAGAAGTGAGGAATGGAGGGATGACAATGATGTGGCCTCCATTTTATGTTGAGGTGATTTCGAAAGTTGAACATGTATGTAGAAATGTTCATCAAATAGCATTTACTTCGGATGGTGGGAGTAATCTTCATTCTTTTTCTTGTCCTCCAATTGGCATTCGTCTACCCTAAGTTTCCGGTACTGAACCTATTTAGGCTACATCTCAGGAAATTATGGTTCAAGAAACTTAGTTTAGAGATCAAGTTGATGTTCGTAGAGCCTGGACATCATTTAACATCCACGAAGGAGTTGATGTTGGAGGTGACTATATTGAACGGTTTCCTAACGATGAGGAGTATGAGCAGTTGATCATGATGAGAATTACAACGCAGCAGGGGATGATGTTGATCATAATGATGTAGATTTTGATCATGAGTTGCCGGACAATGATATTGATATGCATCCTGAAATGAACAATGAAGGAGTTGATGATGTTAGGGTTCATTGTGCTACAAGTGACCACATATCATAGAGCAACAGAAGTGGTTCTATGGCTATATTTTCATCAAAGTTCACTGGCTGTGAGAGCATAGTAGTTGGACAATTATTTCGCAACAAACGTGACTTGCAGAATAAACTGAGTATCTATTGCATGCGAGAAAATAAGGAGTTCAAGATGACACGGTCAAATACACAATGGTATGAGATTGTATGCTTGGAAAATACTTGTAAATGGCGACTATGTGCAACCACATTTAGAAATGGAGAAATATTTGTTGTGAGAATTTTTGATAATGTACATAGTTGCTCGTTAGATATCGTGCATCGAGAACATAAGCAGGCCACTAGCCGGGTTATCGAGCAATGTATCAAATCTAAATATGAAGGTATTGCACGTGTTTACAAACCCAAAGAAATTTAACATGATTTTTTATAGAAATATGGGATGAATATAAGCTACAACAAAGCATGGAGAGGTAAAGAGTATGCACTTAACAGTGTTAAGGGATCTCCAGAGGAGAATTTTGCTAAGTTATTTCCTACTGTTATGAGTTAGTGTCGAAGAACCCTTGGACTGTTACACGTATCAAAACAGATGACAATAACAATTTTGTATATTTCTTTATGGCGATTGGAGCAAGCATTAGGGGATTTAAATCCCACATAAGATCCGTGTTGGCGTTGATGCAACTACATTGAAAGGGAAATACAAAGGGTACATGTATATTGCATCGGACATGGATGGCAATAAGCAAATATATCCTTTGGCTTTTGGCATTGGAGATGGAGAGAACGAGCAAGCATATACATGGTTTTTCCAAAACCTCAAGGATGCCATCGGAGATTTTCCGGATTTGGTGTTTGTGAGTGATAGACACCCCACTATTGAAAGGGCATTACGCAAAGTTTTTCCTAATGCATACCATGGGTTGTGCATGTACCATATAAGCAAAAATATTAAAGCAAATGGACATGCGAAAGATGAATCAATAATACAATGTTTCATGCTCGCAGCTAGTGCATATTTGGTTGAAGATTTTGAGTTTTATATGGGGCAAATTGAGGCAAAAAACAGTAGGACTGCTCAGTACATTCGATCATGTGACCCTACAAGGTGGGCACGTTCTCTTTGTTCATGTAGAAGTACACTATCATGACCACCAATATTGCAGAAAGATTGAATGGCATTTTGCTAGATGCTAGAGAGATGCCAATAGTAGCATTAATAGAGCACATACGGGATTTACTGCAAAGGTGGTTTTATGAGCGACGTACTGCAGGTGCAAAATTGACGAAGCTTGTGACTGACCATATGGAAGAGCAACTCAAACTACAAAATTTGGAGTCCATCGGACTACGTGTGAAAGCCATTAATATGCATGAATTTCTTATGGAAGGTGGGAGTTTGAGGGGTACAGTTAATCTCAAATCAAAAAAATGCTCACGCAAAGTCTTCGATCTTGATCAATATCCTTATGATCATTGTATTGCTGCTTGCAGAGACCGCAAAATTGCTCCTTATGGTATGTGTTCTCATTACTACACCACGGATGCATATCGTGCAGCTTATGTTGAGTCCATTTACCCTTTATTAGATGAAAAATAGTGGCATGCCCCGGATGACGTTGCAAGTCGTATTATTTTTCCACCAAGATGGACACGTAGGCGAGCCGGTAGGCCGAGGATACAACGTATACATCCGAAGGTGAAAATATTATTGGATGTAGATGTAGCCGATGCGGTGGTGTTGGACATTATAGGCAGAGATGTATGAATCCATTGTCTTATGCTTCGAATTAGAAAGTTTTAATTTAGTGTTATGGTTTAATATGTTTTGATAATTATTTCATATATTGGATATAATATTTTCTACTCCACGGTGGAAGATTTATTAGCAATCTTTTTTTTTTTGAATTTAATCCCAAATGAAAAGAGGCTTTCTGGAGTTGATTTTAAATCTGTAGTTTACATATCATTTTATGAAATGTCCAAATGATTTTGAAAAGAAAAACAAACATATATCATTTTTTCTTTTATTTAAAATGGTTCTTGATTTTAAATGTCAATACATTTTTTGTTAATTCCATCTTCATCTTATATAATATTTGTCTCCACTCTCAATTTTTTTACCACACTATTAACTTAAATAATCTATTAGAAATTGATTTTCCAAGTGGAGGAAATTAGTTTCTGATAAGAGTAAAAATTATTCAACGATTTCCGCTTGGAGGAAATTTTTTCCAATAGGAGGAAAATTATTTCCTCTTGGAGGAAAAATTTTCCGCCCGGCGGAAATTTATCCAGAGGCTTCAATTGATCTCCATATGGGATTTCCGACTGGAGGAAAATTTTTCCGCCTAGAGGAAATATTTTCTGACAAGCAGAAAAATTTTTAAAATTTGCAATTAAGCTCGTAAGACGTTTGTGCATAACGGAATTCTAATAAATAAACATGGCACATTTCCTATAAGGTCAATTACTTATACTTACACATCAATACCACATCGTTATCTTTGTTAAATAAACATTATAAGCCATCATTATCTTTACAATTAAAAGTCTAATATAATAAAGAATATGCATCTATAAACATGACAAAAGGAAAGAAAAATGCATCACCACCCAGCTCATATGCTTAGTTCTTTGTTTTAAGCCTCATAAGCATACTTCCTCCTGAAGAACTCTATGTCATCTTGTGTGAAAGTCAATAGTAATCTAGCATGTAAAAACTTTATGGACTTGAGCGTAAAAATGCCACAGTCACCACTGCAACAAAACAACTCATACAGAAATATATTAAGGATTACATTATGCTTTACAGTGCAGTTTTTTTAAAAACTCCATTTTTTAATGTCGGTCATTTATTTTCGAATGCTTAGATCACTTGCATTGCAGATCACTTATTCCCATAATGGCTTCATTCTGGGAGTGACTCTGTACCTTCAAATCGTACCGTATTCAATATTAATGCATTAATGTAGCATCAACATGCATAACATTTTCTATTTTGTTCGAAATAGCAACTTACATTAATAGAAAATAAACCACCACCAATGCTTCTCTATCTCTTTATCTCTCCCTCTCTCTCTTTCTTTATCTTTGTGAGTATGTATGTGTGTGTGTGTGTGTGTGTTTGTGAGAGCTTCAAATCCTTATTTTTTTAATTTTCTCAGCAGTCATTTGCAACTATACGATCTCAAATTTTGTGCTTCAGTTTTCTGCTTGGTCCATCACTTGCTCCTTTAGTGCTAAAAAAATAAAAAATCAATATAAGTAAAAAACTTAAATATTTATATATTTCTTAATTAAACTAAAATGAGTTAATTTTATTATTGTATAATGGGTAGGTCTTATAATGTAACTTGCCTATTCTCTCAATATATCTAACTTATCAATAATTCCTCTTTCAGTTTTGATATAAAAAAAATTTTTGCGAGCCCAAGCCATAGTAGGTCTAGCATAGGATTATCATTAATAGAGGATCACATGATTCTAATCTTAAACTCTAAGAATAATTTGCATGCTAACTTTGTTGAGATTGGTTTGCAAAGCCAACTGGGCATAAAATTGTTTGGAAAAGGATCATAACAAATATAAGACACTAGCATATGCATAAGACGACTAACAAATAACATTAGCCTGAATGTAGAAATATGTGCTACTAAACACATCAATGAATTTTATTTTCTTTGCAATAAACATAAATACATAAATAATAGAAATATAAAACCATCCCCACCTCCAAACTATGGATCACAAATAAGCAATCATCATGATAAGTCACAAAATATCGTACATGTTAGAATTGCGTTTAAGCAAATATCATTTTCAAATTAAGTTTCCAAATTGCCATATTATAAATTAGAGAGGGAAAAGAAGAAGCAAAAATAAAAGCAATAAATATAATTTGACATTTACCTAATTCTTTTGGGAACTAATGCTAGACTTTCTATCCTACAACTCTTTTTGAAACCAAGGTTAGGGGAAAAAAAGAAGCAATTCAATTTGATTCAATTGGTAAATGAGCTTTAATATTGTTTATGAAAAATATAAATCAAAAGATTTATATAAATCTAGAAAAAAAAAAAACAAAGTTCACTTCTTGCAATATAGCACCTAGTTGCTTACATAAAAATTAAAAAAAAATAAATTGCAATGAAGTCAAGCCAATAATCTAAGCTTATATCAGTACTCAATAATTTAAGTATTTATGTAAATCATCCATCTTGTATTGAAATCCCATCTAGACTCTACAGCCAAAACCACCTCATAAAAGAAATGATGCTTGTTTTCATCATTTGGAATCTTGGAAGTAACTTCCTTGTCCTGATGCAGTCAATGCACCAACCAAAGTCCACTCCTTGTATAATTTGCTGCTCAAAGAACAATCCCTCTATAAATCAATGCTTATGGGAGCCCGAGTTGCACCATTTTCATTAGTTGGCTGAAAGTAAATGAGAAATATAACTTCAGAATAAAGAAGAAACTTCTACGTAGTCCTATCATATAGAAAAAATAATAAAAAAGGATCCCACTCTTAAAATACAAATTCAACGTACCAAAACAGGATGTCCAATTAGACTGTTCAAAACTGCTGATTTATCGGCACCCTGAACATTATGAGCACCAAAAAATGTTCAAAGAAGATACATAAGGATCTCCAAATAGTTAAGAGAACAAAAAGTGTAATAAAATTGTCAAGATTTAGCACTTTGCAATATAGACTAATCATCAAATAGCTCCTCATAGTTCATAAGGAAAAATATATAAAAAACTTCAATGTTTCAGAGAACCACCAAAGCGAGCATTGGTACTTATAAAAAGAGGGAAAAGATCATGATATAATGGTTGGACCCATTTGATATCATTTTCCATGCAAAGACCAAGTCTACAATTCAATAGACAAAACAAGTTGCACTATCCGACTATCTCGGAAGGCAACAACATTTAATTCCTAAAAAATTGAAAATTAAAAAGAAAAAACAAAACAATACTAGAAAAGAACTCTGAAATCAAATGAGTAAGAGAAAATATAAGATGTCCTCAAGTTCGAAGCTATCTTCCGCTGCAATGACCCATTTCCTTTCTCAAGTCCTCAGTTCCTCGCCAACAAGATAAATTTCGTATGAGGAACTGACCTCAAAATCGAAGCAGTTATCAATCCTAACCACATGAACCAACATCGCCAAAGATCCAAACACAAACCAGATTTAAAGATCTATACATTAAAAAGAGAAAAGCAAATCCAACCAAATTCTAATGAATCAATCTGTGCTCTCTGAAAGTATAAAGACCCAACCACCCAAACTACTATACTAACATGAAAATGAATCAAAGCTAAGAGAGAAAAATAAAAATAAAAAATAGTATTGATAATTTATGGTATAGAAACCTGAAAAGCGGTGATAACATAGAAAAGGACGAGGTTCACTCACAACATTGTCGAGAACGACAACATTTAGAAAAGTAGAGACACATCGAGAGGAGCCACTCAAATTGGAATTCTCATCAACTGTGGCGACAATGGTGGTGCGACGATGGTGGCAGCGACAAATGATATATCGGAGTAGAGCCGACAATGGTGTGTTTCTCCTCTGTCTCTGGGTGGCAACAATGATTGAGTTTCCAAAAGGGAAAGAAAGGGAAAGTAGAAAGAAACCCTAGATAAGTCGATGGATTCGAAGGTAGAGGAAAGAAAAAAAACAAAAACAAGAAAAGAAAAAAAGAAGTGTTTTGATAGGGAGAGAAGAAAAAAATAAGAACAAAAACCATTATGAAAGGGTATTTTCGTCCAGGCGAGTAAAAAGTAGGCTACTTTAAAAAAAAAAATAAAAATTTGCCATTTTTCAAAAATGGATTAGTGGGATGGTTATTTTTCAAAAAAAGCCATTTGGTAACGAGCTTTAAATTTGACATATTGACCTAGTTTGGTCCTGTCAAATTCTCTCTCTAGCCCTTTAAAAGCCCAACCTGAACCTACTCGAACATAAATTTTTGAACTTGGACGTGGCTAGGCAGTTCAAATTTTCACCCCTATGCCTAAAAAATATAAAAATACAATTTTGTTCAATCTGTTGTAATTTCGACCATTTAATATTCATTTATTATAATTTTCATCTTCTAAAATATTTACATTTTAATAATATTTAATTTAGGTTCCACATCGTCATTTGCCATTAGATAAGATTTTATCAAAATGCAGCAGAAACTTAAATTTGAGAATCTAAATTGCAATATCTGAAACTTGAAAAATCCGAAAGTATAAATTTTTTCTTTTTTTTGCTAAAAATTCAAAAATATAGTTAGTCCAAACTAAAATATCCTATACTATTAACCCTTTCTGATATCTTGCCGCCCAATATTAAATCCTACTCACTTGAAATTGAATTAGGAGCAATTACAATAAATTGGTATATATAGAGAATGATATAATGGCAGGGCTTTAAACAACGGTATATATAGGAAAAAAGATGACATACCCCTTACCTTCCCAGCCGGTTACTTGCCTCTTTTTCCTTTTCCTTTTTCTTTTTTCCTTTTCCCACTCCCAATAAACTTTTCTATAATTAAAAACTAAAACATTTTTTTAATGGCCACACTAACCAAATTTATATATCTAATTATCTTAATTATTATTTAGTAACTTCGTATTTTATTTTATTTAAAATGAAAGTGTGACACGATATTTGATACTTCATGCCTTTTTTTATTTATTTATCCTTAGGTAAGCATATTAAATTAAATATTAAAAAAATTGTATTAGTTAGTTTATTTTAAAATAGAGATACTTTTATAAATTTACTTTGTAATTTTAATTTCACAAAAGTAGAGTTAATTTCAAAAACTTCTCTCAATAAACTTGTGTCATGTCAATACATATATGGTATTAATGTACTGTTATACCAAGCTTATTTTTGTTATTTTATTGTGCAATAAGATTTCTTTATTAATGGTTATGTCCACTTCACTAAATATGAAAGTACAATTTTCTTCAATCATTGTAATTTTGACCATTTAATTATCATTTTCATCTACTAGTTACAAGTATTTGCATTTTAATACTATTTAATTTATGATTCACATTGCCATTTGCCATAAGATAAGATTTGATCAAAATGCAACAAAAATTTAAATTTGAAAGTTTAAATTGTAATATTTTAAATTTGAAGATCCAAAACAATTGTTCATCCAAACTAGAACATACTATATTGCTATTAAACCTTATCTTGCTATCTAATATTAAATCTTCAATTGAAATTGTAGCGATTAGGAAGGATTACAATAAATTTGTATACATAAAGAATGACATAGGATAAGTTTAAAAAATTTTAGATTGCCTTATCATTAGGGAAAAAAAAAAAGGTTGATAGCTCAATTGCACCTTAAAGTATCAAGGATTTGCAAGTTGGTTTTTGGTTTTTTGTGTTTGATCTATTTATTTTTAGATAACATCTAAAATAGAAATTTTGATTCACATTAGATATATATATTTATTTTATATTTGCCAATAATATCATGTTTTTAATCCTCCAATTAGTCTTTTTTTTTTCTTTTTTTTTTCCAATTCGTTTGTACATGCAAATGATAGTCTTATGGAAGATCTATACATTTTCAAACTTCTAATTATATTTCTTAATACTTACTGACAAAGAAAATGTTTTGTTTATTGTTTTCTTATTCTACTGCTGATTTTTTTTTTTTTTTTTTTTTTTTTTGGAATTTGGTTGTCATAGGTGTTGTTTTTCTTTGGAAAAAGCCAATACATAAAATAAACCTTTTGTTGAGAAAAAAAAATTCAAATTTAGTATGTTAGGTGGAAAATAAAACAATTAATTGGATTACAAGAACAAATGCAGCAGAAATTACAAGATTATGTAACTTGTTTCCAAATGAAGCTATGTTATTTTGTTGTTTTGTGGCATTTAAGGAGTTTTCATTCAAAAAGATGATTCTTTTTTTAAGGAGGTTGGAAGATTTCAATCCTATTCGAAATATGAAAATGTATTATTTAAATTGTTTTTTGAAGTATTTTGAAGATTTCCAACTTCTTCGACAAATATAAAATGTTACTCTTTCAATCATTCTTCAAAGAAGTTTGAAATTTTTGAACCATTTTGAAAAATAAAAGTATACTCTTTAACTTGTTTTTGAAGTGGTTCAAACTATTCAAACCACTTCTACAAATATGAAAGAAACTATTTGTCTCATTTTTTAAAATTGTTTGAAAGACATATATCTAAGGTCTCCCGAGAGGTAATGTTGTATATAATATTGGCCTACTCAATAATGATGTAGCCAATATTTTTGGTAGGATTAAAGTTATGACACAGAAAGTTTAAGGATCGCATAGAGCTTAAGCAAATCCCCATTACAATAGCGAGGATAAAGAAGCCTAAAATTATGAATTTAACATTATTTTCATCACTGTGAGTAAGAGACGCTTTTGAACATGATTGATTATTTACAGCACCAGCAAATATTGGCCTAGCTGTCAAGACTCGTCCAAAATTCCTCATTGGAACCCTAGACAAGCCCTGATCCTAGAAAAACCATACCGGACCCTCCAACGGAAAATCCGGCAGAACCTCCCCTAAGGGTTGGATTTACCACAAATTTCCCGTACTGAAAACACACTTCTATATTTATCCCCTTATTCCTCCCACATACTACAAATTGATTCCACAATTTTACAGCACTTCACAGGAACAACAGTAATCTAGTGCATAAATAATACATAAGTGTCCAGAACAGTATACAGAGCTTCATGAAGTACTATTAAGCATAGAATACAACAAAGATGAAAGAAATATTACAATTGAAATAAACGAGTGCAAAGATTTATCTCGAACTACGATAGCGGCGGAGATATGGTTCGCTCCGGAAGAACGTCTACCACCCCTTGCACTTAAGGGAACGGAATTTAAAAACGTGAGATACTAATCATCTCAGTGAGTGACCCTATCTACTGAACACTTTTAATATTAATTATATAACAAATAAGGAAATTTAATTTAATACCGACAATTAAATAGATAAATAAATAATAACAATGAAAAGTAATAATTTCTCTCAAAACTCTCACTATTCACTCCGTTGGAAATATTCCCTTTTTAAAACATTTTCACAAAACCCGATATTCGTGTTTTCTGAAAACCAAGAGATCAATTAATTTAATAAACAATAAATAAATACCCCAAATATAAATAAAATGTAATAAATTATAATAAATAGCTTTTGAACACTTTGGGGTAACTCCCAAATGGGTACCCGGGGAGCGAACACAAACGATAACTAAAATTTACGAGTAATATACCGAATCGAAGCTTGAGTGACGAGAATCACGGATTCGGTCTTATTCCCGGAGATCGGACCCGAGGTGATCGGAATCTCGCCGGAAAGTTTTCGGGGTTCAACTCCTCGATTCTTCCAAACCATCACAAATTGGAGGAAAATGATGCCGGATTTGGATTTAGGAGGTCGGAATTAGTGGACAGGGACTGGCGGTGCAACTGGGTACTCGCCGGAACAGTGACTTCCGGCGGCGGCGCGTACGGTGAACGATGGCTGAGATTTTTGGGGGTTTTGTAAATCGAGGGGAGAGGGTTCCAATGGGACCGGCGGTGAGGCAAACGGAGGCCGGACGGCGAAGAGATCGGGGTTTGAAGGTTTTCGGTGCCTCGCCTGAAAATACTCCAATCCCGGCGGGTCGGAGGTCTAATGGAGGTGAAATTTGGTGGGTAGGCCAGAATTCCCATGGGTGAGAGACCGGTCAGGCGTGTGTGGCTTGAAAGTGGCCGGAAATGGGTCAAAAGGAGGTGGCCGGCAGTGGAGGGGAAAAATCACCGCCGAGCTTCGCCGGCTCGATCTGGGCGCGTCCGGTGACCGACGATCGTGAAACTTGGGGGTTTAGCCGAAATGGAGTGGCGCTCCCGTCTAGCCGGCGCGTGTAGCAAGAATCGACCAAAAAATTTGACAATTCCGGCGGCCGATCGTTTCTCTCTCTCGCTCTCTCTCTTCTCTCTCTCTTTCTCTCTCCTCCCCGTCGTTTTTGCCAAATAAAAGCCACCGTGGGTGACACTGTTCACCCACGTGGACCAATCAGGTGACGACACATGGCATTCCTATGCACTTAAGCCAGATATAATAAAATATTACGGTATCCGGCGAATTTCACACGTCCATAACTTTTTAACCAGATGTCCAATTTAAGTGTGCCGCTAGTGTATGAACTTGTATCGACGAGTACTTTACAACCATACAAAAGTCAAAACAAAATTATACAACGATCAAAAGTCAACTCCCGGCACCTTTTGGACAGTTTGCACCTCGATTTGTTTTGCCCATAACTTTCAAACCGTAGCTCTGTTTTCGACGTGCTACTAATCTCCGAACTCGGGGCATCATGCACTTTGCCACGGTACCATGGTCAACTAGAAATTTCAACTGGAACAAAAAGTCAACTTTTGACCCACTCGGTCAACGGTCAACCTCGGTCAATGTGCACGAATTCCAATGTGGTTTGGGTCGGGATGTTACATTAGCCCTCTAGCAGTTTTTCTAAATCAAGATCCCATATACTATTTTGGTTCTTTCAAGAAATTTTGAAAGAAATTATGGTTTAGTTGATCTATTTGAATTCTTTGGAAACAAGTCGACAATGCCTCTCAATTTCTAGCGATTTTTATGACAAAATCTTAGGCGTAATATCTACATGAAGATAATATGCTCCCTTGACTTTCTTCCTTTCTTTCATATCGATCATAAAAGAAAGTGGAAAACAAACACTTGACAATGCAGAAGAAGAGGAACCTAATCATAACTAATAAATATTGGAAATGATGATTCCCAACCACATCCTGATTTCAAACTGCTATATCCTTATAGATATATAAATTTTTTTCCCTTTTTTTTATTTTTTATTTTTTTTTTCGAGTAAGAACATAGATGTATACAATCTAACCAAATGAATTGTTGGAAACGAATCCTAAACACGTCCTAATTTGTCAAACATTTGTTTTAGCGAGTACGTCAACACCTTAAATGAGTAAATGAAACCTTTTTGTCAAATATCATTTAGAGCACTTCAATTTGGCCATAATTATATTTATATCCATGTTTTTACAAAATCATCATTGATATCGTTTTAGTTTTTTAGTTCTATTAGAACATATATATTTATTAGTTTACCAGTTAATTTTAACAGTTAAATGTTAAATGGAGGCTAAAAATTAATATTTTATGATTAGATAGTATATAAGAATTCAATTTTGACTTTTAACTACTAAAATTGATTAGTAATAATTAAAAGATTGGAGGTTAATGATGATTTTTTGAGATAGTATGAGTTTAAATGTAATTGTGATAAAATTGAAGGAGTGTAAATGAAATATTTCAAAAAATTATTACTAAAGTGCCTTAAGATAACAAGTTCATTTTTTGTTGTTTTGCTTTTCGTTACTTGTTTTAAAAAAATTGATAAATAAAAATAAAAACAAGACAAAACAAAACTTGTTTTGTAACAATTTTTTTAAAATTATTTTCCTTAATAATATATATTTAAAAAAGTTTTACTAATGAAATCTGCACTAATCCGTATCACATAATGTGAAACACTGGATCTTAGACTTTAGACCTAAGTTGTAATCTTGGATCATCTGAAAACCATTGAAATATGTGATCATCCAAAACTTAGGATCATTAAGGTAGTAAATAGCACTAAAACCTAAGGCATATTTGTTTCACCGACTTGGCCAGCACAGGACAAGCCATAGTCCCAGCCCAGTGTTTGGGAAGCAAAATTGGAGAATGGGACAACTTATCCCGGATGCTCACTTCTATACCAGACTCTTCGAAGCAGCTCCCTTCTTCTTATTGGACGGCCCGCCATCCTTGCTGATCTCTCTGATTTGAAAACCCGTATGAGTATTCTTCTTCTTCTTTGATCCGTTTCTTTTCCTTCCTCTCCTTTGATCTACCTTCTTCTTCTTCTTCTTCATCTTTGTTCTATGTTGTGAATAATTTTAGAGCAGAGAAGAAAAAGAAATAAGTAGATAGGAATTTTAATTAATTTCTCATATCTTTTATTATTCTGGGTTCCCCTTTTTATAAGCAACTTCAAATAGCTAAAATCTAAAAACAAGGAGATTGTGCACCCACTTATGTCACATCTGAGTGGCTGGAAACATAATGAAAAATAGAATAACAACAATCAAATAACAAACTTATTTACATGGACCAAGTCTACTCAAGGACCAAGTCTTCATAAACCATCTCACATACATCATGTGTCATGGTCCCACCTCTTCAAGTATGCAATGTTAGTCGTGTGGTGCTTACTAGCTCCTCTTGGGTAGTAAGCCAACCGTTAATGTCCCGCACAAACAAACAATCCACACGATATTAGTATTGTGCAAGCAATAAGCAAGCAGTAAAGCATATAACAACAATCGTTAGTAAAAGGGGCAAGCAAATAAGCCAACAACACAATTAAATAAAATGCATTCCTATAATTGGATGTAACACCCCGTCCCAAAATACAACGGAAATTTTTCAACTTTGACCGAGGTTGATCGTTGACCGTTGACCGAAGGGGTCAAAAGTTGACTTTTTGACTCAGATGGAATTCTAGGTTGACTGAGGTACCGTTACAAAGTACACGTTGTCACGAGTTCGTAGACTAGTAGCACGTCGAAAATGGAGCTACGGTTTGAAAGTTATGGGCAAAACAAGTCGACATTCAAACTGTCCAAAAGGTGTCATGAGTTGACTTTTTGTGGTTGTAGAATTTTGCTTTGACTTTTGTATGGTTGTAAAGTGCTCATCCATATGAGTTTATAGACTAGCGGCACGCTTAAATTAGACATCTGGTTAAAAAGTTATGGACGTGTGAAGTTTTCCGACTAAGTTTGTCCCTCAGACTAACTTGTTAATAAATTATGTATCTTCGAAGTAGTCCTCACTCTCTCCTCTGTAGAATATATTTTTTAGTGATCTGTGTAGGCACTTGACCATACTTTAGCTTGTATATACATGTTGGGAACATCCTAAATTGGGTCAATCTAAATTTCTAATACCAAAGGGGTAATTCATGATCACATTTACATTGGTTTATGTTGTTTAGTGAGTATCAACTGAACAAGTTAGTCTGAGGTTGTTTTCCCAATGATTTTCTTGCATAATGTTAGTTTGTTATGGTTTTTTGGCAGATATGGGTCGACACTTGCAAGGGATGTACCTTTTGCTGGTCTCATGGTATATGAATTTAATTATAACAGTTTCATTAGTTTTAAAGGTTCCTTTTTGGCGTGCTGAACTACTTTATTACCTGGCTTTCAACTGATGACTAATGTAAATTTGGAATTAAAAGATGTGCAGGAAAAAAAAGGTTCTGTATTTCAATACAAGGATGTTTCATGTGCAGTTATTTTGAAGAGTATGAAATAATGTAGTGATAACCATTATGGAAGATTCTTGACCAGCTAACCTCTTTTTTTTTTTTTTTTTTCTCCCTCCCCTGAGGAATAAGTTTGAAGTGAAAATTTTGAATGTTTTGAAATTGGCATACTTGAAATATCCAATTCTTGCTGCTATAGAGCTTAAGTAGTACTAGTTATTTTGTTACAGAAACAAACTACACGGAGAAAATTATTTTAAGGTTAGTTCAAAGTTAAGAGTTATAGAACGGAGAATATCATAGAACTCTGATTTGTTTGTTACTCTAGAGGTGAATCTTGATATTGGTCAAACTTGTTAAGTGATTTTTGCTTAGCATAAAAAGCTCTAGAAACAATAAAAGAAAAAAAAGCTTGGTTTAAGAGCTTGTACTCTTTACATTATTCAAACTTGTTAAGGGGTTTTTGGATTTCCTGTTTACTCCTGCAAGTGGAGGCTTAGGAGCTTAATAAAATTGATTAGGTGATGGGTACGACTATCCCAGATCTGATGCAAGCCTTGATGGACCATGAAATCAGATTGCAACGGTGGGAGCATATTGTTTCCTACTGCTTTCTCGAAATCTTTCTAGTGATTTATTTCTCTGTTCTAGGATCTCTTTCTATTTTGTTTGAGAAATAAGAAAATTTATTGTGCCATATATTGATAATCCCTGTAGATATGGCTGCTGCTGCTTCTTTTTCTGTTTGAGAAATAAGAAAATTTTGTGTACCACATTTTTTAGAATCCCTCTGGATATGACTGCTGCTGCTTCTTTTTCTTTCCTTGTTTCTTTCTTTTCTATTTTTTTCCCATTTAATTGTATTCAGTTTTTGCAGTAGTGATTAGTGCATGCACATTTCAGGTTGTGTTTTATGAAGCCTTGAAAGACTTGACAGAGTATGGGAAGCAAAAATGGAGTACCAATTCAAATTTCCATGTCAGTAGTTCCCTGGAGGGACTTGTATTAGGAGGATTAGCTGGAGGTATGTGCCTAGCCTGTTAATAGAGTTGGAAGGCCTCTATAATTGAACTCAGCAAGTACTCTTACCAGAACAGCAATTTATTGTCTAATTTGCAGGATTTAGTGCATATCTAACGACTCCCTTAGATGTTGTCAAAACACGATTGCAAGTGCAGGGGTCTACTTTGAGGTATCCGTTGCATTTTGTAAAAATTCATATGATTTTCAGCTCTCCAGCCCCACTCTGTTCCTTGAAGTGTTTGTTAGATAGTAGCGTTTCAACATGTCAGAGAAGGACAGGGTGGGGAACACTTGCTATAGAACATGATTTACCTCATCACTGACAAGAATATATTATGCATGTCAAGATGCTTCGTCTTAGGTTTCTTAGGAATTTCCAGAGTCTTATTTTGGATTCCTAGTCTTATTTTGGCCTGGTATTCTGGCATGGAGTTTAGATTGATGATTGATGTCCAAGCCGTTAATTATTTATGTTCTTAAATTATAACAATGTTGTGAACTCTTAGGTATAATGGGTGGTTTGATACAATTCGTCAAATATGGAAGACTGAAGGCACAAAGGGAATGTTTAGAGGTAGCATCCCTAGAGTTACATGGTATGTTCCTGCTTCCGCTCTCACTTTCATGGCTGTAGAATTTCTCAGAGACCAGTTCAATGAAGGATTGAATCATGATGATGCACAAGAAGTAGCTCGCTTATCAGTGGAGAAAAAAGGATCATCTTTACCAAAGGTAGCTTAGAAATATAGATCAATATATATATATATATATATATATTTTTTTTTTTGAGGTATATGGGGTGGAGTAATTGCTTTCATTTTTTGTTTTTTTGGGGAAGGCAATTATTATTATTATTATTATTATTTTGGCTGAAAGGGAAAGCAATTCTTAGTTGTACACAACTTATAGTAATTGAATAGCAGCTAAATTGGTAAATTGGTCTTCTTACAAACAAAATTACAATGGAGAAATTTTTTTATATGGATCGGTTTTATTGGGGTCTCCTTTCACCACAAAAATATTGGAACCACCTATTTATGAGAGATGGTTTGTATTTATGATAAGAGGGCTTAATAGGGCAAATCTATTGAATAACTTCTCTACATAATTGCAGAACTTGGTTTTTTTTTTTTTTTTTTTTTTTTTTTTTTTTTTTTTTTTTGGTTCCTATCGTTTTCCTTTTCTACCATTTTTGTACTCTCTCTCTGTCTCTCTCTCTCTCTCTCTCATATAAAACTCGTTTAACACAGTAGAAATTACATTCAATTTGGTAAATAGTCACTAGTCATTTATAACGAGATTAAAAAATTGAAGTAAAATGTTTTTATTTTTTATTTTTTTATTTATAATTTTTGAGAGCGTAATAGAATAGTTAGAGAATGAAACTTGTTACAAAAAATCCTTTCAACGTAATTAATCCTAAATTTCTTTCAGAAATCCAAAGCAATAAGAAATTCAAAAGTACAAAAATTTCATTGGGAAAAAGGATGAGCTAGGATAAAACTTTAATGCTTCAACAATGTTTTACATTTGTCTACCTAAAAATAATAGGCCACACATGATACAACGTGATGTTTTGGTATCAAAATACCAAAAAAAAAAAAAAAAAAAAAGAATAATCTATTTGACAATTTCCCAAAATGCAAGGATTAAAGTTTTTAAAGTGAAGTACAGCGACTAATTTAACGTTGACCCCAAATTGAAGTGGCGTAAGGTTTTTAATTAACCTTTTTTTTTCTCTGTTAATTTTATTGTTAATTGAAATGTATAACAAATTTTAATTGCTATTAACTAGCAAATTATACACAATAAGAAAAAAATAAAAAATAAAAAAATCAGGTTATTAAATTGACACAGTGCATAGAACGATTCCATAGCTGAACTATGTCGTTTAATCCAGTAAAAACCTAAAACATTGCAAAGGACGTTACTTTTATCGTGGCGGAGGTTCTGATTTCTAAAGCTTTTGTTCTCCTTTCCCTATTTCAACTTTTGCTCGTATACTCAGGAAAGCATTAAAAAAAATAAAAATAATAATAAATAAATAAATAAAAGCAAGCTTTCTTCATGGTGTTAATGGTGGGGTTACCATTATCGATCGCCGTGCTGTCGAAGTGAATTTGAACCGGACTGGGAGTCTAGTTTTTCCTATGATGTCTGAGGCAGTGCCACAATCTTGTCCTCCGTGCTAGGTGGTGTTGAAAAGGTGGTAATCTTGTCACTTTATGCAAACCAAAATCCACCAAAGTTTGCACCCTCTTTTTTTTTTTTTTAAAAGAAATATTTTGTTAAATGACCTAATGTAATACTTATGTCTATGTTATATGTTCCTTTTAATGTCTTTTGATTACCTAATTTTTATTGTATTTAGCTTAGGAATTATTTATTTGTTGGGTATTGATTTTATTTTGTAAAATGGCTATATGCTGGAAACAGTGTTTCCAGCAATATAAGTCTATTGTTGGGGCTGGTGTTCTCTGAGCTTTTAGAACGAGTTTATAATTTTTGGATATGTTGTAGTAGACATGTAAATGAAAATATATAAAAAAAATGACTTAAAAAGGCCTTGGGAAGCCCAAGATATGCAGGTTGCAAGTTGGCATAACTGCTGAGATTTCTAGCAGTTATGGCCCAAGGGTTTGAGATGAATTGGAGGCCTTACCCAATTCTTTTAGACTTGGTCTTCTTCAGATTTCATCTTTGATATTTCAACATATCACATGCCAAAATTCAAGCAATTTGGATGAAGATATCTCAGCCTTCCATCTGGTCAAAGTAGTGGTACAGGATTAGGTGGAGACAGTTTTTTGAAATTCAAAATCTCACCAACTCTTGTCACGATTATGCACTCACATGTGAAGCTGGTGGTTGAATGGTCATGTATCATAATTTTGAGTCGAAAATGTATAAATTTTGAATTTTAAAGACTTTCATTTGGTCCTACACACACCTCACATGTATGAGATAAGTTTTGTATCTATATATGCAACAAATGAATGAAAAACAAAAATGAATTAGTATGCTGTCTAGTTTTGTGTGGCCTACTCTAACATCTTCTCTTCTTCTTCATATTCTTCTTTTTCATTCAAAACAAAAACCCTAACAATCTTAAATATCACCATACCAAAAACAAACACAAAAATCACCCAAACATCAAACCAAAAACCGGATTAAAGGTTGTGCACAAGACTAATACTTTGTGTACAACACTCTTGGCCAAGTGAACCCAAAACCACACCAAACTCCAACAGGTGGGTGGGTGGGTGTGTGCGCGTGTTTTTTTTTTTTTTTTTTTTTTTTTTTTTTTTTCCTGTTAACTTATGCATTTTTTGATCAATATTATTCAGTCAATTTTGAGGGCTCCTTCCTGTGCTTGCCTTGATGGATTTATGATGATCAATTGGGAAGAGATTTATATGATAGATTCAAAATTGAATTTCAATTTCAAAATTGAAATTGTGAAATTGTCCTTGTCATTGACTTAATTTTTTAGCTTGATTGATACTGTTAGTTATATATCAAAATTAGTTCGATATTATAAATGTCGGTTTGTTTGTTTGTATTAGTTTCATTTATTTATTTTCATGAAAGTTTAAAATAATAATAATAATAATAAATTTATTATGAAACAATAACAATATCCATGGAAAAACCTATTTCCTCTACCTATATATTTTAGAGTGCTCTACAAAAATAGTTGTAGCATTCCTAGCCCAGTTGATGAGCTACTAGCAAGACAGAAGAGAAGGCCCGTTTCTTCCATTCCTGGTACTCTTATAGCATCTTGCGTGTCACTTTCAAGTAAACCTACCTCCAAGCTTTAACAACATAATAACATTGCACCCTACTCACTGGAATGGCCATTAGCCATTCACCTCTCTAGCTAGTTGAGGCTTCGACATGATGGCTAGGCTACCATCGTCTCACGTTTTCTTATTCCTAAAGGCTAATTCCCATCCCAACTTTTCTTCTTGCTGCAAAAACAGCCCCTTTTCAATCCATCAGGCTTTGGGAATCCATTTCTCAACCTCTTTCCTTCCCTAACTTCTTACTTCTTGTCACATGATTTCATTATGCTCCCCAGTGAAGGCTTGCTACCCTGTCCAGTCTAGTAAATATTCTTTTTCATCTTTACATCTGAACTAAGCATTTTTGCATTGCTTCTAATCCTAGATGACTTCAATTGATAAAGGTAGCCTCTCCAAGGTAAAAGCTGATACGTGTTCTATTTCCCAGTACAATATATCCTCAAAAAGAATTTACCTTTAAATGTGACGGATCCCCAACCATTCTAGACTTGTTCCATATTTGCCTAGCTTCCTGATGGTACCATAAAATCATGTAGCAGAAACTACAAATTGAATTTTCAAGAACCCTCATTTTTGCTAAGTTCCTTGAACATGCCATCCGCATAATGACTTTGAGCTTGTTTGGTGTGTATATTTTCTATTTATCCTTCTACCATGCAAGTCTCACCTGACCATGCACTTTACCCCTAGCCTTTGTCCCCAGTTTTCCTCCCACTAGGTACATGAAACCAATATCCAGACTTGATAGTGTATGAGCCCAGCAATGAAGAAACTAAGCTTACCTTTCTTCTTTTCCTTGTCCTCCCAGTGTGATTTTTAAGATTTCAGCAGCCTCATGCTGTTAAAAACATTGCTCAACCAGAGGTATATTCCACCTTTATAATGCATTTAAAGCTCGACCACTTTGATGTCTACATCTAATCTCATTGGTGATTCTGCTTTGAATAGGAATGCATATAGAATCCATTTGTCCTCAAATTACCATCCCCAATCCTCCAGATACATTCCCTTGCTAGAATATCATGCCTCATAATAAGCTATGCCATAGTGTGAAGAATTTTTGCCCCTACCTTCATCCATAAACACCCTGTTAGGAAAATAATTGGCCCTAGATGAGCATTTTCCATGATTAACAGGCTGTATTAGGGTTAGGGACATGATATTCTGGTTTTCAAGACAATACTATATGTCAATATGTGGGGTTCAGGCTTGATTATCAGAAAGCTTTAGTATATTTTGTTATCGCAAGTATCTTGACCTATCTTTAACTATGAACAAGTAAGAAAAAGTTTACTGAAAATGAGCCAGGAAGATACACCTTCAGTAAAATCAAAAGAAAAAGAAAGGGAGCAATTGCACCATATGTAGTACTTATGAAACCAAAATTCATTAAAAGAAACTCTCTGAATATCTATGGTTGAAAAGAAGAAAATTTATCAGCTCAACTCGAAATTTTGATTTGCTTAGGAAAAAAGTAAAACTATAACACTGAGGAAAATAATATGGAAGAACAATAATTATAACTGAGAGCATTTAGAATGAGAAAGGAAAGATCAACAATCAGAAGTTCTAAACGGAAAACATTGGATTAGATATTCTCCAAAAAAGCTTCTTTTTTGACATAAAGAAACTGTGATAGTAAAGTTAAAGCTATGCTGAGCAGACTCAAATTTACAAAATTGAAAATGCTAAACAAACTCATCTGTAAAACTAAAAAGTTAGTAAAACCCAAAGGCAATGTTATCGATCAAATAGACAGATAAACCCAACACAGCTATTTGCCTGATAACAAGAACCAATGGACCAAAAATTGAAAACACAAAGCAAATTATAATACATAATGAACCGTTTCTATTAAACGCAACCTCCAAAGTTTTGATACAAATGCACAAATACATACAAGAAAAAGACCAAGAATTTCCCAAAAACTCTAATTGAGGATGATGATAAAAGATTGAAATGCCCACAAGAACATGCTTCAAGCCTCACACCCTTTCCAGGTCCCTTTACACTCTTCTCCAGATTTTCTTAATAAAACCTCCTAGAAAGTTAACCCAAATCCCTTTACACCCTTTCCTAGAAAACTAGCCCTGAAAAGAAATAAACAAGGAAGAAAAAGAAAACTAGCCCTGAAAAGAAATAAACAAGGAAGAAAAAGAAGATACAATAAAGAGGAAATATTGAGTCACTCTTCTACATCTCCTGCCAAAATTTTGTCAATTCCTGAGCAACTTTCTGCATGGTAGGTTTGGATTCTTCCTTTTCTGCAAGACACATAAATGCTAGTTCAATGCTCTTTTGCATGGTATATTCTGAGAATTTCAACTTGGAAGCTACCAATTTACGGATGTTGTTGCTTTCCTTCAAAGTGTCCTTTGCCTACAAAAATACTTCATTAGATAACAATTCAGCAAGTATCTAATCTATGTATGCACAAAATTATTCATGCTCACCCATGCAACAAGTTTTTGTAGACAACCAGCACTGCCAAATTAATATTACTAATTTCTAAATTAACTAACTACAAATGGTAACAAAATACACTACATAAAGCAAATTAGTAAACTTTTACAATATCAATATTTTAAATAATATTTATAAAGCTATAATTGTCATTACATAATACACACAAATAATTATCATTACATAATTTCAAAAATGATTTAAATGTGTACAACATAAGATAATAAAATTAATAAACAAGGGAGCTAGCAGTGGTGAGAAGTGGTATGGGTGGATGAAATTTATGTACCTATAAATATCTTCAACCACCAACAGTTGATTACTGATACTTGACATTTAGCAATCAAACTTTGATTTGTTTAAACAATCTTAACTTTTGCAATGATTTTCAGCTATCGAAATTTGTTTACTAAATGCCAATTATTTTAGTTATTAATAATTTTTAAACTTTAATATTAGTAATTCTTTAATATATTAACTATTAATGGTGCAAAATTACACCATATAAAACAAATTAGTAATTTTTAATCATACCAAAATTTTAAATAGTATTTATAAAAACCTATAATTATCATTACATAATAGATATAAATTATTATCATTACATAATTAAAACAATGATTTAAGTTTGTACAAACATAGACAATAAAATTTATAAACAAATATATCTAAATAAAGTGATAGCCATGGTGTTCAATGATGTAGATAGTGGAAAATGTTGCATTGAGATAGCCGTGGTATTCAATGATGTAGATAGAGGAAAATGTTGCGTTGAATTTATCACTGCATTAATTTTAAACACATATGCTCCATTGCATTAATCTTGATCTTAGTCCTTAAATTCTTAAAATCTAATAAATAGAATGAATAACAACCAAAATCAAATGAAAATCAACCTAGAATAACGATTGGCTAAAAATACTATTATCGACTAAAACAACTCCAAGATCAAATTGTAAATTACAGGATCTATTATGATAAGTAAATATATATATATATATATATAAATTATATGGTGTGAATGTCCATATGTTTTTATCGTACAGACGTTTACAAAGATGACAACTTTTGAAGAAATTGTTGTCTTTTTGTGATAGTATTGACGACAATCTTTTCAAAAATCATCATCTTTGAGGATGTCCGCACGATAAAAATGTGCGGACGTCCGCACCATAGACAGACTTTATATATATTATCTAAACTAAAACCTAAAATTGAAATTGAAATTAAATGAATATCTAAAACCTGGAAGTGAAATTCAAACTAAAATCTCTTTGAGAACTCCAACAATCTTAAAAAAAACCCATTAAACAAGAACAGGAAAAAATGCTTATTACTTGACAGTTAATAATAAGAAAACCTGAATGGCAACCAAAAAAGAAGACATGGCAAATTTAAATTCCATATGTCTAAAGACCACTTCAAAGTAGCGAACCAAATAAAAATTCATTATAAGAAACGATTTACTTAAGCCAAAAAAAAAAAAAAAAAGATAAAGAAAAAGAAGAAGAAGATAGAATTTTTACCATTTAATAATTTAAAAACAGCAAGAAAGCATCCAAACAAGAAGAAGATGACAAACGACGTTGCTCGGAGAGAACAACAAGAAGACATTGATTTAGGGTTCGAAGATGACGGTTCGGCTCGACCTCGTCGACTACAAGAAAAAAGGGCCAAAAGATATTGTCACAGGGATCAAATTTGCACCCAAAATTTTTCCTTGCAAGGTAATATGAGGAATCAAAAATATCTGCAAGTGAGAATTTTCCCACTCTTTGTTGCTCAGGATAAGCAACAAGCTGAATTTAATAGTCAAGTGGTGACTCTGGAAGGTTCAACTGCGGATTTTGTAGATTTTACCTAGCAGAATTCTACAAATGTTCTTTCTGTAGAAGCTAACAACTTTGTCTCCAATGTTAATGATATTGATGATACTATTAGGCAATCTAAGGTTTTAGGAATTGAAGTGAATGATAATAGTGGTCCTGTTGTAGCTGCTGTCAATGCCAATGATGAGAGATCTGAACTTGAGACTTGCTATGCTTCTGTTGAAGGTTAAAAACCAGACAAGTCTGCAGCAAAGATTGAGGAGAGAGAGAACCAAAAAGCTAAAACTGAAAAACATGCTTCATTAGGAAATGGCCCAACAACTATCTCTAGTTGGGTTAAGATTAAAGAGGAAAGAGAAGAAGAAAAGAAACTAACAAAAAAGGAAATGGAGTTGGCCACGAAAGCAGAGGAATTAAGAAAGAAAGAAGAAGCTTGTAGGTTGAAGGAGCAACGTAGGTTGGAGGAGAAGGTTAAAGCTGAAGAGGAAATCAAGAGGAAAAAACAGATTGCGGAGAAGACCCAAGCCAAGGTAGCAATCAGGGCATATAAGGAAGTTGAAGAGAAACAAACGGAAAGGGTGAGTCCAAGGCTGATGCATCTTGGGAGAAAGATGCCAACTTGTGGCAGTTTGAGGACCTAGTGATAGAATATTTGGGCTCCACCGGTTATAATCCGTTGAGAGATGCATACATGTAATATCGTGGGGGTGCTTTGCTTAACACTTGGTGGTGGTTTGAGCAAGTTTTTTGGGATGGCTACTAGTGGTTCCTAATGGTTTGCATGGTGGTGTAATTCAAGGATGCTGGAGACTCTATTCACAGACACATGGCTTTTCGGTGGTTATGACAACATGAAATAGATGGTTATGGGAGGATAACTTTATGGCCAGATGGCTTGGTGCCATTGGTCCAGCATACCCACAGAGTTAGGAGTGTTAACTACAAGATTTTGTAGCCTAAATTAGGGAACAATGCATGAGACACTAGACCCATGAGAGTGAAAGAGGGTTTATGGTGATCTTTGCATGTGTTCTTGGTCGGTGTTCCTATTTCCTAAGGAGTAATAGAAAAAGGTTGGGTGGAGACCCCATAATCGTGTGTTGTACCTTGAATTGTTGTATTGTGTATTGTGATTGCCTATTTGCTTTGTGTGTGCATGTGTTGCACAATTGACCATCAATTGTGTGTGAGTGAGGCTGAATAAAGTTGGTGCTTTAGGCCACACAGAGGCAAATATTTGGATACAAATTTGACGCCTGTAACAATTGGTATCATAGCTATGTTGAACTGGTTACGTCGATTATGGCTGGTGCCTGCGTTGGAGGCCTTGTGTGAGCGTGTTACCCATCTGATATCGTTGCTAGGTGCTTCTTCTTCGGACTCGACTTTAATGATTTTAAACAAGTGCTTTTGGGTGAAAACCCAAGTTTCTTTCTTTACCTTTTGTTTATTATTTATTTTAGTTGTTTTTTGTTTTTTATTTTTATTTTTTTAAGGATGTTTTGATGTGTTTTAGTTCTTGTAAGGTCTTAAGATGTTTAGGTACAGAAGAGCAAAAGATGGATTTTGAGAATTTTGAGGCTCAAGCCAGATCTTTGGAGTATAACCACTTTAAATATGCAGTGGAATGGATCAACTTGCATGGGCACATGCCCTTCTCTTTGGCTACATGGTGTGTAGAGAAAATGCACGACATAGGTTTTTCCAGGTTTTCACATTACGAGGTACATTTCATGTCTTAAAAAGGGAGTATTCTTTACCTTTTACTTCTTTTGCTTTATTTTATGTTTTTTACAATGAGGATATTGTTCATTTTAAGTTTGGGGGTAAAAAGTATGCTTGCATATTTTAAATCTTGTTTTTTTAGTGTTTTTATTAGTTTTTATGCATATTAGTTTTGGTTTTTATTTTCCTTCATAAAAGTTTTGAAAAATTCAAAAAAAAAAATCACTTTTGTATGTGTTTGTGTTTTTCTCAATTATTATTATCAAGGAAAATTTTTGTGTTGTTTTCTTAAGTACTTTAATGAGTCAATAATAAGACAATGATTGAAAATAAATTGGTTTTTAGATAGTGGATTTGTTTTTGTGTATGCTTAAATACCTAAAGTTATATTCATATATTATTACTTTCAATAAATTTTTTGAGCACATAATCAGTAATGCGTGATTTTATATTGTGTTTTGTAGAAAGTTTGCATGAATTAGATTACTTTATTATTAATTGAACTATAAAACTTACTTCATTATTACTTGAGGCGAAATTCTAGGTAAAAGAATTACGAAGAACATGATTTAGGCCATCTTTGTATAAGTTTGAGCCTTTCAAGCCTACCTAAAATATTATTTTTCACTAGTACCTTATTCGAGCCTTTAGGATGCATAAAGATGCATATTAGAGCCTTTTGTTCATTAAACCACATTTACTTGCCCTTTCTGAGCCTTAAATTTGTTTTTTCTACCTTGAACATATATAAGGAGAACTTTGATTAAATTGATATGAATATATGCTTGTGAGTTTGTTGAAGTGTTAAAAAAAAAAAAAAAAACAAAAGCAAAGTTTGGTGGCTAAGTATTTGGTGAATTTGGCTTTAGCATGTGTTTTTGTGTACAAAAAAATAAAATAAAAATAAAAATTGGGGTTTAGTGGAAAAGAAGGAAAAAAAAAAGAAAAAAGAAAAGCAAAACAATTGTGTTCAAAGAAAGAATATATGTGATTTGAAGAAAAAAAAAATATAATAAAAAGGAGAAATAGGAGATTTGTGAGCTTCTATTGAAAGTGAATTTAAAGGAAAGAAAGGAAAAAAAGAAGTTTTAAAAAAAACAAATTTTATAAGTAATTTATTCATTGATATTTAATTTTAACTTTCTTTCTTTGATTTATTATATCCTTATCATTTTCTTTCTTTTAGCCATTCCTTTAGATTTAACAATAAAAACCATATAGTTCTAATGATTCAAGGTAGTGCATTAACCTACATTAGTGGAGGTTCATAATTAAGTCAAGCATATAATAGTTCATAGTTTATTATCAATATCTAATTCTTATAAATTTATCCAAATGCATGATATTGAGTGTATAATTTGACTTCCACACACACACACACATACACAAACACACATTGGAAATATCATATATATTGGATGGAAGATAATGTATTGAGTTAAGCATATAATAGTAGTGCATTAACCTATATTAGTGGAAAGTGATAATTAAGTCAAGCATATAATAGTTCATACTTTATTATCAATGTATAATTCTTGTAAATTTATTCAAATGCATTATGTGTATAAATTGATCTCCACACACACACACACACACACATTGGAAGTATCATATATGTTGGATGAAAGATAAGGTATTGAGTTACATAATTACTTTGAAACCAGTTATGCAATCTTTGTGGCACCCTATTAAAGTATCTTATGTTCTTTAAAAAGTATCTTCTTCTTTACTAAACACTAGCAAATTTTAAGTTTGGAGGTATTTGTTAGGCATAAAATATGATGATTTTATGCCATATTTATAGCTTAGTATTTGTTAGTTTGTGTTAATTTGTTATGAAAAGATACTTAATTATGTATTTTTCTTAATCTAGGTGAAGGAGGAAGAATTTTAAGAAAACAACCATAAAATGGATTTCTTGGGTCGAATTATGTGGGTAGCAAGATTTGAGCTTAAACAGACCAAACATTGAGAAGATTCTTTAAAGATTCTATAAAAATTTCATTGGGAATTTCATAATGGAATTGGATGTCATATAAATCCTCACGATCTTACGATTTCAAATATCATATATTTTTGGATTCCGAGGTGCGAGTAAAAAGATATCGTCATTTGAAATTTGGAATTATAAATGAAAAATTCTAATTAAATGTACACCATTGATCAAGAAAGGGAATCAAGGCAATTCAAGGGTTAAGATTAGGAAAATTGGTGATAATTGGTTAATTTATCATTAGTAAGGCACATGTCATGTTACATGCTTCATTAAGGGTAAATTAGACTAATTAACAATTTTCCTATAAGGAATTAGAGAAAATGAAAGTTGTGGGGGATAAGTAATATCAAGTTTCCTTTGTACACATGAAATTCATCCAACTATCTTATTGGCTTAAAAAGATATCTTGTAACAGTACTATATTGAAATCAAAGAGAGAAAAAGGTTCGTAAGGTCCTCTATATATAGCTCCTACTTCATTAAAAGAATACATACAAGTTTAGAGAGTTATTTAGGAGCTTTTAGGAGAATTGAATATAAACAGATCAAATTGTGGGAGTTTCTTAAGTTCTCTTAAGGGTTCTAGGGTTGTAAAGTCTTAGAGTTTTGAAAGATTAATTGGAGAGCTTGGAGAATGCATAAATATGGGTTTGTTTCAAGAAGAAGGCCACGACTTGAAAAGCTTTTGGAGGATTTCTTCATTAGTCTTTATTCTCTTCTCTTATCTTTTTAATTGTGAACCTTATTATTTTTAATAATTATGAATGTTAAATTTATTTGTTCCATGAACTAATTTTCGTAACTAGGGCTATGATGCAGTTCTAACTATGAATGTTTAATTACTTTAATATATATTGAGTTTTATTTAATTAGTAATATATTTTGTTAATAAATCATTGGTATTTTTAATGCCTTCATAGGCCGGAAGGAATGAATGATTTTAATAATATTTGTGCTTAGAAAATGACAATATTATGGATCTACAACGAGTAACATGAATGAAAAATTGATTGAAAAATAATTTTATCTCATGCCATATTATTTTCTTAATCTATGCTTAATAAATTTGTAAGATTTAATTTATAGACCGAAAGAAATAAATTAGGTTATGTGAATATTATCAATTGTGAGTGGAAATTACTTTTTATTAATTTTGTAATTAAGTAGTATGGTTAACACAATTACGAGTTAATTAAATTTACATATTTAAGTAATTAAATTGAAATAGTTAGTGGTGAAGTCAAATGCTGTTTATAATTATTACTTTTACTCTCTTACTTGAAATTGATCTAGTTTTAATTGATTGATTTTGTTTAATTTAGTTTATTTAATTTTCAATTGTCATCTTAATTGTTAGTTCAAATATTACCAAAACCTAATTATTTTTAGTATTTAATTCTTAATCCATTTGGTAAGACAATCCTTAGTTTTCCACTTTATTACTTGAAAAAGATTCGTGCACTTGCGAGTTGATTTTACACATCCGGCATCACGAGGAATTCAAATGAGCCATACCTTATGATGCATGCTGTCTTTTGCTTATCCCTCTCTGCATTCCGAACTTGCCAATAACCAAACCATAGGTCCAACTTCATAAAGACCATGGTTTTGGACAACCGGTCAAACAAGTCTGCAACATTGGGCACAAGGTACTTCTTTTTGACTGTCATTCAGTGAACCATCTTGTTTCTTTTGAAATAGCACAGGGGCATCGTAAGGGGCCTTAGATGGTTGAATGCTACCAGCATCGATCAGCTCATCCAAATGTTTCCTCAATTCCACTAACTCCGATGGTGACATTCTATATGGTGCAGGAGCAAGATGTTTAGCGCCAAGTTCCAATTCAATCTTGTGGTCAACGACTCGCCTTGGTGGAAGTGTCTTTGGCAACTCCAGAGGCATGACATAGGCAAATTTCTCCAACACGCCAGCCATAACATCAGGCAGTTCCATAAATTTGTCGAGTTTCATCTCCATCAACACGGTAGCAAAGGTTTCCATACCTTTCTTCACACCTGCCTTAAATTGTAAGGTTGAAACCATGGCCATGCCACACATGGCTGTGCAGCAGAGTTGAGGGCCTTGATATGGTTAGAGCGTGCATTGACACTCAAGCCCAAGTCATCGGCCTTTCTCTGTGCCATAAAATTGTGTGTGGCTCCTGTATCCAATAAGGTCATCACTTTTCGACCATTCATTTGTACTGCAACATAAAAGAGACCATGTTGCAACTTTGGCTTCTCAACAGTCAGAATGTTTACTAACTGAAGCAGGGCAACCTGTGAAGGAGCAGCATCACCATCAACCGCATTGCCATCCTCGGCCACCAACGTATTGATTTTATCCCTCCTAGGACATTCACGGGCTTTATGGGGTCCATTGCAAATGAAACATCCTCAGGTGTTCTTCGATTTCTTATCCATCTTTGGCTTAGAGGTATCACCCTTCTTCACCTTTTCGTTGCCTTTTTTCTTGCCTCCCTTGGACTTCTTACCCTCACCACTCTTCTTTTTTTCACCGGAAAATGGTGTTGGGTTGGTGTATTTAAAGCCCAACAAGCCATTTGCGACAGTGATGGCAGTAGGCATTGTTTGCACACACTGCCTTCATATTCTGGTTGTGCCATCGTTACAAATCAGACATGAAATTGAAGAGCTTATCTTCCTCTGACATGTTCTTGATGTCCAATATCAACGAACTAAATTTCTTAACATACTCATGGATATTGCCGATATGTTTGAGTTTCTTTAATGACTCCCTAGCAACCCAGGACATGTTGCTAGGCAGGAATTGATCCTTCAATTCCTTTTTCAAACTTTCCCACATCTCAATCTTTGATCGGTTGGCATTCTCGTCATCTTGCCATCGAGTTCGCCACCATAGCTTGGCATCACCCAACATGTACATGTTGGTGACGGTCACCTTCTCATGCTATGGACAGTGAGCAATGGAGAAATACTGCTCCACATCCCAAAGGAAATTCCCTAATTCCTTTGCATTCTGAGACCAAATAAACGGTTTCGGATCAGGAACCTTGATTTTAGAAGGAATCACCTCCACAATTAGGAATGGCTGCCTGCAAAGACTTAAAGACAGCCATTTGGGCCTCCAATTCCTCCATTCTTACTTTCAGACCATCATTGAAAGTCATCAGGTCGTCCATAACCTTCACATGCTTGTTGTTCGTCTTCGAGATGAATGAAGTAAGGTTATGCACTAAACCATCCATGTTATTAGTAGCAATATTCATTTGATTCGAGAGAGTCATCATCGAGTCCAAAGAAGAAGCACCTAACAATTGCTCTGCACATGTAACATGCTCACGTAGGGCCTCCATGGCAACACCACTAGCCATAGTTGACGTAACCAGTGCAACCAAGCTCTGATATCAATTGTCACAAGGGTCAAATTTGCACATAAAGCACCAACTTTAGTTAGCCTAACTCATACACAACTGAGGGTCAATTGTGCAACGCATGCACACACAAAGTAAATAGGCAATCAAAATGCACAACACAACGATTCAAGGCACAAACATGATTAAGAAGTCTCTGCCCCAACCTTTTTTCTATTACTCTTTAAAAAATAGGAACACTTCACTTTCATCGGTCTAGTGTCTCATGCACTGTTACCTTATATAGGCTACAAAATCTTGCAGTTAACACCCTTAATTGCATGGGTATTTTGGACCAGTGGCACTAAGCCATTTGGCCATAAGTTTACCCTCCCATAACTATCTATTACATGTTGTCATAGCCACCAAAAAGCCACATGTTTGTGGCTCGAATCTCCAGCATCCCTTAATCATGCCACCATGCAAACCGCTGGGAACCATTAGTAATCGTCCCACAAAACTTACTCGAAGCACCACCAGATGTCAAGCAAAGCACCCTTACAATGCTACATGTATGCAGCTATCAATGGATTATAACCGTTATCCACACGTATCACTGCATATCACGTGCCAGGCATTCGCGCCCCCATGCATGCCCACAACCTGGAGCCTCCGCACATTGCCTTTGCACGTAAAGCTTACTGCTGTGCGCTGTTGCTTATACACACTTATTGCTGCACTCTGATGCTATGTGCTGCCAAATGCTACACATTGCTGCTGCACGCTGCCATTAGCACTGTGCAATGCTGCATGACTTGCCCACACTTAGTTCGACATGCTCATGTTTGTGCTCTTGTGCGCATGCTCTACTCACCATGCACACCCACGACTACACTTGTGCACATGTCCCATTCAAACATGCACACTCACGATCACCTATGTCCGTACCATTATACAAGCTTGGCTGCACATTAAGCCACCCTCTCGCACACATGCATGCATAGCTGCCCACACCATGCATTAGCTTTGAACTTATTTGCACATTTGCATGCATGACTCCTAACACCATACATTAGCTCTGTCCACAGATAGACACCTCGTAGTGCCATGCATTGATAGCCACGAGCTCGAATGACAAGGTTCACCCTCATAGGCACACTAGGCCATGCCTATGCCATGCCCTGGGCATGCTGGGCACCCTCCCATGCCATGCCCACCATGTCCATAATGAGGGGTCATGCACCACCCCCCTAAAGATCTTATTTAATCATTTTAGTCTGGTAGGATTAAATATGAAAATACCCGAGGAATCATAATGGTCGAGAACTCCCACCTAAAGACTCATCTTGCCACCAAACTTGACACCACACATATTCAATCCCAAACTAAGTCAAAACACTTTACCAAAGTTCCTTTGGTTAACATTTCTTTGAACAGCTACCACCATGCACCAACGCTTGCAATGCACTGCACCATTGTGCCATGCTGTGTGCCACCAGTGAAGGCACACAGCTGCACACACTAAGGGCCTAAGCATGGCACATGGCCACCATGCTTGGACCAACCCGAGGCTCAAGAGGCTGATAAACTTCCCCCACCTATGCTAGACGATGCCCTCGTCGTCAAGTGGAGCCTCAAATATTCTGTCACTAGGTCCTTAAATTGTCACAAGTTGGCATCTTTCTCCTAAGATGCATCAGCCTTGAACTCTCATTTCCACTGCACAAGGAAATCAGTCTGCCTCATTTTCTTGTTGTATCTCACAATCTGATGATCAAGGATTTTCTCTAGCTCTCTTTGCTTGACGCCACTCTGGATTCTCCACATCGTTATAGAACAGTCTTAAAAAACTCACATGAAAAGTGGGGTTGATCTTCATCCAATCAGGCACCAACAATCTGTAGCCACATTCCCAACCTTCTTCATAACCTCAAATGGTCCCTCATACTTATGAACAAGGGACCGGTGCAACCTGGAACTCCAAGGGTCTCCTCTTTTGGTCAGCATATTCTTCATTCTCCTAGAAGCTTTGGCCAAGCTATCTTTAGCTTGCTCAAGCAAGTCTTGCTTCTCATAAACAAATCTGTATGCTGTGAGGCGATCATCATTCCTCCTCTGCTTTACCACCTCTTAAGGCGTCATAGGTCATTGGCCAAGAGCCACCTCTGTAGGGCTCAAGCTTATAGTCGATGACTTGTGAATATTATAGCATAATTGGGCAACATCCAACAAGCTAATCCAATTTTTCTGACTAGTGGTCACGAAATGTCTCAAGTAGTCCTCCAACAGCTCATTCACCCTCTCTGTTTGTCCATTGGTTTGACAATGATTTGCTATGGAAAACTTCAACTCAGAACCCAATAGCTTGAACAATACCGTCCAAAATCTCCCAGTGAAACATGCATCCCTATCGCTGACAATATCCTCCAGGATTCCAAAATACTTCACAAAGTACTTGTGAAACAGCTCCCCAACCATATCAGCAAGGCAGGCATGCAGCGATGAACAATGCATATTTAGAGAACCTGTCCACCACCACCAGTATCGATCGCATGTCATCCACCTTAAGTAGCTAATAGGCATCCTTCTTGTGGAGAAGAACGTGGCAACAATATACACCATATGTACCAAAATAACTAAAATAACATGTTAAATGATAAATTTATCAAAAAATAATAAATGTTATTTTAATTATCCTTTTACGCAATTATGCGAGTGGGACCCATTCTAATTGCTTGTTTTTTTACTATAAGTCTAGTTGGTAATGAGCAAAGATGATAAACACCCAGTTGTATGGGTTAAAACTTGTAAATCCCAACTTCAAAGTTGATAATGAAATTCTCTTTTTCTTTGTTTTTAATACATAACATATGTATATATATATATATATATTAGAAAAAAAATTGGATAAGCATGCTAAAAATAACAATAATAATAATATCCCCAAAAAAAGAAAAAAAAATAACAACAATACTAATATCCATAAAAAAAAAAAAAAAAAAAAAAAAACCCAAACAAGAACTATAAACAAACATCATCGGTGGGCAACACACTAGGCCCCTATCAAGTATGCAGTATAAGAATTGGATGTCGGATAAAATTATCTCAATTTGATATTTGATGTAACAGTTAACAAGATTAAAAAAAATTGAATCTACCCAAATAAGCCCCTAGAATGGAATAACTAATCTCATATTAAAAGATGGGATAATTTTATCCAATCCAAATTTTATTTTTTGTGATTTATTTATTATTTATATTAATCTTTTTTTTTGAATTTTTTTTTGAATTTTTTATTTTTAAATCTTTGTTTTTTATTTTATTTTATTTTTATTTTTGCCGGCAGTATCATTTTTTTTTCTTCTTTTCCTCTTTTCGTTTTCGTCCTTGTTATTTTTTTTAATTTTTAATTTTTTCTTCTTTTCCTCTTTCGTTTTCTTCCTTTATTATTATTATTATTATTATTTTTTTTAATATTTTTATATTATCTTCCTTTTCCTTGGTTTCTTTCTTTTTTTAGTCTATCTTTTTTTTTTTCAATCTTTGTTTTTCTCTTCTTTTTTTTTTCTTTTTAATTGCATCAGCTATAGTTCAAATTGTTTTCTCCTTACCTTCCAAGTTTCTTTCTTCTTTTATTTATTTTTTAATTTGTTTTTTATTTTTTATTTTTAGTTTTGCTTTAACGTTCTTTCCTTTCTTTATGGATGTTTAGATTAATATATGCAATTTTACTAATTAATATTAATGATTTTATATTTTAATTAGACAATTAAAAAAAAAATAGATAAAGAACTTATATTTTTAACAACTTTTTCTGAGCCACATCGTGGCCTGAGGGAGCCATATGCCCCGAACTGATAAATTTTTTTTACATCTTAGGTGTGTTTTTAAAATCTTTCTAGAAATTCACCTTATGTTACCTAACGTGGCCCCCGCCTAAAGTAAAATTAATTTCCTTTTTTGTCCCTATTTTATGCTATTTTGAAACTTTTATTCATTTTTAATAACCCTTTAATATTCTTCCTTGTGGGTATCCCACTTGACTTACTAATTATGAATATTACTTTAAATAATTTACAATTTCATAATTTCTAAATCTAAAATTCTTTTTTTTTTTTTTTTTTTTTTTAATGAAAAGAATCTCTTAGCCAATAATCTAAACAACCTACATTTGTTTCACCATATTGACACAAACCAACCTTCTAAAAGCACGAAGGCCCTATCTAAGTACACCTAAGCATGATGATGCGTTTAAATAAGGCCTTGTATAGTAGCAAAGCTTAGAAAAAGATGGTTAATAATGTGATAACCCTATAAGGGGCACTTAGTGTGAGACTTTTTATTGAATTTTTTTAAGGTTATTTTTTTATAATAAAAAGTGAAAAAATAATTCATAAGAAATTAGAAAAAAAAATAAATAAAAACTATGAAAATAATAGTGTTAAAAAATGGAAACTTCTTTTAAGGATAATTTAAAAAGAATAAAATTAGAAAGAGTACAAATATAATATATAAAGAAGATTTAAAAAAAAAATTAGAAAGAGTACAAATATAATATATAAAGAAGAAGATCTGTATTGGAGTCCAAAAAAAAATTAGACAGGATTTAATTAGACTATGATGATATCTAAAATATATATTAATCTAAAATGTATTTTAATCTAGAAATGATTAAATAATTATAAACTTGTAATATATACTATTGAAATTAATTTGTTATTTGAAACTTGAAAAATATGATTTTCCATGAATATATTATAATTAAGTATTTGTTAATTTATGTTTATTGCATATATAATTATGATATAGACTTATATATATTTTGATATTCAAAATATGAATTATTTTATTTATTTAATAATCTTACAATTTTAAATAATAATATGATAGCGTAATGTCTTTTATGCCTAAACTTCCGCGTAGACACATCTTTGGCCCATAAGGTTTGAAGCTTGATATCATTACCTTACAATGCCTTATGCCTTTTAGAATTTTGATAAAAACACAATATACAAATTAAAATATATTAGAAAACTATTAAAATACACAAAAAAAATAAAAAATAAAAAATTATGTAACTCTATTTTAATACTGTTATTTTTATTTTTATTTTTTTTAGGATAACATACATATATATATATATATATGAATCGATAGTATTTTACTTACTTATATTTATTATTAATTTTCTATAGAACTCCAATTGTATATATTTTGTTTTATTAGAGTTTTCATAATATTTTGAAGATTTGAAATAATTCAAAAAGTTTGATAAATAATTAATATTTTTTTATGAATTGATATATGATGGAGTTGAAATCTTATCATACATATCTTTTTTTCATATATTGCTTTTTTCTTTTGGAATTCAATGTTGAATACTAACAAATGTTTTTTTTTTTTTGGCCTCTCACTATAAACATCCTGGCTCTGCCCGTATTTTTCAGTTTCTCTTCCACCAACTTTTTCATTTTCTGTTTTTTTTCCTTGTTTATTTAATTTAATTTTTTTTTATTTTATCATTTTTCTTAATATCCTCCATGGTGTGACCTAAACATACTTTGTGCATGAGCTATTCACAGTATTCGTAATATCAATTAGTGATGGACACACCTTTGATGTTGTAGATTCGAGCCAACTTTTTCAATTTCTCTTGCAGCAACGTTTTCAATTTTTTTAATATCATTTTTCTGAATATATTCTACTTATCAACCTTTTTTTCATCTCTTACACTTTTACAATTATAATTATTTAATTCAATCAAAATGGTTATCTATAAATTTTTGGTGATTCAATAGTTCATTGCTTTTTTTTTTTTTGAAGGATATAACAGTTATTTACTTGTGAATTAAACTGAATTACAATTATAATTATTTAATAAAATTAGGAAATTTATTATGATTGCCAAAAGCATTTAAATTACTTTTTTCCTAAAATACTATTCAAAAATTAAAAAATGTTTCTTTTTTCTTTTTAACCCTACTTTTTTTTTTTGGATAAACTTTTTAACCCTACTTTGTTAATGAATAATTTAATTACTTGGATTATGTTTAATTAAATATATGTTACAGTTTAGAATATGAATGTATTTCTCCAAAATAAAAATTAAAAACCAATTTAAAAATTAGATACATGCATACAAGCATATATATATAAATAACAGATATTTTTGTAAAATATATGTGTACTATTACCTTATAAATAACAAATGTAAACGACCTACGAATGGATTTTGGTGGCTTAAGCTATTGAATCATCAATTTTTATTGTTTTTAATTGTTAAAACGTTCCAGCAACCAATTTTGTGATGCAAGCAGTCAGTCCATATAATCTATAATTTTCTGTGATACAAACCCCATCTATGTGAAGAAAATCGGAAAAATTTGATCTATATTTCTAGGCCACCACTTGTAAAGAAGATCTTTTATTATTATTATTTTTATCTACTGATAAGCAAGCTCATGTATAATAAAGGCTGAATTATAATATTCATTTACCATTCCAACGATATTGAATATGGTATTGTGTATCATCAAGGCTTATAAGCATTTCATTCTAATGACACGGTGGCTGATCTGATAGTTTAGTTGAAGGCATATTTTGTTTTTTAATTCTATTTTGAAAGTCTACTATTCAGCAAAAGAAAGAGTAACAGCAGGTACTAAATGGTCAATGCAAGTATCAGTATAACTAAACAAATGAAGTAAAAAGATAAGCAAACTAACAATGAACTTAGAGTTAGCTACAAGACTATATATAAGACATGGAAAGGTTGCCCCACTACTCTAAAACTCTTCTTTAGAGCTATTACAGCACACCTAAAGCTATTACTTATGCAACATCAACAAAATAATGACTTTACAGGGAATATAACACACAAGTTTGATGTTATGATGTCTAAAATCTATCAAATTGACCATCCTTGCTTGGAAGCAAACAATACATATGGAATAACTTACTACATGAACTATTAAACATCACATAATTATTGTTTAGAAATGCATTTCATAAATGACTAAAAATGAGCCAACCTATATTCATTCATACTTCGGATGATATAAGAGGTATTCCCAATGTAACACTATCACTTCAAATTTCATATAAATATATCAAATCACCACCCGTTCATTATAATCCTAAAAGGACATGTGTGTTATGCCATATCTTATTTGCAAACAATTGTATATTAAAAATGCCGAAGTCGATATATCAATCATTATTAACATGATGCCACTATTAACAAATCATTTTTAAAATATAGTTGAATGTTTGATCCCATTGAAATATAATTTCAAAGGTTGTTGAGTGTCCCAACATTAGAAGACCCACAATGAAATAATAAGACAAGAGAACCGAAATGTGCAAAACAGAGGAGAAGAGCAGATTAAAAAAAACAAATGTGAACCCTCATTGGCCATCATCTACAGAACGGTGCATAACAAGGTAGCGCAGAGTATTTTTCTTGCAATCAAAACATTAGTAAAGGAGATGGCGCTGCCGTAGATACTTACCCAATGTGCAATGTGATATGGAGGCCACCCTTAAGCTACATTTGTTGATGCCATAGAATGTGCAATGTAGGAAGACAATGCATGTAAACTGTGGAATGAAGCACAAATGTTGATATCGCCGCCGCACAGTACTTGGGCCTTATAATGCCGGACACCGAATTGGAGTAAATAACACCGAATTGGAGTAAATAAGTAGAAGAAAGAAGGAAAACTTTAGAAATTGACGACGAATAGTCTCCGGTTGATACCGCACATGTTATGGGGCTATTTGGGAGCACAATGATTTAGGGCTCGATATGCCTTTTAATTGTTGCGAACCAGAGCAGAATAGTAGAAGCAAAACAAAAGAGAACGTAGGAAAGAAATGGACATAGGCAATGGAGTGTCAAAGATGGATGGATGGTGTTAATTGAGAAGGAAGGTTCGTGAGTGTTTAGAGAAGATGAGTGCAAGTTTACTTAGAAAATTCTTGGGGCTGCTATGATGTCAAAAATGCACCGTTTTGAAGGTTACGGACAAAAACACTGCATTTTGCACTTTTTTAAATATATTTAAAATATTTTAATACATTTTCTATATTTATTTGCCGAACCGGGAGGCCGAAACACTGCATTTTGCATGATTCACGAACAATGACGATTAGTTGTATGAAACTGAAGTTAATTGGGCAAGCGTTTTCAAAATGTTGAGTGGCATATTGAAACATTCATCACTGTTTTGGGCAAAATTGTAGCAAAAATTATGGCGCCATAATTTTTGCTACAATTTGTGACAAAATCTAAGTGGCAATACAGATTAATTTGTAACAGATACTATGGTTCTACCAAAGAAATGTGACAGTTGTGATTATTATAATTGAATGAAGCATGCTAATGTGACATTGGCAAAAATTATAACTGTTGCTCCTCTTTCAGTTACAATTTTCGTTGTCTCGAGGAAAATTTTGTAAGTATCGCCAGTTTTTTTGTAGTGATCACCATGCAATTTTGGGGTGCTACCTCTGAAAATTCCGTTTGGTCCTTCAGTCTTCCATATGTGACAAATTGATTCGAACCACCCTACACCTAAGAGTTCACAGCAAAATTTATAACTTTCAAATATAAATCATTAACAAATTCCATGCCAGAATACCAGACCAAAATAAGACTCCGGTGCTTCCTAAGAAACCTAAGATGAAGCATCTTCACATGCATAATCTGTTCTCATCAGTGATGAGGTAAATTATGTTCCACAGCAAATGCGCTCCTCACCCTGTCCTTATTGAACATGGTCAAATACTACTACGTCTATGTGACACTTGCTTAGAGAACACAATCAAGGGGTAGACATTAGCAGATCTACGTCATGGCTAGATAGATGAAAATCATACGAATCAATACAAAATGCAACATATACTTCAAAGTAGATCCCTCTATTTGCAATCTTGTTTTGACAAAATCTAAGGGAGTGGTTAGATAAGCATGAAATCCTGCAAATTTAGACAATAAATCGCAGTTCAGGCAAGAGTACTTGCTGATTTTTCAACCACAGAAGCCTTCCAGCTTCCCGGTTTAAGAGGCAAGGCACATACCTCTATCTAATCTCATAATATAAGTCTCTCCAAGGCGCTACTAACATATTGAAATTTGGATGGATACTCCAGTTTTGCTTCCCATATTCTGTCAAGTCTTCAAGGCTTCGTCGAACATAACCCTGAAAATTGCTGGCATTATTAACTACTATACCACAAATAATATATGTAACAAACAAAAGCAAAAACTGAAGACAATTAAATGATTATAGAGGAAAATATAAATATATATGTATATATGTATATATATAAGTAAAGAAAAAATTTTACAAAAAGAAAGAAAGAAAGAAAATAAGAAGATGCCATATCAACAAAAGGCTCAGTAACTCCAGGAGTTATACCCCTATAAAAGCCTACGAGACTAGTTCGTTCAAGAATACTACCACACAATCTGGTGAATATATCAGCACCAAAAAAAAAGAAAAAAAAAAAGCATAGTATTTCTTCAATTCAGTCACATAGCGGATGATCATATAAAAAGTTATTTAAAAATGATCATGCTATTAGTTACTTCAATACAAAATAAATCTATAAGAAAAAAAAAATCAATTTTTTTAATATGGATGCATATAATGGTAGCTTAAATATTTCACAACACATACACTTGACTTTTGACACAAAAAAATTATAAACTGCTAAAAGAAAAAAAAAATAATAATTTTCGCCTTAATAATCCATCAGTAATGCCAGACTGATCGTACCATCTGCAGTATGCTTTTCTTCTTCTGCAAAATTTATTATTATTAATTTCCAATTTCAAGTGCCAAGAAGCATTGAGTAATTTATTAAAAAAAAAAAAAGTCCAAAAAATAAAAAGATTCAAAAATTGTGTATTCTCCTTGTTATAATGTTACACTAATCATCCACAAGATTATATATACAAATATATATATATATATATATAATATTGTAACAAAAAACTCAGACTACAATCACATGAGTTTATAATCAGTCAGATAACTGCCCATCACTTCACAAACAACGTACACTCACAATCATTCAAAACATTTTAATGACATTGAAATTTTGGAACCAAAAAATTGAAATTTTTATACATATAAATCCCCGTGCAAACCTGGACTCAAAAGTTGGGATGATTGATAGCCTTTATTCCCTATCACCAACATATTGAAATTTGTTTGTGTTCAATACAAGTTTGCTGCTCCATTGTGGCCGACTGCACGAAGTCTGGCTACCAGACACTGCAAGGTCTTCAAGAAATGTGATGAAAAAGTAACTAAAGAATCCATTAGGCTTCAGCGTCACTGGCATAACCACTTGCAAAGCGTTGTAAAAGATGCTGACATATTATTTACAGACCATATAGTTCTTTGATAGGTCAAACCAACCAGTGAAATATATGAAAATTTAGTAACTGATAGATCAATTTTTCACAAAAGATGGAAGCCAAACCAAGAAACCGTTACTTTGCATGTATCTGCTCTGTCAACTGTTGCAAACCTTGTTGGATAAGCCTAAGAAACAGCAGGATATGCAGCAGGTAAGTAATTCTTATCAACAGCATGAGCATGCTACAATAAAATGTTTAGAGGCATATGTGGATCATAAAGTCGCAAACGGAAGCTATAGATGATATATTGTAAAAATAAATAAATAAATAAATAAATTCTCAGAGATACTTTACCATAATTATGAACTAAAATAACAACATAAAATAGCATCTTGAATTTCAATTACTTCATAAGGACTTAAAAAACAAAAGAACAAACAATACGAGCTTGTTTTTTAGTGTAATACTTCAAATCAACCTCTTCACAAATAGCAATCTTATTAGATAAATCTAAGCTGTTGGCTAAGTGAGTCTTCCTTAACGAATACACACAACACCTTCAATTCTTATCAACAATATTAAGCATGTTAAAATAAAATGTTGAGGAGAGGCAAATGCATATCATAAAGTCACAAACAGAAGCTAACGATAATTTATTAAAAAAAATAATAATAACGGTAAATTCCTGGAGATTTCTTACCATCATTATTAACTAAAATAACAACCTAAAATAGCATCTTGAATTTCAATTAGGACTGAAAAAACAATAGAACAAACAATATGAGCTTGACAAACAGTATTTTCGCTGGTGACGTGAATATCTGTGCAATATCGTTGTTTAGTGTAATATTCCAAATCCACCGCGGGTAAAGGTGCCGGTTCTAGGAGAACAATCATCCCAAAAGAGTCTTCGATCCTCGGCTTGAGCTTGCTCTTCACAAATAGGAATCTTATTAGATAAATCTAAGCTGTTGACTAAGTCGTTCCTTAAAAATATACATGGCGAGCAAACAATATGAGCTTGACAAACAATATACTGCTGATGACATGAATATCTGTGCAATCCCGTCTAGTGTAATACTTCAAATCAGCCTCTTCACAAATAGAAATCTTATTAGATAAATCTAAGCTGTTGGCTAGGTAAGTCTTCCCTTGACGAATATACAGCACCTTCATATATCTAAATGACAAAAATCATAAAAATATATAACTTTCTACCTCAATTAGGGGGCATTAAATTGAAAGAAAGCCTTGCTTCCATTATCGCTTTAAGGATTTTGTTCGTCTATAACTTTGTAACTCAGATTCTATTGCTTGGATACTAATTGATTGTGAGGGCCTTTTTTATGGGAAATTTAAAAAAGTATATATATGATAACTAACATTTTACAACTGCTCCATACCATTCAGAAATAAAAGCTGCTGAGAGTATTATAAAGGTGATCAAAAAATTTTACTAAATTAGATAACGAGAATAATAAAATAAAACTATGCTAACAAATCAGGTACCCCATGGCCAAAATAGTCCAAATTGGAGAATAGAATGACGTATCAGAACTCAAATATCTCTAAAAATTAAGAGACATTATGGCACCACTCAAACAAGAAACAACATACTCATCACAAACCAAACTGAATGGATGTTCAAGAGCAGCAATTCCACAAAGCTTCCCATCAAAGAAATCTCTCTCAATATTCTTCCGATCCAGCTTCATTCAACAGCAAATGTTAAAACAAAATAAAGACAGAATTTGGTCAATGCCAATTAGTGCGAGCATGAATTTCATATCTAATCAAATGAAAAATAGTGCCAGCAATAAATTCGCACCAAAGAAAACATGAAAGTTATGTATGTAGTGGAAAATTGAAGATTGTAAATTATACATAAATGCTACCAAACAGAAAACACCGTCTCTTGGTCATTTAATCTCAGTATAAACCCACTCTCTTCTCTCTTCTTTATTTTTAGCTCTAAGCCAAACTGTTGGCAGGGACAGATAATAAACTTAAATTCTCCCTCCTCTTCTCCATGCAAGCCACACACAGTGATGCTGCTAGTAAGTTTGATAGATAATAAGAAATAGAATAATTAGGATTTATTAGGATTTTAAATTATGCGATTTTATTATGACTTTTTTAGTTTTCTAGTTTAATTAGATTTAATTTCCTTAGTTGATTCTCTTGTTATAAATACGGCTCTTTATTCATCATTGAATAAAGTTATTGATATGTGCCACTGAAGACTCTCTGTTTTCCCTCCTTTTTCTTCTATTTCTCCTGCTTCCTCTCTTTTCGCTTCTCTTTACTATTTTCCTGCATCAAACAATTGATATACAAGTGTGAGAACTCAATTATGTATCATCAATCCAGAATTCACATCAACCAATCCATGGTTATTTTTGACTGATGACAAGTGATTTTCTTGTCAAAGTTTTACGCAACGTGAACCATGAAAATTAGTGGCACCACTTATCTACCGCGGCCACTTCACTATGAGCCTAACAAGTGTAATAAGAGACTAATGCCATATATTGAGAAGATCCATATTCAGATATATATGGACTTTAGCCACATCTGTACTTGCAAGGAGAAGCAAAAAATATTCTCCATTCCAAAGAGTCTCTTTGCATTTGGCTTAGGGATAATATTTATTAGCCTACATACCATTATAACGAATATGTAAGGTGAAGAGCATACTGTCCTAAATAATGAAGCAAGAATGATAAGCACTATATAAGCCCTTTCTGGCATGGCTTCTCAAATGCTATTTTTGGCTTTTAAGACTCAAAAAGTGCCAATGGTATTGTTTGGACAGTTTCATGGAAGTGGCTCAAGCCTCCAAAAGAGCTTCTAACCAGAGCCAATCAAGAGTAGCTTCTCAAGAAGGTCTTCTGGAGTAGCTGTAAAGAAGCAGAAGCAAAAGCCACCTCAAACAGGGCCATAGAGTCAATGAGATAAAGGGCCGTCTCCTGTAGAATCTTATTCCTATCACAATCATTCAAACTTAATTACTATATTTCTATAGACTTCCTAAAACTTAAAGGGAGAAACTTCTGGAAAGCAACATAAGGCATATCGAATTAAGTAATAAATCATACCATATAGGAACAAACTTTTACAACCCATGAAATTGATTATGCCTATGCGTGGCATGATACAAGTTCACATAGTTTACATGATTTACAGAGAGCAATGCAAGGAAGTCCATGCCGAACCATTTCTGATGTAGGACAGAAAGGGAAGGAGAGAAAATTGAAAATTGATAGATAGGTTCTAGCATCACACTAGAACAATTTTAGGAATCACTCTTAAAAACTATAGGTATCAAACCTAAGTTTTGTTTGCATAACACAAAACCAGAGAAATAATTTTGAGAAAAGTACTTGTATTACTAATCAACTTCCACTAAATGGGTTATAAAAATCCTATTTATAATAAAATCACTTAACAACATTAGGAAACTAGAATAATAAAAAACTTAATTAAATAAGGAAACTAAATAATAAACTTTACTAAAACTAAACTAATAATAAGAAATCTAATAAATATAATAATATTAAAATCCTAAAAATCATAAAACCTTAGTAACCCTAGTAATTATAATCCTATGTGATCTCCATCGTTCTACATCATTCTCCCCTTCTTAGAGAATGAGACTCCTAAAAGTTTAAAGCTCAAATCATAAAGCAATAAGCGAAACTTCAAGAATGATAGTATTAGCGGCATAAACTCAAACTTGATGAAGAGGACTACATGACTAGCAAATTTTAGGACATCCAAGGTCAACAAAAGCCTTTCATTCAAATAATCTTAGTTCAACTTGTTACATTTAGGTTGTGTAGGTAGTGGTCTAAGCAAGATGACAAGCTTTTTAGGTAAGAGTTCAGGTAAGATAACAAGTTGTGTAGATAAGGGTTCTAGTAAGGTGACAGGTTGTGTAGGTAAAGGTTCGGGTAAGGGTCGGATAAGGTGGCAGGTTGTGTAGGTAAGGGTTCAAGTAGAGATTCCAGTAAGGTGGCAGGTGGTGTGGATAAAGGTAAAGGTTCAAGTAAGGATTCAAGTTTAGAATCAATAGACTTTGTGAATACATGCTAAAAAATCTGTTCTGATAATTCTTCAGATCTTCGTAAGCTAAAGTGAGGAAAGAGTGCTGAAGTAGTTGTGCTTGTCAGGACCCGTCCAAAATTCTTCCCCGGAACCCTAGACAAGCCCTGATCCCAGGGAAATACCACCGAATCTTCTAACGGAAAATCCGGCGGCACCTCCCCTAAGGATAGGACTTACCAAAAATTACCTGCACTGAAAACACACTTCTAAATTCATCCCCTTATTCTTCCTGCAAAACTACAAATTGATTCCACAAATTTACAGCACTTCACAACAATAATAGCAACCCAGTGCATAAATAAAACATAAGTGTCCAGAATAGTATACAGAGATTCATGAAGTGCTATTCAATAGAAAATACAACAAGATGAAAGAAATAATACAACTGAAATGAACGAGTACAAAAGTACTTCTCGAAACACGATAGCGGTGGAGAATTGGTTCGCCCCGGAAGAATGTCTACCACCCCTTGCACCTAAGGGAACGGAATTTAAAAACGTGAGATGCTAATCATCTCAATGAGTGACCCTAGCTACTGAACACTTTTAATAATAATAATAATAATAATATAACCAATAAGGGAATTTAATTAATACCGGCAATTTAAATAGGTAAATAAATAATAGCAGTTGGAAATAATAATTTCCCTCAAAACTCTCACTAATCACTCCGTTGGGAATGTTCCCTTTTTAAAACATTTTCACAAAACCCGATATTCGTAATCCCGAAAACCAAGGGATTAAACCATTTAATAAACAATAAATACATAAATAAATACCCCAATATAATTAAAATGTAATAAATTATAATAAATAATTTTTGAACACCTTTGGGGTTTGAAACTTTATCTGAAAATTACACTTGACGCACCACACCATATACCGGTGATGCCTTCCGATACCTAGCGTCCTGAGCACCGACCGGCGGGGAGATTAAAGAGAGAAACTTGCAAACAGTACTTTGGCATCCCGACAGTACCGCTGCTGAAACCGTCATCCCGGCCAAGGAGAGGGGCAGCTGTGGCCTATATTAAACTTGCCTGCCCACGGTCCAATGGCAACTCACTGGAGACATAATACTTGCGTGCTAACCACATATACATACACCAGAACACCAATACTGTATGAATGCGTCTAAAATAATTATTAAATCAACCGTATCGTTCTTTTCAAAATTACCGTGGGAAATATACCAATTTTTACATTTACCATCTCACATATTTTCATTTAACAACCCGGTATGAAAACATCGACAACCCGGTTTAATTTTTTCTCGTAATACGAGGTTCAACAAAGAAAATACCGTGGGCATAATTATAAAATTAAACCACCAATTTAAACAAATATTTTTATAAAATATTTAAACCAATTATGCCCAAAAATAATATTTAAAACCACATACGATTTATTACTAAAAATACCTTGCTCATGCATAGTAATTAAAATTAAATCACAATAAAATCATAATTAAATTGCACCACATGAGCATAATTCAAATACCAATTAAACACCAATTAAACATAATTAATTGCCCCAAAATATTTTTAAAGGTGGGTCACTCACCTTAAGTGCGTATATCAGCTAAGATCCTCCGCAGGATCAATTCCACTACTCGCATGCGCACCTAAAACATCCACAGTACACCAACCAAATATATTAATATTTTAATCGGGTAACTCCCAAATGGGTACCCAGGGAGCGAACACAAACGACAACTAAAAATTACGAGTGATATACAGAATCGATGCTTGAGTGATGAGGATCACGGATTCGGTCTTACTTTCCGGAGATCGGACCCGAGGTGGCCGGAATCTCGTCGGAAAGCTTTCGGGATTCGACTCCTCAATTCTCCTAAACCGTCGCGAATTGGAGGAAAAGGACGCCGAATTTGGATTCAGGGGGTCGAAATTAGTGGACAGGGACCGGCGGTGCAACTGGGTACTCTCCGGAACAGTGACTTCCGGCGAGCCACCGTGGTCACCGGCAACCGTCGCCGGCGGCGGCACGTGCGGTGGCCGTTGGCTGAGATTTTTGGCGGTTTTGTAGATCGAGGGGAGGGGATTCCAACGGGACCGGCGGTGAGGCAAACGGAGGCCGGACGGCGGAGAGATCGGGGTTTGAAGATGTTCAGCGCCTCGTCGAAAAACGCTCCGATCTCGGCACGTCGGAGGTCCGGTGGCCGTGAAATTTGGTGGGTTGGCCGGAAATGAGGAGGTGGTGAGGGGTGGCTGGCGCGTGTGCCCTGAAAATGGCCGAAAATGGGTCAAACGGCGGTGGAGGGGAAAATCGCCGCCGAACTTCGCCGGCTCGATCTGGGCGCGTCCGGCGACCGGCGGTCATGAGATTTTGGGGTTTGGCCTGAAATGGGAAGGCTCTCCCGTTTGGCCGGTGCGTGTAGCAAGGGTCGGCTGGAAAATTGAACGATTCCGGCGGCCGGTCGTCTCTCTCTCTCTCTCTCTCCTCTCTCTCTTTCTCTCTCTTCCCTAGCGTTTTTGCCAAATAAAAGCCACCGTGGGTGATACTGTTCATCCACGTGCACTTAAGCCAGATATAATAAAATATTACGGTATCCGGCGAACTTCAAACATCCATAACTTTTTAACCAGATGTCCAATTTAAGCGTGCCGCTAGTCTATGAACTCGTATCGATAAGTATTTTACAACCATACAAGAGTCAAAACAAATTACACAACAACAAAAAGTCAACTTCCGGCACCTTTTGGACTGTTTGCACCTCGACTTGTTTTGCCCATAACTTTCAAACCGTAGCTCCGTTTTTGACGTGCTACTAGTCTACGAACTCGGGGCATCATGCACTTCACCACGGTATCCTGGTCAACTAGAAATTTCAACTGGAACAAAAAGTCAACTTTTTACCCACTCGGTCAACGGTCAACCTCGGTCAACGTGCACGAATTTCGATGTGATTTGGGTCGGGGTGTTATAGTGCTTGCTGGTTGCTTTTCATTATTTTGGTTGTTGTTGGCTTTAGAAGCTTTATCTTGTTTACTTTTAGTAGAAGCTCTACTAGACCTAGATACTTACGCCTCAATGTTGCCAACCCAAGCTTCAATCTTGCTAACTCGAGCTTCAACATTGCTAACCCGAATATTAAGAGACTCTAGTTGTACTACCATATGTATCAATGGTTCTTCATATAAACCTCTATTCCTTCCAAATCATGTAATCATGACTTTTTAAGTCAAAGAAACAATTTGATCAGCGGGTATTGTTCATGTAGAGTATTGTTTAAGAGAGTATTGCTCACATGGCTACTGTTCATGCAGCGGCATTGTTGCAGGACCTGCCCTGGGAGCCTCTTAAGATCTCTTGGGTGGTCCTGTCAGGTGAAGCCCTATTGGACGATCCTTAGAGGATATTCAATGGAACCTCACTTAAAATGTGGACAAACGAACATATGCAATAATAATAATACTTCAATATTTTATATATAAAATGATAACAGCATATAGATTCACAACTATAGTCCATAACTATAGCCCGTCATGCTAAAGGCCATAATTACATATATGATATGGTCAATACTATAGTCAAAATCTAGATCAAAGCATTTTAAAAGTATTTGTAAAATTTAGAAGAACAACTGATACAAATAAGTCTCAAAAGATAAGGATAAAAGAGAAAGATAAGTACTATTGTTGCAGTGGAAAACACGAAATAACAAACGGTGCACGAAGTAGACTATCACTAACTGCCTAGACCTAGGAGAATGAATTTAAAACAAATAAAATGTGAGATAAAGAAATCTCAGTGAGTGGCATAGCATAATAAAAAAATAATAATTTTTTTTGTAAAACTTTCTCTCAAGACCTCTCGTTCCACTCGTTTGAAAAGTCTTTCGTTTAAAAACCATTTCATAAAACCCAAACATGTACCCCAATTCAATATTATAAAACCGATGCTCATAAAGGTATAAAGTGAATGATATTATAATATTATAAAATATTTTAATCAAGATATAAATATTGAGCGTAAAATATTATAAACACAATTTCACAAAGTAATTGTGAAAGTGCAGTAATAACCACAATATTAGAAAACCAACAATATACTTAGAACATATATAATGTACCATACAATATACCAAATCATAAACCGTGAAATACACTCACCTTATGACCCATAATGTATAAAGGGTATCGTGGAAATAGTAAATCGTTGGGATGTATCCAACCTCATAATCCTTGACAATAATAAACTGTTGGAATGAACCCAACCTCGTGGTCCGTGGTAATAATAAACCGTTGGAATGAATCCAATCTCACGGCTCATGTTAATAAGAAATCATTGAGATGAACCCAACGTCACGGGTCCATGGAAAACCCGCGCTATAATATAAGACTGATCCAAAACGCTGGTACTATATGGTACATTAATTAAAAATAAACACTACAGTATCCATAAAACAATCTTATGAGATCGTACTTTTCCAAATAAAACTATATCATAAATCATAATTTAATATTCAAACTCAATAGCTTATTTAAATATTTCAAAGATTTCAAATCATCATTTTATGCTAAAACCAGAAATACCACAGTAAAATATATATCACTATAAACCAATTTTAAGCACATAAAATTATAAAATATCTGAATATGCTTAAAATTATATAATTTTCAATATGTTTTCTTAGATCAATTATTTTCCAAAATAATTTAAAACCTACATTCAAATACCAAGATATTTAAATAGCATGATCCACAAGTTCACTATGAACTCATCAAAATTAAAAATCATTTAAAATATTATCAAAATTTACATAAAATAATAACATATATATATGTAAATGCTTATATTCATATATGCATAAAGTAATCATTTAAATCAAATGATATATATATAAAATAATCAAACCTTATATATTATACTACATGCCTAAAACATTTTAAAAATATAACCACTTACACGACTGTAGACGCTCACTCCTACTCCTCTGCAGGATCGTCTCCAGGCTTAACACAAGTACCTATAATATAATAAAATATTTTTCAGGCTCTAACAATTAAACCAAATACATTCGTGTATACTAAATGTCTTAAAATGATTTATACTATCATAAAATTATATAACTTGGACATACAATGGTCCAATTATACTGGGTACTTTTAGGATCTGGTATCCAAATTGGGACTTCTCGTCCAATGGCTAATCTTTTGAAATTGAATCTTGTAATGGGTCTTTATAATATTTAATTGCATTAATCTAACTTTCATTTCATTTAATTTGATCAATTTTGTTCAACACAGTTCGACATTATCCGGTATTTAACTAAGTGATCCAAAAATGAAAAAATTATCAAACGACCTCCAAAATTCACAAACTTTATACTAATGCAAAGCCCAAGAGATAAGGAATGCAATGGTGTACTCACCTCGATCCAAAAGTGTCACAAGTGCTCCAAAAACTTATCGCAATACTCGGCCAAACTTCACATTGATATATCTCTCAAACGGTGAGGAATCTTGGCAAATAGAGTACGGAATTGAGTTCAGAGGGTCCAAAAATGGAATGAGGGGTATATGGGTCGGCTTGAAACATTCGAAAAACGGCCAGTCTATGAACTCGTATCGACAAGCCCTATACAATGACGCATCAGTCAAACCAAAAATCTTAACCATAGAAAAAGTCAACTTGGGAGTTCACTTGGTTAAACTTGGTCAAACCTTGTTAAACTTGTACAACAGGATTATTTTGATATGGATTGTTACAACTGTTCACAGAGAAGGTTGAATCCTTGTTCTAATACCAAACTGATATATGATAGGTAGGGAAGGAAAGAAAATTGAAAATTGATAGATAGGTTCTAGCATCACACTAGAACAATTTTAGGAATCACTTCTAAAAGCCATCAAACCTAAGTTTGGTTTGCATCACACTAAACCAGAGGATTAATTCTCCCAAAAAAAAAAAAAATACTTGTAGTATTAACTAACTTCTATTAAAAGAATTACAAAAATCCTATTTATAATAAAATCATATAACAACATTTGGAAACTAGAATAATAAAAAACCTAATTAAATAAGAAAACTAAATAATAAACCTTACTAAAATTAAAATAATAATAAGAAACTTAATAAACATAATAATATTAAAATCCTAAAAATCATAAAATCCTAGTAATTATAATCCTATAAGATCTCCATAGTTCTACATCAATTTCTACGAAAAGGAGTTAGACATCCAAAATTGAGCTGCAACAGTAAACAAAGCATCACTAACAACTAAGATTATATATTATAAAAAAAAAAAAAAAAATCTTTATGCAATTGCTTAGTACAATCTAACGAAACTCAGTATGTGCAATATATATATATATATATATTATATTTAATTTACCATGCTTTTGGTAATAAACAAAGGGCATGCATTCACTGTCTGTTTCACGGCATGGAGTAGTCTCCCCCACATTTGTATTAGATACAAAGTACCCTATGCTCAAAGACAAATATAAGAATCACTTATTTGTAGAAACGTTGTTTCCCATAAAGAGAATATCGAAACAGTAAATGGATTCTACAAAAGGACCGCCATATTGACACATTTTAAATTAACTATAAATGTAGATGAATGATCACTCTTCGCATTTGTATTGCTTTGGAATCTGGGAAAACCAAAAGTCAGTAAGAGATCTTCATCTAGAATGATAATTTCTATACACAAGTATGTTGTCAATCTTAGAATTAAATATATTGCTGATTTAGTCTCACACGCAACTTGTGCTAAGCTAAGCTATCAGCAGAAATTCAATATCAAATTCAAAATACAGCATCATATAAATCTCTGATCCATACCTTTCAGCATTGGAACAGCATTAATGTCAGCGAGACAGCCTCATCACCTCTATTCTGCAAGAGACAAGGGACCAAGGTCTGAATAACCTTAGTTGTAAGCCCATTAATGAAAAAAATAAAATAAAAATAAAAATCATAGTATATGTTTACAAGCTCAAAAGGGGAAACATGCTAGCCAACTGGAAGCAACACTAGCGTAAAACATCAGTTCATATCAGATACAAAGTGCATTGTGCTCAAAGTACAGATAGATATATGAACTACTTATTTGGAAGCAACATTAGAAAGGTTCTTTTTAATGAAGAAAAAATCATTCATAATTTCTGTTAGGAGCAATACATTATGTTGCAAGTGTCTAAAATAAACATTTATTAGTGTTTTATGCATTACTTTGAAATAAAATACAAATCGTTGTTATCAATCTAACATTTCTAGCTAAATTATCACACCTGATCACTCGAGCCCCTAAAATTAACAAGTTCCAAATCTGATTGAAAAACGTAAAAAACTGAAAAGCCTAGGAAACACTTCAATGCAACTGCCTTGAAACTGCAATCCTGAAGTTTGAAAAGTATAACCTTGGAAGTGGATATTCCACTCCGGTAAACTAGAAGATCACTGTTAAGAAGAGCTACAGGTTCATGACAATCAATGTGCGGTAGCTCATTCTTAAGACTCATAATGCAAAATTTATGTGCCTTAGTCCATGTATTTTGACCTTCCATAACCCACAATTCCATGCAATCACATTTCTCTATTTTTCTGACAAAAGAGCATATCAAACCAAGCCGACCCTTGTACTCCACAAGCAACGTGTACCTGCAATATCGGAACTTACACAACGGCCTAGGTAATTCGAAAATATCCCAACTCTCATCCTCGAAATCGAACTGTAATATCTCTGAATTGGGTTCGCCTTTCAGGCGCCAGTACAATTTTCCGCAGACTGAGACAACAGCATTTGAAGTGTAAGAGAAATGATGGCTGTTCACAGGTATCTGTAATGGATCTTTCAATTGCTTCCATGCCCAGGTTTCTGAATCAAATATGTGACAACTGTACTTAGACTTGCACCAATTCCTTGGTACAAACACAACAATTTTGTAGCGCAAAGGCGCAGACCCAAACACCACCATACCATGTACTACAGTTATAGTCCATGGTATACTTGGAGTTGGTATCTGTTGCCATTGTTTAGTTGTGGGCTTGCAAACGTAATATTTATCCTCCTTAGTCTTACAAAATAGAATACCACACTTGGAAGCTGCTAAAATTCTGAATCTAAAATTATTTTCTTCGAAAAGAGTAAAGGAGGAATGTTTTAAAGCTGATTGATTATTGTGATTTGCAACATCAATAAAGATCGGTGTAGGTTTGAACTCTAAGTCGATGACGATCCCAGATACTGTTTTTGTTCTTTCGGAGAAATTCTGTAAGAAATTTGGGTCGTAGGCGATCTGCTGGAATTCTTTGGAAACAAGCCGACAACGCCCCAGAGTTTCCAGCGATGTTCTTGACAAAATCTCAGGCGTAATATCTGCCGGAATATAATCTGCCGCCTTGACTTTCTTACTTTCTTTCATACCGGTCGCTTATGAAATCTCTCTCAGAGATCTGAAAAGAAACACTTGGTGGTGAAGAATAAGCAGAACAATCTAATCATAACTAATAAATAAATATCGGAAAGGACGATTCCCAAATCCATACGGATATATAAAACCTAATCAAACTATGAAAACGAGGGAAACCAACACCAGCAAGGTTTCTGTTTTTTTTTTTTTTTTCCCGCACACACAAATACACGTTTTCTATAAATAAAAACTAAATCTAAGACCTTTTTTTTTCAATTGTCACATTAATCAAATTTATATATCTAATTATATTAATTATTACTTAGTTAATTAATATTTTATTTTATTTTAAAACCAAATTGTTACATTTTAATTTATACTTCATATCTACATATATATATATATAAATATATTTTTTTTCCTTCTTTTTTTCTTCTTTTACTTATCCTTAGGTATATAAGCTTCATGAATTAAATCTTAAAAAAATGTATAGCTTAGTTAGTTTATTTTAAAATACATATAATTTCATAAATTTTCTTTGTTATTTTAGTTTTACAAAAATAGAGTTAATTCCACAAACTTTTCTTAATAACTTGTGTTATGTTAATGTATTAATAAATGGTATTAATGTATTTTCGTGCAATAAATTTTTTTAATTATTATTAATGTTTATTAGCAAGATGAGAATACAGTTTTGTTTAATTTGTTATAATGTTAATCATTTAATTTTCATTTATTTGCATCCTCACCTTACAGATATTTGCGTTTTAATACTATTTAATTTGGTTTCACATAGCCATTTGTCATAATATAAGATTTGATCAAAATGCAATAAAAGTTTAAATTACAATATTTCAAATTAAAAATCCAAAAGTATAATTAGTCCAGACTAAGACATAGTAAATAGCTATTAATTCTTCTTAATATCTTGCTACCTAATATTAAATCTTTTATTGAAATTGTACAATTAGGAATAATTACAATAAATTGTATACGAGTGGCATAATATAAGTTTAAAAAATTTTTGATAGCCTTTTCATTTGAAAAAAAAAAAAAAAAAGTTAATAGCTCAATTGCTCCATAAAGTATCAAGGAGTTGGTTTTTGGTGTTTGGTTATTTAATATTGATTTATTGATTTTTTAGATAACCTCTAAAATAGAATTAGTGATGCACATTATTTATTTATTTATTTTGTATTTGCCAATAATATCATGTTTTAATCCTCACATTGGTCTTTTTTTTTTTTTTTCTTTTTCTAAATTTGTTTGTACATGCGTATGATAGTTTTATGAAAGACCTATACATTTTCGAACTTCTAACTATGGTTATTGGTGCTTAAATATTTTATTTATCGTTATCTTATTCTGTTACCTTTTTTTTTTTTTTTTCAATTTGTTTGTGAAAGGTTTTGTTTGCTTATGGAAAAAGCCAATACATTAGATAAACTTTTTTTTTTTTGTTGAGAAACAAATTCAAATTCAATATATTAGTTGGAAAATAAAACAATTTGTAGGATTATCATGACTAAATGAAGCCCAATTATAAGATTATGTAACTTGTTTTTTAATAAAGCTATGTTATTTTGCTCTTCTATTGCATTTAAGAAGCTCTCATACAAAGATATGACATTTTCCAAAGCGGGCTTGAAAATTACGAACCTACTAAAAATATAATAGTTTAATATTTAAATCTCTTTTTAAAGTATTTCAAAATTTTCAAACTTCTTCTACAAATATAAAATGATACTCTTTCTCTTATTTTTTGAAGGGGTTTGAAATGCTTAAACCATTTTGAAAAATAAAAGTATATTTTAAACTCATTTCCGAAGTGCTTTGAATTATTCAAGCCACTTCTACAAATATGAATGAAACTATTTGTCTCATTTTTCGAAACGGGTCAAAAGACAAAGATCTAAAGCCTCCTAGGTAGTAATGTTGTACGTAATATTGGCCAACAACTAAGCAGTGATGTAGCCAATATTTTGGTAGGATTAAAGTTATGACACACAAAAAGGTTAAGAATCTTACAGAGCTCAAGCAACTCACAACTGTAACAGCGAGTATCGAAAAGCCTACCCTGTACTCTGTGATTACCAATGAGAGTGTGATAAACAAAATGTTCATCATGGTAAGCACACTCACCATGCTTAAGTATAAAAGGTGCTTCTGGAGGAGGAAAGTAAAAAACAAACCTAATCAAAGCATAAAAAAAGGTATAGTAGCAGCCCAAAAGCCGAACTTGATATGAGTCTAGAGTAACACTATATGGGAGGCCAACATAGAATGCCCCAGTAGCTTCATGAAAGATAGGAAAATAGGTTATCTCATATAAAAGAATCCAAGATTGATAAGTCTTAATAAGATCGCGAAAGGCAAAAAATGTCATCTAAAACAAAAGGAAACTTTATACTCACAAGTAGACACATAAAATATGAAAGTCAATTCTCATATGAGACACAAGGTTGAAAGGAGGGCAAAGGTTAGACTTACAATGATGAGTGGTGGTAAGCAGAAGCCAATATTTCCTATAGTATGAAATTGTAAAAAAATTAGAAAATAAATTTTAGAACTTGTATGTACGAAGTTGGTTGATTTGTCCGAAGTTTGTATGATACCATAGTGTCCTTAAGATGAATTTTGTCTCATCATTGTAGATGATTTTGTGACGTTCGCCTCCCAAGATACAACGGATGACTAAGATTTTGGAGACGGCACCACCAAAATCTTCCTCTGTGAACTTTCAGCACCTAAGCTTTACCACGCATAATGCTCATAACACCAAATTTAAAATATCTTTGTATTCAAAAGAGAACTCAAGAAAGGGAGACTTTTTACCTTTTTCTTCTGTTGTTTTTTATTCAAAGTTCATCAAAAACCCATGTACCTTAAACCAAAACATTAGGAAAGATAAAAAATAAACCATCAAATCCCATTAAAACCCATAAAACTCATTTATGTCAAAACATTTAATTCCATTTATTAAAAACGTTACAATCCCCCACATGAATTATTTGATTATTAAGGGTAATGCAAGACTGTAGTGGTCAAGCTCTACTGTTGGAATCTACATAGAATATATAGATGTTACTCTTTGAACCTTCCCTTGTGAGACTATATTTACTTTACTAACTAATGGTAGATACGATATCCTTGAATCATTTCATCGTTTGTGTAAATGATAATATAGTTCACGCATAATTCCTTCCTGATGCACTTCAGTTCTCACTGTTGTGTTCATTTTGGCCTTGAATAGTGTCCTGATTCTATGAGAGTTTCTAGAGAATTATGCCTTTAACCGTTCTCCTTTAAGCGACCACTTTTCTCTTTCACATAGATGATTCCTATTTCTAATATAATCAGCATGTCTATACATAGATGACCAAACACACATATATTGGAATAATTAAAAGCATACTTTATGCTTAACCTTCATCTATCAAAATTTTATCATAAGAATGGGTATAGGATTAGCTCCTATAGTGATCCATACCAGTCTTTACAATTGCGTTCTCCCATTGAACCTAAAACTTAGGATCTCCAGTCAACTAGGTTGGGTTTCCACCAGACTTCAATCTCATTCCCCTCGATGACTTCTGATACGAACCTAGGACAACCTGCTCCTAAACCCGTATTATATTAGCCCGGATCTTAATTAAGTTCAAGTTCTAATGGAATGGACCTCAACCCCTAACCAACCTGTGGTCAGAAACCTTGGTATAATGTAGACGCCACAATAGAGGATGGAAAACCTATTGATAAGTCAAGTTAAAACAACCAATTCTCTAATGGTGTTTTAGGTGTTCTCAAAGAACAAAGAGATAATTAATCTCACAAGTATTTTTTTTATCAAATCAAAGTTGTCTTCTTATTGAAAAATAAGCCTTTAAATAGGCTTTGAAAGAAACAAAATAAACCCTAAAAACCCTAGGAAAAACCGGTCACACACGTAAAGAAACCTAGTTGGCCGAAACTATACTTCATTTCCTAATCTAAGTTTGATTAATTAATTCCTTTATATTAAATTAGGAATTAATTAATTTACAATGGAAAGAATAAAATAAAAACCTTCCTAAAGTTATTTGTACAGAAAATAAATAAATAAAAAAACCAAAAAACAAATAAAGTCAATCGCAAATTAGGTAACGAGTTGACTTTGACATCTAGGCTGAATTATGTCTTCAACCGAGATAACTTATGTCTGCCTGATGTCCGAGCTAACTTATGGCCTATCCGAGCTAACTGATGTCTGTCCGAGCTAACTTGTGTCTGGCCGAGCTAACTGATGTCTATCCCATCTAAGTTGTGTCTGGCCGAGCTAACTGATGTCTGTCCGAGCTAAGTTACATCCGATGTCCGAAGTCTGAGATCAAATGTTCGAGGCAAGGCTCCGATGTCCGAGACAAGGGTGTCCGATATAAAATGTCCGATGTATGGGTATCCGATGTATCAGCCTCCACCACTTAGATACTTAAAATAGGTCTGTTATCCTCAGGTACCTTTTGAGAATGAATTACTCTCTGGATAAAGGCAGCAAGGTTATCCTTAAACCTCTTAGCTTGAGCCCTAGTGATCGGTTCAGTCTTCATCCGTATCGGATCAATACCCCAGTCAGTTGTCGGTGGTGCGAGCTCGGGCGGGTTCGTATCATTCCCCTCCTCTTGAAAAGGATTTGTCCTCAAATCGAGGTCATCATCTGCAGCAAAAGGAGATAAATCAGCAACATTAAAGGTAGCGCTAACACTATACTCACCCGGTAAATCAAGTTTGTAGGCGTTGTCATTTATCCTCTCCAAAACTTGAAAAGGTCCATCGCCCCTCGGCATGAGTTTGGATTTCCTTTGTTCAGGAAACCTTTCTTTCCTTAAATGCAGCCACACCCAATCTCCAAGTTCAAACACCATTGATTTTCGGCCTTGAGTAGCCACCTTTGCATATTGCTCGGTCCTCCTCTCAATATTTGCTCGTGTCTTCTCATGAATCTGCTTTACAAATTCAGCTTTTTGTTTTCCATCTAGATTAGCACGCTCACTTAAAGGTAAAGGTGTTAAATCTAATGGAGTTAAAGGATTAAAACCATAAACAATTTCAAATGGAGTAAATTTAGTTGCTGAATGTAAAGACCTATTATATGCAAATTCAACATGTGGTAAACATTCTTCCCAAGTTCTTAAATTTCTACTAATTAATGCTCTCAACAATGCAGACAAGGTTCTATTTACTACTTCGGTTTGTCTATCAGTTTGTGGATGACAAGTAGTTGAAAATAAAAGCTTAGTACCTAATTTAGCCCACAAAGTTTTCCAAAAATAGCTTAAGAACTTAGCATCCCGATTCGAAACAATAGTTCTTGGCATTCCATGCAATCTCACAATTTCCTTGAAAAATAAATTAGCAATATTGGATGCATCATCGGTTTTGTTACATACAATAAGATGTGCCATCTTAGAAAACCTATCTACTACAACAAAAATTGAATCCTTACCTGTCATTGACCTAGGCAAACCAAGAATAATATCCATAGACAAATCTACCCAAGGATAGGTAGGAATCGGCAAAAGCTTATACAATCCATGCGGTTTCAATGTTGATTTCGTTTTTCGGCACTTCAAACATCTTTCACAAATTCTTTCAACATCTCTCCTCATGTTAGGCCAATAAAAATGTTCTTGCAGCAAGGATAAAGTTTTTAAAACACCAAAATGACCCATTAAACCACCCCCATGTCCTTCCCGAACCAATAATTTCCTAATACTACAATTAGGCACACAAAGTTTGTTCTCCTTAAACAAATATCAGTCAAATATGTAAAATTTATTAAATCCATGTTTCAAATAGGTTCTAAAAATTTCTTCAAAGTCACTATCATGCTCATAAAGTTCTTTCAATTGTTCAAATCCAAGCAATCTAGCATCTAAGGTAGAAAAGAGTACATACCTTCGAGATAATGCATCGGCAACCACATTTTCTTTACCTTTTTTGTAGCGGATCACATAGGGAAAGGTTTCAATAAATTCAATCCACTTGGCATGCCTTCGGTTGAGCTTTCCTTGACCCTTGATATGCTTTAAAGACTCATGATCCGTATGAATCACAAACTCCTTTGGCATGAGATAATGCTGGCACGTCTCCAAAGCCCTCATCAAAGCATACATCTCCTTATCATAAGTCGGGTAGTTTAGGGCAGCTCCATTTAATTTTTCACTAAAGTAGGCTATGGGTCTTCCTTCTTGCATTAAGACAGCTCCAATACCTACACCCGAAGCATCACACTCAATTTCAAAAGTCTTAGAAAAATTTGGCAAAACTAATAAAGGTGCATTACACAATTTTTCTTTCAACAAATTAAAAGATTTTTCTTGTACTTCCCCCCATTTAAAGCCGACATTCTTCTTGACAACTTCATTTAATGGTGCTTCTATGGTACTAAATTCCTTGACAAATCTTCTAAAAAGCTTGCCAAACCATGAAAGCTCCTCACTTGGGTGATAGAAGTAGGAACCGGCCACTCTTGAATTGCCTTCACCTTAGCTTGGTCAACTTTGATTCCTGCAGCACTTACTACAAATCCTAGAAACACAAGCTCATCTTTGCAAAATTCACATTTTTTAATGTTAGCAAACAATCTTTCCTTTCTAAGAACTTGCAAAACTTGCCTAAGTTGATCCACATGGTCATCCAAATTTCAGCTATATATTAGAATGTCATCAAAATAAATAACCACAAATTTACCAATAAATGGACGCATTACATGATTCATAAGCCTCATGAAAGTACTAGGTGTATTGGATAATATAAAAGGCATAACTAACCATTCATACAGTCCATATTTAGTTTTGAATGCGGTTTTCCATTCATCACCTTCTTTCATCTTAATTTGATGATAAACACTCCTAAGATCAATTTTTGTAAACATGCAAGGACCATGCAACTCATCAAGCATATCATCTAATCTAGGAATGGGATGTCTATATTTGATGGTAATGTTATTTATAGCCCTACAATCAACACACATTCTCCAAGAACCATCCTTTTTAGGTACCAACAAAACAGGAACAGCACATGGAATTAAACTCTCACGAATGTATCCTTTATCAAGCAAATCACTTACCTGTTTTTGCAGCTCCTTTGTTTCTTCGGGATTGCTCTTATAAGCTGGTCTATTTGGTATGGCAGCCCCTGGAACAAAGTCAATTTGATGTTCTATCCCTCGAATAGGTGGTAGTCCACTTGGAATTTCATTTGGGAAGACATCTCCAAATTCCTTCAAAAGAGAAATCATTGAACTTGGCAATTCAAGTTCTTCAAAGTTAGTTTGATCATTAAAATAATTTTCTTTATAAATCATGACCAGCAAAGGTTTCTTACACTCAATAACCTTATTAATATCCCCTAAACTCAAATAAAAATTGCTACTTAACCTTTCTTTTCTTTCTTTTTCTTTTTTTTTCCTTGGATTGGCGCAAACCTTCGGATTTTTCTTCCTTCTCCATGCTATCGGGTTTGTCACTTTCGTTTCCCTCTCTTTCGGTTTTCCCTTGATCTTTCCACTCAATATGAACCTTAGAAAACTTACCTTGGTCAGCAACCTCAATCTTACCTTCTTGAAAGGATGTTGAAGCCGTTGGTGCCATACTTGCTTTTTCCTTGAGCTTTTTGGCTTCTCTCATTTGTTGCATTTGTAATTGGTCTTTGTAAACCTCTTTAGGAGATAATGGTTCCAGCTTGACCTTCTTCCATTTAAACCTGAAAACAATACTATTTGCTCGACCAAAATGAGTAGCATTTTTATCAAATTGCCATGGTCTACCTAATAGTATATGTCCAGCAATCATGGGAACAATATCACACAAGACTACATCCTCATATCTACCTATACTAAATTTTACTTTGGCTTGTTTATTTACCCTCATCTCACCACTATCATTTAACCATTGTAACCTATATGGTTCAGGATGTTTTATTGTTTTTAAGCCCACTTTATCAACTACAAGGTTACTTATTACATTAGTACAACTCCCACTATCTATAATCATGCTACAAATTTTACCTTGTATTTTGCAGTGAGTGTGGAATATGTTTTCTTTTTGTATCTACTCTTCATCTTTGTAGACAGCAAGTACTCTCCTTGAAACCAAGCTCAACTCGGCATTAGATGTATCTACAGGTTCGGCTTCATCTTCATTACAATCCTCTTCTTACTCGGTTTCAGCCCCACTAGCCTCACTCTCGGATTCCACCTCTCCATTACCCTTAATTACCATTATTCTTCTATTCGGGCATTGGCTGGCTATATGTCCTCTTCCTTGGCATTTGAAACAAATAATTTCTCTTGACTTTTGAGGTTTAGGTTCAGATTTTACCTCACCTTTAATGGCTTGGGCAGATTCGGCTTTAAGTTCTCTTCTTGGCCGGTTGGTAGCTTCTTTACCAAGTTTCGGCTTCAGCTTGCTTTCATAAGTGGAATTGTTTTTCTAGCCACTTAAACTTGTCCTTCCACTGCTAGAAACTCCTCCAAACCGTGTGCTAACACCCCTCCTCTTGAATTGGTTCTCAAGCTTAATTGCTACATGCAACATCTCCTCCAATTCCAAATATTGTTGTAATTCAAGCTGGTTGGCAATGTCACGGTTCAAACCACCAAGAAATCTCGCCATTGTTGCCTCCCTATCCTCATTCATATTCAGCCTCATCATTAACATCTCCATCTCTTTGTAATAATCCTCCACGGACCTACTTCCTTGAGACAAAGATTGAAGCCTTTGATACAGCAACCTATGGTAATGGGATGGCACAAATCTTTTCCTCATGGCTCCTTTCATTTGACGCCATGTCGAAATTAAATCATCACCAACTCTCCTTCGGGTGCTTTGCTGATTTGTCCAACATTGGAGTGCATAATGGCCAAACTCCATTGCTGCCAACTTCACCTTCTTACCTTCCAAATAGTTGTGGCAGTCAAAAATCATCTCCATTTTTTCTTCCCACTCCAAATAAGCTTCGGGATCACTTTTACCCATAAAAGGTGGGATGTTAACCTTGATATTTCCCAAATCATCATCTGTATCTTCCCTCCTATATCTTCCACGGCCAGCTCTCTCTTGGACAGCAAAAGTTTCGTCCATACCTTCTTTAAAGTCTCCACTGAAATTCTCCTCGTCAAATTCCTCTCTCGGTCTCTCTCGGCCTCCTCGTCCTCGACCTCGACCTTCATGGAAATTTTGCCTATTTCTTGTGTTCGGCAATACTTGGGAAACTTCTAGCCTTCCCATTCTTTGATTCATGTACTCAACTTGAGCACTCACCCGCTGTAATTGTTCCAAAACAGCTTTCAATTTCGTTTGCTCACCACTCCCGGTAGCTCGTGAATCATAATCCTACGGACTCCTCTTCATTAATTCTCAGTGGTGTGTCTCCTCTTCTTATTCTAGAATTTTCCATGTTAGTAAAATGCTGCAAAAATAAAATAAATCCTCACAATATTCACTCCCTCACGTGTTTCACTCAAACAAGGTCTCGACACTCGTGTTTGCACACTAGTTTCGGCTTTTACCCTCTTTTAATCTCACACACTCTTGCCTTTTTCCACTCAATGAATTATCTCAAAGTTCTAATTAAAATACCCACAAAATAGCAATTAGATCACTAGTATGTTTTAATTAAACTTATCAATAAAACAGTAGCAAAAAGTAGGCAATACCGAAAGAATCCAACAAATCCTAATTTTTCGGCTTTTTAGACAAGAAAACACATAAAATAATGGGAAAACGTTGGCATTTTTGAAAACTGCACCAGATGGTAGTAGATTATGATATTCACTCACTGAATATCAGACACAACTACAGTAGCAAGAATAAACAACAAATTTGCAATTCCAACTCCAAAAATTCACCAAACCTGTGACCTCCAAATAAACACAAATGTGCAGTTTTTTTTTTTTTTTTTTTTTGGGAATGTTGCCGTAAACTCTTTTTTTTTTTTTCTGAATAGATGAATGCAAATATTTAAGACTAAAACAGCAAAGAAAAATCAACAATAACCAAATTAAAAGAACAATGATAAAAGACAACCAACAAACTAGGAAACAAAAATACGGTAAAACTAGGAAATCCTAATTCAACTAGGAATGAATTTTTTTATGTTTATTTTTTTTTTTAAGATGCAGAACGTGTATGGGATGGATGTAACCTTAACCTAATGCTAAAATTGCAGAATAACACAAAAACAAATAAGGCAAATAAAGATAGATCAAACCTGAACAAAATTTAGCTCTGATACCAAATGATACGAACCTAAGACGACCTGCTCCTAGCCCGGATCTTAATTAAGTTCAAGTTCTAATGGAATGGACCTCAACCCCTAACCAACCTGTGGTTAGAAACCTTGGTATAATGTAGACGCCACAATAGGGGATGGAAAACCTATTGATAAGTCAAGCTAAAACAACCAATTCTCTAATGGTGTTTTAGGTGTTCTCAAAGAACAAAGAGATAATTAATCTCACAAGTATCGCACAAGTATTTTCTTTATCAAATCAAAATTGTCTTCTTATTGAAAAATAAGCCTTTAAATAGGCTTTGAAAGAAACAAAATAAACCCTAAAAACCCTAGGAAAAATCAGCCACACACATAAAGAAACCTAGTTGGCCGAAACTATACTTCCTTTCCTAATCTAAGTTTGATTAATTAATTCCTTTATATTAAATTAGGAATTAATTAATTTACAATGGAAAGAATAAAATAAAAACCTTCCTAAAGTTATTTGTCCAGAAAATAAATAAATAAATAAACCAAAAAGAAATAAAGTCAATCGCAAATTAGGTAACGAGTTGACTTTGACATCTAGACTGAATTATGTCTTCAACCGAGATAACTTATGTCTGCCTGATGTCCGAGCTAACTTATGGCCTATCCGAGCTAACTGATGTCTGTCCGAGCTAACTTGTGTCTGGCCGAGCTAACTGATGTCTGTCCCAGCTAAGTTGTGTCTGGCCGAGCTAACTGATATCTGTCCAAGCTAAGTTACATCCGATGTCCGAAGTCTGAGATCAAATGTCCGAGGCAAGGCTCCGATGTCCAAGACAAGGGTGTCCGATATAAAATATCTGATGTATCAGCCTCCGCCACTTGGATACTTAAAACAGGTCTTTTATCCTCAGGTATGGACAAGCCCTTTTGAAAATGAATTACTCTCTGGATAAAGGCAACAAGCTTATCCTTAAACCTCTTAGCTTGAGCCCTAGTGATCGGTTCAGTCTTCATCCGTATCGGATTAGTACTCCAGTGAGTTGTCGGTGGTGCGAGCTCGGGCGGGTTCATATCAACTTCTCAACTAAATCTCTATTTAACCCTTTAGTTAGTGAATCCGCAATGTTATCTTTTGATTTTATATAGTCTATCAAGATAACTCTAATTGAGATTAACTGTCTAACGGAATTATGTCTACGATAAATGTGTCTCCATTAAACATAATATTATGTGCCCTTCCAATCGCAGGTTGACTATCACAGTGTATACTTATTACTGGCACAGGTTTAGGCCACTTTCAAATGTCTTTTAAAAATTGATGTAGCCATTCAACTTCTTTATCGTATTTATTTAATGCAATGAACTCAAATTCCATCATGGATTGAGCTATAACAGTTTATTTTGAGGACTTCTATGTTATGGCTGCACCTGCTAATGTGAACACATAGCTACTCGTGAACTTTGAATTCTTCATATATAATATCCAATTTGCATCATTATAACTTTCTTATATAGTAGGATATCTTGTGTAGTACTATCTGTAATTACGAGTATATAGTAAGTATCTTAGTACTTTAATGATTTATTTCCATTGATCTTCATTTGGACTACTCGTGTATCTACTCAGTCTACTCAGAGCATAGGCTATATCTGGTCTTGTACAATTCATTAAGTACATCAAACTTCTAATCAATCTTACATATTCCACTTGAGATACACTCTCCCTTTATTCTTGGATAAGTGTAAACTGAAGTCTATGGGTGTTCTGGCTATACCAGTATTGTCTTTACTAAATTTAGCCAATATTTTATCCACATAATGTGTTTGACTAAGAATGATTGCATTCGAATTCCTAGTGAATTCATTACTAAAATCATATATGCAAGCCCTATATCTTTCATGTCAAATATGGATTTTAACATGACTTTTGTAGTTTGGACCATATTGTCGTCACTACATACAATGAGTATATCATCTACATACAAATAAAGAATTATGTATCTATTATCTGTATCTTTTACATAAATATTTTTGTTACACTCATTTATTTTAAATCCATTATTTAGCATGCACTATCAAATTTTTGATGCCATTGCTTTGGAGTCTATTTTAGTCCATACAAAGATTTCACCAATTTATAGACTTTTTTTTCTTATCCTGGTGAGGAGAAACCTTCAGTTTTCTCCATGTAGATCTTTTCATCAAGATCTCAATTAAGAAAGGCTGTTTTAACATCTATTTGATGTATTTCAAAATCCCACAATGCAGCGATCGCCAGTACTATCATTATGGAATTTATTCTCATTACTAGAGAATAAGTAACAAAATAATCAAGGTCTTTTTGTTGCTTGTATCCCTTTATTACAAACATTGTCTTGTATTTATCTATTGTTCCATCTACTTTCATTTTCCTTTTAAATATCCATTTGTAACTCAACGGTTTACATACTAGAGAAAGATCTACTAAATCTCAATTATGATTCTACAAGATGGAATCAATATTTTTTTTATGGCTTCTTTCCATAATTTCGCTTCAAGAGAGTTTACGGCTTCTTGGAACCTCTAAGGTTAACTTTCTAGCATGTAAGTAAAAAAATCTGAACCGAAGGACTTTTATGTTCTTACTCTCTTACTTTGTGTAAGATCATCCTTAATCTCAACTTCAGTCTCTTGTTCCTGATCGCTATCATGATTGTATTCATTGATAGTATCATATGTTCATTTAGACAAACTTGGTCCCTCATCGAATTTATACAAAAAAATGTGCTTGAAAAATTATATATTTCTCGATTCCATTATTGTATTCTTGTGTATATCTAGAATTTCAAACCTATATATACGAAATATATATGCACTGCTATTTCGAGCATATCTTATGAGATTCAATGAACTATTTTTGTACCTATTTTCACTTTTTTAGGAGTAGGTACCACTACTTTGACCAGACACCCCAATACTCGTAAGTATTTATAGGAATGTTGTCTTCCTTTTCAAAGCTCATAGGGCATCTTTACTTGATTCTTCCGAGACACCTTATTTAAAAGGTAATTCGCTGAAAAAATGGCTTCCCTCCACAAGTTCTGAGATAATCCAAAACTTATAAGTATTGCATTCATCATATCTTTCTAGATACAATATTTTCGTGCAGCCACACCATTTGACTGTGATGAATATGGTGGAATAACTTCATGTTTAATACCATGTTCAGCACAATACTCACAATCTCAATCACTTCTTATTACTTTAATCTTTTTGTTGAATTGATTCTTAACTTCAGTTTTATAGCGAATAAACTTCTCTATTGTCTCATCATTGCTTTTAAGATAATAGATATAGCAATATTTCGTGCTATTATCGATAAAGATGATAAAATACTTACCTCCTCTAGTTAGTTCGAATTTCAAGTTACATATATCATTAATCCAAAGGTTTGGTATTCCAACTGAGGAACAAAAAAAATAAAATTCGCCATTGAAACTCCAATTGAAGTTCCTCTACTGACATGCCAATATGATAAGGAAATCCATAAATCTACTCTTGTCAAAATTCATATTACCTTCAGAGGTTACCTAATGAGTTTGTTTAAATTGTTCCTCTTTATTTCTTTTCCCTTTTCTTTTCTCTCTCTCTCTCTTTTTTTTTTTTTTTTTTGGGGGGGGGATAATGGCTCTTTTGATAATGGTGAACTTTTTTTTTTTCTTTTTTTTTTTCCCCTTCTTTCTACTACATTTATGGATTTGGAAAATCTAAGAGTCAATCTAGTTTGGTTTTAATATAATGAATGTTAGTAGACCTAAAGGAGGATGTGGGTTATGGTTGTATTAGCTTGCACTATACCATTTTTTTTTTACTCGAAGAAATCACTGTTCTTTTCTTTTTTCCCTTTTTTTCTTTTTCTTTTTTTCTCCCTCCACAGCATGCCACAAAAAAATAGTTTTTTATTTCTTTTTTCAAAAATCATTGCTTTCTAAATAATTGATCAAAATTTTCAGAAGTCAAATTCATGGGTCAAGTTTTTATTTTATTATCAAAAAATTTTAGATAATGTAATAAAAAATTCAAGTTAATATATTAAGAATAAAGTAATTATTTTAAAAAATCCAATTATATTAATAAAAAATGATGATAATTTGGAAAGTGGTATTTTTTTAATGGGTAATTATAATAAATTCTTTAAATAACAATAAAAAAATCAAATATTATTAATTTTTAAATTTTTTAAAAATTATTTTATGTATTATATTATTAAATATATGATGAATAATGTAATGGAAAAATAAATTTATTTATTTTGATTAAGCTAATTATTTATAAAAATATTTGTGAATAATAATAGTCAATTTTATTTTAATAAAAAATATTTTTTTATTAAAAAATTATAGTAAATTATGATCCTGCATCAAATACTATATAATATTAATATTGTATAAACTTATACAATACAAACTAATACAACATAGGTTGATACAATATAAGCTAATACAATCTTGCAAACAAACAAACTGTTAGAATTTATGGGGTATTGGTGTCAATTACCTTATTTACTATCAAAATCAGGTCAGCTGAAAATATTTTTAGTTATTAATAGTTTTTTATTATAAAACTATTATTATTATTTCCTATATTAAATAACTACTAATGATGGCAAAATATGCTATATAAAGCAAATTAGTGAATTTTTATAATAACAAAATTTTAAATAATCACTATGCAGAAATAGAGATTTAGAGACACCAATTATGCAACGCTAAGATAAAAAAAGTGTTTGTGAAAAGAAACCCGCGATGTTGAAGATAAAGCATCAATTAAAATTAAAAATTATACGATACTTTCATAAAACACTGAAGAGAAAATGTTGCTTAATAACAAAAATAAGCGACGCTTTTCTTCGGCATCGCTTGATAGAAGACTAAAAATATTAGCTGACACTTTTGAAAATAAGGTGTTGGCAAAAATTTTTCATATTGGACAATGCTTTTGTAATGAAAGCATCGGCTATTAAAATTTTATTTTGTAATTTACATTTATTTTAATTAATTTAACAAATGTGAAGAAAAATAATTATATTAAAAAAATATATAATTTTTTTATTTTATTTATGAATAAAAAGATTAGGCGATGCTTTTGTGAGCAAAAGTGTCGGCTTGTGTTTAAAAGCTAGCTTTGTGTAAAAAAATAAAATAAAAGATAACAACATTAAAAAAAATATCTGCATAAAAAAATTTTAATTTAATTTCGAATAAATTTAACATTAAATAATTAATTTTTTAGAATTTACTCAACCATCATGATTTTGTTTTTCTAAAATTTAGATTGTTTAATAGATAGTTTTGAATTTGAAAAAAATAAAAGCAAAAAAACAAAAATGATGAAGCAAAGCCAATGCTTTTTATATATAAAAAAAAAAAAAGCGTTGGCTTTAAACACCTTGGCCGACGCTTTTTATATGAAAGCATCATCTTTTCTTACTATTTTATTTTTATTCTTTTGGTTTGAATGGTGTTTAAATTTTATCAAAATTGAATTGTTTAAAATCTAGATATTGATTCAATGTATATTTAATGTTGTACAGTATATTAATTCAATGTTGCATTTAAAAAGTTAAATATAATGTTTGAATATCTTGAGTATAATATTTGAACATCTTGATACTCCAAGTATATTATTAACAACCTGAAGTATAAAATCAAATTTTTTAAAAAATTAACAGTAAAGACGCTGTTTTTTATGTAAAAAGCATGGCTTTGCCCCCCCTTTTTTTCTTTTTTTTTTCTTTTATACTTACTATATTGTTTAAACTTTATTAAAATCGAACTATTTAAAATCTAGCTTCATATAAAAAAATTAAAAGATAATTTTTAAGAAAAACTAAGAAAAAATAAAAAAATATATAAATAGAGTAAAGTCGATGCTTTTAGTAGTAAAAGCATTGGCTATGTTGTTTTTTATTTTTTATTTTATTTGTATGGTGTTTAAATTTTGTCAAAATTATATTGTTAAAAAGCTAGATATTTATTCAATGTATATTTAATGTTGTAAGGTATATTGATTAAACGTTGCATTTAAAATGTTAAATATAATATTTGAACATCTTGGTACTTATTCAAGTATACTAATTAGAAACTCAAAGTAAAATATCAAATTTTTTCTTTTGAAATTAATAAGGGAAAAGCCAAAGTTTTTAACCTCAAAAGCGTCGGCTTTGACTGTTTTTTTTCCCCCCTTACTATGTTGTCTAAACTTTATCAAACTTGGACGGTTTAAAAGCTAGTTACATGCAAAAAAAATTAAAAGATAGTTTTTAAGCAAAACTAAGAAAAAATAAAATATATATAATATATAGGTAAAGCCGACGCTTTTACCATTAAAAACGTCGGCTTTATTTTTCTTTTTTATTTGTATGGTGTTTAAATTTTGTCAAAATTGATTATTAAAATGTTAGATAGTGAGTCAATGTATATTTAATTTTGCAAGGTATATTGATTCAATGTTGCATTTAAAAAGTTAAATATAATAATTGAACATCTTGGTACTCGTTATAATAAAAATTGAAATTAAAGAAAAAATATTGTTCAATGGTTGTACATCTAATTGATTAAGAATTATAAAATCACTTACTTCATTGCCTATTTATAAGTGAAAATCCTCAAAAATTAATAAGAATACAAATATTATTTTAAATCAAGAATAAAAATTTTCTGCAATTTCTAAAATTAAATCATTAGTCCAAATCAAAGTTTTTTTTTTCTTTATTTGAATCAATTTTAAAAATGATCATGTATGGTCACCACCTTTTTCAATCTAAATATTATGAACTTAGCTTTATTTATGCCTCGTTTATTCAAGGAAAAAAAGTTATTCATTTTCAAAATAAATAATTGGCCTTATTCAAGTTTTATTTTGCTCCAAAAAATAATTATTATTTTAAAGGGGTATTATTTACTTTATTCAGAATTAGTGATTACATCGCAGAAAATAAAAGTAGCCTTATTCAGGCTTTTTTAATTACATGATTAATTTTCAAATTTATTATTATCATTGAAAAATCATAATTTGGATGTTTAGGAGCAAAAAAACATAATTTGGGTGGTATTTTGGACCGACATGCCTTAAATAATTAGCTATCTTTATGTTTATTTTTTTTTCCATATTTAAAATCCAAATGAAATTAAATATAACTTAATTACCAATCATAATATTAACTGTACATAAATAACATTTAATTAATATTTATAAAGTAATTTGATTTTTTTAATTTATTAATAGGAGAGTATTTGTCCATAATTTATTATCCTCATTTTTATTTGGTTAAAAAGATTGTTTTTAAAGTTTTAGAATTAATAATATTCTTTTTATGGACGGAAATTTTCAAATTAAATTTTGACATCTCAATATCATAATTGATATTTTTATATAATCTTTTTTTATTGCATATATTAAAAACTTATTACAATAGTATGTACAGTTTAAAATTTAAATAGCTTTATATTGAAATTGTCCATTTTAAATTAATGAGCTATTTACTATTGGTAAATAATATTCATAAATAATTTATGTTCACCAAATTTTTAAATTTTAAATTTAAAGTTTAAAAAGTCTTATATTAAAAATTTTAAGTTTCAAATTAATGGGCATTTTATGAAATAAAAAATTTATATAGGTTAACACTTTTAAATTTTAAATTTTAAAATTTCAAATTAATGATTAATCGATTTGTGCTTATGTAATGTCAATATCATGTATAATGTAGTTTGTTTGGTAAATTGTATAATGTAATTCTTCTTATTGATTAAAGGATGGCATTTGTATAGATTTTTCATAATTTATTAATATTTTATTTACTTATCTATAAAGTATTTTGTCATATTTTGTTATCGTATTTTAAACTTAATTAAAGCGGTATATTTTTAAAAGTAATGAAATATCTACATAAATGACAATTAATTAATATTTAGGAAGTAATTGTATATAATATTAGATAAATAAATATAAACAAATAAATTAATTTTTGATGTAAATAATTTTTATTTTGTTATTTATGTTTAATTGCATTACTTATAATACTTACCATAACTTTTAGTAGAATTATAAAGATATCTCTTTTTTTTTTCCCCAGTATATTCATCATTATAACTTTTACTTTAGTTAAAATTCATTGTCATATATAGAATTCAAGCAAATTGACATGTACATAGATTAAAATCTCTACATTGGTTTTATTTAAAAAAAAAATTTATATTGGACACCACTTTTCAAAATTTCAATTTAAATTATTTAATTTACTGCTATATACTTTTAAATATTATTTCCCATATATTATATTACATTTAATACTTATCAAACAAAATTTTACCATTTCTTTGGGAATATTTTCAAATATTTTGCCAAACATGATTTTAAATTTTAATATATAAAATTCATTATACTATATTTATTTTACATCATATTGTAACAAAATTTTGAAAAAGACAATATACATTATTAGAAAACATTGCATTATTTGAAACATTCATGACAACGTAAATTGGAAAATATTGGATTATTGGAAACATTTAAGGTAATGTAAATTGAAAATATTAAAAAAATGTAGTAAATAAAATAAAAACATTATTTTTATTTCAATCCAAATTAAATATCAAAATATTATTTTTCAAACACAATAGATTATAACAAAATAAAAAATGAAACATCATAAAAAAAGAAATAACTAAATTGCCTAGGATAAATGCTTAATATATATATGTTGCTTTTTGTTCAATGCAGTTGTTGTAAATTTCAAAAATTTCAGTATCACCTGAGTGCCAAAACATTAGTCTCTTTTTTTCTACATGCCCTCGACTTGAAGAATTTCTTACATCTTCTCCTTTTGAAATTTTTGTCCTCCATCATCTTTAAAAAATTCACACATAAAAGAGAATTAAAAATCAATCATAAATCTTCCTCAAAAACCTTTTGTTTTTTCAGATTAGTTTCTACAGCATATTCTAATTCAGCATTGTCAATTTTGTCATGAGATTCGTCATTTTGAATGAAAAATTTGTAGCATACTTCATTTCCATTCTCATGATTTAGACTATTATAATGAGGATCCATCCAATAAAAAATAAATAAATTAAAATTAAGCAATAAAAAATAGAAAAACCTTAATAATCTAAATTGAAATTAAAAAAAAATAAGAAACCAAAATATTAAATACCCTAAATGTATTTGGCTTATTTGGTAAATAAAATAATACATTTTAAATAGGTATCATACTTTGCCATATTTAATAATTATATTCTGAAAAAAATATTTTAAATTTTTTCTATTAATAAAATAAAACATTATTTATGTAATTTTTTTAATGGAAAAATTATGTATATCTTTATTATTTTCCATATAATACTTACCCAAATAACTACAAATAATCTTATCTAGTGATTGTTATGTTTTTGTTTCCAGCCGCTCGGATGTGATGTGAGTAGGTGCATAATCTCCTTGTTTTTAGTATTTAACTACTTGAAGTTGCTTATAAAAAGGGGAACCCAAAATAATAAAAGATATGAGAAATTAACCAACATTCCTATCTACTTATTTCTTTTTCTTCTCTGCTTTCTTTGCTCTAAAATTATTCACAATTGTTGGTATCAAAGCCTGGTTTTTACCATGGATATCCAAGGTAAGACTAATGCCGAAAGGTTCGACGAAGTGAACGAAACCTTGTCCGGACATGAATCAAGTCTCGATCAGGTGCATACCACTATGCAACAAGTGTCATCTGAACTCTAGATTTTACATATGGCCTGAAGCCCACCGCTTGTCCACCAAGAAATCAATCCATTCTTCATAGGAGAATCTTCCAATACCCAAAGTAAGGCTCATAACCCACACCTCAAACTACCGTTGCGGAGATTTGACGGTGAAGATTCGTCATGTTAGATCTACAAGATGAAACAGTACTTCAACTTCAAAGGAATACTGCCAGAACAATAGGTCCAGTTAGCATCCTTCCATTTGGAAGGGATTGCTCTCCGATGGCATCGATGGTTCACTAAAGCAGTCCTTCTCCGATTTGGCCCAACTGATTTCAAGGATCCTTTTGAAGCCCTCATACGACTACGTCAAACCATGATGGTGTCCATTTATCTAGAGGCATTTGAGAATCTTTCCCATCGAGTGGATGGGTTACTAAAGAATTTTCTGATCGGGTGCTTTATTGAGGGGCTCCGTGATGATATCCATTTGGATGTCAAAATCAAGCATCCAAATACGTTGGCTGAAACTGTTGGGGTATCATGATTAATTGAAGAAAGGAATTTGTTACAGAAGAAGGCTTATATTCCATATCTATCACAGATTTCTTCGATTACCGCACACTTAAATGCCAACCCAAATCTCGGCATTTTAGGACCTTCTCCAAGTTTGCGGCAAACCCAATAGTTTTTGGAATCTGCTAAATCTCGAATAAAAAAGCACGAGAATCGAGAGAAAAGGGGTTTTGCCATTACTGCGATGAAAAGTTCATAACCGGACATTGATGCAAATGACCCTAGTTGTTCATGATTGAACACTTAGGCTCCAATGAGAAGGAAGACTCAACCAATGAAGATTGAAGACTCAGGCTCCAATGAGAAGGAAAACTCAACCAATGAAGAACAATCTAATGTAGTGGCGGAGATATCCTTTCATGCAATTGCTGGTGCATGCTATCCCCAAACCATTCAGGTTTGCGGAAAATTAAGGAACAAAGACCTAACAATACTCATCGAATGGTGGAAGTACCCATAACTTTATTGACCATGGCGTTGTCTCCAGGTATGGGTTACCTATAACTCACAGCAAAAAGTTCTAGATCATGGTGGCCAATAAGGAGAAGATCGAATGTGCAGGGTTATGCCAATCACTTACTGCCGATATTCAAAGGAGTCACTGACGGTGGCTTTTTATGTTTTACTTGTCATGACTTGCCTAGTTGTTCTCGGGGTATAATGGCTTGTCATGCTCAGGCCTATCGAGATCGATTATTCCCACCTCACTATGTCTTTCACACAATATGAGGTCACACGCACTTTCCAGGGAATAGCTTAACAAGGGATAGAAGCCTTATCCCAAAAGGATTTCCCAGAGATGCGTGGACCTGGTTTACACAGCACTACCTTCTTTTTTCAACTAGATCCCACTAATTTTGGAGTACAATCCGATCACCTACTTACGAGATTTTCGGCACTCTTTGAAAAACCCACGGGATTGCCTCCCACATGCACCTATAACCACCAATTCCATTGCAACTTGGGAGCACCCCTGTGAGCGTGCGACCATATAGATACCGATATTACCAAAAAATAGAAATTGAGAAGTAGGTCAAGGAGCTCCTATAAGCCGAATTAATATGCCTCAACCGCAGCCCCTTCTGTATGTCAGTCTTTCTCATCAAGAAAGTTGATGGTGAATAACACTTTTGTGTTGATTATATAGCCTTAAATCTCATGAAAATCAAAGATAAGTTTCCAATCCCGGTTATAGATGAGTTGTTGGATGAACACCATGGGGCTCATTTCTTCTCCAAACTGAATCTCCTAGCGAGATGCCACCAGATTTGTGTCCACGAATTTGACATCCCCAAGATGGCCTTCCGCATCCATGAAGGCCATTATGAGTTTGTTGTGATGCCCTTTGGCCACTTATCAGAGTATGATGGACAACCTCCTTCGGTCTCATGTACAAAAATTTATTCTTGTTTTCTTTGATGGTATCCTTGTTTATTCCAAATCTTAGGTGGACCGCCTAGCACACGTAACCATTGTCTTTTCTATTCTTGCCAATAATCAGCTGCTGACCAAGAGGTCCAAATACAGGTTTGGTGTCACCTTCGTAGATTATCTCAGCCATATGATTTTTGAAGAGGGAATGGCTGTTGATCCATCTAAGACTGAGGCTATTCAAGTGTGGCCAACACCAACGTCAGTGAAAGGGGTATGCAGGTTCCTTGGCTTAGCGGGATATTACTGCAAGTTCATTTGGAATTTCGGTAGTATTGCAGCTCCTTGAATCGTCTATTATCTAAGAACATATTTCACTGGGATAAAGAAGCTGCCACCTCTTTCTAGCATTTGAAGGAAGCTCTAACATTTGCCCCAATATTACAGCTCCCTGATTTTTCCCAACCTTTTGTGCTCGAGTGTGATGCTAGTGGAGTTGGCCCTAGTGCAATACTATCTCAAGAGTGTTGCTTTATCTCTATCCACTTATGAGAAGGAGATGCTTGCTATTGTCAAGGCGGTCCAGAAGTGGTGACCATATTTGCTGAGTAGACCTTTTAGTGTGCAGACTGACTAGTGAAGTCTTAAATATTTGTTGGAGCAATGGATTACCGTTCCAATGCAGACCCGTTAGCTCTCAAAACTAATGTGTTACGATTATGTTATTTAATACAAGAAAGGCCCTAACAATCAAGCCGCAGATTCTCTCTCTCGGGTAGACGAATTTCAACTTCTCTCCGTGTCAATGGCACACCGCAGATTGTAGCCTTGTCTCCAGGAAGAAGTAGCACATGATCCCTTATACCAATAGCTATCAATGAGTCCTTATTATTCACTATGTGATGGTGTATGGTTCTATCAAGGCAAGCTCTTCTTCAACCTTCTTCCTCCTTGGTTCCACAATTCATTACAGAATGTCATGCTTCACCCATGGGTGGTCATTTAAGGTTCCATAAAACTCACTCTTGGCTCCACCGCACCTTTCATTGGTTGGGTATTCAGAAATCTGTAAAGGAGTTCATACGAGGTTGCACAATATGCCAACAATTCAAATCAGATAGCATGAAGCCCGTTGGTCTCTTGCAACCTTTGCTAATTCCAAAGCATATTTGGATGGATGTTTTTATGGATTTTATTGAGGGATTAACTCCCTCCAATGGTCTCACAGTTATTATGGTGGTGGTAGACCATTTGTCCAAATAGCCTCACTTTGTTGGCCTATGCCACCCCTACACAGCTCTTTTAACGGCCAAAGCCTTTGTTGCCAACATTGTACGATTGCATGGGATTCCCACTTCTATCGTTAGTGATAATGATCGAATCTTCATCAGCTCATTTTGGTGCACTCTTTTCCAGTTGTAAGGGACTATTTTAAATATGAGCTCTAGTTATCACCCGCAATTGGTGGCTAGATCGAAGCCATCAACCGTATTATGGAATAATATTTAAAATGCTTTGCATGGGAGCAAGCTGGTCAATGGATGCGCTGGCTTCCTTAGGCTGAGTACAGCTACAACACATCAATTCATTCTTCTACACAGATGACTTCTTTGGAGGTAGTTTATGGTATACCCCCTCCTTCTTTACTAGCATATGTTTCTGGCATAAATCAAATTGTAGCGGTGGATAGTTACCTTTGTGATCACAACCTCAAATGTGCTGAAGATCGCATGCGTAGCCATGTATACCAACATCCAAGATAAGTTTCTTTTGCGGTTGGTGATTAAGTGTACCTAAAACTTCAACCTTATCGTCAAACTTCTGTTGTTCTTCGCCGTTCTCAAAAACTAGCTCCTCGATTTTATAGGCCTTATAAAATCAAAGAGAAAATCGATTTCGTTGCTTATCATTTGGGTCTCCCACCTAGATCTAAAGTCCATGATGTCTTTCACGTTAGCTTACTAAGGGAATATTTGGGACTCGTTGGCTGAGTCACAGCCTTTGCAGATTATTGAAGTGGAGCCTACTTCTGGTGTTTCAGAGCTCGAAACTATTTGAACTGCCGAGTGGTTTAGAAGGGAAAGTATCATGCATGGAAAAAGGTATTGGTATAGTGGAAGGGTGCTTCAGTGGAGGATGCGACATGGGAAAATGCTTGGCAGATGTCTTGCTCTTATCCAGCTTTTATCCTTGTGGTCAAGTATTCTTGAAGGGGGTGGACTATTACAAGTGCTCTTGCATAGTGTGAGAGTCATATGCCCTTTGTATTTTGGCTGCATCCACCACATTAAGTTTATGTAGGGTCATTAGTAAAGCCTATGGTCACTTACTTGGATTTATACTTTTTATTGTAAGGAATAGTACCATTATGACTCGTATATTTTGATGTATTGTCCTGCCATGATAAAAATGGCTAAATAAGCTCTTTAGAGAGGGGTGGCTAGTCGGCATGTTATTGGGCTAGACCACTAGCATAGGTGAGAACGTTTAATAGCGTGCTTGTAAACCTCTCTGTTGTTCTCTCCACTGAGACCCAATAAAATAAATGCATTTTATTCAATTGTGTTGTTGCCTTGTGTGTTTGCCCCTTTTACTAACGATTGTTGTTATATGCTTTATTGCTTGCTTAGTGCTTAGATAATACTAATATCGTGTGGGTTGTTTGCTTGCGAGGGACACTAACGGTTGGCTTACTACTCGAGATGGGTTAGTAAGCATCGCACGGCCCATGTTGCATACTCGAAGAGGTGGGACCCTGACAGTTAGTATCAAAGTGCGGTTGCGAGTTAATTCACAAAGATACCGAAGCTAAAGAATGAAATACGACTCGATACTATCGACTACCAACTTGGGGAGCTTGCTAGGATCGTGGATGCACATATTAAAGGCCATAATTGGCAGGAGGTCTTTGAAAATGTTGAGATGATCGATGATCTAGTAAGTCAAGTGACCGCTCTTGAAAAGAAATAAAACCCATGGGAAGGTTCTAGCCCTTTAAGCTTAACTACAGACGAGCGAGATGGAGCCACGAAAGAGGCAATAGCTAGCCTGGTTGCTACTATGAACGACCTGATGGAGGATTTCTGAGCCACCGTAGAAGCATTGAAATTGGAAATGGGACATATAAACACCAAGCTCACTCTCACCATGAGAGCAGTGGAAAATCAACTGGCTATTTCGGTGGGAATGGAATATAGGTAACTTAAAGTGCTCGAGGCTAGAGCTTATGGAGGTGTGCACAATGCAAAAGAGCTCGAAAACAATATTTTCAACCAGTGAGATCTGATTTGGAGGAAATGAAGGTGATAATGGCCACAATGTACCTGACCAATGATGTGAAACTGTGGTGGCAATCCAAATATGAGGACATTAAGAACAACAGATGTATCATGGACACATGGGACCACTTATAGAAGGAACTTAAGAACCAATTCCTTCTCGAGAATATGGACTACGTTGCCTATCAACGTTTGAGAGAGCTAAAACAAACTGGCAATGTGAAAGATTATGTGAAGGCATTCTTGGTGCTAATGCTTGATATTCGGGATATGTTAGAAAAGGATAAGCTCTTTTATTTCTTGGAAGGTTTGAAGCCTTAGGCCAAGACAGAGCTTAAATGACAAAGCGTGCAAGACCTAGCTTTAGCATTAGGGGTAGTGGAATGTTTAATGGATTACTCGTCTGAAAGCCCTAACAAAAAGAGAACCCAACCTCCTCTAACGAATACCAATAGTGGTGTTAGGTTCTTTAAGCCCACCAATCTTTTAAAACCAGGGAAGGTGACAACAGGAAACCATCGAGCACTAGAGATCCTTCGTCTTAGACTTTCAATGCATTCGAAACTAAGCCTAGGCCGCTAGCATACTTCTCACGCAACTGCCTACAGAGAGTGGCAGAATATCCTCATAGAACTGCCTTCAATGCACTGCAAGCTTCCATTCATTCTAAAGAGCATGTGGAGATGCGAGAGGACATGGTAGAAGAAAGAAAGGACAATGCCCAAGTGGGGGCACTGAGATTCTTGAATTCCCTCAATAGACAGGTCATTCAAGCCAAAAAAAACTGATAGGAAAGGTCTCATATTTGTGGACGTAGTGATTAATGGGAAAGCGACGAGAAGCATGATGGTGGACATGGATAGCAACCATAACTTTTGCTCAGAGAATGAAGCTAAGAGGTTAGGCTTACACTTGCACGAGGATGCAGGGCAAATGAAGGCTCTAAATTCCAAAGCATTACCCATAGTGGTCTTGGCAAAACAAGTACCTCTTAAGTTAGGAACTTGGGAGGACTGGGTGGATTTGATTGTAGTACCAATGGATGACTTTGATGTCATCGTGGGGATGGACTTTCTAGTGAAAAAGAAGGCGATCCCCATTCCCATTGCTAATAGTCTGTTGATGATGGGAGAACAAACCGGAGTAGTCCCAGTACAAAGGAAGTAATTAAGCGATTCCAAATTCCTATCGGCTTTCCAATTCAAGAAAAGGTTGAGACGTAAAGAACCCTCTTACGTAGCACTGATGGTGGTAAAGGAGGGTAAACAAGGAAACAACCCCTTCTATGGTGTTGGAGACCTTGAAATCCTTTGTCGAAGTGATGCCAAACAACCTACCAAGGAACCTACCTCCTCCACGAGACATTGACCATAAAATTGAACTAATATCAAGAGTAAAACCTCCAGCAAAAGCACCATATCGAATAGCCCCTCCTAAGTTGGCAAAAATGCGGAAGCAATTGATGGAGCTCTTTGAGGCAGGGTTCTTGAGAACCTCGAAGGCACCATATGGCGTTCCAACACTATTCCAAAAGAAGAAAGATGGAAGCTTACGGCTGTTTGTAAACTACCACACGCTGAACAAAGTCATTGTGTGGAACAAATATTCGATCCTTTTAATCGCTGACTTGTTCAACCAGCTAAGTGGAGTCAAATTCATCACCAAATTAGATTTGAGATCGGGATACTACTAGGTGAGAATTGCCAAAGGGGATGAAGAGAAAACCACCTGCGTCACACGATATTGGGCGTTCAAATTCCTAGTGATGCCTTTTAGGTTGACAAATGCACTAGCAACATTTTGCACTCTCATGAACCAGATATTCCAAGAATTCCATAACAAGTTTATGGTGGTGTACCTGGACAGTATTGCATTCTTCAGTTCTATACTAGAAGAATATGTTGAACACATTTGAATGGTATTCTAAAGGCTCCAAGAAAACCAATTATTTGTGAAAAAGGAGAAATATGCATTTTCCAGAAGAAGAATTAAGTTTATTAGCCATATCATCGAGGAGAGAAAGATCCGTATGGATATGGAAAAGGTAAAAGCCTCCAAGAGTGGAAAATTTCCACTAATGTGAAAGAACTTAGATTGTTTCTGGGATTGGCAAACTACTATCGCTGCTTTGTTAGATGATACTTGAAGAAAGAAACTCCCTTAATAGAATTGCTAAAGAAAGACGTGCCATGGGTGTAACACCCCGTCCCAAATCGCACCGGAATCCGTGCACGTTGACCCAGGTTGACCGTTGACCGAGCGGGTCAAAAGTTGACTTTTTGCTCCAGTTGGAATTTCGAGTTGACCAGGGTACCGTGGCGAAGTGCACGATGCCCCGAGTTCGTAAACTGGTAGCACGTAAAAAACGGAGCTACGGTTTGAAAGTTATGAGCAAAACAAGTTGCGGTCCAAACAGTCCAAGGGGTGCCGGAGTTGACTTTTTATTTATGGGGAAATGAGCTTTGAATCATGCATGGTTGTGAAGTGCTCGTCGATACGAGTTCACAGACTAGCGGCACGTTTAAAACGGACATCCAGTTAAAAAGTTATGGACGCGTGAAGTTTACCAGATACCATAATATTTTAATGTTTTTGAGTTTATGAACAATGAAATGCCATGTGTCAGCTTTTGGTTTGTCCACGTGGCATGAACAGTGCCACACAGTGGTATTTATTTGATAAAATTCTCGGGGAAGAGAGAGAAAGAGAGGGAGGAGAGAGAAAGTGAGAGAGAGTCCGACCGGCGCCGGAATTTTTCAAATTTTCCGGCCGAATTACTGTACACGCACCGGCCAGCAAGGTTCCCCTCCCCATTTCCGGCAAAACCTCAAAGTTTCACGGCGATTGGCCGCCGGACGCGCCCGGATCGGACGTTCGAAGATCGGCGGCGAGTTTTTCCCTCCACTGCCGGCCACCGCCGATTGGCCCATTTCCTGCCATTTTTCGGCCACACGCGCCAGCTAGCCTTCATCCTCTCCTCAAGTCCGGCCGACCCACCAAGTTTCACGGCCATCGGACCACCGAAGCGCCGGGATCGGAGCGTTTTCCGGCGAGGGGTCGGAAATCTTCAAACAGTGATTTCTCTGCCGTCCGGCCTCCGTTTGCCTCACCGCCGGTCCCGTTGGATTGATCTCCCCACGATCTACAAATCTACAAAAAATCACAGCCAACGGCCACCACACGCGCCGCCGTCGGCGACGGTTGCCGGTGACCACGGCGGCTCGCCGGAAATTACTGTTCCGGCGAGTACCCAGTCTTCCGGTCGGCTCCAGTTCACTGTGTTCGACCTCCTGAACCTGAATCAGGCATCCGTTTCCGCCAATTCGCGATGGTTTGGGAGAATTATGGAGCCGAAACCCGAAAAGCTTTCCGGCGAGATTCCGACCCTATCGGGTTCGATCACCGGAAAGTAAGACCGAATCCGTGATCCTTATCACGCGAGCTTCGATTCGGTATATAACTCGTAACCTTTAGCTATCGTTTGGTGTTCGCTCCCCGGGTACCCATTTGGGAATTACCCGAATAAAATATTAATATTTTTTGTTGGTGTACTGTGGTTGTTTAGATGCACGCGCAAGTAGTGGAGTTGATCCCGAGGAGGATCTTAGTTGATTTGCGTGCTCCAGGTGAGTGACCCACCTTCAAAAATTATTTTGGGCAATTAATTATGTTTAATTGGTATTTAAATTATGCTCGTGTGGTGTGATTTAATTATGGTTTTATTGCTGTTTAATTTATTTATTATGCATGAGCAAAGTGTATTTCGGTAGTATTTGTACGTAGTTTTCAGTATTAATTTTTCGGGCATAATTGGGTTAAATAATTTACGAAAATATTTGTTTAAATTTTATAAATTATGCCCGCGGTATTTTTATGGTTGTATCTCGTACTTCGAGAAAGTTGTGGTTTGTTGGTTATCAATGTTTCGTACCGGTTTATTAAATAAAAATATGTGGGATGGTAAGTGTGAGAATTTAATGTATTTCCCACGGTAATTTTGGAAAAACGGCACGGTTGGTTATCAATGTTTATTTTTAGATGCACTCATACAGTATTGGTGTTCTGGTGTATGATGTATGGACACGTGGTAGCGCGCGGTTATTATTTCTCCCGTGGTTGCCATTGGACTGGGCAGGCAAGTTTGATATTGGCCACAGCCGCCCCTCCCTTGGCCGGGAGATGGTTTCAGCAGCAGTACTGTCGAGACGCCGAAGTGCCGTTGCAGGTTTCTCTCTTTAATCCCCCGCTAGTCAGTGCTCAGGACGCTGGGTATCGGAGGGCATCACCGGTATATGGTGTGGTGCGTCAGGTGTAATTGTCAGGTGTAATTTTCAAATAAAGTTTCAAACCCCAAATGGTACAAAATTATTTATTATAATTTATTGCAGTTTATTTATATTTGGGGTATTTATTTATTTATTTATTTATTTATTTATTTGTTGTTTATTAAATTATTTGGTTCATTGGTTTTCGGGAAGTACGAATATCGGGTTTTGTGAAAATGTTTTAAAAGGGGAACATTTCCAACGGAGTGAATAGTGAGGGTTTTGAGAGAAAGTATTACTTCAATTGTTTATTTATTTATTTATTTAATCGCTCGGTACTGGTTAATTAAATTCCTTTATTTTTATATTATTAATATTAAAGGTGTACAGTAGATAGGGTCACTCATTGAGATGATTAGCATCTCACACTCTTAAATTCCGTTCCCTTAGGTGCAAGTGGTGGTAGACGTTCTTCCGGAGTGAACCAAGTTTTCCGCTGCTGTTGTGTTTCGAGAAGTACTTCTGTACTCTTTCATTTCAGTGTATTGTTTCTTTCAGCCTTGTTGTATTTCTGTTGATTAGCACTTCTTAAAGCTCTGTATACTATTGGGATACTTATGTTTTATTTATGCACTGGACTGTTGTTGTTTTTAAGAAGTGCTGAAATTTGTGGAACAATTTGTAGTTTGTGGGAGGAATAAGGGGGTGATTTTAGAAGTGTGTTTTCAGTGCAGGTAATTTGTGGTTAGTCCATCCCTTAGGGGAGGCTCTGCCGGATTTTCCGTTGGAGGGTTCGGTAGGGTTTCCCTGGGATCAGGGCTTGTCTAGGGTTCCGGGGAAGGAATTCTGGATGGGTCCTGACAATGGGAGTGGAGCAAGGAATGTCAGGATGCATTTGAAAATATAAAGGAAGCCATGATGAGTGACCCGGTGTTGGCACTTCCGTACGTGACAAAACACTTCGAAGTTTAAACTGACACATCAGACATCGCATTACGCGGAGTCCTACTCCAAGATGGTCATCCTATCACCTATGAAAGTAGAAAGTTATCAAGGGCAGCAAGAAACTATACTGCCCAAGAGAAGGAGATGCTTGCTGTAATCCATTACTTGAAGACCCAGAGACACTACTTATTGGGGTCAAGTTTTGTAGTAAAGACTAATAATTCAGCTGTTAATCACTTCCTCACACAACCAAAACTAGCCTTAAAACAAGCTCATTGGCATGAATTCATTGCAGAGTTTGAACTTCATTTTGAATGCAAAGATGGAGACAAAAACCAGGTTGCGGATGCCTTAAGTCGTAAGATAGAGCTCACAACATTAAGGGCCCAAGCTATTGTGGCTACAAGCACTATAGCCACGTCAATGCAAGATCTTGTAAAGCGTCATTTAGGGGGAGACTCGTGTTCGCAGAACATCCTAAAATTGTTCAAGGGATGGAATTTGGGGAAGAGGACGGCCTATTATGGACAAAAGGAAATAGATTGTTTGTCCCAACGGCTGGAGATTTAAGAAAGATGCTACTGTGGGAGTACCACAACACCTTATCTACTGGACATCCGAGGTGACAAAGGACCTATGCATTGATCAAACAAGAATACTATTGGCCATAAATGCGCAACGATATTATGGACTAAACCCGAATCTATCTTATGTGCTAACAGGACAAAGTGGAGAGGCAAAAACCACCGGGATTGTTGGAACCACTACTCACATAAGAATAATTTCATTCGCTACGAGATAGGGATCCCAGATTAATGAGAAAATATGAAGGGCTGATACCAATCATTGCCAAAGTTGGGAGAGCCTCGTATAAGGTGGTAACCCCAAAGTGGATGAAGGTGCATCAGGTATTTCACGTCAAAAACTTCAAACCATACTACCTGGACAAGGAAGATCCAGCGTGCAACCATCCAGCAAGAGCCGACATAAACATCAAGCTGCAAAAGTTAGCAAAGGAACTAGAGGAGATACGAGCTGAAAGTATCAGACATGTCCACCGACAGCCAGTATGGAAATACCTTGGCAAGTGGAAAGGGTTAGGAGATGAAGAGACTAGCTGGGAGAAAGAGATCAAACTGACACCCTATAAGCAGATGATCGAGGACTTCAAGACAACCACATCGTTGGAGGCGTCAACAAAACGAGTTGGGAAGGCTGTGAAAGTCACATGCACTTCTATATTGTGGCTATATCCACCAAGTTAAGTTTATCCAGGATCATTAGTAAAGTCCATAGTCACCTGCTTAGATTTATACTTTGCATTGTAAGGAATGGTGCCATTATGATTCCTCACATATTTTGATATATAGTTCTGTGATGATAAAAATGGCTAAATAAGCTCTTTAGAGGTGGATGGCTAGTCAGCGAGTTGTTGAGCTAGATCACTGATATAGGTGAGAACTTTTAATAGCGTGCTTATAAACCTCTCTACTGTTCTCTCCACTGAGATTCAATAATATGAATGCATTTTATTTAATTGTGTTGTTGCTTTATTTGCTTGCCCTTTTTACTAACGATTATTGTTATATGCTTTATTGCTTGCTTAGTGCTTGTACAATACTAATATCGTGTGGGTTGTTTATTTGTGCGGGACATTAACGGTTGGCTTACTACCCAAGAGGGGCTAGTAAGCACCACACAACCCACATTGCATACTCGAAGAGGTGGGACCGTGACACATGGTGTACGTGAGATGGTTCATGAAGACTTGGTCCTTGAGTAGACTTGGTCCATGTAAATAAGTTTGTTATTTGATTGTTGTTATTCTATTTTTCATTATGTTTCCAGCCACTTAGATGTGATGTGAGTGGGTGTTCAATCTCCTTGTTTTTAGTATTTAGCTATTTAAAGTTGTTTATAAAAAGGGGAACCCAGAATAATAAAAGATATGAGAAATTAATTAAAATTCTTATCTACTTATTTCTTTTTCTTCTCTGCTCTAAAATTATTCACAACATAGAACAAAGATGAAGAAGAAGAAGAAAAAGGCAGATCAAAGGAGAGGAAGGAAAAGAAACGGATTGAAGAAGAAGAAGAATACTCATAGGAGTTTTCAAGTTAGAGAGATCAGCAGGGATGGTGGGCCATCCAATGAGAAGAAAAGAGCTACTTCGAAGAGTCTGGGATAGAAGTGGGCATCCGGGATAAGTTGTCCCATTCTCCAATTTTGCTTCCCAAACATTGGGTTGGGACTATGGCTTGTCTTGTGCTGGCCAATTTGTTGAAACAAACATGCCTTAGGTTCTAGTGCTATTTACTACCGTAATGATCCTAAGTTTTGGATGATCACATATTTCGATGGTTTTCAGATGATCCAAGATTACAACTTAGGTCTAAAGTCTAAGATCCAGTGTTTCACATTATGTGATATGGATTAATGTAGATTTCATTTGTAAAACTTTTTTTAAAAAATATATATTATTAAGGAAAATAATTTTTAAAAAATTGTTACAAAACAAGTTTTGTTTTGTCTTGTTTTTATTTTTATTTATCTATTTTTTTTTAAAACAAGTAACGAAAAGCAAAACAACAAAAAATGAACTTGTTATCGGAAGGCACTTTAGTAATAATTTTTTGAAATATTTCATTTACACTCCTTCAATTTTATCACAATCACAATTACTCTCGAAAAATCATCATTAACCTCCAATCTTTTAATTATTACTAATCAATTTTAGTAGTTAAAATTCAAAATTGAATTCTTATATATTATCTAATCATAAAATATAAATTTTTAGCCTCCATTTAACATTTAACTGTTAAATTTAACTGGTAAACTAATAAATATATATGTTCTAATAGAAATAAAAAACTAAAACGATATCAATGATGATTTTGCAAAAACATGGATATAAATATAATTATGGCCAAATTGAAGTGCTCTAAATGATATTTGACAAAAAGGTTTCATTTACTCATTTAAGGTGTGGAAGTACTCGCTAAAACAAATGTTTGACAAATTAGGACGTGTTTAGCATTCGTTTCCAACAAATCATTTGGTTAGATTGTATACATCTATGTTCTTACTCCAAAAAAAAATAAAAAATAAAAAATAAAAAGGAAAAAAAAATTATATATCTATAAGGATATAGCAGCTCGAAATCAGGATGTGGTTGGGAATCATCATTTCCAATATTTATTAGGTATGATTAGGTTCCTCTTCTTCTGCATCGTCAAGTGTTTGTTTTCCACTTTCTTTTATGATCGATATGAAAGATAGGAAGAAAGTCAAGGCAGCATATTATCTTCATGTAGATATTACGCCTAAGATTTTGTCATAAACATCGCTAGAAACTGTGAGGCATTGTCGACTTGTTTCCAAAGAGTTCGAATAGATCAACTAAACCCAAATTTCTTTCAAAATTTCTTGAAAGAACCAAAACAGTATATGGGATCTTGATTGAGAAAAACTGCTAGAGGGCTAGGCCAATATTTGCTGGTGCTGTAAATAATCAATCATGTTCAAAAGCTTCTTTTACTCACAGTGATGAAAATAATGTTAAATTCATAATTTTAGGCTTCTTGATCCTCGCTATTGTAATGGCGATTTGCTTAAGCTCTATGCGATCCTTAAACTTTCTGTGTCATAACTTTAATCCTACCAAAAATATTAGCTACATCATTATTGAGTAGGCCAATATTATATACAACATTACCTCTCGGGAGACCTTAGATATATGTCTTTCAAACAATTTTAAAAAATGAGACAAATAGTTTCTTTCATATTTGTAGAAGTGGTTTGAATAGTTTGAACCACTTCGAAAACAAGTTAAACAGTATACTTTTATTTTTCGAAATGGTTCAAAAATTTCAAAGTTCTTTGAAAAATGATTGAAAGAGTACCATTTTATATTTGTCGAAGAAGTTTGAAATCTTCAAAATACTTCAAAAAACAATTTAAATAATACATTTTCATATTTCGAATAGGATTGAAATCTTCCAACCTCCTTAAAAAAAGAATCATCTTTTTGAATGAAAACTCCTTAAATGCCACAAAACAACAAAATAACATAGCTTCATTTGGAAACAAGTTACATAATCTTGTAATTTCTGCTGCATTTGTTCTTGGTAATCCAATTAATTGTTTTATTTTCCACGTAACATACTAAATTTGAATTTTTTTTTCTCAACAAAAGGTTTATTTTATGTATTGGCTTTTTCCAATGAAAAACAATACCTATGACAAACAAAAAAAAAAAAAAAAAAAATCAGCAGTAGAATAAGAAAACAATAAACAAAACATTTTCTTTGTCATTAAGTATTAAGAAATATAATTAGAAGTTTGAAAATGTATAGATCTTCCATAAAACTATCATTTGCATGTACAAACGAATTGGAAAAAAAGAAAAAGGAAAAAAAAAAAAGACTAATTGGAGGATTAAAAACATGATATTATTGGCAAATATAAAAAAATATATATATCTAATGTGAATCAAAATTTCTATTTTAGATGTTATCTAAAAAATAAATAAATCAAACACAAAAAACCAAAAACCAGCTTGAAAATCCTTGATACTTTAAGGAGCAATTGAGCTATCAACCTTTTTTTTTTACCCCTAATGATAAGGCAATCTAAAATTTTTTAAACTTATCCTATGTCATTCTTTATGTATACAAATTTATTGTAATCCTTCCTAATCGCCACAATTTCAATTGAAGATTTAATATTAGATAGCAAGATAAGGTTTAATAGCAATATAGTATGTTCTAGTTTGGATTAACAATAGTTTTGGATCTTCAAATTTAAAATATTACAATTTAAACTTTCAAATTTAAATTTCCGTTGCATTTTGATCAAATCTTATCTTATGGCAAATGGTAATGTGAATCATAAATTAAATAGTATTAAAATGCGAATACTTGTAACTAGTAAATGAAAATTATAATAAATGATAATTAAATGGTCAAAATTACAATGATTGAAAAAAATTGTACTTTCCTATTTAGAGAAGTGGACATAACCATTAATAAAGACATCTTATTGCACAATAAAATAACAAAAATAAGCTTGGTATAAAAGTACATTAATACCATATATTAACGTATTAATATAACACAAGTTTATTGAGAGAAGTTTTTGAAATTAACTCTACTTTTGTGAAATTAAAATTACAAAGTAAATTTATAAAAGTATCTCTATTTTAAAATAAACTAACTAATACACTTTTTTTAATATTTAATTTAACATGCTTACCTAAGGATAAATAAATAAAAAAAGGCATGAAGTATCAAATATCGTGTCACAATTTCATTTTAAATAAAATAAATTACGATGTTACTAAATAATAATTAGGATAATTAGACATATAAATTTGGTTACTGTGGCCATTAAAAAAATATTTTAGTTTTTAATTATAGAAAAGTTTACTGGGAGTGGGAAAAAGAAAAAAGAAAAAGAAAAAGGAAAAAGAGGCAAGTAACCGGCAGGGAAGGTAACGGGTATGTCATCTTTTTTCCTATATACACCGTTGTTTAAAGCCCTACTATTATGTCATTCTCTATGTATAGCAATTTATTGTAATTGCTCCTAATTCAATTTCAAGTGAGTAGGATTTTATATTGGGCGGCAAGATATCAGAAAGGGTTAATAGTAATTTAGTATATTCTAGTTTGGACTAACTATATTTTTGAATTTTTAGCCCCAAAAAAAAAAAATTTATACTTTTGGATTTTTCAAGTTTCAGATATTGCAATTTAGATTCTCAAATTTAAGTTTCTGCTGCATTTTGATAAAATCTTATCTAATGGCAAATGACGATGTGGAACCTAAATTAAATATTATTAAAATGTAAATATTTTAGAAGATGAAAATTATAATAAATGAATATTAAATGGTCGAAATTACAACAGATTGAACAAAATTGTATTTTTATATTTTTGAGGCATAGGGGTGAAAATTTGAACTGCCTAGCCATGTCCAAGTCCAAACATTTATGTTCGAGTAGGTTCAGGTTGGGCTTTTAGCTAGAGAGAGAATTTGACAAACTAGGTCAATATGTCAAATTTAAAGCTCGTTACCGAATCCTATGGGTATGGAGTTGAGCTTCAAACTTGGATTTCGGATCTTAAAGCTTAGGCCTACACTTAATAACATAAAATTTAATTTTTATTTTTCTTTTAATCTTAAAATTTGATCGAAAAATATTTTTCTTTTGTTTAAAATATCCTTACAATAGTAAAATAAAAAAAAAGGGCTTGATAAATGGACAATGCTATAAGTACCAAATTTTTATAACAAATAATGTAGCTACTTTATTAATAATTGATATATTAATAAATGTTCTAAAATCATAAAAAGTAAAATTCAATGAATAATACAAAGTCATTGGATGATAAATATTATGTTAATAAATTTGGTAAAAATTTAAAATTACTTTTAATGATTTATTTTATATTATAATAGACAATAAATAAATACAATTTAATATATAATAAATATTTTATATTACATTAAATAAAAATATTAAAGAAAAGTTATAAAATTATGTCGGATTAGCTAATTGGACTAGATTCTACTGTTTGGATGGATAGCTCAATAAATCAGATATGAACCACATCCATACTAAAAATCCAAAACCCAAATGCAATCAATATAGAAGTTAGGTGGGCTCTCACTAAAAGCATATCAGATCGGACTAACAAATTTGATTGGGCTTCAAACTTTTAGGCTTTTTTACATCCAATGAAAATAACAAAACCATTAATAAAGAAACGAAAACTTATTTGACAAAAATAAAATAGGAATAAGCTTGGTACAAAAATACATTAATACCATTTACGAATGTATTAATATAACACAAGTTTATTAATAAGAGTTTGTAAATTTAGTTTATTTTTGTAAATTAAAATTACAAAGGAAATTTGTGAAATTATTGTTATTTTAAAATATATTAAGCTATTCAATTTTTTAATATTTAATTGGAGAAGCTTACAATTTGATATCAAATTATAGTGTAACAATTTGGTTTTTGAATAAAATAAAATATTCATTTACTAAGAAATAATTAATACATTTAGATATATAAATTCGGTTAGTGTGACCATTAAAAAAAAAGGTTTTAGTTTTTATTTATAGAAATGGAGTGAAAAAAAAAAGAAAAAGAAAAAGATTAGAAGAAATTGAAAAGGCAAGTAATTGGTTGGGTGAAGGTAATTGGAATGTCATCTTTTTCTCCCTTTACTGTTGGATAATGTGTTGCATCCAAGTGTTTGAAAAAAACCCAGTATTTCCTTCGTTTCCATAGTTCGAATAGGTTTTGTATATCCGTATGGATTTGGGAATCGTCCTTTCCTATATTTATTTATTAGTTATGATTAGGTGTTCTTCTTCTTCTTCACCACCAAGTGTTTGTTTTCCAATTTCTGAGATATTTTTTTCCGCGACCAGTATGAAAGAAAGTCAAGGCGGCAGATTATCTTCCGGCAGATATTACGCCTGAGATTTTGTCACAAACATCGCTGGAAACTCTGGGGCGTTGTCGGCTTGTTTCCAAAGAATTATAGCAGATCACCTACGACCCAAAAGAACCAAAACAGTATCTGGGATATCTGAGATGTCTGAGCCGATCTTTCTTGATGCTGCAAAAAATCAATCAGCTTCCAGAGCTTCCCTTACTCTAGGCGATGAAAATAATGCTAAATTCATAATTTTAGCAGCCACCAACTTTGGTATTCTATTTTTTAACGAATAAGAAGGATAATTATTACGTTGGTAACAACTCATCAATGGCAACGGATACCAACTTCAAATATACCATGGTTTATGAATCTAGTATATGGTATGGTGGTGTTTAGGTCTGTGCCTTTGCGCTTCAAAATTGTTGTGTTTGTACGAAGGAATTGTTGTAAATCTAAGTTCAGGTGTCACATATTTGATTCTGAAACCTGGGAATGGAAGCAATTGAAAGATCCATTGCTGATACATCGGAATTGCTGTTATTTTTCTTACAATTTGACTAGTGCGGTATCAGTCTCTGGGAAATTATACTGGCGTCTGAAAGATAAACCCAATTCAGAGATATAACGGTTCGATTTGGAGAAGGAGAGTTGGGATATTCTCAAATTACCTTGGCCGTTGTGTAATTTCCATTATTGCAACGACACGCTGCTTGTGTGGAGTACAAGGGTCGGCTTGGTTTGATATGCTCCTTTGTTAGAAGAAGGGAGAAATGTGATTGCATGGAATTGTGGGTTATGGAAGGTCCAAATACATGGACTAAGGCACACAAAATTTGCATTATGAGTCTTGAGAATGAGCTACCCGATATTTATTGTCATCAACCTGTAGCTCTTCCTAACAGTGGTCTTCTAGTTTACTCGACAAGTGGAATATCCACTTCCAAGGTTATATTATTGCATATTCAAGGCAGTTGAAGTGGGGGATTGCCTAGGAGATCCATATATTTACAATTTTCAATCAGATTTCGAGCTTGTTAATTTAAGGGCCTCGGTTCCAGTATATCAATGTAATTTGTAATTTTAGATGGATAGCAATTTTTTGTATTTTGTTTCAAAATAATGAGTAAAACAGGCTAATAAATGTTCATTTGAAGATACAAACAATATTCTCTTTCTAAGTAATTCTTAATTCTTATATCTATGTGTACTTTGTGCACAAGGGACTTTTTATCTTATATGAACCACTGTTGAAGCAACTGGCTAGCTTATTTCCCCTTTTCAGCTGGTAAACATATATATTACGGGTTGTTTTTTGTTTTTTAATTTATTTTTTATTTATTTTTTATTTTTTTATCATTAATGGGATTGTAACTGAGGTTGTTCATACCTTGGTCCTTTGTCTACAACAGAATGGAAGTGATGAAGTTTACATTAAAAAAAATTCAAATGCTGAAAGTTATGGATCAGAGATTTATTTGATGCTGTATTTTGAATTTGCAATTGAATTTCATACTTACAGCTTTGCTTTGCCCAAGTTGCATGTGAGACTAACTTTGTAATGTATTTAATTCTAACTTTTTTGGAAGAATATTTAATTCTAACTTTGACAACATACATCTGTAGAGAAATGATGATTGTAGATGGTTCCTTCCTTTCAGACTTTGTTTTCCTGGGTTGCAAAGCACTAAAAATGTGAAGAGAGATCATATAATTAACTTAACATGTGTTAGTATGTGGTCCTTTTGTATAATTCAATTAACATTTCAATATTTTCATGCGGTTTATCTTACCAATTATGATTGTTGCTCAATAAGTCCATCTTGCATGGTGAAAATCATAGTCAAGTTCAAATCAGTATATGTAGAGGGTTGATTGTTAATTTGTAAGGCCTAAAAGTGCCAGTACCAGTTTGCTATCCGGTGCAAATGCCTTCCTTCATGTTCATGCTTCTCCTATGTTCTGGACACGCTTTTATTCATTTTGTAACAAGTGTGTGAGAGATTAATGCTTCGGGCATTGTATTCAATATGACTGAAAATAGTAATATAAAATTTTCAATAATTCCACTGCATATTTGATGCCTTTGTGAAATATTATTTGAAACACCAAAGATCAGTCCCTGATTTATCTTTTACCAATACCTAGATTAATTGCTTGTACTCTGCTTGCTAAAAACTGAATGGAGTTATGTTTTATGGTAAACTTTCTTACTGTCTGACATCAAGACAGAGTTAGTGATATGTGATAGTAATCAGATAAAAGGTTTCCTCATGCTTCCTTTGTCACTTCAATCTTCACTAGATTATTGTTGCTTGTTCTTCAAACTGATTAGTCGCTGCTTCTTTCTCTAGCAGAAGAGAGGAATATGAATCTATTTTATAAAGGAGAGATTTCGATAAAGAGACATAGATGGTTCCTTGTTGTTATTTGTTGGTGAAATATTTTCTCCTATCCGTTGATGTTGATCTGTAGGTAACTACTATAATTTAAGCCAAATAATTATACGTACTTACATTTTAAGCAATGCAATTATAAAATTTGCTTCTGCAAGAAAATTCTTCTTCCGGCATCTTCTTTTCTGGAAAAGTAAAGTTCACTAGCCACTTTTGTCTATCTAAACAGAGGAGCTACTATAGTTTTCTTACTGATTTTACACACAGAGCAGCACCATTAGGAATATTATTTTCTCTATCATGCCAAGGTGGAGGTCTTGGAAATTTCAACCCTATTGTATTGTTTTTCTTTTTTGCAGACGTGCTCTTAAGTGAAATAATCCCAAGGATTCTTACACATGTCCAGAGCTTATTATCATAGTTTGTTGGACTCGATGGATTGTTTATTGGACTTTTATAATGGAAACTGCAAATTGTCAAGAAGAGCCCATTACTAAGGGCTTGGATTGGGATGTCATACAAGTGGTGATGGTACGTGCTTAATTCCTCCATGATTACCATGGTTGAAGATGATACTGTAGGCATTTGCTTTCTTAAACATCTTTTCCTCATTTCTTCTATTGCTCTGGGAAATAATAACTTCAACCCTCTTAGAGAATGCGCTGGACCAGCTTGGGAAATGTAGAATTAAACTTAGTTTGAAGGACCTAAAGCATTTCCATTATCTTTCGCCTAAGGTACTTGATTGAATCGTGTAAGTATGTTTACAACAGCGTATTTTGTTGCATTTCAAGTTAAATTAAAGTGTTTTTTGTAAGTATACTTGCTCTTCTCCTGTGAAACTTTCTGATAGCTTTACTTTCTAGATTAGGTATATAGATTTTGCTTTATAGAGCTAAACACCTCTTAATCGTGTAATTAATTGCACATATTCTTCCTCAGGTTTTCACTTGCTCAAATTCACTTCACATTTGGTCAAAATCACAAAAATCTGTTTCGAATGATCCTTATGTTTTTCTGCTCTATGGGAGGTTTCATTTCGTTATTGGGGGACTATATGTTCAAAATATTGGATCAAAGAGTATAACTGCAGTACTAAAATGCCTCAAGCTATTTGAGCCGTTCTTAAGCTGCTCTTCAGAAGGTTTTCAAGTCTAATCTTAATTGTAGAATCAAGAAAGTGTGGAAGTTTTTTATCTATGTAAAGTGCCTAAACATGGTTTACTATCATCTTGTTATTTTGGGATCCCCTCAAATAGAAAGTAGGCTTACATTATTTGTTCTGCTTTTATTGCACAAAAGCATTTTAAAATAGGTGCAAGGAATGTCCTTACCATTTGAAAATGATCTCTATCTGACCTTTCGATCTGATGCTGTTTTGTTTAACATTTAATGTGTGCATCTATGTCATTTGGTGTCCTATTTCGCAAAGCTATGTCATTTGGTGTCCTATTTCCGTGTTTTAGCATTTATGTTATTATTATATTTGGACCAGGTAGGAACTAAGCAAATGACACTTGAGAAAAACGAAGTTATGTTGATGCACTTGTTATTTTTTATTTGTCCAACATAACAGAAAGATTTAGTCAACTCTAAGCATAAATTTGGTGTGATTAAGAAAAGCATTCTTTTTGCCTTTTTATTTTTTTTATTTACTTATTATTATTTTTTTTTTTACCTCTCAAGTTGCCAATAAGGAAACTACCGGTGTATTGAAGATATAGAAAAAGTTCTTTTGAGTCTGATTTGTGATAGGCTGTTGAGCATCTGATGGTATGTCTAAACTGTTTGTATCTTATTTTTCCTTCTTCAAGACTGTTTGGTATTTATTTTAGAGAAAACGATGATATTCAAAACTAAGTTTTCATATACAAGTGTTTGGTGAAACTGATTATGTCTAAGATTATCCTATAATAAAAACCAGTTTCGCACTATTTTTAAGAATCAACCAATCAGGTAGGAGGTTGCTTCTTGAAATATGAGTTCTGCACAATCTATTTTAACAAGATTTTGTACTTCCCATAAAATTAAAAATTAAAAATTAAAAACAAAAACTTGCGATTCCAATTTATTTGCTTTTTTCAGGCATTTTATAGCATTTGTTTTTCACCTGTGCAATTGGCAGCAAGTATAGACATTTTATCGACAACAGCATATTATGGCGGTATGTTCAAAATATATATATATATATATATATATACTGGTGTAGTTGATTTTCTACGTCATAATCAGATAAATTTTCTATAGGTGACAACAAGATCAAAAAGTTCTTTAGCGTTATAAAGCGCTTACTAGTTGATAAGTTTGTTTGTTTGTTTGTTTGCCTTTTTTATTTTTATTTTAATTGTTTTTGCATACTAATTGATAAGTTACTGATAACAAGCTCTTACATAATTACTTAATGTGAACAACCACAAAAGAGACATAATTCTTAATAAATAAAGTAATTGGCATTTGGTGACCAAATTATGGTTCCTGAAAGTTTTTGGAAAAATCAAAATTTCGTTAGAAATTAAAGTCTGATTGCTAAATATGAAGTATAATATTTACACGGATGTAAATATTTCCTCCACCTACACGACTACCCGCTCCCGCTCTTTTGTTTATTAATTTTATCATCTTATGCTATACATATTTATATCTTTATTCAAATTATGTAATGATAATTATTAATTTGTATGTATTATATAATGACATTTAGAGTTTTATAAATATTCACTACAAGAATCACAATGATAGAAGATACAATTAATGCGTTGACAAAAATAAAAACCGATGCTTCACAAAGCATCTTCTAATATGGTGTCACTAAAAGTAGCAAACAAAAACTGATGTTTTGAAAAGCATCGGCTATTAGTCAAGAAAAGCCGACACTTTTCTTTAATAAAAGCATCGTTAAATCTGTCAAAAATACAGATTTTTTTTTTTGAAAAAGTGTCTCTAAATATACTGTAATAGCTTATGTTTTTTAGAAAAAAACGTTACTAAAAGTTTACAAAAAGCTGACACTTTTTTTAGAAAAGCGTTGGCTGTTTTTTTACATTTTTAGCGATGCTTTTTAAGCATCATCACTAAAAGTTCACAAAATAGCGGATGCTATTTAGGAAAGTGCCGCTAAAGACCCTCATAATAGCAGATGCTTTTGCAAAAAGTGTCGGCTTTTCTACTTTGGCGACGCTTTTTCAAAAAAAGCACTGCTTTTAGTTTTGTCAAATTCAAATTGTTTAATAAAGTTTCATGCAAAATATTTAATATACAACAAAAATAAAATAAGTATTTACATAACAAAATAGCATATCAAATTAAAATAAATATTCTTGAGCCATTAACTCCAAAATAGGTATTTAGAGACCAATTACAAATGCAACAAAGGAGGGAAGTCGAACGGCTCAAGGATAAAGCAAGCATGGCACCCACAGCTTCACCATTTGTGAAGGAAGGTAAGGCCAACTCATCCATCCAAGATAAGTGTCCTAAACCCAAAATTGAGGGGAAAAAGATAAAGGAAGCCGAGAGGGAGAAACAAAGTGAAAAATCCAAGAGTGTGAGAAAAGGTGAGGTGGCCGAGTGTGGGAAAGAAAAGTAAAAAAAATTTATCTCAGTTTAGGTTAGGTTAAAAAGGCAATTTTGAGTAATAAAACATTACTGGTCATGATTTATAAAAATGTTTACCTGAATGATCAAGCTAACCTTGAAGAGCTTGAGTTGCCAAGTTCTATTTCTTCTCTTTTAAAGAAATTTAATGATGTCTTTCTGGAGGAAATTCCTAGTGGTTTACCACCTATTCGAGGGATTGAACATAAAATTGATTTTATTCCTAAAGCTGCAATTCCTAATAGGCCTGTATATAGAAGCAATCATGAGGAGACAAAGGAGCTATAAAGCCAGGTAAGTGAATTGTTTAAAAAATGTTATATTCATGAAAGCATGAGTCATTGTGCTATCCCTATTTTATTAATATCTAAGAAAGATGGATCATGGTGAATGTGTGTTTATTGTAGGACTATAAATAACATAACCATTAAGTATAGGCATCAAATTCCTATATTAGATGATATTCTTGATGAATTGTATAGTGCTTGCATATTTTCAAAACTTGATCTAAGGAATGGGTATCATCAAATTAGGATAAAAGAGGGCAATGAATGGAAAACTGCATTTAAAATTAAATATGGATTGTATGAGTAGTTAGTAATGCTTTTTGGTTTAACTAATGTACATAGAACTTTCATGAGTTTAATAAATCATGTCATGTGTCCATTCATTGGAAAATTTATGGTTGCTTATTTTGATGATATTCTTGTATATAGTAAAAATTTAGATGATCATGTTGAACATCTTAGGTTAGTTTTAGGAGTGCTTAGGAAAGAAAGATTATTTGCAAATATTAAAAAGTGTGATTTTTATCAAGATGAACTTGTTTTCATAGGATTGTTGTAAGTGCTGCAGGAATTAAAGTTTATCAATCTAAGGTCCAAGCAATTCAAGAGTGGTTGAAACCTACCTCTATTACCTAAGTGAAAGCTTTCATGGTTTGGCTATTTTCTACCGAAGATTTGTCAAAGATTTTAGCCCCATTGCAGCACCTTTGACCGAAGTTGTTAAAAAGAATGTTGGATTCAAATGGGGGGAAGCATAAGAGAAATCTTTAAATTTGTTGGAAGAAAAATTAACCAATGCCGCTATATTAGTTTTGCCTAATTTTTCTGAAACTTTTGAGATTGAATATGATGCTTCAAGTGTAAGTATTGGAGCTGTTTTAATGCAAGAAGGACGACCCATAACTTACTTTAGTGAGAAGTTAAATGGAACTGCATTGAATTACCTGAGCTATGACAAAAAAATGTATGCTTTGGTGAGAATTTTAGAGATATGGCAACATTACTTGATACTGAAAGAGTTTGTAATTCATATGGATCATGAATCTTTGAAGCACATCAAAGGCCAAGGGAAGCTTAACTGAAGGCATGGTAAGTGGATCGAATTCATTAAAACTTTTCTTATGTCATCTGCTACAAGAAAGGTAAGGAAAATATGGTTGCCGACGCATTATCTCGAAGGTATGTATTGTTTTCCACCTTAGATGCTAGATTGCTTGGATTTGAACAATTGAAAGAACTTTATGAGCATGATAGTGATTTTGGTTAAATATTTAAAAATTGTGCTAAGCATGGTTATAACAAATTTTATATCTTTGAGGGATATTGTTTAGGGAAAATCAACTTTGTGTACCTAATTGTAGCGTTAGGGAATTATTAGTCCGGAAAGGTCATAGTGGGGGTTTTAATAGGTCATTTTGGTGTTTTAAAAACTTTAACCATTTTACAAGAGCACTTTTATTGGCTAACATAAAGAAAGATATGGAGAGGATATGTGAGAGATGCTTGAAATGCCAAAAGTCCAAGTCAAAATTGAAACCGCATGGACTTTACATGCCATTACTGATCCCATCTTTTCCATGGGTTGATGTGTCTATGGATTTTGTTTTTGGTTTACCTAGGTCTAAGAATGGAAAAGATTCAATTTTTGTAGTTGTTAATAGATTTTCTAAAATGGTACATTTTATTGCATGTAATAAAACTGATGATGCATCTAATGTGGCTAATTTATTCTTTAGGGAAATAGTAAGACTACATGGAATGCCTAGGACAATTGTTTCGAATAGGGATGTTAAGTTCTTAAGTTACTTTTGGAAAACTTTGTGTCCTAAGTTAGGGAGTAAACTTTTATTTATAATTACTTGTCATCCACAAACTGATGGACAAACGGAAGTAGTAAATAGAACTTTGTCTACATTGTTGAGAGCATTAATTAGCAGAAATTTAAGAACATGGGAAGAATGTCTGCCATATGTTGAATTTGCTTACAATAAAACCATACATTCAGCTACTAAATATTCTCCATTTGAAATTATTTATGGTTTTAATCCTTTGACTGCATTAGATTTAACACCTTTGCCTTTAAGCAAACGTGTTAATCTAGATGGAAAGCAAAAAACTGATTTTGTTAAGCAGATTCATGAAAAGACAAAAGCAAATATAAAGAAGAGGATGGAGCAATATGCCAAGAATGCTAATCAAGGCCGAATAAAGGTTGTATTTGAACCTGGAGATTGGGTTTGGTTGAACTTAAAAAAGAAGAGGTTTTTGGAGCAAAGAAAGTTAAAGCTTATGCCATGAGGGGATAGACCTTTTCAAGTTTTGGAGAGAGTTAATGAAAACGCCTACAAGCTTGATTTGCTAGGTGAGTATAATGTGAGTTCTACATTTAATATTGCTGATTAATCTCCATTTTCTACAAGTGATGACTTTGATTTGAGGGCAAATCTTTTTCAAAAGAAGAGGAATTATGAGAATCCTCCCATACCTGTATAACCGACTACCTATTAAGGTGCTAATCCTATACAAATGAAGACGGGGCCAATCATGAGGGCACAAGCTAAGAGATTTAAAGACAACCTGGTTAGCTTCATACAAGGTGTGATTCAAACTCAAGAGGGCATAACAATACCCGAAGATCTAAAGCTCGTCTTTTGTATCCAAGTTATGAAGGTGGAAATGGACCCAACAAGCTGTTTTAGTGCTTCTATGAACTCTGAGCAGCAAGGCATGAATTTTTTGGCTTAGGAACATGATTGAGCACTCCAAGAGACCATGAAATCATGCCAAGATAGAAGCAAAAGCATTCAAATCCAATATTTGTGCATGAAGCTTCATGTTGGCTGAAAATGTCCAACTTAGCGCCGACTTTTACTTCTTTTGTTGATCAAGCAAGTTTGACTTATTCCAATAAAGGGAAATATGTCAAAATCATTAATCGTAGTTGGCATCCTACATGGTATATTAGAGCTGATTTGGAGCCTAAAATAGCTGATGATTGGACAAAGATAGCTTGTTTGGCAAATCGTTCAATTAGTTTCCTAATTTGAAACTTTGACTTTTGTTTTAGGGAATAGTCTTTATTTTGGTTTTTATTTATTTACTAGACAACTTCAAGAAAGTTAGAATTTTATTATTTTGATTGTAAATGGATTAATTCCTATTTCAAAATTAAGAAATTAATTAATCTAAATTAGATTACGAAAGTTGAGAATTTCGGCCACACATTTAGTTTCCTTATTGCTAGCCGGTTCTAAACCTAATTTAGGGTTTCATTTTGCATCTTCAAACCTATTTAGAAGCTTATTTTTTCAATAATAAACAATATATTATTCATATAGAAAAATATTTGTGAGAAAGAATTCTTTTTGTTCTCTTTGAACACCTAAAACATTGATTAGAAATAAAATGTTTTAGTTTAACTTATCAATAGGACATTTATCACCTATTGTGATGTCTTCATCATATACCAAGGTTTCTAATCACAAGTTAATTAGAGGTTAAGATGACATTAAAATCTGAACTTAATTTTTGATCCTGGCTGATATAATATGGGTTTGCGAGCAAGTCAACCTAGGTTCATATCAATCCATTTAATATCTTATTATTAAATTAACTTAGGGACTTTCCATAATAATATAATCTATTAAAAAAACATATATTATTATGCAGTTGGTTATAGCATATGTTGCAATAATATGACAATATTTTATTCTATATAGCATGCTAGCATATATAATTGTGTTACATCCGTATAATTTAAACAATTATAAAAATTGAATAATAAATAGACTCCCAATCCAGAGTTTCTTAGAAAGAAAAAATTACAAGTCCAATAGGGACACAAAAGCCCAACTTGATTTCTTGGTCTATTTCTCTTCCTTTCTCTGGATCTTGCAAGTCCATTTGGTGTAGGCTAAGTTAGAATTAGTTTTGTAGGGTTTTAGGCCCAAACTACAAAACCTTAACTTGCCTAATTTTGAACACGATAAGCAAAAATATCAACTGCGGCTATTGACATATTGGATTGTCACAAACTTTTAGAGGAAAGTGCAGAATACCTAAAGGAAGCTACTGTAAAAATTTCATCTCAATCCAATAGTCCATGAGCCCTCATGTGCTCCAAGAAAATAGGAGAGTGAGATCCACTTGCAGAAATTTCTGGCTGCGCGTACCACACTTCTAATGGCTTCCAACAATTTTCTGATGCTCATTAGCTTCGTCTTTCTATCTACTATGTATCCATGGTGGTTTCCTCTCGAACTGATGTCCAAATCAGTATAAAAATTGATAAACAATGACGAGTGTACATTTTTTATAGAGTAAATTTATACATATTTGGCAAAAATCCTAAGTTATTAGAAAATAAATAAATAAAATTGATAAAATAAATAAATCAATTAATCAATCAAGGAGGAAATTTGATCTTATGATTAGCTTTCTTATTACATTCCCAATAAAAAATATGAGCAAAATTCTACCATAGATTAAGGTTAAACAATCAATCATTCATTTATGATACCAAAATTATAATAAACGTAACATAAACCTGACAATGAATTTATGGGCTCAATCTCACAAATCGATTCAATCGATACTCTTATACCACTTGTTGGAATCATATAGCAGAAGTTAGGATCGAACAGTTGAATAAAGCATATGATAAAAGTATTTTCATCATCCATTGCTAACCTATAATAGTGTAGAAAATATCTTCTTGAATCTATAAGACATTCTAAACTATTCTCAATGTGACAGATCTATGTGTGGGTGAGCCTGATCACAAAAGAACTAAGAAGGTTAATTTGAAAAACATATCGAAACCTCACAGTTTTTGTTTTTCTGTCAAAGTATTTGATTTTCCTATTAAGATTCTAAATCTTTGAAAATACTACATCAAAACCTTATGTGGCTGGAAATTAGATGATAGTATATTTATAAATTGTTAACCCTAGCCTCGTAGGGCTTAATAAATACTTTGGGCCACCCTACTAATGAACTCCGTCTTGCATCTTAGTTAAATGAACTCTTCGCTTAATGAGTTAGTTTAGGGATCTTATGGTCAATTGTCAATTAAGACTCCTACTTAACAAATTAGGTTGCTAGAAGAGCATAAATTCAATAGTACTAACCAATAAAAATGAAACTCTGTCTTAACAATTTAGCAAGGTCACTTAAATATTGAAAGTTCCATTTTGAATTAAGTAAGACATAAAATACCTAAAATATACAACAACAGTGATAGAGGAGAACATATTTACCAAAAGCTAAATGATGGAGGAGAACATCAATATATATATATACATATATTCAAAGAAGAAGATGGTAAAGATAACCACATCTTAGATCGAATATACCCAAATAAGTAAAACCATACATCATTAATAGAAATCCACAGTCAAATAACCTATTGAATTTCGCTAAAAATTGTCGAAAGAAGATGACCCGGAAATCACAATGTATACTTTTTTCCAAAATGAAAACAATAGCCTAAAAGACCATAAACTTTAGCTTTGAATAATTAGTCTAAAATGAAAGGAGAATAGTTTTAGATTCAAACAGAAGACTACATACATATATATAATCAAATAATAGTTTTAATGTTAAACTTTTTTTATAAGTATGCTTCAAAGCATTAACTCATATAGTTTGAATTCTAATGTATGAAAATCTAAGCATTTATTGAACAACGATATTTGTCAATAGCAAAAAATAAATTATGTTTTATGACCAATCAAAACATACATAAAATGAAAAAGTCTTAACTTCTATCTGTGTGATCTTTAACTATGTAAAGAGTACAAGTAAAAGCTAATCCCAAACTATTTTAACTTTGACAAACTCCAACTTGCCTTACACCATTGGTCATCAAATTATATTGGTGAGAAGTCATGAGCATGCTTAGTATATAAGTATTGATGTAGTGTATTATGAAGACCTCTTAAGGACATTTGGTACTTACGATTCATACTATAAGCAAGAGAAATAATGTTAAATGCCAAAAAAATTGTCTAAATGCAAATTTTTGAGTTTTGCTTTGGCTAAAGATCCTAAAGTCGGTGTGTTTGTCGTTTGTCAAAATCTATGTTATTCAAAAATACTAAAAAGCAAATCTATTATGCAAAGTGGTTCATACCTTTCACTTTCTATAAAAGTCAACTCATTTATTCTTTATTATTTGTTCTTTATTTTATTGGACTAGAATCAATCCATTTCGTTTGGCTTCTATATTTTAGCAGAATACTATCATATATAACTTCCTTAGTCATGCATGATTAAGACTGCTTTGAAATGATACAACCATTTACACCAAGTTTTTATTTTCTTTTCCTTAATATTCTTTAAGCAATTCAAGTTTCATGAGAGCAAACAAAACCAAAGGTTTGAATTACAGTTTTTTATTTATACAAGGGTTTTTCTCCTTAAACCATGTTTTTACTTTCTTATCCTTATAAATGAGATTTTCACTTTACCATATAAGAAAAATAATTTTTAGGAAAAACAATTCAATGACAACAAGAGTAAATTTTCCTTGGAGACCAAAATTGAAAATAAAGCATCTCATGAAACATAAAGAAAAGATCCTCAAAGCTAAGGATATATAATAAAGAGTTTAAATTTACATCATCAACAAATCTAGAGCAAAACCCACCATTGCAAATGATATCAAGAAGTTTACAAGGTTTACTTTACATTTTTAGTTCAATGTGATAATATTTTCAAACACCTTTACTCTTCCTTTTTATATGTCACCAAACAAATAATGAAAAGTTCCCTTATAATTAACCATAGTAAATTTTGGAAGAACCATTTGGAAAAGCCATTCAGTTTTTGTCAAATAAAATAGATTGAAAAAATTCTTAAAATAGGAGAAAAAAAATACAGACAATGTTATCCAGGATAAAAATGGAAAAATTAGGATCCATAAACAAAGCAAAAACCATGTGCTAGAGTAAGAAAGCAACAAAACAGAGAACAAAAAACACAAAACAAAACAAAACAAAATGGAGATATTTAACCGTGTACTAACCTAACCTGCACTATGGACCATATCAAGAGAGAAGCAAACCAAATTGTGGAGAAAATCCTCCTAATATTGAATAAACTAACAAAAAAAAAATATTGTAAAGCATTGCAACCACAAATATTATATTGAGGACCAAAATGAAAGTGAGGAGTAACATGTATATAAGACATCATGAAAAGCCAGAATAAACAAGCCTATTTACTTGTATAATGAGACTCTAATATTTGATGTCTAAACTTAAATAAAGATATTATCACATCAAATTCAATAGCTATAAATGATTGAATCCACTTATCCTGAATTTAAAAATTTGAAAATATCCTCATTAAAACCTTATTGTTTACTTTTATACACTAAAAAAAATAAATAAATAAAAACAAATAAAATTAATATCATCACATTATATAAGAAAAGGTGCATGAAAATGCATAAATGAGAGAGAAAGAGGGAAGAAATCATTAGAAGAAAAGCACTAGATGCCATTTCATTGTCAATGGATAGCTCGTAGCTCTTGAAGGAGTATGACGTTTAGTAAAACTTGAGCACCTACATTGGCTAGGCTACAAAAACATTTTGAGATGGAAACTGACATATTTATGTAGAGAATAAATCAAACTTGGAGCCAAAAAAATGTTATATTTAGAAGATGGCAATTTGGGTCATAATACAAAACTAAAGTGATACAAATAACTGAAGTGATAATTTGTATCACAACACAAAACCATTCTTAAAAATATAGATAAAGTTACTTCAAAATTGACAAGAATTGACAAAAATAAGTTAAATTAATGTATAAAAATTAGAAATAAGGATAAGTAAATCTAAATTTAAGTCTATTATAAAATATATATTCTAATATATTATAATGTAAAAAATAATAAAATAATAATAATAATTTATTTAAATGAGTTAGACAAGTAAACCAGATTATTAGGTATGTTGAATAGGGACAACCCGCCAATATAAATTGCCACCACTATATAAAATTTGACTAAAAAATGGCACATTTAGTTAACTCGAAATTGACAAAAGCAAGCTAAATTAATATATAAAAATTAAAAATAATATGAATAAATCTACGTTTTAATATATTACAATGTAAAAAATAATATAATAACATAAATAATAATAATATTTTATTTAACTTGATTAAATAGGTTAATTCGTTTAACATGGATGTTAAATAGGTGCACCCTGTGAACACAAATTACTAACCTTAATCATAGTTGTAACCAGTAGCATGTGAGATAGTCTACTATGCTAGTAAAAGATGATACATTAGCACCTTTTCAATTGGGTAGTTTTATCCGCACTATAAAATATGATAGGTGCACTACAGTTTTTAATTGTGTTTTGGTATTCCTACTGCCCACAAATAAGATGTCATAAATAGCTTTGTGTAATAAAAAAATAATAGATACCCTATATATCTCATCCTTTCTCTCATCTCTTTTACAGTTTAGAAAAAACATAAACCTTGATCATATCGATAATTTAGGGAAAATAAAAAAATCATAAACCATAACAATGACTCTCAATGATGAAAAAGAGAAAGATTGACATCTCAGCACTTAAAGATTGACATCTCATCACTTTTAATCTTTTAGAATATAAGTATATAGGCTTTCAGTTTTCTCGAAATTGGTTTTTCCAATTTGATTATTTTCTTCATTTCTTTGCTGTTCTTCGCATTTTTTTTTAATAAGATTTTATTTGGTAAACAATATGATTTCATTCTCACTTTATTTGTGTTTTTTCGATTTGATATATGTCCAGATTATATGATCTAGATGAATGTACATCATTTAGTAAACATAAACCATGCACAATATTATCGTCCAAATTATATTAACTGCACTACTAGAAATTAATTCAAAAAACCAGTAATATACTTTTGCATTATAAAGTACACCACTCACACCATTTTTTTATAAATCATATATACCTCACTATTAGAGATTAATCTAAAAAACCAATGATATACATCCGGGTTATATAATATAGCCGAATGTATGTTGTCCAATAAATGCGTACCCTATGTAACACTATCATCCAGATTGTATGTAAACTATACCATTGGAGATTAATTTGGAAAATCAATAATATACATCTGGATTATATAATTTGAATGAACATATAACATCTGTTAGGGTTATATGATTTAGAAGAATGTATGTCATCCAATAATACAATCCATAATTCTTAAAAATTAAAGCAGACCATAAAAGACCAAATTGGAAATGTAAGGATAGAAGATAAAATACTTGAGTTTCTTGTACTTCTGTTATCTGTTAAACTGTTAGTGAGAAACAATGGAGGAAAAAGACGAAGAAGAAGAAAAGAAAAAGAAGGCAGTTTAGTGTAGAGTTGCTTGGTAATGAGGTACATGGTGAAGGCAGAGACACCAAAGCCAAAGCCAGTAAGGGCTTGGTGCAATTGATTGCTCAACTTCTTTGTAAATACAGCTTCTAAACAATTGGTAATCAAGAAATTTTTTTTTTTTGTTTTATTTGACTAAGGGTATTAAGGAAAATAGTGGTTTTTAATGTATGTATGTTTAGTTTTTTAAGTCATTAATGATAAAATAGATACAAATTATTAGTGTAGCTAGCATAAACAAGTTTTAAAGTGGATGTATGTATATACAATGAAAATTTACTTACCTCTTTGAAAACTAGATCTAAAACATCCACAAAAACAAATAGAGATAGTGATTCAATAACCTACTAGTACTACCATTAAAACTTGGGAAGAGAGGCTTGATATATTTGCATTTCTATAAATTTACCATCAACGAGAAGGCTTCAAAGGTATTGATGATTGCAAATCGCCTTGGAAAAATTAGGATTTTGTTTAACAGAGAAGAAAAAAAGAATAAGAAATTTGAGCTCGTGTTAGTGAAGAAAATTGGGAGTTTTAGGGGAGAAAGGAAATTTTGAGCCCAAAAAAAAAAAAAAAAAAGTTTTTGAGTTATTTTTCTCTCTTAAAAAATTGATAAAATTGATTAAATAACTAGCTCGGTATATCTAACAGACTCTCAAAAAGTAAAAAGCCATCTAGATAGTATACATTTTTTTGCCTTACCACATCATCTTGAAGCAAGGGCAGGGTCAGGATCTTAATCATGGGGGACAAAAATTTATTTAAAAAACGAAATAAAAAATGATAAATATACAACATTCCATTTTTAAAAAAATACATATATTTTAAACTTAACCAAATATAAAAATACAAGACAAAATTTTATTATAATATTTTAACATAATCATATATCAATTCATGAAAATAATATATATATATATATATATATAATCATTTATAATGCCTTTTCTTCCTTCAAATCTCAATTTTTTTTAATATATATTGCTATTTTTCTTTTAAAATATCTATCAAATCTCATCTACATAAATTGAAAATAACAATTTAATATAATAAATATTTTAAAAAATCAATGTATAAAACCACTTAATTCTAAACTAAAATAATACAATTTTTATCTTGTATTTGTATCAATAAACTAAACATAGTTATAAATAACAATAATAAAAAATAGTTCACAAACATATGTTTTTCTTTAAAAAAGAAAAAAAAAAAAGAAGCAAAAACATTAATAAATAAAAATATATATATATATAGAGAGAGACAAGAAAGACGATTGATTGTCTATTGATTATACATGACAGGGCATAAATAGGATTAAAGATACACAATACATCTAAATTAGACTAAGAGATAGTTACAATTTCTTAAAAATAATTTTTATAATAATAAATTAAATTGGGTCCAATAAAACTAATTTGGTTTTGAGGGGCATAAAAAAAAATAAAATAAAATAACTATTTTCTAGGAGGACCGTGAGGTAAATCGCATACAATAAATATATAAAATATTTAAGGTGGGGACAAAAAAAAAGCCACGTGGTCGCCCCGTAAGAGTATCTTGCTGCATCCAAGACCGTGCATCGCTGGCCATCGTCGTCGTTATCGATTCATCATTGTCAATCCAAGAACAAGGAGAGGATCAAAGTTTCGGAGAGAGAGCCAACTTCAAAGTCAGCGACCATCCATGGACTTCTGGCAAAAAGCTCGAAGTTTTGCCGAGGAAGCAGCCAAACGCTCACAGGAGCTCACTAAGGAAGCCGCCAAGCGATCCCAGGAACTCACAGTCGGAGCTTCCAAGTTCTCCGACATCGTCTCCGAGACCGCCAAGCGCTCCAAGGAGTTCGCCGCCGAGGCCTCCAAGAGAGCCGAACAGATCAGATTGGAAGCCTTAAAGCAGGCCGACAAGATCAAGCACTTGGCCGATGGGGTTGCCGTTGCCCCAGCTCTCATGGAGCCTTCTGTGGAGACGCAAGAGAAGGATCTGGAAGCCTTTGGAATAACCGAGGAGTTGAGGGATTTCGTCAGAGGCATCACCATCAGCACGTTTCAGGATTTCCCTCTTGAAGGTAGTCCATCTCTTTTGTTGTTTCCGGATTTTCATTGCGTCTGTTTGGGTCATTAGAAAATGCAGGGAAAAAAAATATAAGAATTCATTTTGCCATTGTAAAGTCTTTATAGCATTGAACAAAATTTTCCGTTTTCTACAATCAAAAGTAAAATATTACACAGCAAGATTATGAATTTTATTTTATTTTATTTATTTTAAGGAAAGCGGTGTAATCATCATAGTGAGGATTTGAATGTATAGCACTGGATTTGAACATAAAGGAACAAAATATAAATTTAGGCTAAACCTCTTTATTGGGGGTTTTACAAATTGTTTGTTGTTTCTTATATTGCAAAAGCTTATTGGTGTTGGAATTGTTCCATGATGCAGATGATACGCAGTTCTCTGATATTCCTACCGTCTCAAATGTTAGCCAGGATCTTACAGAGTGGCAAGCAAAACATGCTAATCTTGTTCTTTCAACTGTTAAGGTAATTCCCATTCTTTATTGCAAAAATTGCACAAAACGAAATAAATGAACCATCTGCAATTGGGTTAAAAAGGAAAATTATATTTTTATTAACTAGTCTTGGAGTGCTTATTTACCTTGAGCATATAATTACCCATGGTTCATCCATATGCTGTCTTGGAATGCTCTCAAAAGCTAAGGACAACCTCTCAAAAGCAGAAGAAATAGAGTACAGTACTGATTTAGGGAAGCTTTATAATCCTTGAGACGCTCAGGAAATTAAATTGAAGGTCCCATTGTATGCTAAATAGAAGTAACCGTTTTGATATTAATCGGATTTCAGAGTAGAGATAAGATAGAAAAATGGTTTTAAGAAAGTATTTGCTTGATATGCAGTAAATGGAGAAGCAATGTTAAGTATGTTGATTTTCAGTGGTTTATTACTTACCACAGAAGTTAATTCCTATACTAACTTAAATTCAAAGTAGCTGCATCTTAAGTAACTTGCAAATTTACTATCCAATCCTAAAGAATCTTTTATCCACATTATATTTAATGTAAATCATGTAGTTTGACTAATGAAACCCTGAAGGACCAGCTTGGGTATATTGGACATTGTTGTTGACAGAATACATAGAAAGACGGTTGATGGTGGGTGGAAAATATCTCAACTGGTGGTAACAACCATGCTGTCTCTAATAGTGTCAATGCCTGCCTTTTTTGTTGGCCTAGGTTTATGGATTCCAGGAAACTTATTTGCTGAAATTCTTTACTGCTTCCATAGATATGGGGTGATTGTGATTGTATTTGAAGCTGATAGTGGTATAATGTATGTTTACTGGAAAAAATCATAATCTCCCGTTGAGTTTTTTCTTTTTTTGCTAGGAATAGTTCCGCAATGGATATGATGGAATGAGAGTGTATGATGTATGCGTGTGCACCATCAATTAATGCAACTTTGTCTACAAAAAAATGACGAGCAATAAAGCATGTGAAGAGATAATCCAAGGATATTAGTTTCTTGGTTATTTTACAGTTATTAATTGTCTTGGAGAAAAGCCAGAGCTTCCCCTTCTATTACAGAATTAGGTTGTGTCTTACCAAGTAAATACCCAATTTGAGAGATACAAGCTTTATGTTGTGTGTTTCTTTCATCTTTGGAGGTTCATTACCCGGTGAAATTGCTAATCCTTAATTGAGTATGTTCTTCCTGTGATGTTAATGAGAATGCAAGATGATAAAATTGAGCAATGAAAGATTGTTTGTAATATGAAAAAATATTACACTTGAGTTAAACCTTGTTTTGCGTTGGTTTTATTACAATAAAATCTATGTGCTTAGCTTTCATTTATAATTCTTTCATTTGTTTTAGGAAATATCAAAATTAAGATATGAGTTGTGCCCACGTGTTATGAGAGAAAGGAAGTTCTGGAGGATATATTTCATTCTGGTGAACAATCATGTGGCTCCGTGAGTAGTTTAACATATATGCATTTGAAATAGTAATGCTTTGCTGCACCTTTTTCAATAGAATATGGCAATGTAATCTGTTGTATGTTATGGTTCCCTATAGCTATGAGAAGAGATATGTAGAGGATATGAAGCTAAAATCAGCAGAACATGAGAAAGTTGACAAAGCTGAGGAACCTATGAAGGATGGAATTACTTCTGAAGAACAAGTCAAGGATGCAAACCACCAAAGTAAAACTGCAACCTCGTCATCTGCTGAGCAAGATTTGGATGCATTTCTCTTGGGAGATCCTGGAGACAGTGATGATGGTCCAGGTAATCATTGGTCTCTGTTTACTTATCTGAAAATGGGGATGTTGAGGAGAACAGTTGATGCATCATTGGTCATGACATCTATTCCCTCAGAAATGAATAATTTTATTCTTTATTATTTATTTATTTATTTTATTATTTTTTTCCCCCTTCCATAAGTACATTTGCGCCCCCCTATGTATGACTGTTCATGTCCATGCAAAACTGACATGAATTTATGCGAAAATAGATTCCGTCCAACTACCATGTTGCTCCTTTGGCTACAGAGTAGCTCTTTTTCCAGTTGCATTTTATTAGCAAGTGAAATATCCATCTAGTCAGTAATATTGTTTGAAATAACTGCAAATTTCTTGAATGACTTCATTTATTTTGCTATAATTGTATGACAGTTTACCATCCCTTTCCTCCTATTATCTATGATTCATAGATAAAATGTATGTTATACTTTTGACTATAGCTGATGCTCAGGTGTGGGATCTACATTTTATAAACTTTTAAACTATATTAACTTTCTGTGTTCTGATTATTTGATGATCATCCAGATGATGATGATGATGATGATGGGGACCTTGATGATGAATTTGACAAAATGGTGGATGGATCAGTAAGTAAAACTTTCTGTTTATGTTAGCATGTAATTATTATGTAATATATTGGAGTTATGAGGCATAATTTAACTTGCATGTCATGTACCATGCATAAGTGACCAACTTTAAGAGGATTCAAGCACATTCAAGTTGTGATGTGTGAATAGAAAATAAAGTTTTGGTAACAGCTAAATGGTATTCATTGTTTGCAATTGCTAAGTGGTATTTATTTAACATGATTTTGACTGACCCTAAGTGGCAACTGGGAGTGGCCGTGTAGGTCTGCACAAGGTTTTATTAATCCATTTATAGTCTTCTTACTGATAATGTTCTGAAACTTGCTTGAACTTCAGGATGATGAGAAAGAGGACTTGTAGGAATATGGCAAAGTGGTTGGAACGTTGGTGGAATTGGCTGCTTCATTTGACAAGGAACCTTCACTTCGAAGGATGCTGTTAAGGATAGATTTGCCTAACCTACAATGGGAAACCAATGTTATAACTAGAATTCCCAAGCAGTTCTTGTTTCTTTATCCTCCTATCATTTTGTTAATTCCCTTTGTTTAATTTCCCCCCCCCCCCCCCCCCCCCCCCCTCCTATTTCTTAATCTCTTTTTTGTCATTTTTGGTACCCTGAAGTGCTATTTACTTTTAGTTAGCGATTGCTTTATATTCACGTATATATCGCTTCCTTTTCATTTTAAACACATTAAATAAATAGCTGGATCCTTGGGGTTTTGTATGAAATAGGCGTCATTTTTTAGAGCAGTTAAATTCACAACCAATTTTATTTTATTTTTACTTTTATATTTTTGTTGATGTTCATATTCCATTCGCAAAAAGGAACGAGTATGGTAAAATTTAGACCGTTTGATTTGTAGGCTCGCTGATAATGAGATCTTTTAAGTATGACAAATCAAAATGAGATCTTTTATGTGTTACACAATCAAAGTCTCTTCTTACACTATCAAAAGTCTCTATCTTTTTATTTTTTTTATTTTTTTATTTTTTATTTTAATAATTGAACATCTTAAACATGTTTGGTTAGTCATATTTGTCGCTTGTGGATGTATCTTTAAGTTTTTTTTTTTTTTTTTTTTTTTTTTTTTTTTTTTTTTTTTGTTTAGGTAAATATATCTTCAAGTTGTTTGGTCATAGAAATTTGTACCATCCGAGTTCACTGATGCAAGGCGAAAGTTTATTTTTTGGTTGTGTAAAGAGATATTCTGATTTTGCAAAAAGATAAAAACTAAAAATTAAAAATTAAATAAACTCTCGGATGACACACACACACACACATATATATATATATATATGTATATATATCATGTTGTAAATTAGCTTGTTATGTAAAAATAAATAAATTAAAAAAACTTTTTTAAAAAAAGTTCTAAATTGCAGCACTTAGATGGGCCTTTTTAATGGAGATACAAGAAAATTATCAAAATGCCTTAGATTATTTTATAAATTTTCATGTTTTAAAATGTTTTGCATCGATATCTTCTGAAAATAGAGGCGAAGAGATGCTTTTTTGTATGAATATATTTGATTGGTCCATGACTATTATTCCCATTTGCTAGAACTTCGTTCAAGGCTTAGCCTCCCTTAATATTTGTTCATGGCTAACCCTCCCTTATCGTTGAAAAAAGTTAGGAAAATTATTTGTCTATGTGAAACTAAAATATTTGTGATTATAAAATGCAGTTGCATCTGGTATGATTCAGCTTCACAAATGATCCAAATTTATTTTCGAATACCCAATAGTTTTATTGACTTTATCAATCTATCATCCAGGCAAAAATATCTCTAATTGATTAGATTTACTTGGGTCACAAAAAGCCATTGAGAAAATTTTTGAAATCATAGCAAAATGACATGCTATTCTAATGGAACTATATAGCAAGCGATCATTGTAAAATTGATGTTGGATGACATAACCATTTTTATGGCAAAGTTGTAAATCATTATCAAATTCAAGAGGGCACTTTGGGAACGTTCAATCACGCTCACGTTTTCAAGTTAAATCCCCCCAAAATAATTGATAAATCTTACAATTTTTTACGGATATTCATCATTAAAATTAATTCAGGACCCAACTATCATATATAAACTCCTGCATCAGAAATGCTTTTGTAGCATATGTAATTTCCGCGTTTCAAGTAACTAAACCAAGCTCTAATGAGTAGAATGGAGCCCAAGTTTTATTGGACATGTTTTATTTGACAATTAAATCGAGCTCCAATGATTATTTGCTTGTTCGGCAAGTATATTTGTTTCCCAGGTGAAGACCAGATCCATTTTATTTAACCTTTTTTTTTTTTTTTTTTTAATGTTCTCATAAAAAAAATAAAAAAAATCGTTCTCTGTCTAATATTTTATCTGCAAACTTTGCTGCTATATTATTTATCTAATTAGCTACCTTATACATCTCTATTATTATTACTGTTCACATCTATCTAAAACGATCAGGACTTTAGATCCAATGTGAAAATATATAAAACCATTTGTCAAGCAATTGGAAAACAGCATGAGTGCCCAACTAGGTATATTGGTTTTTCTTTCTGCTTCTTTCAGGTGACGAAAGTGATCATAAATTTTATTTTTAAGAGCTAATAAAATTAAATGAAAAATAAACAAAAAAGATCAATTTTAACCATTTATATGTAGTTACCACATATCATAATATAGTAGAAAAGTTAAATAAAAGAAAGAGAAGAATAAGTGAGGGATGATTTTGACCATTGATATGATAATTATATACGTGTTACTATATCCTTAAAAGCTTACGAATAGTTTAGATGAATCTAGGGTGAAAAGAATAAAATCAAAGATAAATCTAGAATGATTAAATTTTTTTATTAAAATTTTAATATTCATAATTTGATAACTTTTAAATGGTTTATCTATCCATATATATAAGGCAATATCAATTTAATACCATTAAAAAACTGTCACGTAATTAATTATAATTTAATAACTTTTAAATGGTTTATGTATCTATATATATAAAGCAATATCAATTTAACATCATTAAAAAACTGTCACGTAATTAATTATCAAAATTTTGGTAAAAAAATTTTGTACTTGTAGTATTGCTCAAATGATCAAGTTAGCTTTATTTTTTACTTATCAATTTATTACTATTATTTTTTTTATTTTTTTATTTTTGTTTTTTGGCTACATTATCATGTAAGTGTTTGAGTTTCAGTTGGGAGGGATAGAAGTTTCTACTGTTAGCTACAAACATAATCTATAGTCATTAATGTTTTTCATTAATATTGAGGTAGAAGTTTCAAGTTCTAAATTATTGTAAAATATATATATATATTATCAATTTAAGAGATATAATGCTATCATGAAATAGATCACCATTCAAAAGTTTCTGAAGCAACCTTGTGAGGATACTAGATGGTTTTGAACTAATATACGAAGCGAGAAAGTTAGCTAAAAAAAAGTAATTTATATATTTAAAATTCCCTTCCACCATTTTTGTACAACCTTTTAAAGTCATATCGTATTTGCTTTAACTTGTTTATGTTATTGTTGAATTTGTAGTTTACACTTCTAACCCACATATTTATCCTCATCCATATGAGGAATGAAATTATAGATTAATCTGAGATCTCGAATAACCAATATATTGTTACAATCAACGTGGATAAGGATAGCAACACTTAACAAGAACAGCGAACTAAATCATTAATTTAATTATTTCTTTTCGTCTATTAATTATTATTATCGTTTTCAACTTAGCATAAGAATGAAGGTAGTCTATGCAAGCATTGTTATGTTAGGATTTCCCTGTGACATGTATCCGTCCTTCACAAAACTAACTGCCAATAAAAGAAATACAGAATAATAGTGATTTCCTACAAAATTTCAGGTTTTTTTTTTAATTTTAAAAGAAGAAAAAAGGTTAATTGTAATTTAGTTCCTTCTAACTTGGAAAAACTCCATTTGGATCCTCAAATTTAAATTAATGGGTTTAAATTGTAATAGATGTGACTAAATAGTATTTTAATATTGAAAAGGTGGAACATAATTCTCCCATCCCTAATATTATAAAAAAAAAAAAGGCAAAAAAAAGATAAAATGGAACTTAATTATTAACCACTATTAGAAAAAAAAAAAAAAAGGAATCAATTGAAACGCTTCAAATTTTAAACATTCAAAATGCAATTTTTCCAAGCAACAGGCATGTGGGATCAATCATGGGTTTTCCCGATATTGCATGCCCATTCGTAAGCGATTTTTAAATGGAGGCAAGAGGACCATCCCATGACCATGTAGTAGTGCTCCATTCGTAATGGTCCAGTTTTCACACAAAAAAAGGAATCAGGTGGTTCGTGGTTTTAAAGAAGTCCACTTGTCTATAAAGGTAGGTAGCCCCTGGAGTGTATAAATAAAGTTTAGAGCATATGGAGTGCGTTTGGGATTTAAGAACATCTTTGAATGTTCGACCAATATCAAAATTCCAAAACCCTCCCAATTTGAAGTGAACGATGATGTTTTCTTCCACTAAGTTGACATGGATTTGTCTGTTTTGTGTTTCGCTGATAGGATCGCTTCAGAGCCTTTTTCGGACACCCAAAATGGTCCAATTTAGAAAATTCCATTGAATCGGTAATGAAAATTTAATAAGACCTTTTTTATGAAAAAGATATAATAAAATATATAACCCAACAATATAAATAAAATATTAAATGCTATTAATAAAATTCTTATAAATTGAAATTTTAGTAAGACTTTTTTATGAAAAAGATATAATCCAACAATATAAATAAAATATCAAAATGCTATTAATAAAATTCTTATGAAATTGTTGTCATAAGCGTCAAGGGTTTTAATCCGAGAAACAAAAAAAAGAAAATAAAATATTAGTCATACAAATTAGGTCAATCCACTAAAAGAATGTAAGAGATATAAGAGTTTGCAAATAAATAAAAGACAGCATAAATAATAAATCTAGCGGAAGTACATTGAAAAAGAAAATACAATAATAATGGAATAATAACAGCAATAAAGAGATGAAATGATGATATACTAAAAAAATGATGAACATGCCAATTTAGTGTACTCTGTTAGCTAAGGCCTAAAGGAACAATATAAATATATAAAATTATTAAATAACCTCAGTGAATGGAGTAAATTAACAATAAGAAAATAGTAATTTAGAATTTGGATATTTTCACTCAATATCTCACTTTCATTCTTTTGAAAAATTTTCCTTTTTAAAGCCATTCCACAAAACCCAACTTATACCTAAAGCAATATCATAGAATGAGCATTTCATAATTAAATAATTTAAAATTTCGTTAACCAACTAAAACATGAATTTGATGCTAAGCAATAATCAATATAACCATAGTTTTAAAAACGGTAATAAAACATAATAAAACCACCAAAATATGTATATCAAAGAAAACACATACAATATATTATGTGATATACCTAGCATTACCAAATAGTATATGACAGCCTGAAACACTACTAGATAGTAACGAGATACATAGAAACCATGTCATGAGAGAGTGACACACAAATCATCATCATTCTCTCATATTATGATAACATGTCATCCTATGGTCATGTGAAAGTGGCACACAAGTTATCATCACTCCGAAAGAATGATACACAACTCATCATCATTCTCTTATATCATGACTAAGCTTGCAAGCAGCTAGTAACATACCAGTTACTATATGGTACACCCTTTAAAAGCGACACAGTATATTATTTATAAACCATCATTTTAAAATTACAATTTTTATTTTTCCCAAACAAATATAATAACATAAATAGGAATTTAATATTCAAACTCAATCATTTATTTAACTACTCAAAATATTCAAAATCATTATTTCATACCAAAATATAAATACCAACAGAAAAATATATATTATCATAAATCATTTTTAAGCATTTTAAAATAAGAACATTTAAACATGCTTAAAAATATTCAATTTTAAATATACTTCCTCAAAATCAATTGTGTTTTAAAAGGACTAAAACATCAATTTAAATATCCATATATTTGAATACCAAAATTTTCAAATTCACCATAAACTCTTTTAAATTTAAAATCATTTATAATCTTGTTAAAAATCACATGAAATGATAATACATATATGTAAAAGCATATTTTTATACATGTATAAAATAAGTATTAAAATCAAACCATATATATAAAATATTCAAATAATATACATATAATAGTATGAATATGCCAAAAAATCATCTAAAAATATAAACCACTCACAAGTCCAGTTAATGCGTAGCCCTGCTCTTTCGTAGGTTTACGAGGGCATGTAATATAATAAAAGAAATTCTTAGGCTCCAGATATCAAACCCAAGGCATTCAAGTGTAGCAGATGTTTTAAAATACTCTATACAACTCTCAAATCATATAAATTGGACACTAAAGGGTTCAACTATACTATAACCTTTTAGAATTTGATATCCAAAATTGGAGATTTTTACTCAAAAGTCAATTCCATTAGGTTGAATTATACTCGAAACCAAGATTTGAACTCAAATGAACCAAGCATTAAGAAGAATCCTTAAAGATTCCATAAAATTTCCATTGAGAATTTCATAGTGGAAGTGGATGTCATATGAATCCTTACGATATGACAATTTCAAATATCACATTATTTTTTGGATTCTAAGGTGCACGTAGGAAGTTATCATTGTTTGAAGTTTGGAATTTATAAAAAAGAAATTCTAATTTAAATTTTCACCATTAATCAAGAGAACGAATCAAGGTAATCCAAGAGCCAATATTAGGACAAATGGCAATGACAAATGATGATAATTGGTTAATTTATCATGGATATGGCACATGTCATGCCACATGCTTCATTAAGTGTAAATTAGACTAATTAATAATTTTTCTAGAAGGAATTAGAGAAAAGGAAAGTTGTAGGGAGCAAATAATATAAAGAAAGTTTCCTTTTTACACATAAAATTTGTTCAACCCTTTTGATGGTCTAAAAAAGGTATCAAACAAAGAGCCAAAAATGTTTCCAAGATCCTATATATATAGCATCCACCTCATTAAAGGAAGACACACAAGTTTAAAATTTATTTAAGAGCTTTTAGAAGCTTGAATTGAAATAGACTAAATTTTAGGAGTTTCTTGGAGAGCTAGGAGAAATAGACTAAAATTTTAAGGTTTTAGGGTTTTAGAATTTTAGAAGACCAATTGGAGAGCTTGGAGAAAGTATAGGCATGGATTTGCTTAGAGTGGAAGAGCCACATATTAGAGAGCTTTTAAAGGGTTTCTTCATTAGTTTTTATTATCTTCTCGTATCTCTTTAATTGTGAACCTTATTTTTAATAATTATGGATGTTGAATTTATTTTTACCATGAACTAATTTTCATTAGTAAGGCTGTGATATAGCTCTAACTATGCATGTTTAATTACTTTAATATATGTTGAGTTTTTTATTTGATTAGTAATATGTTTTGTTAATAAATCATTAGTACGTTTAATGCTTTTATAGACGGAAAGGAATGAATGATTTTAAATAATATTTGAGTTTAGAAAAAGACAACATTATGGATCTAGAATTATTTACATGAATGCATATTTGATTAGAAAATAGTTATTTATTATAATATTATTTGCTTAATCTATGCTTAAAGAATTTGCATGATTTAATTTATAGGCCGGAAGGAATAAATAAGGTTATGTGATTATTATCAATTGTGAGTGATAACTACTTCTAATTAATTTTATGATTAAATATGGTTAAAAAAGTTACTAGTCAATTAAATTCATATATTTTAAATATCTAAATTGGAATATTCAGTGGTGAAATCAAATGTCTTGGTGTTCATAATTATTAAATTTACTCTCTTACTTGAAATTGATTTAGTTTTAATTACTTGCTTTAATTTAATTAATTTTTTATTATTATTTTAATTGCTAGTTCAAATATTACCAAAACCTAATTACTTATAGTACTTAACTCTTAATCCCTTGGAAACAACAACCTTATTTTAAGACTTTAATTACTTGAAAACAATTTGTGCACTTGCGAGTTAATTTTACACATCAGCTACCAGCGACAACGTTGTCGTGGGTTCTCGACGCTAATGTGCGTTGGTCATCCAGTCGACGCAAAGCTGGCCGGCCAATCTTGAGATGGGTAAGGGTGTGGTATGGCACATGTGATGTTTGGATGGTTGAAATTCAATCAATTCCGATCAAACTACTAAAATGTGGGTATGTTGGTGGATCAATTTTGGGTAGGTCTGCAGGTTTTCAATGGGTTTTGGCTTTTCAAGGGGCAATTTAGATATCTTCAAAATGTTAGGTTCCCAAGGCACACCCTGCTAGGTATATATATACATATATATATAGGCTTTCAGATCACGGATAGATAAAAATCCAGTATGGGTTTGGACACTGATATAATGCTGATCTTTAAGAACTTTCCAGAACCATAACATTCTGACCGTAAGAATAAGACATGCCACCTGTCTACAAACGCATATCGATGAGCTCTATGCCATGGTATAATGGTCAAACCAAAATTTTTAACCATACAAAAAATCAAATTTGGGACCCCATAAAGAGTCCACTAGGTCAATCTTGGTCAAAAATTCAAAATCTAGGTGTTTTTCCAAGATGAGTTACTACATTTGCAATAAGAAATTTGAGCCATAAGAAGAGCAATTCGTCAAATGAAATAATCCTTTTTCTATCAAGATAGCACATTTTAATAAAGTTAGGATACATATCAAGTAACATATTACCTAAGACATTTCTTAGGCAACATATTGCCTGATGTTGATATCCTAATTCATAAAGTTAGGATGTCTACATCAAAAAAAACTTTCTATACATATATATAATTTTGCTTTAGTGCATATCTATCCTTCACTATATTATTGGCACCTAACATCAAACAACATGTTATTCCTAACATATCAAATGCCCACATTACAGTGGAGGAAAGGCATCCACTGTAGCAAATTTATATGTACATATATATATTGTTATTCTCTTATACATGTAATCCGATGTTTGTAATTATTAGTATATTTATATATGTATACAGTAATATGGTCAAATTAGATCTTTAATATCAGGACTAACGTCAAAACTTTTTTTCATAGCTTTTAAATGCATCATGAGCTGCGATTTAAAATTTATATTTATCAATCATCGAATTCCAACAATTTTCTCTTTTCCTAATCATAACATTTAATGTGATCCAAGAGCTACTAAAAGAAAACTTGCGTGTGGACATGTCTCATCATAAAAAAAAAAAGAAAGAAAAAAGAAATGTTAATCTAAAAAACACACTGAAACCTCACAGTTTCTATTTTTCTCTCAAGGTGTTTAATTTTTCTATTGAGATTCTAAATCTTTTAAAAATACTATGTAAAATCTTTATATAGTTGGAGGCCAAAAAGTAATATGTTTATAGACTGTTAACCCTAGCCGTCTAAGGTTTTATAAACATCTTGGACCCTACTAATGGACTCCTTCTTATATCTTAGTTAAATGGACTCTATCATTTAATGAGCTAATTTAGGGATCCTATGGCCAATTATTAATTAAGGCTCATAATCAATGAATTTGCTTACTACAAAAGCATAAATCCAAAGTAGTAAACAAGAAAAATGGAACTTTATCTTAACAATTTGGCAAGGTCACTTAAATATTGAAGCTCCATTTTGAATTAAGTAAGATATAGAATGTCAAAAACACACAACAACAATGATGAGAACATATTTAACAAAACTAAATGATGGAAGAGAATATCAAAATATATATATATATATATATATTCAAAGAAGGAGATGATAAAGATGACCAAATGTTAGATCCAGTATACATAGAGAAGCAAAACCATACATCATCAATCAAAATCCACAATGAAATAGTCCATTGAATTTGGCCAAAAATTTCTAAAAGAAGATGATCCAAAAACCACAATGTATACTTTTCCCAAAATGAATGCAATAGCTTAAAAGACCATAAACTCTAGCTTTGAATAATTGGTGCAAAATGAAATGAGAATAATTTTAGATTCCAATAGAAGACTATATGCATACATATGATCAAATAATAGTTTTAATGTTACATGTTTTATAAGTATGCCTTAAAGTATTAACTCATATAGTTTGAATTCTAATGTATCAAAATCTAAACATTTATTGAATAACCATATTTTTCAGTAGCAAAAAATAAATTATGTTTTATGATCAATTCAAACACACATAAAATAAAAAGTCTTAACTTCTATGTTCTTAAACTATATAAAGAGTACAAGTAAAAGCTAATCCCAAACTATTTTAACTTTGGCAAATTCAAATTGGCCTTGCACCATCGATCATCAAATTATATTGCTGGGAAGTAATGAGCATGTTTAGTATAGATGTAGTGTATTATGAAGACCTCTTAAGGATATTTGGTACTAACAATTCATACTATAAGCATGAGAAATAATGTTAAATACCAAAAAAAAAAAAAAAAGGAATCTAAATGCAAATTTTTGAGTTTTGCTTTGGCTAAAAAGCCTAAAATTAGTTTTTTTTTTTGTTTTATGTGAAACTCCATGTTATTCAAAAAAAACTAAAAAGGGAATCTATTATGCAAAGTGGTTCATACCTTTTACTTTGCTATAAAAGTCAATTCACTTGGTCTTTATTGTTTGTTTTTCATTTTATTGGACTAGAATCAATCCATTTGTTTTAGCTTCTATGTTTTAACAAAATACTGTCATGTAGAACTTATTTAGTTATGCATGATTAAGACTACTTTGGAACACAAAGATACAACTATTTACACTAGGTTTTGTTTTCTTTTCCATAACATTCTTTATACAGTGCAAGTTTCATGAGAACAAAGAAAACCAAAGGTTTGAATTACAATTTTAGTTTTACACTTTCTTGTCCTTATAAATGAGATTTTCATTCTGCCATATAAGAAACATAATTTTTAGGAAAAACAATTCAAGGACAACAAGATTAGATTTTCCTTCGAGACCATAATGAAAAATAGAGCATCTCATGAAGCATGAAGAAAAGATCCTTAAAGCTAAGGATATAAAATAAAGAGTTTAAATTTAAATCAACAACAATACAAATCAAAACCCACATTGTAAGGGATAAGAAGAAATTTATGTGGTCTACTTTACACTTTTAGTTCAATGTGATAATATGTCAAGAATTCTCTCGGAATTCCCTTACCAGAACCCTAGAATGGCCTCGACTAGGAGAAATCCCATCGGAAATTCTACAGAAAATCCGGTAGTATTTCCCTTGTAAAATAAACTTCCCTAGATTTAACTTTGCATAGAAAACACACTTTGATATGTATTCATAGCCGCCCACACCTGTTGCTTTCTATAATTTCACAAATTTACATCACTCCATAAAAATATTTACTAGCACATAAATATAAATATAAAAATAGTACATATCATCCCAGGTCTATAATACTATTAGCAATAATGTTACGATCATAATAATGATAATAACAATAATAACAATAACATCTTCATTATCCAAAACCAATATAAATATATATATATATATACACGAATAAGTATACAATCCTTTGAAGGTTCTAAATAACCTGCCTGTAGGCTGAAATACATGCCTGAAGGCTAAGATATCTACATGAAGGTTCTCACTTCTTAACTAGGTTACACATGCACTTTAAAATCCAGAAAATCATTAACTAAAATACAAACAACAATCATGTAAATAATAATGATGATGATGATGATGATGATGATGATGATGATGATAATATAAAATAATTATGATTACATAATAAAATGATTAAACTTTGATGTTAAAAATTATTTTAAAATAATAATTAAAAATATAAATAAATCCATAAATACAAAGCACTGAAACCATATAAAACCCATGTAAAAAAATCTATCCAATAAAACTAAAAATTACCTAATGTACCATATGATATAACAATGCATAGTCTTATAATATCAGTCATCCATACATATACTACTACCAATACAGTCAGAGATAGTTGTCTACAATGGTCATCCAACCAATAAAAATACAACAATAGACCACCTGTAGGCACAATCCACATCCAACTACCTGTAGATATAACGAAGTCACTGTCACGCTATTGTATGGTACACTTAACACATAATATATTGAAAAGAAAAAAAAACAATTGATGCACCATACAATATACTAATGCTATGTAATTATGCTTAGTATCTCAAACATTACTTGACAAAAAAAAGGGAGAAGAGAACTCGCACACGACCCCATTAGCGTCCTAAAAGTACCGTGCTAATTATATTGCCATCCTACGGTTAAAAAGAGAGCAGCTAATGCTCACATCACAAAATACTTGCTAAACTTCTCTCATTGTGGCTCCCATAGGATGGCTAAATCTATCTTCCTCTAGCCTTAAAAGGGTGACTAATATCATCATTGCAAAATACCTGCTTGCCCTCGCTCACCATAGCACATGAAGGATGATATCATATAAGCTGCATATTGAAATCAATCACATGTATATCGAGAACATCAATACTATATGATGCAAAAACCAAATAATCATGAATAAATATACTAGTACAAAAACATCGATTTTTCATAATTCCATTCTAAAGCCAAAAATAAATAAATAAATAGGTGAAAGAAAAATCATTCATAAAACAGGGTAACTTATATAAAGAATTATCACCAAAAACATTATTTCCCTCCATGTATATATACATTTATATGCTCGCAAGAAAATAGATTGGTAAATAATAAAATAGATATATTTAAACATAAACAATTAATTTTGCAAAGTCACGAATGTATGTACACACACACATATATCCATGAAAATCTTTATAAGTATTTTCAAATTTGGGTACTCGTCTGTCTTAACCACCAAATGATATATATATATATATATACATATTCATATATAGACATACAAAGTCCAAATTCCAATTCTGACCCATCATATAAATTTCATTTCCTAACAAAATTCTTTTAGGAAGACTAGGTTAATAACTAGCAAAAGGGCCAAACACCTTTAATACCCTAAAATTTTAACTTAAAACTTCTACAAGTTCACTATTCTACCTCACCCAATCTTAAAATAAATTCAAATATATACCTAGATAAAGAAATCTCAAAACAAAAGTTTCAATTCTCAAGTATCCAACACATGAATCCTCACCATACAAAGACAAAGCATAATACTTATCTTAAATCAAATCATGATCGTTCCATTGATGAGTAACAAAAGATAACAACTACACTGGCATAACATTGTCAATGGAATTCATTATGATGACCCGTGCGGGTGCAAAAGCACTGGCAAGCTATCTGGTATCAAATCTCATATCATCCGGTGTGGTATGGGAGATAGTTCAAATGTAATAATAGTCACTTTCATACCGCTAAGGCCTTTTTAGAGTAGTTGGCTTCTGGGTTCGAAAAAGCTCCGAAGTTAAGCATCTCGGGTGAGAGTAGTCTAAGGATAGGTGACCTCCTAGGAAGCTCTAAACAAAAAATCACATACCAAGTGCAGTGGCTAAATTAGGGACAATATCGGCAAAAAGGTGATAAGTTCACCAATAGTGTCAGGACCGGTCCAAAATTCCTCACCGGAACCCTAGACAAGTCCTGATCCCAGGGAAACCCTACCGGACCCTCCAATGGAAAATCCGGCAGAACCTCCCCTAAGGGTTGGACTTACCATAAATTTCCTGCACTAAAAACACACTTCTATATTCATCCCCTTATTCCTCCCACTTTACTACAAATTGATTCCACACTTTTACAGCACTTCAAATGAATAACAGTAAATCAATGCATAATTAACAACTAAATGTCCAATACAGTATACAGAGCATTATACAAATATATGTGGAATTAATACAATGACAGATAAAGAAGCAATACAAGATGAAGAGGAAAAAGGGAAGAAATGCTTCTTGGACTTTCGGCAATGAACTGAGACGTCGGGCTCACCCCGAACGATCAACGTCTCCCAACCTGGACCTAGGGGAATGGAATTTAAAAATGTGAGATGCTAATCATCTCAGTGAGTGACCCTATCTACTGAACACTTTTAATATTAATAATATAACAAATAAAGGAATTTAATTAATACCAATAATTAGATAAATAATAAATAATAAACATTTGAAAGTAATACTTTCTCTCAAAACCCTCACTAGTCACTCCGTTGGAAATGTTCCCCTTTTAAAACATTTTCACAAAACCCGATATTCGTATTTCCCGAAAACCAAGGGATCAATTAATTTAATAAACAATAGATAAATACCCCAAATATAAATAAAATGTATTAAGATATAATAAATAAATTTTGAATACTTTGGGGTTTGAAATTTCTTTATCCGAAAATTTATACTTGACGCACCACACCATATACCAGTGATGTCCTCCGATACCCAGCGTCCCGAGCACCGACTGGCGGGAGATTAAAGAGAGAAACTTGCAAACGGCACTTTGGCATCCCGACAGTACCGCTGTTGAAACCGTCATTCTGGCCAAGGAGGGGGGCGGCTGATGCGCAATATTTAAGACTTGCCTGCCCTCGGTCCAATGGCAACTCATGGGAGACATAATACTTGCGCACTAACCACATATACACCGGAACACCAATACTGTATGAGTGCGTCTAAAATAATTATTAATTTAATTATTACCGTACCGATTTTCCAAAATTACCGTGGGAAATATACCAGTTTTCAATTTCACCATCCCACATATTTTCCTTTAACATACACGGTACAAAACCATCGATAACAATATAAAAATAATTTTTCTCGTAACATGAGGTCCAACAAATAATATTCCATGAGCATAATTATAAAATTTAAACCACCAATTTAAACAAATAATTTCCTTAAAATATTAAAACCAATCATACCCAAAAATAATATAAAAATCCAAACACAATTAATTAATGAAAATACTTACTCATGTGTAATAAATACAATTAAATCATAATAATAAAAATCGGGGTTTCTGAATAACCCAAAATTCCATTTAGCACCAATAAACATACATGTACTTATAAAATAATATATTTTAATTATAATTGAATTTAAATTTCACCACATGAGCATAATTGCATATATCAATTAAACACCAAATAAATATAATTAATTACTCCAAAATATTTTTAAAGGTAGGTCACTCACCTGAAACACGCAATTAAACCATGATCCACCATAGGATCGATTCCACAACGCACACATGTTCCTAGAACACAATTCACACACAATCAAATAAATTAATATTTTATTCGGGTAAATAATACCCGGTACCCGGGGGGTCTAACACAAACGTTAACCAAAATTGACAAATTATATGTCTATGGAAAGCTTGTGAGATGAGGATCACATTATCGACCTCCATTGAGCTCAATTCAACCAGCGGTGGCCGAAATTTGGCCAGAAAGCTTCGGCGGGTCTTGATCTCCTCATATCTCACGAACCACTTCGAATTTAAACAATTGGAGACCATAATTGAACTCAGAGGACCCAAAATTGGGGGAAAAGGGTGGCAATTTGGACTGGACTGGCCGGAAACGGCGAGAATCGCCGGAAAAATTCAACCCGCTACCGCCGACTTCACCGGCCCGATTTGGGCTCGTCGCCGGCCGGCCGGCCTGCCAAATTTGGCTGGTGAGCTCGCCGACGTGTGGTCTTGGACGGTGGCCGGTGCGTGTGGCTTGTGGTGGCCAGAGAAAGATGAACACGGGAGAGAGAGAGAGAGATGGCCGGTGGGAAGGAAGAAAGAAGGAAAGAAAGAAGAAGAAGAAGAAGAAGAAGAAGAAGGGGAAGGGGAAGGGGCCCATGGCTCTTTTTTCCCACATGGGGGAAAAGAAAAAAAAGAGAAAAGAAAAAGGAAAGAAAAAGAAATAATAAAAAAAATTAAAAATAATTAAATAATATTAAAAATAATATTATTACATAAAATAACAATAATATAATAATTTGGTATTAAACATGGTTGACATGTGGCATCTCACCATGGTGACACATGGTCACATTTATTAAGTCACACGTGGCACATTGTTACACGTTTAAAAATAATATTAAAATGATACGGTGTTTGAAAAACTCTACAGGTCCATAACTTTTTAACCGTATGTCCAAATTAGGCATGCCACTACTCTATGAACTCGTATCGACTAGTACTTTACAACCATGCATGAGTCAAAGCTCAACTTTGTATGAATAAAAAGTCAACTCCGGCATCCCTTGGACAGTTTGGACCTCAACTTGTTTTGCTCATATCTTTCAAACCGTAGCTCCGTTTTCAACGTGCTACTAGTCTACGAACTCGTGACAACGTGTCCTTCGTAACGGTACCTCAATCAACCTAGAATTCCATCCAAGTCAAAAAGTCAACTTTTGACCCCTTCGGTCAACGGTCAACGGTCAACCTCCGTCAAAGTTGGAAAATTTCCATTGTACTTTGGGATGGGGTGTTACAAATAGAGGCAAAGTGTTGCAAATGGTATGAGCCTATATCCAACCAGAGATATGCCAGCAAGGACACTTAGCCTCAAAGGGAGCAGATTATGACAACCAGTGCAGGTGGGTGCAAGAAGCACTAGCAAGCTACGTGGTATTCATTCCCATATTTCCTAGATGAGTATGAAGGATGATTCAAATATAATAATGGTCACTCTTATAACGTCGAGGCCTTTCAAGAATAGTTGGCTGCAAGGTTTGAAAGATAAGAATTAAAAATATTTAGCTAAACTTAGCATAACTTGCCGCCAACGACTAGAATTCCACCTAGAAGTTGCCGCTAAAAAGGGGTTTTTTTGCATCTCATGAACGAGCAAGATTTAAGTCAATTGAGCTTGGAAATATGCTTAGGAAGTTTAAATTAGTGGGAAAGGATTACCAACTTCGACTAAGGCTCATCGAAAAATGGCAATTGAAGCTTGATAAAGCTCATTGAATTTGTGCATTTTCTAGCCAATCCAGGCCATTTCATAGCGAGACAAAAGTAGCTATGGGTTCTATAAGATGCAAGCTTCAATTTGGTGGTGTTGATTCAAAGTATGTGACCAAAAAAATGGAGATTTCTATAGGAAAAGTTGTTGTCGTCATGTGTTTAATTTAATTTAATTTTTATTTTTTTAGTGGAGGTCTTACAATTCTTGGGAAGAAGAAAGAAAAATAGGATATTGGACCAAAATACGATATTGGGACCCAAGAGGTTGATTTTGATGACCAGTGTAAGCATGTTTGGGGCACTAGCAGGCTATTTTGTATCCAATCCCACATTGCCTAGGTGTGGATGAAAAGATGATTTAAATGAAATGATAGTCATTCTCACAACGTTCAAGCCTTTTCAGAATAGTTGGTTTAAGGATTTAAAAGAACTTTCGAAGTTAAGCATGCTCAGGCAAGACCAGTCCAAAGATGGATTACCTCTTAGGAAACTTTGAACAAAAGACATTGTACCGAGTGTGGTTTCTAAATTAAGGACAGTATCAGCAAAGAGTGACAGGTCCATCAGTGGAGGCGAGGTGTTACAAATGGTATCAGAGCCTATATCTAACCTAAAATACGACAGCAAGGATGCTAGACCCCAAGACAAGTGGATTGTGACAGCCAATGTGGAAAGGTGCAAGAGGAATTGGCAGGCTACCTAGTATCCAGTTCCACATCACCCAAGTGCGGTATGGGGGATGATTTAAATGTAATAATAGTCACTTTCATAACACCGAGACCTTTTCAGAGCAATTGATATCAAAGTTAAAAGAATTTTAAAGTTAAGCATGCTCAGGCAAGATTGATCCAAGGATGGGTGACATCCTCGAAAGCTCTGAATAAAAAATCCATAATAAATATGATCGCTAAGGTGGAGACAATATCAGCAGATAATAACAGGTCTATTACTGAAAGTGGGGTGTTACATAATATTTCCAAACACCTCTACTCTCCCTTTTCTATATGTCTAACAAAGAATGAAAAGTTCACTTATAATCGTCCATAGTAAATTCGGGAATAACCATTGAGAAGAGTTATTTCGTTAATGTAAAATAAAATAGATTGAAGAAATCTTTAAATTAGAAGAAAAAAAATCTAGAAAATGTTGTTTGGTGTGAAAATACTTGCAATCACACACATCAAGTAATAAAATGATTTTAAGTAAAATTAGAAGAAGAAAAAATCTAGAAAAAGTTTTTTGTTGTGAAAATACTTGCAATCACACAAATCAAATAATAAAATGATTTTAAGTAAAATCAGGATTGTCGAACCCTAGGGAATACTGGATTGTCAATTCTAATGAAATTGTAATATTAATTAAACACACATGATTGTTGGAAATTATGAAATCAAACTAAATAATTAAAACACGACAAGCAATTAAATTGAGATTAAGCAAGAGAATAATATAATGATAATAAGACTAGGGCATGGAATTCGCGACATATTACTTCAATTTAATCAATTACGCAATCAACCAAACTAAATAATATTATTTGTTAACCAAAAGTTCATCATGAAATAACCAAAAGTTCATTCATTAATCTATTGGTTTAGTTTACAAAGGTAATCTAATTATTTCTAATCTAGATTAATCTCACTAAGTTCAAAAGAACATGCAAACTCAATAAAACTAAAGATTAAGCATAATCATCGCATCTAAGGTATGCCATACCTTGGCATGATAAGATTCCAGTTAAACAAGTACTTCATTGTTCTCCCATGTTAATTTTTTTTTCCTGTACAAAAATATAAAGTTTAGATCTTTTATGGAGATCATTCCTATGAAAGCATTAAATATCCATAATATGGGTACATTCAAACCCAGGAAAATAAAATTAGTTCATCATAAAAATAAAATCCATCATCAAAGTATTAAATAGCATGTTTAACTATTCAAAAACAAAGAATAAAACTAGAAAAACCAAGTAGAAGTCCACGATTTTGATGGTGTTGATGGTGGCTGCACTTGTTTTTCAAGCTTTCTCCTTGATTCAAGCTTCAAACAATGCTCCATTGGTTAAGAAAATTCAAAGGAACTAGGCTACACAATGATGGAATTTCCATTGCTTTGGTTGCACCTATACTCTCCAAAACCCTTGAAATTTGTCTCTTAATTCTCTCTCTCTAATTGTTGTATATATCTCTCTAAAATTGCTTTTATGTAATTGGCCAAACATATAAGTTTATATAGATTTTTAATTCCTTCTTGCCCACACAAAACTATCTACTCTACTAAGTCATCTAGGTTTTCCTAAACCTCTAATAATAGGTTACCAAGAAAGACAAATAAAACTAAGATAAAAAGTGACTTATTATTGTAGGTAAAAGGGTCAAATTTGGAAAAAGAAAAGTGGGCAACCATGAATGTGGCAAGTGTGCACCAAAGGAAAGCTTAGGAATTTTGGAATGTTCTGGCCAAATTTTGCTTGTCATGGACATGGTTTGGTCTTCTAAGAAAGGTAATTTTGTCATTTTCTTCATATTTGCACATGTGCTTGAAATTGATCTTTAAATCTCCACTCTGGAATTTTAATCTTTAAATCTTGGCCCTCAATTTTGATCCTTACTGTTAGAAATACTTGATGACTTGAACAAATAATTTGTTACCACATAGATGAATTATAATCCTTTACTTAATCAATGGTGGTGATAAACTTAGAATCTTCAAACTTTTTGGAAATTTTCTTTTATAAATTCCAAACTTCAAACAATGATAGCTTCTTGCTTGTACCTTGGAATTTGAAAATAATGTGATATTTGAACTCGTGAGATCATGAGAATTTATTCTTGCTTCCCACCATAATTCGACCCAAGGAATCCATTTTTATGGTTGTTTTCTTAAAATTCTTCTTCTTTTACCTAGATTAAGAAAAATACATAATTAAGTATCTTTTCATAACAAATTAACACAAACTAACAAATATTAAGCTATAAATATGGCATAAAATCATCAATATTTTAGACCTAACAAATACCCTCAAACTTGAGATTTGCTAGTCCCTAGTAAAGAAAAAGAATAAGAAAATCAAATTTTATTTAAAGAACATAAGATACTTTAATGAGGTGCCTCAAAGATTGTATAACATATGACTTTTCAAATGGTTTCAAAGTAATTATGTAACTCAATACCTTATATTCTTTCCAACATATATGATACTTCCAATGTGTGTGTGTGGAAATCAATTTATACACTTAATTATCATGTGCTTGAATAAATTTACAAAAATTAGATATTGATAATAACGTATGAACTACCATATGCTTGATTTAATTATCACTCTCCACTAATGTAGGTTAACGCACCACCTTAAATCATTAGGACTTCATGGTTTCTATTGTTAAGGCTAATGGATAAGGCTAAAGAAAGAAAAGGATAGGATATAATAAATCAAAGAAAGAAAGCTAAAATTAAATATCAATGAATAAATTACTTGTAAAATTTGTTTCTTTATTAGAACTTCTTTTCTTATTTTAACTTCAATTTCAATATCCTTTTTCTCCTTTTTATTGTGCATATATTCTTCAAATCACACATATTCTTTCTTTATTTCTTTTTTTTTTTCTTTCTTTTCCACTAAACCCCCAAACTTATTTTTCTTCTTATTGCACATTCAAACCTCCAATTTACACAAAAATGCATACTAGAGCCAAATTCACCAAATACTTAACCTCCAAACTTTTTTTTTTCTTTTTCATCACCCAAACAAGCTCACAAGCATATATTCATATCAATTCAATCAAAGCTCTCTTTGTAGTATGTTCAAGGTAGGAAAAAGAAATTTAAGGCTCAAAAAGGGTAAGTAATGTGCTTTAATGAAGAAAAGGCTCTAATACATCTTTATGCATCCTAAAGGCTCAAATAAGGTACTAGTGGAAGATAATGTATTAGGTTGGCTTGAAAGGCTCAAACTTAAACAAAGATGGCCTAAATCATGTTCTTAGTAATGCATTCACCTAGGATTTCGCCTCAAGCAATAATCAAGCAAGTTCTAGAGTTCAGTTAATAACAAAGTACTCTAATTCATGCAAACCTTCTTCAAAACACAATCTAAATTATGCATTATTGATTATGTGCTCAAAATTTATTGAAAGTAACAATATATGAATATAACTTCAAGCATTTAAGCATACACAAAAACAAATCCACCATCTAAAAACCAATTTATTTTCAATCATAGTCTTATCATTGGCTCATTAAAGTACTTAAGAAAACACCACAAAAACAATTTTTTTTTTTTATATTGAAGGAAAATAAAAACTAAAACTAACATGTTTGAAAACTAATAAAAACACTTAAAAGGACAAGATTTAAAAGATGCAAAGCATGCTTTTCACCCCCAAACTTAAAATGAACAATGTCCTCATTGTTAAAAACATAAAATAAAGTAAAAGTAAATAAAAGGTAAAGAATACTCCCCTTTGAAGACATGGAATGTTCCTCGCAATGTGAAAACTTGGGAAAAACCTACATGTTGCATTTTCCCTTCACACCACGCGGCCAAAAAGAAGGGCATGTATCCATACAATTTGATGTACTCCAATGAATATTCAAGGTGGTTATACTCCAAAAACCTAGCTTTAGACTTGAAATTCTCAACATTCAACTTTTGCTCTTTTACACCTAAACATCTTAAAACCTTGCAAAAACTCAAACAAAACACATCAAAACAACCTAAAAATAAGAAAACAACTAAAAACAACTAAAATAAATAGATAAATATAAGGTAAAGAAAGAAACTTGGGTTGCCTCCCAAGAGCGCTTGTTTAAAGTCATTAGCTCGATTTCATCCTTTTGATGTTCAACCTGGATTAAATATATAAATGATGTCATCCTCATAATATTGTCCAAGCTTATGATATGGAAATTGTGCATGATGATAATCTTGTGGTGTTAGAAAATATTTAACTGCTTGTCCTATATAAGTCTCAATTTGAACTAAAAGCATGAATTGAACTTTCTTTTTGGTAGATTGGATTCTTTTAGGTCCAAAAATGCTTTGTTTGTCTCCTTTTGGGATGCATTCAACCTCAATTGCATTTTTTGAGCATGGATATACATTTTGGGCTCTTGAAAATTCAATATTTGGCTTGAAAATTTGAGATTTAGTCTCTGTTGGTAAGCAATCTTCTTGAAGTGCGGCCATAGCTTTATACTCATCGGATTTGGCCAACTTTTCGCTTGATTGATTCCTTAACTTATCCTTTTCATGATCCTTAAGCCCTTTTTGCAATGAATTTGAAGGAAAATTAGAAAATTCCCATGAACTAGTGATAATGCGTTGGGAAACTTCTTGTGGTGGGCAATCTTGGTCATGTGTGTGTACCTCATTAAAATTATCCAAAATTGAAGATTCTTGCTGCATTTCACTCCTTATAGACACCTCTTCATATTCCTCAAATTTGTCATCATAATGTGGCTCTTGAAAGGATTCAAATTCATCAACTTGCTAATTACAAGTAATCTCCATGTTAATTTCCAAGTCTTCTTGAGATCCTTGTGAAAAAGTTGTCATTGGTTGCTCTAATTGAACTTGAAAGTTTGTACTTGGAGAATATTGATTTTACAACTTGCCAATCGCATCATAACATTTAGAAAATGTTTCCCTATGCCTTTCCATACACTCGATCAAAGATGTGCTCACTTGATAACTTGAAAGATCTGAATTGTCATACCTTGAATAACTTTGTCGATCACTCCATCCAGAATTATATGTGTTGGGATAAAAATTATGCTTTGGAAAGTCTTTGAATGGCTCTTCCGAAGCAAAAAGATTTCCCACTTGACAATGTTCACTTAAATGATTGCCTCCACACCATTGACATGTTATAGCTTGAACTTCAAAATTTGCAACTTGATTATATTGTCTTGATAAGTCTTTAATTGAATCTTCCGAAGCAAAAGGATTCCCCACTTGACAATTTTCACTTAAGTGATTTACTCCACACCATTCACAAGATACAGTTTGAACTCTAAAATTTACAACGAGTTTAGACATGACAGCAAGATTCTTTTGTAACTCAATAAAATTTTTACTTGGAGAACTAGTTGGCACCCCATAATCCCAATAAGGTTGATGACCATAAGCTTGATATTCCATGATTTTCCTAAAAAGAAAACACTAACAAAACAAAGGTTCAAATTAATTGCAAGTTTATAAAGCAAACAATTAAAATTAAACCCTAATATACAAACTAAAATTGAAAATAACAAAGATAAACAAAAGTTGAAAATAAGAAAAACCCCTAAGTATGCATAACTTTTAACCTAGACACCAATAAATTAAAAATACAATTTTGGTTTCAAGTACCACAATGTAAGTATTAAAAATTCAAAGCAAGTTGGCCAAACAAGCAAAAAATTAAAACCCTAGCATGCAACACTAAAACCAAAATTAAGAAATAAATATAAAAATTTAAAATAAGAAAACAATGTTCAAAGTACTACTAAACCCAATCCGAATTAATATTAATGCCTTAATCCCCGGCAACGGCACCAAAAACTTGATGTGTAAAATCAACTCGCAAGTGCACGAATCGTTTTCAGGTAATAAAGTGGAAAAATAGGGTTGTCGTACCCAAAGGATTAAGTATTAAGTACCAAAGATAATTAGATTTTGATAATATTTGAACTAAAATTTAAGATGGCAATTGAAAACTAAATAAACTAAATTAAACAAAAGCAATCAATCAAAATTAGATCAATTTCAGGTAAGAGAGAGAATTGAATAATCATGAATACTAGGGCATTTGCTTTCACCACTGACTATTCCAATTTAATTACTTAAATATGTGAATCTAATTAACTAGTAATTTTGTTAACCACATTTAATCACAAAATTAATCAAAAGTAGTTTCCACTCACAATTGATAATATTCACATAACCTAATTTATTCCTTCCGGCCTATAAATTAAATCATGCAAATTCGTCAAGCATAGATTAAGCAAATAATATGGCATGAGACATAACTATTTTCCAATCAATTATGCATTCATGTAAATCATTGGATATCCATAATATTATCTTTTCCAAGCTCAAATATTATTAAAATCATTCATTCCTTCTGGTCTATGAAAGCATTAAGTATACCAATGATTTATTAACAAAACATATTACTAATTAAATAAAACTTAACATATATTAAAATAATTAAACCTTCATAGTTAGGGCTACATCATAACCCTAGCTATGAAAATTAGTTCATGGTAAAAATAATTTCAACATCCATAATTATTAAAAATAATAAGATTCACAATTAAAGAGAAAGGAAAAGAGAATAAAATCTATTGAAGAAATTCTCCTCCAAGAGCTCCCAAAGTCGTAGCCTTCTTCTCCAAGCAAGCCCAAGTCTCTCTGCCTCCTCCAAGCTCTCCAATTGATCTTCTAAAACTCTAAAACTTTAAAACTCTAGAACCCTTAAGAGAATCTTAGAAACTTCCAAAATTTGGTTTGTTTCTATTTAAGCCTCCTAAAAGCTCTTAAGTAACTCTCTAAACTTGTATATCTTCCTTCAATGTGGTGGGGGCTATATATATAGGACCTTGGGAATCTTTTTCTCTCTTTATTTTCAATGTGGGAGTCTTGGAAGATACCCTTTTTAGGCCATGAAAAGAGTTGGACGAATTTCATGTGTAAAAAGAAAACTTGATATTACTTGCTCTCTACTACTTTCCTTTTATCTAATTCCTCCTAAAAAAATAGTTAATTAGTCTAATTTACCTTTAATGAAGCATGTGACATGACATGTGCCTCATTAACGATAAATTAACCAATTATTGCCACTTGTTTTTATCTTGGCCCTCAAATTGCCTTGATTCCCTCTTTTGATCAATGGTGGAGATTTAACTAGAATATTATTTTTTTATAAATTCTAAACTTTAAATGATGATAACTCTTTGCTCACACCTCGAAATCCAAAAATAACGAGATATTTGAAATCCTCAGATCGTGATGATTCATATGACATCCACTTCCATCATGAAATTCCCGATAGAATCTTTATGTAATCTTCAAGGTATCTTTTTGGAATCTTTTTAATGCTTAGTCCGTTCGAGCTCAAATCTTGCTTCCCACCATAATTCGACCCAAGGAATCCATTTTTATGGTTGTTTTCTTAAAATTCTTCCTCTTTTACCTAGATTAAGAAAAATACATAATTAAGTATCTTTTCATAACAAATTAACACAAACTAACAAATATTAAGCTATAAATATGGCATAAAATCATCAATATTTTAGACCTAACATTTATATAATATCCATTTCCACTGTAAAATTCTCAATAATTTTTTTATGAAATCTTAGAGAATCTTCTCAGAATCTTAAAAGAATATTTTTGGAATCTTCCAAATGCTTTATCTATTTGAGCTCAAATCTTGGTTTCCATTATTTTTCGACCAAAGGAATCAAAATTTGGTGTTATTTTGACCAAATTCCTTCTCTTTTTCCTACATTTAGAAGATCACACAATTAGTGGTTTTTTATAACATTAAGTACAAATTAGCAAATAATAAGCTAATAAAGTGGCATTGCCTAACATTTTTCAAGATAAAAATGGAAAATTATGATCCATAAACAAAGCAAAAGCCATGTGCTATAGTGGGAAATGAAAAAACAAAGAAACATAAAACAAAAAAAGAAAAAAAGAAACAAAACAAAACTAAAAATAATGGAAAATTTGAATTGGGTACTAACCTAAACTACACTATAAACCAGACTGAGAAGAAGCAAATCAAGTTGTAGAGAAAATCCTCCTAATAGTGAATAAACTAACAAAAAAAATATTGAAAAGCATTGCAACCACTACTATTATATTAGGGATAGAAACAAAAGTGAGTCGGAACAAGTATATTAAGATGTCATGAAAAACTAGAATGAAGAAGCCTATTTACTTCTACAATGTGACTCCAATATTTAATGTCTAAACTTAAGTGAGAGCATCACCACATCAAATTCAATGGCCGTAAATGGTTGAACCCACTTATCCTCAATTAAAAAACTTGAAAATATCCTGATTGAAAACTTATTGTTTACTTGTATACACTAAAAAATATATAAAAAGAAAATCTAAAAACAAATAAAATTATTATCATCACATGATATGTGAGAGGTTTATGAAAATGCATAAACGAGAGAGAAAGAAGGAAAAAAATCATTAGAAGAAAAGCACTAGATGCCATTTCTGTGTCAATTAGCTCGCAACTCTTTGGGGAGCACAACGTTTTAGAAAACTGGAGACACCTACATTGGGTAGACTACAAAAGCATTTTGAGATGGAAATTGGTTTATTTATGTAGAGAATAAATCAAACTTGGAAGCAACTACAAATCATATTTAGGAGTGACAATTTGGATCATGACACAAAATTAAGATGGTAATTTGGATCATGACACAAATCTTATTCGAAAATATAGATTTAGTTAATTTAAAGTTGACAAGAATTGACACATAAGTTAAATTAATGTATAAAAATTAAAAATAATGATAAGTAAATCTATATTTTAATCTATTATAAAATCTATATTTTGATATGTTATAATGTAAAAAACAATAAAATAATAATTATATTTTATTAAAATTGGTTATAAACAAGCAACCAATTTACGGATGTTAAATAGCTACGACTCGCTAACATAGATTGCCACCTTGCACAATATCTGCCTCAAAAATGGCATGTTTAGTTAACTCCAAATTGACACCAGTAAGTTAACTTAATTTATAAAAATTAAAAATAAGTATAAATAAATCTATACTTTAATTTATTATAATGTAAAAAAATGATAAAATAATAATAATAATAATAATAATATTTTATTTAACTTGGTTAAATGTGTCAACTCATTTAACATGGATGTAAGATAGGTACAGCCAATGAACACGAATTACTACCCTTAATCATAGCAGTAACAAGTGGCATATGAGATAGTCTACAACGACGGTAAAAGATGACACATTAGCAACTTTTCAATGGGATAATTTTATCCATACTACAAAATACATTAGGTTCACTACAATTTTAATGATGTTTTGATATTCCAACAATACACATGAATAAGATGTCATAAATAGTTTTGAGTAATAAAAAATAATAGATAGCCTACACACCTCATCTTTTTCTCTCATCTTTTTTATAGTTTAGGAAATATATAAATCCTAATAATTATTGGTGATTTAGGGGGGAAAAACATAAACCTTAACAATAAATCTTAATGATGAAGAAGAGAAAATAAAAGAGAAAGATTGGCAGCTCATCACTTTTAATCTTTTAGAAATAAGTATTTAGGTGTTTTATTTTCTCAAAATTGGTCTTTCCAATCTGATTATGTTCTTCATTTCTTCGTTGCTCTTTCTCCTTTTTGTTCTTCGCATTTTTTTTCATGAGATTCTATTTGGTAAACAATATGATTTTGTTCTAACTTTCTTTGTGTTTTTGTGATCTGAAATACGGCCAGATTATATAATCTAGACAAATGTATGTTGTTTAGTAAACGTATACCATGTACAACATTATCATTCAAATTATATGTACTGTGCTACCAAAAATCAATTCAAAAAACCAATATTATAGATGTGAGGATATAAAATCAAGAGAAATGTATGTAATTCAATAAATTTATACCCCTCGCACCACTATACTCTAAGTTACATATATATATACCTCACCATTAGAGATTAATCTGAAAAACCAATTATGTACGTCCAGGTTATATAATATGGACAAATGTATACTGTCCAATAAACGTATAAAGCATGTAACACTATCATTTGGATTATATATACATTGCACCACTGGAGTTTAATTTAGAAAATTAACAATATACATTCGGGTCATATAAATTAGATGAACATATGATGTCTGATAAATGCACACCATGTGCATGACTATTATCTCAATTATATATACTAGATATTTATCAAAAAAAAACCAATAACATATATTAAAGTTATATAATTTGGATGAATGTATGTTGTCCAATAATACAAACAATAGTTCCTAGAAATTCAATGCAGACCCATAAAAAGACCAAATTGGAAAAAATAGGGATAGAAGATTAAAAACTTTAGTTTCTTCTTCTTCTTTTATCTATTAATTAGTTAGTGAGAAACAAAGGATTAAGAGAGGAGGAAAAAGAAGAAAAAGAAGAAGAAGAGAGTTTAGTGTGTTATAATTTTTGGGTCCATGTGTGAATGATTTGTTAATGGGCTTGGGCCTTTTATGTTTAAACGTTTGATTTTGAGAGTTATTTTGGAATTAAATAAAATAAATAATATTTGAAAATTGTGGGTTGAGAGTTTTATGGGAAACCAACCAAATCTTTGTTAAGAGTTTGGAGCATGCACTTTCTTTCAACGTTCTTTTCAGTTTTAGGTTTTTCAGAGAAAAGAAAAACACAAAGAAAGAGCTTTGAAATATAAGTGAAAAACATAGAGAGAAAATTACAGTGAATTTCATAGTGTGGTAAATTGAAAGTACATAAAAATTCGAAGAAAAGATTTAGGAGGTGCCATGTCCAATTTCTTTGAAATCATTATATCTTGGGAGACGTTCGTTACAAAACTCATGCATCGATGGGCCAAAAACATCTTAAAAACACTATAGTACCACACAGGCCTCGGCCTAGTTTACAAAGAACAGATCAATCCAAGGACATACAAGTTCTTGTTTATTTTTAATTATTTTTATGTAATGTTATTTATTTTATATTAATTTTTCTACATGTATTTACATATATATATATATATATATTCAATTATTTTTCAAACAATCTTAAGACGTTCTTCTTCTATATATGTATATATACGTGGAGATTTGATTTACTTATTATGTTAATTGGTTGTTATATATATAATGCATATATATGTTTTTATATATATATATTGGGATATGCGCTCTACTATGTGTTTCACATTTGAAGAAGAAAAGAAAAAAAAATTATTTATTATTTTCTTTATACCTGTACAGTGTATTGTAATTGGGCATTTGTATATATTTTTTTTTCAATCAAAATTGTTTACCCAATCATATACATGCCCATGTTTCTATTTGTTTGTATATGTGTTATATTTAAGCTTTTTTCATTTCGGTTAAAAGAAAAAAAAAAGTTTTCCTATGAGGTTTAAAAAATTTTTGGGCAATTATTTAATTTTGTTTTAAATTAAAAAATTTTCCCCAAAATTGATTTGACCATGAATTTCTAAACTTTTTGGTATTTTCCGGTGAATTTTCCATCACGAGAACAGTGGAAAACGATTGAAAAAGAGGAACCGGGTCGGAAAAATCCATTTACCAGAGAAACGGGTTGAGAAAACCTGGCTGGAGGTTAAAGACGGATCAAGAAATGGGATATTGGGCTGGGAAAATGGGTACAGACCGATTCTGGGTTAATGATGTTGGATTTTTAAAATTCTGATGGACCTGACCCAGGCTTAAGCTCAGTCCGTGGTTAGAACATGTTACTGTTCAACCTAAGGTCCAAGCCCAAAATAGACTTGGGCCCAAGAGGACTCAGCCCGAATCTGATAAGCTTGCCTTGTGTAGGAAAGAGAGAGTGTCACGTGTCAAGATGAGCATCGACAAATGGCGCACAGTCGCTAGGCCACGTGTCGCACCACGAGAGGGCCGTGTCGACCTGCCACAGGTGACGCATGGCACCTCTAACGGTCTCACGTGCCATTTTCTGGATACGCCATCCTCATCGCATACCTCGGTTGTAGTGCTTTTAGGGTTTATGCCTAATCTACCGTATAACGAATTCATAAGGATCTTGTACACATATGCCATTGCCTCATTACCTTCTTTCCTTGCCTCTAACCTGCTCTCAAAGAGTGAGCTAAAAAAGTCCTTGAATGGGCTTTCCTTCCCCTCAAAGAGGTAGCCTGAGATTGGTATCACTGTGTAGCCTAGGCCTCTTGCAAACTTTAACTCCTCGGTATAGTACACTCCAACAAATTCCCCGGTTGGAAAGATGAGAGTCTTATTCTTGTCTAGATATGGAAGAAAGGGATTCGGAATCATCAGATGACGAAGGAAATGCAGCTACGGCTCATTCTGGAGAGTCGGGCGAGTTGAACAGGGAGCCCATGTTGTCAGAAAAGACCTAGTCTTTGGGGAATCTTCCTCCCTACTCCTAACAAGTGAAAGTAGCTGGCACCCACCATACCTTGCTTGCTTCGGGGCCGATCTCTTGTATCTATATCTATATCTATCTATATATATATATTATATATATATAGATATAGATAGAAAAATAGGCAAGGCGCTTCTTTCTCAAAGTTTCTCGCTTGTTGCTTTAGCAGGGGCGCTCACGTTTTTTGGCTCCTTCCCGGCCCGGAAACATGACTCTTGCAGAAGGAAGAAATGCGGTAAATAAAGAGGAGTTCCAGGCGTAGGAGTTTATTCAACTATAATAATAGGAGAAGCATGTAAACCTGATATAGGTGACACATGTCGCACTCCGGAGGTGACACGTGTTGGTAAGCTGAGCGCCACATGGTCATGCCACATCAATGAGGTGATGACGTGGTACGACACCACATCGGCACAGTGATGACATGGCGGTGTGCCATGTCAGCATTATGATGATGTGGCATTGCACCACATCAGCATATCGATGGTATGGATGCATGCCACATCAGCACATGGTGCCATGTGGTAGTGCCATGTCAGCATAGTGATGATGTAGTAGTGTGCCATGTCATTAACGTGCCACGTCAGCAACAGTGACACATGACAATGATGTAATCGATGATGTCATCATTGTGTAATCGATGATGTTAGCCTGGTGGGTGTATATAGCAATTTTATGGTAGAATACCACAATTTTTATGGGTGTATACAGTAATTTTTGTGATGTATACAGAACCCTAAAGTATCGCATTTTTTGTATTTTCCTGTTAGAAATTGCTTATAATTAGTTTGTTGAGATAGAAAATAAAAACTAATTGATTTCTATTTTTATGATTTTACATAAATGACAAGTGGAGATAATAGGATTGTGCCTACTTAGACTTCTGGATTTCAGATGCCTCCTTCTGCTAGTCACGCAGAAAAATATGAGAAGCTTAATGGAGCAAACTTCAAAAGGTGGTAGCAGAAGATACTATTTTACTTGACCACGCTGGGACTTGCGAAGTACTTAATTGAAGATACGCCATTCAGTAATGAAGAGAGTGATAAGGAGACACTCAAAGAGGTGGATGTATGGAATAATTTCGATTACTTACGTCGGAATTATGTCCTGAATGACCTCTTTGATGCCCTACACAGAGTATACTGTGACACAAAGTCAACTAAAGAGCTGTGGAAAACACTGGATCAAAAGTAAAAGACTGAAAATGTGGGTTCAAAAAAGTTTATTACATGCTACATGATGGTATATACAAAGCCATTAATGAATCAGGTACATAAGTTGCAAGTGTTGATTAAAGCAATGCTTGCTGATCGTCATGAATGAAGCCTTACAAGTGGCTTGTATGATTGAGAAGCTACCTTCAAGTTGGAGTGACTTCAGGAATTATCTAAAGCATAAAAGAAAGGTAATGGATATGCAAGCTCTTATTAGCAAGCTTCGTAGTGAAGACAATAATAGGAAATCTGATAAGAGATTCTCGAAGGCCGTGGTAAAGGCTAATGTTATGGAGCATGGTTAGAGCTCCAAAAACAAGAAGAAAACTGGGAAACCTTCCAAGTTGAGGTCTAAAGGAGGAATCTCCAAGGAGGCCAAGTTTCAAGGCAGGTGCTTTAACTATGACAAGATGGGTCACAGAGCTATAGAATGTAGGCTACCAAAGAGAAAAAGGAACAATGTGGCACAAGTAATTGGAGGACATCACCCAAGAGGTTGATGACATTGACCTTAGCATTGTGATCTCTGCGGTGAACTTGGTGGGATCTAATCCTAGAGAGTGGTGGGTAGATACTAGTTTGACCCGCCACATCTGTTCAGATAGGAGCATGTTCACCTCCTTCGAACTAAAAAAGAATGGGGAGAAGTTGTTCATGGGTAACTCTGCACTTTAGAAATCCAAGGTGAGGGCAAAGTAATCCTGAAGATGACCTCTGGAAAGGAGCTAACTCTGAATAATGTACTATATGTCCAGACATTCTCAAGAATCTGGTATCTGGATCACTGCTAAGCAAATATGGTTTTTGCTTAGTGTTTGAGTCAAATAAGGTTATTTTATCCAAATTTGGGATGTTTATGGGAAAAGCCTATGTAGTCAACGGTTTATTTAAACTAAATGTAATGACTATAAAGCCAAAAAAAATGAATAAAACTAGTACTTAATCTATTTACAGGCTTGAGTATTCCATTTTGTGGCATAGTAGACTAGGATATGTTAATTTTAATTCTTTATAGAGTTTAAGTAACTTAAATCATATTCCCACATTTGAAATTGATTCCAACCATAAGTGTGAAACTTGTATGAAAGCAAAATCAAAGAGATCATCATATCAAACAATTGAAAGAAATAATGAACCTTTGGATTTAATCCATAGTGATGTATGTGATTTAAAATTCACAGCAACTAGAGGTGGTAATAAGTATTTTATCACCTTTATTGATGATAACATGAAATATTGTTATGTATACCTATTAAAAAGTAAGGTTGAGGCTATAGAGAAATTTATTCTCTATAAAACAGAAGTTGAGAATCAACTTAACAGAAAAGTTAAAGTGATCAGAAGTGATCGTGGTGAGGAGTATTGACTCCATTTGGAGATATTGTGCTCAACATGGCATAATACATTAAGTTACTCCACCATATTCGCCACAATCGAATGGTGTGGCTGAACAAAAAAATAGAACTTTGAAAGAAATGATGAATGAAATGCTGATAAGTTCTGGATTACCTCAGAACTTGTAGGGGTAAGCCATTTTGTCGGTAAATGACCTTTTAAATAAGGTGCCTCAAAAAGATCAGGTAAAGACACCCTATGTGATATGGAAGGGAAGACAAGCTTCCTACAAATATTTACGAGTATGGGGGTGTCTAGCCAAAGTAGTGGTACCTACACTTAAAAAGGTGAAGATAGGTTCTAAGATTGTTGATTGCATCTTCATAGATATGCACAGAATAGTAGTGCATTCGGTTTCTTGTGTATAGGTTAGAAATTCCTGACATACACAAGAACACAATAATAGAATCAAGAAATACATCATTTTTAACACATTTTTCCTATAAAGTGAAAGAAGGACCGAGTTCATCAAAATGAACTTATGATACTATCAGTTATGATAATAATGATAGTGATCGAGAGCAAGAGAATGAAGATGAGACTAAGGTTGAGATTAGATGTAGCAAAAAAGTAAAAGCTAAAAAATCCTACAATCCAAATTTTCTAACTTATATGATAGAAAGTGAAACTCAAAGCTTCCAAAAGGCTGTAAATTCTCCTAAATGGAATTTATGAAAAGAAGCCGTAAAAAGTGAGATTGATTCCATCCTGCAGAATCACACTTGGGAGTAGTAGATCTTCCTCCAAGTTATAAACCTTTAGGTTACAAATTGATTTTTAAAAGGATGATGAAAGCAGATAGCTTAATAGATAAATACAAGACGAGGCTTGAAATTAAGGGTTATAAGAAAAAAAAAAAAAAAAAAAGGAGATTGGTAGTTATGCACCTTGAACTTTATCGAGGTTGATACATTGCACCCTAAACTTTTTTTTCTAGCACTATGCACCCTAAATTTCCTTTTCCCTTGCACCGTTGGTTCTTTTGTCAAAAATACTTAACAAAATGACCACATGTTGTGCACGTGATCATCAAGCAAAGGTAGATCATATCATTTTACTATCCTCATTACTGCCTCTCATGTGTGTGATTAGGGATAAAAATCAATCTCCTCATATAGGGATTATACTATCCTAATTATTTTCCCTATTCACCAAAGTGCATGAATTTCCTTCTTCAACAGCAACAAAGTGAAACTCAAAGGTAAAAAGAAACTCTTTCTAGTTAGCATTCAAAGTTTAAAGTTTTGCTTGACTTTATTGATTATTATTATTATTATTATTATTATTATTATTATTATTATTATTGTGTTATGTGTAGAGCTGCGGCAGCTTTGATGATGGCTACTGATGATTTGCACAAGTTCGGAAGATCTCGCCTTGAAAGGAATGATTTTTCGATGAATTGTAGTTCTGGAATGGTGAATCCAACTTCTAGGAAAATTTATTTGACTTTCCCAGCTAACAGCACTTTCAGAGAGGAAGATGTTTTAAATTATTTCAGGTTCTATTTTCTTAAAATGGATTTGTGGGTTCTTTTTTCCTTTTTACTTCAATGGATTATTAATCAATATGCTGTTTTTTTTTTTTTTTTTTCAATTGAAGCATTTATGGACCAGTTCAAGATGTGAGAATCCCATATCAGCAAAAGAGAATGTTTGGATTTGTGACTTTTATCTACACAGAAACCGTGAAGCTTATCCTAGCTAAAGGAAACCTCATTTTCTTTGTGATGCTAGAGTCCTCGTTAAGCCTTACGAAGAAAAAGACAAAGTCCAGGACAAGTACAGGCAGATTCTGAAAGCTTTTGAAAAGATACAAAGAATGAATGTGACAAATGTATCTATGTAAAATATATAGAGAATGGATATGTCATTCTATATTTGTATGTAGATGACATACTCATAGTAGGTAGTGACGACAATATGGTCCAAACTACAAAAGCCATGTTGAATTCCAAATTCGACATGAAAGATATAGGGCTTGCAGACGTGATTTTAGGTATGAAAATCATGAAAACTTCGAATGGAATCATTCTTAGTCAAACACATTATGTAAATAAAATACTAGCTAAGTTTAGTAATGATAATATTAGTATAGCCAGAACATCCATAGATATTAATAAAGAAGAAAGTGTATCTCAAGTGGAAAATGCTAGGGTAATTGGAAGTTTGATGTACTTGATGAGTTGTACCAAACCAGACTAAGCCTACGCTATAATTAGACTGAATAGATACACGAGTAATCCAAATGATGATCATTGGAAAGGAATTGTTAAAGTATGAAGATACTTAAGATATATTCATGAATACAGACTGCAATATACAAGATATCGTACTGTGTTAAAAGGATACAGCGATGCAAATTAGATATCAAATATCAAGGATTCAAAGTCCACTAGTGGTTATGTATTCACATTAGCGGGTGCAGCCATAATGTCGAAGTCCTTAAAACAAACTGTGATAGCTCAATCCATGATGGAATTTGAGTTTATCCCATTGGATAAATGTGGTGAAGAGGCAGAATGGCGACACCAATTTTTAGAGTACATTCCTAGATGGCCAAAATATGTTCCAACAATAAGTTTACATTGTGATAGTCAATTTGCGATTGGCAGGGCACATAATATTATGTATAATGAAAAGTCTAGACATATTCATCGTAAACACAATTCCATTAGATAGTTAATCTCAAATTGAGTTATCTCAATAGACTATATAAAGTCAAAAGATAACATTGCGGATCAATTGACTAAAGGGTTAAGTAGAGAATTAGTTGAGAAGTCATCGAGGGGAATGGGATTGAAGCTCATGAATAAAGTAAATACTATGGAAACCCAATCTAGTTTACCGGAGATTCCAAGATCTAGGTTCAATGGGACAAGGCAATTGTAAAAATTGATATGGATCACTATGGGGTTTAATCCTCTATCCATTCCTATGATGAAACAATGATAGAAAGAAGTTAAACATAAAGTATGCTTTTAATGATTTCTACAAGTATGTGTGGTAATCTATACATGGTTATGCTGATTACATTGAGAATAGGAATCACCTATGTGAGAGAAAAGAATGGCCGCTTCAAAGGAAAATTGTTAAAGGTCCAATTTTTTTGAAACTCTCACAGAACCAGGGAGCTGTTCAAGGCCAAAATAAACACAACAGTGAGAACTAAAGTGTACCAGGAAGGAATCATGTGTGGGCTATATTGTTATTTACACAAAAGACAAAATGGTTCAAAGATATCGCATCTACCATTAGTCAGTAAAGAAAATGTAGTCTCATAAGGGAAGGTTCAAAAAGTAACATTTACCTATCCTATGCAGGTTCTAATTACAATGCTTTACCACCAAAGTCATGTTTTATTTAGAAGTCAAATCATTCATGTGGGGGATTGTTATAATTTTTGGACCCACGTGAATGATTTGTTAATGGGCTTGGGCCTTTTATGTTTAAACGTTTGATTTTGAGAGTTGTTTTGGAATTAAATAAAATAAATAATATTTGAAAATTGTAGGTTGAGAGTTTGGAGAATGCATTTTCTTTAAATGTTCTTTTCAATTTTTAAGTTTTTCAGAGGAAAGAAAAACATAGAGAAAGAGTTTTGAAATATACGTGAAAAACACAAAATGAAAATTACAGTGAATTTCATAGTGTGGTAAAGTAAAGGTATGCAAAAAGTTCGAAGGAAAGATCTTAAAGATGCCGTGTCCAATTTCTTTAAAGTTGTTGTATCCTGGGAGATGTTCATCACAAAACTCCTATACCGGTGGCAAAAAAACATCTTAAAGATATTATCGTACCACACAGGCCTCGATCAAGTTTACAAAGAACAGATCAATAGGACATACAAGTTCTTGTTTATTTTTAATTATTTTTATATAATTTTATTCAGTTTATATTTATTTTTCCACATGTATTTACAGATATATATATATATATATTCAATTATTTTTCCAACATCGTGTAGAGCTACTTAATTATAAGGTAGATGGTGAAGGCATATACATTGAGGTCGAGGCCAGGAAGGGCATGGCATAGTTGATTGCTCAATTCCTTTGCAAATACAACTTCTAAAAAATTGGTCATCAAGAATTTTTCATTTTATTATTTTATTTCATTAAGATTATTAAGGAAAATTGTATGTATGTTTTATTTTAAATCATTAAGGATAAAATAAACTCCTGCATCAGAAAATCTTTTGTAGCATATGTAACTTCGGCCGTTCAAGTAACTAAACCAAGCTCTAATGAGTAGAATGAAGCCAAGTTTTATTTGATAGCTTTCTTGTGGAGTAAGACTAGATTATTTGCTTGTTCAGCAAGTATATTTGTTTCCAAGGTGGAGACCAGATCCATTTTATTTAACTCTTTTTGTTTCTGAGAGTAGTTTAAAAAAAAAAAAAACCGCGGTTCTTCGTCTTGGAATTTCTCCCCAAACTTTGCTGCTATGGAGTATTTGTCTAATTAGCTCCCTTATAGATCTCTATTAGTATTCGTCACATTCATCTAAAACGATCAGGACTTTCATGAGATCCAATGTGAAAATATAATAAAACCGTTAATTGTTGTCAAGCAATTGGAAAACAGCTTGAGTGACCAACTAGGTCTAAGTTTTTTTTTTTTTTTTTTTTCGCTGCTTTCAGTGACGAAAAAAATCATAAATTTTATTTTTAAGAGCTAATAAAATTAAATGAAAAATAAATATAAAAAAAGATAAATTTTAACCATTTATATGTAGCTCTCACATATTATAATATAATAGAAAAATTAAATGAAAGAAAGAGGAGAATAAGTGAAGGATGATTTTGACATCAGTATGATATGTATCAAGATCTTAAAACTTTAGGAAGAGCTTAAATGAAGAGAGAATCCAAATTAATTGACCTTAAATCATTCATTTTTTTTTCTTGTAAATCTGACAAATGTTGGTTAGAGCTTCAAGAATTAATCGTCGCTGTTTCGTGAAAAGACTAAAAACAAATATTCATGTTTGCTTATTTTTTATTTATTACTTTATTAATTTATTTGTACTTGTATTTATATATATATATATATATATATTTTTTTTTTTTTTTTTTTGCTACATCATCATGTAAGTTTTTGAGTTTCGGTTGGGAGGGATGGAAGTTTCTACCGTTAGCTACAAGCATAATCTATAGTCATTTGTTTTTTTTAATATTGAGGTAGAAGTTTCAAGTTCTAAATTATTGTCTAAAAAAATGATAATAAAAATATATTGTCAATTTAAGAGAAATAATGCTATCATGAAATAGATTACCATTCAAAAGTTTCTGAAGCAACCTTGTGAGGATACTAGATGGTTTTGAACTAAAATCCGAAGCAAGAAAGTTAGCTAGAAAAATTAATTTATATATTTATGTTGATAATATATTATGAAAAATATATTATGCATTTATACATGTGGATCTAATATCTGTAATAAAATATACAAAATTGAATAAAAATAAAATAAGAAACCCATAAGTTTTAGATTTTATCTACTTGTTGATGAATCTGTTTGTCCGAGTCCTATGTAGTACCATAGTGTATTTAAAACTACTCTCGTCCTACCGATGTAGGTGTTTTTCGACGATCGTCTCTTAAGATACAATGGATTCTCGAACTATCGGATATAGCACCTCCGAAACCCCTTTAAACTTTTAATGTACTTTTACTTTACCACCTGGATAAAAAATGCAGAAAAAACCAATTTTCTTTCTAAATTCTCCAAAAACACACGTGAGGGAGATAACCAAGTAAAAAACTCTCTTTTTTCCTTCTCAAAAAATCCTTTTGTCTAAACCCACGTTGGAAGAGTAAAAGTTCACACTTAAAACCCATTAAATATTAATGCACATTAAGGCCCAAATTAAAGCCAAACCCTTCAAATCATTCAAACCAAACGTTATGGACGTTACAATTTAAAATTCCCTTCTACAGTTTTTGTGCAGCCTTTTAAAGTCATATCGTATTTGCTTTAACTTGTTTATGATATTGTTGAATTTTTAGTTTACACTTGAAATCCACATATTTATCCTCATCCATATGAAGAATGAAAATTATATATTATTGTGAGACCTTGAATATTATTACACTAAACGTGGATAAGGATAGCGACACTTACAAGAACAGAGAACTAAATCATTAATTTAATTATTTCTTTTCGTCAATTGATTATTATTATCGTTATCAACTTAGCACGAAAGTGAATATAGTCTATATAAGCACTGTTATGTTAGGATTTCCCTATATGTCTCCGTCCTTCACAAAAACTGCCAATCAAAGAAATACACAATACTAGTGATTTCCGACCAAATTTCAGGTTTTTTTCTTTTAAGAGAAGAAAAAAGGTTAACCGTAGTTTAGTCGCTTCTAATTTGGGAAAACTCCACTTTGAATTCTCAACTTTAAATTAATGGATTTAAATTGCAATAAATATGACTAAATAGTATTTTAATATTGAAAAAGTGGAACATAAATCTCCCACCCCTAATATTATTTAAAAATATGTATGTATATATATATAGAGAGAGAGAGAATGGAACTTTAATTATTAACCACTGTAAGTAAGAAAAAAAAAAATGAAAGCAACTACAACGTTTTAAATTTAAATTTAAACATTCAAATTGCAATTTTTCCAAATAACAGGTACGCAGGATCAATCATGAGTTTTCACGATATTGCCAGCCCACGTGAAAGCGATCTTTAAATAGAGGCGAGAGGACCAATCCATGACCATGTAGCAGTGCTCCATTACTCGTAATGGACTAGTTTTCACACGAAAAAGTAATAAGGTGGTTCATTGTCTTAAAGAAGTCCACTTGTTTACAAAGGTTGGTTGGCTGTGGAGTGTATACAAATAAAATATGAAGCATATGAAGTGGGTTTGGGATTTAAGAACATCTTTGAATGTTGGACCAGTATCAGAATTCCAAAACCCTCCCAATTTGAAGTGGACGATGATGTTTTCTTCCACTAAGTTGACATGGATTTGTCTCTTTTGTATTTTGCAATAAGAAATTTGAGCCATAAGAAGAGGAGTTAGTCAAATGAAAAATAATGTTTGGATATATTTATATATATATATATATATATAATTATTCTTTTATACGGAAAATTCCAAGCATGAGATTACTTGTAATCCAAGGCCTCCCAAATTAAATTCATCCAAAATTTTCTGGATAAAAAAAAATTGTATATAAATATATATGTTTATATATGATATTATATATAAATATATATATATGGTCAATACTTTTTTCTAAATTCTAACATTTAATATGATCAAAAAAATTACTAAAAGAAGATATGATGTTAGTCCTAATGTAAGCATCCGTTTGGCAGAATTGATTTGAATAGAACTTTTAAAGTAGAGCTTATATCAGTAAAACTTTTTTAAAAAGAGTTTTTTTTTAAATAATATTAACAATTTGGTTGTGAATTAAAAAAGTGGTATGAACATTTTTTTTGAGTGTTTGGCAACATAATTTAAAAGTGCTTTTGACTTAAAACTTTACAACATTATTTTTTATTATAATAATCTCATAATTTTTTTTAAACAACATATAGATTTTTTTTAAAACAACATATATGAGAAAAATACATCATCTATAAAAATTAACATTAATAAAATTAATTTGGTAAAAAGAGTTGTTTATGATATGTATTATTTTAAATTTACTGATTAGATTTTATTTATATAATTTTGAAAATATATTGTAACTCATCATCATATAATGTATTTTGACACTTTCGTATATAAATAGCACAATAACATACGCAAAATAAATGCGTATCATATTAGTCCTTCATAAATTCTTTAAGTTATATAAACTAATAAATATATATATATATATATATTTATCGAAACATAAGAAAATTTGCTATATGATCACGCTCTTCATTCATCTCTTGTTCATATAGAACACCATAATTATTTGTTTCAACAACTTCTTCATCTCCATTCATTTCTTCTCCTGTAGGTAGTAGTTCCTCATCATTATCAAAAAGGCTAAATTCTTGATCTTTGTTAGCATGAATCCTTATGAAGTTATGTAGAGCCATTGAAGCAATCACAATTTTTACTTGCTTTTCAAAAGGAAAACTTGGCATTTACCGCAATATTCTCCATCTATTTTTCCAAACACCAGAAGTTCTTTCAATTGGAAGACCAGCACATCGAAAATCAGGAAGATGATATCGCTCACCTTTATATGGTCCTAAATAACCTTTCATACGAGGATATCTAGCAAATAATATTTACCTTCATTAAAGAAAAATAGTTAAATTAAATAAATTTTGCAAAACATAAAAATAAATAAATAAATTAGATGTGAAAACATAAATCATAATATAAATAACAATTTTTAAATTCGCAAACCTCTTGGTGGATGAGGAAAATGTAATGGAATTCTCAATTCCTGATATATTACACAGCATGTCGATTACTTCAGGAATGCTACAACCAAGATCATTTTTATTCCTATTTTCAACTGCAGTACGTATGCCATTGCTTAGATAATTTTGCTGCAACTCCACTTCTAGAGTCATTATTTTTTTTTTCCCTATTCTTTCCCTTATCTTATGTGGAAGCTCCAAGCATAGAATTTGATATGTCAAAATCATTATCAATGTCCTCAATTCCTTGAGTAAAATTTAGATCATTAGTATAGTTCACATCCAAACCATCAATTATATCAAAATCGTTTACTATTCCCCTAGATGATCCATCATCAACATCATTTGGTACATATCCTGAAGAAGGTGTCCAAACTCCCTCTCCTGTAGCAACAACATCCTTAAACAATATATCCAATTGGTTAACAAATTTCAAACGTCGAGTTCTAAATTTTGATGCTTCAGGATTTTCCTACAATAATATTAAGTCATATACATGTTATGATATATATTAAACATACACTTAGAACATATTTCCTAAACAATAAAATTTTAAACCTCACCTTCAATTTTGTCTCTCACCATTTATCGCTAGCAGAAATTGTTTGTTTCACTAGATCCCACCCTATACCTGATTCATGTACTTTTAAATTTTCCCAACGCTGCCAATCTTTTTTTATTGTATCCCACTTATTTTTCAATTGCTTGTAATCATAATTCTTATTAGTTACTTAAGCGAATTTGCTAATGATATTTTTCCATCCAATCCTATTAAAGTGCGTTGATGATCAATTTCCAACTAAAGTCTCATTCACACAAATTTTGGTAAATGGCTCAAGAGTAAAATCATTACAATCTACTTTTTTCTTTTTTCTTTACATTACCATCTCCTTGAGTTTGTCGAGTTGAATTTGGCATTTTCTGCTAAATTGAACAATTAAAATAAATAAAACTTAACAAGTTAAAATAATAAACACAAATTTAAAAGGAATGATGTAAACCACAGCAACATGGAAAATTAATAAATGCATTATATATATACAATACATAACTAATTTATTTATTAGAAAGTAAAAGACTAATGTCAAATCAATCAAATCAAATTAATTGTCAAAGTTAATAAAAACTCAAATATCTCAACTTTCTATTATCCTAATCTCACGTGAAGCCTTGGAGGATGGACCTATCAAATATACAACATATATTATATGTTTTTAGTTCTTTGCACACTAGATATTCACAAGAAGAATCCTTCAAAAGTCGGTCTCAAATCAATCAACTAATTTATTTTGTGGGATGTGATGAGGCACGGTATTATCCAAAGAAAACAAAACAAAACAAAAAAAAAAAAAAAAAAAGTGATGAACTACAATCCAAGTTAACGCAATGGAAGAAGGGGAAACAAAAGTTAACACAAAGTAAAATCAATTAATGGGCAGAAAAAAATAAAAGGCAAAAAATAGTACCTATACTCTTTGATTATTCTTTATTATGCAAGAACCTTTGTGGGAAAAAAAAACGAAAAGAAAGAGAAGGAATCGTCCTTTATCTTAGGGTATAATTTGGATAAAATTGGTATTTTAAAAAAATAATAAGGGTAGAATTGTTAATTAAAAAATATTATTAAATGATTCATTGAGCTTCCCATATAAGCTGAGTTTTTTTAAAGAAATCTAAATTTTGGACTTTTCTAAAACAATTTAAAAAAGCTCATTTTTTTGTCAACAAGTATTTGTTGACTATTGCCAAACAATCTTGTTTTTTTATAAAAAAAGCTTTTGGTCCTCAAAAAAGCTTTTAAGCCAAAACAAAGCTCTACAAAACGGACCCTAAGTCTAACTCTACATCTATATATATATATATATATATATATTAATACTTATCATTTTATATATAATCATGCTTAAATTAGGTTCTTAATATGTAACACCCCGTTCCAAATCGCACCGAAATCCGTGCACGTTGACCGAGGTTGATCGTTTACCGTTTACCGTTGATCGAAGGGGGTCAAAAGTTAACTTTTTGACTCGGTGGGAATTTCGAGTTGACCAGGGTACCGTGGCAAAGTGCACGATGCCCCGAGTTCGTAGACTGGTAGCACGTCGAAAACGGAGCTACGGTTTGGAAGTTATGGACGAAACAAGTTGCGGTCCAAACTGTCCAATGGGTGCCGGAGTTGACTTTTTTGTTTATGGGGAAATGAGCTTTGACTCATGCATGGTTGTGAAGTGCTCGTCGATACGAGTTCACAGACTAGCGGCACGCTTAAAACGGACATCCGGTTGAAAAGTTATGGACGTTTGAAGTTTACCGGATACTGTAATATTTTAATATTTTTGGGTCGGTGAACAGTGAAATGCCACGTGTCAGCTTCTGATTGGTCCACATTGCATGAACAGTATCACACCGAGGTTTTTATTTGTTAAAATTTTCGGGGAAGAGAGAGAAAGAGAGAGAGGAGAGAAAAAGATAGAGAAAGAGACCGCCGGCCACCGAAATTTTTCAACTGTTCTGGCCGAGTTATTGTGCACGCACTGGCCAGCAACGTTGCCCTCCCCATTTCAGGCAAAACCTCCAAATTTCACGGCGAACGGCAACCGGACGCGCCCGGATCGGACCTCCGAAGATCGGCGGCGAGTTTTTCCCCTCCACCGCAAATCGACCCACTTCCGGCCATTTTGCGGCCACACGCGCCATACACCCTTCACCCTCTCCTCAAGTCCGGCCGACCCACCAAAAATCACGGCCATCGGACCACCAACGCGCCGGGATCGGAGCGTTTTCTGACGAGGGGCCGGAAAACTTCAAACGGTGATTTCTCCGCCGTCCGACCTCCGTTTTGCTCACCGCGGTCCCGTTGGATTGCTCTCCTCATGATCTACAAGTCTGCAAAATTTCACGACCAATGGCCACCGTACGCGCCGCCGCCGGCGACGGTTGCCGGTGACCGCGGCGGCTCGCCGGAAAGTACTGTTCCGGCGAGTACCCAGTTTTCCGGCCAGCTCCAGTCCACTGTGTTCGACCTCCTGAACCTGAATCCGACTTCCGTTTCCACCAATTCGCGACGGTTTGTGAGAATTGCGGAGCCGAAACTCGAAAAGCTTTCCGGCGATATTCCGACCCCGTCGGGTCCGATCACCGGAAAGTAAGACCGAATCCGTGATCCTCATCACGCGAGCTTCGATTCGGTATATAACTCGTAACCCTTAGATATCGCTTGGTGTTCGCTCCCCGGGTATCCATTTGGGAATTATCCGAATAAAATATTAATATTTTTGGTTTGTGCACTGTGGTTGTTTAGGTGCACGCGCGAGTAGTGGAGTTGATCCCGAGGAGGATTTTAGTTGATTTGCGTGCTCCAGGTGAGTGACCCACCTTCAAAAATTATTTTGGGCAATTAATTATATTTAATTTGGTATTTAAATTATGCTCATGTGGTGTGATTTATTTATGAATTATATTGTGGTTTAATTTATCATGCATGAGCAAGGTGTATTTTGGTAGTATTTGTACGTGGTTTTAAATTTGATTTTCCGGGCATAATTGGATTAAATATTTTACGAAAATATTTGGTTATATTTTATAAATTATGCCCGCGGTATTTTTATGGTTGCATTTCGTATTTCGAAAAATTGTGGTTTGTTGGTTATCAATGTTTCGTACCGGGTTATTAAATAAAAATATGTGGGATGGTGTTTTGTGAAAATTTGGTATACTTCCCACGGTGGTTTTTGGAAAAACGGTACGGTTGGTTACTTATGTTTATTTTTAGACGCACTCATACAGTATTGGTGTTCTGGTGTATGGTGTATGGACACGTGGTAGTGCGCGGTTATTATCTGGTTTAGCGCATGGTTATTACTTCACTCGTGAGTTGCCATTGGACCGTGGGCAGGCAAGGTTATTGTTGCGCACAGCCGCCCCCCTCCTTGGCCGGGTTGATGGTTTTAGCAGCGGTACTGTCGGGACACCGAAGTGACCATTGCAGGTTTCTCTCTTTAACCCCCCGCCAGTCGGTGCTCGGGACACTGGGTATCGGAGGGCATCACCGGTATATGGTGTGGTGCGTCGGTGTAAATTGCAAATAATGGTTTAAACCCCAAAGGTGTTCAAAATTATTTACTATAATTTATTATATTTTTAATTATATATTTGGGGTGTTTTCATTTATTTATTGTGTATCAAATGGTTTAATCCCTTGGTTTTCGGGAGGTATGTACATCGGGTTTTGTGAAAAGGTTTTAAAAAGGGAACATTTCAAACGGAGCGATTGGTGAGAGTTTTGAGGGAAATTATTATTTTCCAACCGTTATTATTATTATTTATTTATTAATTGTTGGTATTTGTTTTATTCCTTAATTGCTATTACTATTATTTTTTATTATCACAAAAGGTGTTCGGTAGTTCGGGTTACTCACGGAGATGATTAGCATCTCACATTCTTAAATTCCGTTCCCTTAGGTGCAAGTGGTGGTAGACGTTTTTCTGGAGCGAACCAAGTTTTCCGCTGCTGTTCTGTTTCGATAAGTACTTCTGTACTCTTTTATTTCAGTGTATTATTTCTTTCAGCCTTGTTGTATTTCGGTTGTTTAGCACTTCTTAAAGCTCTGTATACTATTGGAATACTTCTGTTTTATTTATGCACTGGACTGTTGTTGTTTTGAGAAGTACTGAAATTTGTGGAACAGTTTGTAGTTTGCGGGAGGAATAAGGGGATGTTTTTAGAAGTGTGTTTTCAGTGCAGGTAAATTGTGGTAAGTAAATCCCTTAAGGGAGGCTCTGCCGGATTTTCCGTTGGAGGGTCCGGTAGGGTTTCCCTGGAATCAGGGCTTGTCTAGGGTTCCGGAGGAGGAATTCTGGTTGGGTCCTGACATAATATCAAGACAAACGTCGGGACTTTCTTTTTCAACCCTTGGATTGCATCAAAAGCTAAGATTTTAAATTATATTAATTAATCACCAGATTCCAATAGGGTCCATCTTCCTTAAATAAGGTTTTAGTTTGCCACTAAACCCATATTTGATAAGTTTTTGAATTTTAAATCCTAATATTTGATGTGATCCAAGTGCTAAAAAAGAAAATATATGTGATCCTGACCTGATGTTGTCTTAATATGTGTCTAACTATGTATATATATGTATGTATGCATGTATTAGTATATACATTTTGGTAAATATAATACCATCAAAATATGTTATGGGTGGATATGTTGTGGGAATTATCTACAATTAATTCCTTAAAAAAAGGATATGGTTGAGTTTTGATAAATTAGATTTATAGGATTATCTATATTTATTATTTGATTAAAAGAGATGCAAATTCTAGATAAATACATGTTATTATCAATTTTAAGGAATTCAAGCCAACATGATTAAGCTTATCAAGACTACAAGTTATTTGGAAGCTCCTATTGGTGCCCATATAAGGAAGAAGGAGGGTTCATTATTACACATATTAATCTTTCACAGAAATCTCTGCAAAATTTCTCTAAGTTCTTTATTATGTTCTTTGTTAGTTCTTGAGTTCTATAAATTCATTGTTCTAGTTTAATTCTTTTATTACTTTCTATTTCCATTGTCATTTAAGCCATTTTATTTATAATCAAGTTCCTCATTTATGTTTTTACTTTTGATCATTAAGATTCATTTATTGTAAAGTCCTTTTATTTTACACATTTAATCCATTTTATCAACATAGGGACTGCTTAATATTACCAACATATTTTTTAGCACGCCTAGTGGGACATCCTTTTAGAAGATGATCCTTTTACACTGAAATATTTGAAACAAGATGGTGGACATAAGGCAAGCACTATCATGGAACTACATATGGAAATTTGAGATGATTCTAGTTGGAGAATTTTCTTAACTCATAGAGAAACATTTAAATCAAGTTTCATTGGATTTCAATGTGCTAATTACTCTCAGTTTAATATCAAAGTTGGCTAAATAACAAAGTGTTTGGCAGATTGCAATCCAATAGGAAAATTAAGTTTTGAATGTCCTCTCGATGTCCAAATGTAACAACCCATCTTGCTAAATGCTTGAAATTTTAAAATTTTAATCAGATTTGACCAACTGGATCATATGTGGGTCCTAGGTTTGATTTTCTATATGGTTATCAAGTATCAAGTTTAACCGATATCCCATTGTATAAAGCTCAATGACATAACTTCATTGAGTAGCGGCACACCAAATTCTAAGTTATGGTTAAAAAATTATAGGTTCAAGAAGTTTTGAACATCAATTTTATATGTAGTGTGCAAACTATTCTTGTTTTTTATCTATTAATGATCCAATGGTCCATATATACATTGGAAGGCATGCTTAGCAAAAAGGAAATCACAAAATTTCCATTGTGTCCCTGTAAACCCTAAAAGTTGTATGAACTAGCTCCAATCATATCGACCAAAACCTATAAACACCACCAATCAAGTTAGACGGATTTTGACCATGTCCAGCTACTACCAAGCAACACACATCGACACTCATAATACCCACCACTTGGCAACCTCGATCATAAAATTTCACAACAGTATGCCACTAGTGGAGGATTGGCCATTTGAAACTAGTGATGGCAACAATCTTTTTTCCAGTGGGTTGGCTAGAATTCTTGCTATTCTAGGTTGATCCATAACTCTTTTCCCCTATTTTGAACCTTCATAATCCATTCCCAGCCTCTTCTAGTCAAGAATCCTTATGCTTTTAGAGACCCATTAACCTCAAGTTTGACTAAAGTTTTTGATGAGTTTTTTTTATCATCGGCATGCCTTTTGGACCAAGGTGAGTATGCCAACGTGACCCCCATCTCATGACCTTTCCATTGGTATATTATTTGTTAGTTATGAATGTCGTCTAATTATATTTCCATTTTTGGGTCAATTAATTGAATATCATATAAAAATAGACTTTGTTTGAACAATATAAGATCAAATTGGTGTTGAGAAGTGTTCGTAGATGTTATTAAAACCCCAATATAAGGCTCAATTTTATAAAATTAGCTTTCAAGTGAAAAACTCCAATTTCGGATACCAAGTTCTAAAGGTTTACAGTAAGATTGACATTCGGTGCCGAATTTGTTTAATTTTAGAAATTGTATAAATTATTTTAATATATTTAGTACGCACCAATATCTTTGCTTATCATATACATATATGAATATCTGTTTTTGCATATATATGTTATTATTTAATATGACCTCTAACAATATTTTAAATGGTTTCAAATTCTTATGAGTTTATAGTGAACTTATAAATCTTGATATTCAAATATCTTAGTATTGAAATTGATGTTTTAATCCATTTGAAAAATAATTGATTTTGAAAAAGTGAATTAAAAATTATATATTTTTAAGCATGTTTAAGTGTTCATTATTTCATAGTGCTAAAAAATTATTTATGGTGATATATAGTTCATTGTTGATATTTATTTTGGCATGAAATGATGATTGGAAATTTTTGAAATATTTAAATAAATGGTTGGGTTTATATAATAATTATGGTTTATCGTATAATATTTGTTTGGGAATATGAAAAAGTATGATATTGAAAATATGGTTTATGAATACTATATTGTTGATTTTAAGTAATGTACCTTCTTCAATTGAGTTGTTATATTATTAATGTACAAGTTTGCCACAATGTCTATGGTATACTTACAGATGACAATTTACCCCGTATAACAAGAAACTCACGGTGCACCAACCTTAAGGAGTGGTTTTTCTCGAAAAATTGAGGTTGTGGGGCAAGCTTGGGCAAAATTGTACAGCCTAAATCGAGGTCGAACCGCGATCGAAAAATAACAACCCAGCCCAATATATATTTATTTTTTAGTAATTTTATTTATGTAATTAAATTTAATATTTATCTTTTTTCTTTTCTTTACCTTTTTTTTTTTTTTTTTGGTTCTCTTAAGTTTTTTAGTTAGCCAATTGTATGTACGTGCGCCTTCATAAAAGAAATTTTTTTTATATAAATTTCTCAAAAAAATATATATCAACTATAAAAAGAAAAAAGGGTTGGTGGTGCGGAGGAATGGGTTGCCCTATCCCCAATTAGGAAATTTCCGTCCCCATTTCGCCTTAAAAAAAGAAGAAAATCATAGGGACAAGATGAAAAATTCCCCTTGGAGATGGGAATGGAATTTTAAAAACCAATCCCGTCCCGCCCCATTGACATTGCTAAGTACGCTAAAGATTGTAAGTTGGGTTCTTCCCAAGGTTCTTCATTGCGATGATACCTTTTGTACATTAAAGGTCACGAGCAAGGTTCTTGCTAAAGTTTTTTATTGCCATAATGCCTTTATTGCACTAAAGGTCATGAGGTGGATTCATCTCACAGGTTTCTTTATCTCTCTTCACTATCTGGTGATGTTTCAAGATACTGTGCATCAATTGGCAGCATTAAGTATATTATATGATATACTATTGTTTTTTTGGTAAACTTATGGTTTTACTGCATTTTTTATAATATTTTATGAATTTATTGATATTATTTTATGCCTAGTATTTAAATAATGAGGGATTTGGTTTATAATATTTAAATAGTTTATTGATTTATAATATTTAAGTACATGTTTTATGATGTTGTATGGGTTACAAGTTGGGTTTTATGAAATGATTTTAAAAAAGGAACTTTCGAAAGAATGGAATGTGAGTCTTGAGAAAAGATTTACAAAAATAAAAATTATTATTTTATTATTATACCATGTCAATCATTGACATATCTATATCTCAAATTTTATTATTTTTAAATTCATTTCACTAGGTCTAGACAATTAGCGGACAGCGTACTTCACACATCACTTGTTATTTTTGTATTTTCTACAGTAATAGCAATATTTATCTTTCCCTGTCTATCTTTATCTTCCTAAACTTATTTGCATCTGTTATATAACTTCAATTTACAAATACTCTAGTATGCTTTAATAAAATTTAGGACATAATAGTGAACCTAGTATGTATGTGTTGTAATGACTTGTAGTGTAATGGGCTGTAGTTGTTAACTATATTTGGAAACTTGCATGCCAATGTGACTTTATGTATACATTATATATATATATATATATATCAAGGTATTATTTTATATTACATGGGTTGATTGTTTATGTTTTTGGTGACATTCCATAGGGCTTTCCTATAAGGATTGCTTAGTAAGATTTCCTTATGCAGGACCACCCAAAGTTCTTAGAAGGGTCCCTGAAATAGGTTGTATTACCTTGGTATTAGAGTATGTACTTGACCGAACTATTCTAGCAAGGATGCTTGGCTCTAAGGGGGATGAATTGTGACAACCAGTGAGTGGATCAGTGTAAACCTATGAGGTAAGTATGGGTGAGTGCAAGGCACTGGTAGGCTACCTTACTACCAGAAGCTACCTAGTGTTCAATCTCATACTGCTCACATCTCGAACATTGATGGTTCAAATATAAAGATAGTCACCCTCTTAATAACTGAGGCCTTTTTAGAACTATTGGTTTTAAAGTTCGAAAAAACTCTAGAATAAAGTATGCTTCAATGGGTGCCCAAGGAAGTCTAAACATAAAACTCCATACTGCTTGAAGTGCTGTAACTAAATTGGATGTAGCAAGAGAATGACATAAAACTAGTGGGCTAGGTGTTACACCAAATACTCATATCAATGGAGCAAGAGAATGACAAGATGCTAATGGGCAAACCGTTACAGCAAATACTTATTATCATATATGAATTTATAAGTCAAGACATAAAACTAACTTTTCCAAGTGTTTTCAAAGCAGAATAAGTAGACTTAAGTGTCCAAAAGATGGGTCAAAGGCAGGCTAATAGAATTGTTCAAATTAGGAAAGTTTTAATGCAAATAAAACTTATAAAACTTATGAGTACATATGGCAACTTAAAGGACAGCATGGCAACAAATTTTTGGACATTAAAATTGATAATTGAAAGCCCAAAATGAATTCCTAATTATCTAGAGAAGGCAACTTTATATAGATTGGCCCATTAGAATTGGATTTAGAAGGAATAAATTTACTTTGTCTGAGATTCAAGGCTTCAATTCTATACATAAAAAGCTATAATGTTCAGCTTCAATACATATTAACCCCACCCATATGGAGGGATTTATAGTAGCAACAATGTAAGATTTCAACTAGGACAAAAGGAAGAAAAAGGAGATTAATCAAGGAGGCTCTATCTTACTCATTCTTTTCTTCTTAATTGTGAAAGTTTGTTTTTATTTAAGTAAGGATATTGAATTAAGTTTCATGTTGAATTAAACTTTATAGTTAAGGCTATGATAAAACCCTAGAAATGAAGATCTAATTACTACTTTGTTAGTCCAATATTTTCATTTAATAAATTATTGCATACTTATAGACTTTGAACGATCTAGTTTAGTTAAGGTACTAGAATGTCTATTAGACTTGCAATAATTTACTTAGTTTATATAATTGAGGAACCATAATGTGAAAATTATATAATTTATGTTATGTTTACTTGATCAATCTTTTTACTGGACTTTAATGAAGTACCAAAAGGTGAAATTAGATTGTGAAAAACAATGAGAGATCAGAAGGTGAATTTGGTTAATTTTCTATAAAATGTAGTGGAATAATACTAGGTTAATTAAAGATGTAAGCAAGTGATTAAATTGAATTAGTTAATGGTGGATTTTATGCTCTAATATTCATGTTTATTTGATACAACCCTCTCTTGTTTCCTACATTACTTGCTTGCACATTACTTTCTTTTTAATTTGTTTTTGTTTATAATTGCCAACAATAACATTGAGTGCTCTAATTTAGTTATTTTCAATTAATCCCCTATTCCTTTGGGTACGATACTTTGTTATTCATACTAACCATTTTACTATTAATTCGTATACTTGAGAGTTGAGAAAACAGCACAACAAATTATTCTTTTCTCAATCTTAATTGAATTAGTTTCATGTTAGGATTTATTTTTAAACTTAATTCAACACCTTGTTTGAGTTTAGATTCTACTTGTGCTAATTTTGGTTTTTAGCTTTCTTTTTTATTTTTGTTTACAAATATTATTTCATATATTTGGTTTACACTTGGAAATTGATGGAGAACAATGGAGATTACATAAGATTATAATTACTAGGGTTTTATGATTTTTAGGGTTTTAATATCATTATGCTTATTAGGGTTTTTTTTAGTTTTCTTATGTTTTAAGGAAGTTTTATTATTTAGTTTATTTATTTAATTAGGGTATTTTACTTTCAGTTTCCTTATGTTATTAGGTGATTTTATTATAAATAAGGGTTTTTGTAACTCTTTTAGAGAAGTTGATTAATAATATAAGTATTTTTCTGAGAGATATTTATCTGATTTTGTGTGATGCAAATCAAAACTAGATGTGATGCTTAGGGATTTTAAGAGTGATTTCTAAAATTGTTCTAATGTGATACTAAAGTCTATATTTTAATTTTCAATTTTCTTTCCTTCTTCACTTGTCCTGCATTAGTTTGGTACCAGAGCAAGGTTTCTAATTTTCAGGTTTGATTATCTTTTAATTTTAATTTTTATGTTTTTGTTGCAGTTTAGCATTAGGTTACATTGCATTCTAATATACTTGTATTAGTTCTTCAACATCATCAACATCCCAAAAAAAAAAAAAAAATTCGAAAAAAAAATTTCTTGCCTTAGATTTTGTTTGAGTCCGAATCTTGTTTAGATTTTCTTGAGTATCAAACTTTATTTAGGTCTAAAACTTTTTGGTATCCTTACTGTTTCTTAATCTTGAATTTTGGCCAAAATGGCATCAATTGTTCTCTTTGAAGAATTTGGTTTTTGTGTGATCTTTTCTTACTAAATTATAGTCATTAATTTTGCATTATCATCATAGTATCTTGATAAAAAAAAAAAAAAAAAATTGCATCAGATTGCATCCTTGCCAAAATATATTAGTAAAACTGAATTGAATCAAACTTTATCCATTGGTATAATTAATGGGTTGTGTTGGATTAGTTGGATTGAGATAGATATTTGGTGATATTGCTGCAGCTAAATTACTTGATATTTGGTGATACGCGAAAAAACAAAAAAGTAAAAAGAAAATGTTAAAAAAAAGAAGTGAAAGCCAAAGTCTATTGTGAAGATTATTGTGATTGTGCTGCTGGTTTTGGTTAAGACATATATATTGCAAATTGAATGATCTAGGTTTGGCTGAAATAAGGAGCACTAAGCGTTAAGATACAAATAAACAATTAAGGCCAATTCAAAGTATTATTTTCTTACTCTTTGATTCTTTGGTTTAATTGATTCTTTGTCATCTTAAATTGTCTTTTTACTATCTAAACTACTTGTTATTTCCAGATTTGTTATTGTGATCAGTTTGTTTCAATTCGTTGGTCAATTTCTTTCATTGGCCCAAACTAATTATTCTATTATTTGTTTTTGCTTGTTTCTTGTTTTTCTAAGATAGTAATCTTATTTATAAGTTAATTGTATCTAATTTTCAGCTTAGTATTGTTTGGGATTTAGTTTTACAAAGAACCAATAAATTTAACTAAGAGAAAAAAAAAGCAAGAGAGTGTGAGCTTATTAGAGTATAAAATATCCTAATTAAATAAGGAAACTAGATAATAAAACTTCTTTAATTAAAACATAAAGAAACTAAAAAAAAGCCTAATAAGCATAATAATATTAAAACCCTAAAAATCATAAAATCTAGTAATTATAATCCTATGTAATGTCCATCGTTCTCCATCAGAAATTGGGTTTGGAAATTTTATTTTCTACATTTTTGCTTGTTTCTTTGTTATATCCGCATGTTAAGATTATTTTTTGCTTTGAATTTAACTCGTGCACAATTTCTTGCTTTCGCTTCATCGTTGTCGCATATATAGGTCTAGGGTTGCATCTTCTTTTTTTTTTTTTTTTTTTTTTTTTGGTTTTAATTTTTGCGTGGTCTAGTCTCCTAACAGCACTTTAGGTCATAGGAAATTCATTGTTTTTGTTAAGTTTTTAATTTTTGCATATTTATTTGATCATCTTACCACTTAGCCGCACCATAGAATTAGATTTACATATTGCTTTTGTTTTATTGCAGTTATTGCATCCTCTAATACTTTTCCCACATATAGGGACTTCGATTGTTTCAAAACTTTGTTTAGTTTTTATTCTTGAACAATTCTATTCTATAGCCGCACATTAGATTTTAGAAATAGCATTGTTTTCTTGAAGCTCTCAAATTTTGCATAATCTTAATTATTCATCTAGTTCTAGACGCATCTTGTTTTTACAATTTACTTTATTTTTAATTCAATTTTTGCATCACTTACAGTACCTGACCCACATTTTTAGTCAAAATTGTATAAATGCTTTTCCAGAACTACAATGTGTTTCATTATTACGGCAAAGTAGGTCTAGGAACTCAACTTGATTCATTTTTTTTGTTTTGACTATATTGTTTTTGTCTGGATCTCAATGTTTCTATCAATTACGAACATAGCCGCCCATTCTTTTGCATCATATGAATTTAGTTTTGTTTATTCATTATTCTTGCCGCACTTCACTTGTTAAATTATTGCACTAATCTTTGTTAGTTCACTATTTTTATCTTCAATTTAGGTCATCGTACATTTGAATCTAGTCTTAGTTCATTCTTGTTTTCAATTCTTGTAAACAACCTTATTGTGATTAATTTGAGAATTATGGGTTTCAAGGTATATCATCTCAATTATGTGGAGCAACTCATTCAAGTATAAACTGTGGGAAATCCTTTAGCTCCGGATGATTCATTTAAGGACTTCTCAAGGCAATATAATTTTTATGACAACAATATCAATCGAGGATATCAGGGGGGACAACAAAGGAGCTAATTTCAACATCAGTATCAAGCTCCCCAATGCAACAAGACAAATTATTTTTTTAATTTTAATTTTGATGACAATTTCAATTATAGCAATTCTAGTGTGTCCACTTCCTCTAAAATGGAAGAAGCTATGATTAATATGATGAACACTCAATTGTTATGTAAAGGATATTAGGGTAGCAGTTAAAGGTTTTGAATTTCATGCTAGGCAAATCATAAACAACCTCGCAAAGAATCAAGCCGAAAGAAATCCTAAGGAGCAATTTCATGCTGTTAAATTAAGGAGTGGAAAGCAACATGATCGGAATCAAATTCTTAAAAAAGGGCATACGGATATTCAAAGAGTTGACACATTTTATTTTAGGATTTTAAAAATAACAATTGATAATGCAACCAACCAATAAGCATTTGACTAATAAGTATACTAGATTTAATTAATCTGAAATTCTCTAATAAAAGAAGGGATATATATATATATATATAATTACGTTACAATAGATTTGCATTCACATGTTTTATGTAACCAGTGAAAGCGTTATATCCAGACATAGATAAGCAAAACCCATCATATCATGCAGGTGCAAATCTACAAAAAGAAAAAAAATCATTGAACTACTATCAACGATGGATTCGACACTGACTTTCAAATTGTGCATGGCATATGTAGAGCAAAATTCTATTATTTGGTGATATAACTTTCAATTTCCCATGAGTGACATTTATAAGAAAATTTTAATTTGGACTTTTTCAATTTTATTTTAATTATAATTAAACTTTACATTTTTCAAAAATTATCGTTTAAACTTTATTTTTTATTTTTTATTAATTAATTTTACGGTTAACTGCAATAACTATATTTTTACAATATTGTTACAATCATAAAATGCTAATTTTTATCAATTATTTGGCTTTTAATTGTAAAATTTAACTGAAAAATTGACACATGGGTTTATATGGATAGATATAGAAAACTAAATTTAATGATAATTTTTCAAAAATATAAAATCTAAATATAATTATAACAAAATTCAAAAGATATAAATGAAATTTATTTTAAATTTATATATTTCTAGCTTTCTACTTACTAATAATATAATACCATATCATCCTTGACACCACTTCCAGCAGTCCTAATTTCATGGTATGAATATGACTTTGTTAACCCTAAAAAGATTATTGGTAATTTGATTGAAATTGCAGAAATAACAAATTATATGAAAATTGATTACTTAGATCTCTATATAAGTCAAATCATTATCATGTCTTTTCTTTCTCTTTAACGATAACCTCTAATTTTTCTTTGTTTTTTCTCAATTCCGAGTCTTTCGTTTAGTGGTACTTCGTTTTCATTCTTAATATGAAAGATTTGAATAAGTCTAAATATAAAGTCGATATGGATGGAAGGAGCAAATCCAACTGAAATATTTATTTCATTTTCAAATAGGGGTCTCCTTGGTTTTTCCTCCTAATCTAATGCGCACTAAGCCAATGGATTTGATCTGTTTGCGTTTATGGAACCACCACCATGCACAATTGAAATTCTGGCCATCCAAGCGAAGCTTGACCACTCGATTACTTGGTAAATTAAACCAGTTAAATTTCTCCGATGTTGAAAAAACACATTTAAATGATTAAAGTAAGAAAATTAGACATAGTCATCAAGAAATTAACATGGGTTTCTTTTTAATTTCCAAAGTGCTTTTATATATAATAAATGAAGCAATTAAAGTGACATTATTTAATTTAAATTGCTTATACCACTTACGCCACACTTCAAATTAATGGATTGGAGACACAAAAAACTATATTATTGTAAAAAAAAATTTTAAAAAAAAAAATCCCCAGTTCTTGCTTTCCCCCTTTCTTTTTCCTGATCAACAAGCTTGACAAGCACTTTACCTGCTGCTAATTATAGCGTCCTTTCTTTTCCTGATCAACAAGCGTGACAAGTACTTTACCTGCTGCTTATTTTACCTATAAAGGGATTAGAAGCTACTCAACAAGTACCTCAGAGCTATAATATATGTATCAATTGCTTATTTTAGATAATGTGAAAACTACTGGATTTATTTTTATAGTATCATGAGCTAAAAGCTGCAAATCAGAAATTGCTATATGTAGGCTAATTATCTTGACTCTAGGGAAAATATTAAGGCCAATATTATTAACCAAGGAACCAATTTTATAGCTCAGAGTTAAAAAGGAAAAGGTAAGAAAATAATATCAGGCTTGCGTCACTTGGCATTTACGGTGGGTTAAAACTTAAAACATCAACCTTCTTTATTTTATTTTATTTTGTTTTTTTATTTTTTTTGGAGAGTACATCACCGTTTTGTCAAGTAATGCAGCGCAAAAAAGTGCTAAGGTCTTCCGCTAAGTGAGCTTTAACGTCACTAAGCAATGGGCTTTGCTAACTCCTCTTTATACGCACTAATCATTGAATCAAAGGAAATTAATTTTTAGACGAGACTCGACTCAGAAATTTTATATGTGGCTTGCTAGTTTTTATTTATTTATTTATATACTATTAGTATTAATTTTTTTTTAGGATCGTTCAAACCCAACCCTCCTATATTTGGCTTTACTGTTAAATCTAAGTGGATTGTCTTTGACTATAAAAATTTATAAATATATATATATATATTATTTATTATTATTATTGATGAATGTATAAATGATAATTTAAATAATTATTATTAAAAAAATTTATTTTTATAATTTTAAAATAAATAATAATAAAATTAAATATCACAATTAAAATTTATTATATAAAATGATGATCATCACCAATGAAAAATAAAAAAAAAACTTTTTAAAAACAATATCCGATACAATGAGCATATCAATTAATCAACTTCAATATTAAATTTCAAACTTCAAACCTAATAATTCACATATTCCTCTACATTTTGATATATATTAACTAAAATCTTTCAATATTTTATATGTGTATATAATGTATACACATATACAATATGAAATATATATCACTCTTTCAACAATAATATATATTTGAAGAACAAGAAAAAGAATAAAAAGAAGATTAGAAAATTACATATTAGTGAATACTTTTATTTATTTAATTTAATATAGAATGTATAAGGATTAAAACTCCGGACCATTACTCGAAGAAATGGTGAATTCACCACTAAGCCATCTTTTTTAGAGACCTTTTGAAATAGTTTTTATTTTTTACTTTTTGCTTTTTGCTTTTTGCTTACCGACGGTGTCTGAAAAGAAAAGACTTTCATTAAAAATTAAAAAATTTAAAAAAAAAAATTCCTTAGATAAGTTGTCTCTTACCCAAGCAGGTTCATCCTCCACACAAACCTTGACCTTATTATAAGAAAAAGTACAAGTAGCAAGTAGATAAGGAGCATGATTTGCTTACCAATAGTTAATAGTTTTGGTTTTTTTTTTTTTAATAAATTAGGGAAGAGATTTCATTACCAGACTTTAAATCCTAAATTTAAAGGTATCACCGTTGTTCAATACTAGATGGCAGTGGTGAATCTAGAAAATTTGGTCAGAGTGGGTATAATTAAAAACATTTTTTTTAAAGAACTCAAATTATAATTATTGATAATAAAACTGAAAATTACTTATTCATGAAGTGCATAATTAGTAATTTATGTTTTCTATTCAACAATTATAGTCTAGAATTATAAAATAATCAAATAGTTTAATGCGAATAATTTGATAATAGAAATAATATTTAAAAAAGAAAAAAAAAACTAAAATTTTATATGTAAAAATTAGTTTCAATGGTAAAAGATATCTATAGATATTACTTTTTTCTTAAAGAAAGAGATGTAGGCTGAAATATAAATTCTAAAAGTATTTTTATAATGTTTAATAGAATATTTGATGTTGGATTAGACAAATCCATTGAGCTAAAAAGGAAGAACTAAATAAAATAAGAATATATGTTAATATTAGATAAGAAATCACTTTATCTAAATTTAAGTGATAATCAAATATTTAGGCGGAACCCAAAAAAAAAAAAAAAAAAAAAAATCAAGTGGTGGCAGCTTTGGTTGATCCGTCCATGCCAATTGGATTGCAGGGACACCAATAGTGTTTTTTTTTTTTTTTTTTTTGGGGTCATTTATAACAATTTGCTCATGTTTCAACAAGGATACGTATAGAAAATATTATCATTATATCATATCCATTTACATATAACGATACGAATACATATATTATTTTTATTGGTTAGAATTTCTAAAATTTTGACAATTTATTAATTAATTAGTGTATATCCTAATTTTGACGTGGGTTGAGTGGAGATTCATCCTCCACTCAAAGCCTGACTTCAATATAAGAAAAGGCAAAACTAGCAAAGTAAATGATCTGCATGATTTGTTTACCAATACTTAATAATTAATGTTATCATTGTATGTATGTTTAAATTGATATCCTAATTTCTTTTTCTCTAGTCCTATTTACATATAAATATGTTTATATGAAATATTTTTGCTAAATATGGATACATGTAATTTTTCTTAGTTACGGTGTCTAAAATTTGAACATATTATCAATTACTTAGTATATACCAACTATGGGATAAGAATCTCTCATTATGTACTATTTATTTATCTTTAAAGCAATTTACACGGGTAGAATTGACAAATTTAGTGAGGGTGACAATTTGAGTAAATGACACGAAATCTAGTTTAAAAATAACTTATTTAGTTAACTTGATAGTAAGGGTGATAATTTGGGTAAATGACACATAATCCAGTTTAAAAATGACTTGTTTAGTTAACTTGAAATTAATACAAATTGATATAAATAAGTACAATTAATGTATAATATTAGAAATAACAATAAATAAATCTATATTTTAATATATTATAATGTAAAAAATAATATAAACAATAATGATGATAATAATAATATTTTATTTAAATGGGTTAAACAGGTCAACCAAGTTAACAACAATGTCAAATAGGTATAACTGGCTAACATGAATTGTCACCCCTAAAATTGAGCACAAATGATTAGAAAATAAGGTATTAAGGTGCATAATTACTTGGATGGTATCTTTGAATTAATATGTTGTGCAATCTTTGAGATAATCTATTGTTTCAAATTGAAAATTAAGAAAAAGCCTATAAAAGGAGTTGAATAGGCTTTTTTACATTTCTATACCTTTTTTTCTCTGGTAATTGTATGTCAAGGAACTACAAAAGTCTATGTATACTTCATATTGTATTAGGAGCCTCAAATTATAGGTTCACAATATATATATATATATATATATAACTGCAATCGAAGACTCAATTCTCTCACAGTAGACATAAATAAAGTAAATAAATTCAATAAATAAGGACTTAGTCCTCCTAAATCAAATAATCTAATGCTGTAAAGTGTGGGAATTTAAATAATAGTAGAATGAAAATTAGGTACATAAATTTTTACATCAAACCCTAAATGGAAAAAACCACAAATATCAGCCACTAGCTCTAATCTAAATCTACTAAGAAAAGAAAAATTGTACAGTTACACAATCCTATCCTAAGTGTAAAGATTGATATTGACACTCATAACCACTATAATAATGGATGACTCGATAATATTGGATGCAGTGACCTTAAGCCTAGACCATCGCAAGGATGACACCATAGCTCTGTCTTCAAGGCCTCCTTTGCAAAGATCAATACTCCTCCCACTGTACATAAATTACACCATTAGCCAAATATCTTGGGCATTCTTATACAAAGACAACCTCAAGTATGATTAGGATGTTAGGTAGATATTTTCACAGGCATCCAAACACCAAGCTCAAAACTCAAGCTTGGCCATTCCAAATACTCTTTTAATAGGTGGAATCTTGTCCATGGCCAAAATGTAGACCTAAACTCAAATAAACAGAGGAAAATTTCAAATGGTTTGGCTGCTTATAGTTCGGTCATTGGTTGCTCAAACTTCTTATCTATATGGAAGTAACTTTAGCTTGAAATTATGATTCACACATCGGAATGAATCATACTTTCATAGTCAATCCCCATACGCTGTCAAGTGAAAACTTCACTTGAAGGAGTAGCCTATGTTCAATTTCAAGGTAAGGTTCAGTTAGGTTCCTGATAGTGTTGATCATTTTGGGCTTGAGGTACTAGACATGACTCAATCAAGATGTTGCATAACGTTATATTTTCCAAAATCTTATAGTCTATCAAAACTTACCCATCAACTTCTGATAAAATCACATTTCCATCAAAGTATATAAGAATATAATATCAATTGCGCTCCCATTATCAATCAATACCATTTTGACTAGGTAATTTGTAATTGAAAGTTCTTTCACAAGTGTATTATCATGCAGCATATGTAATCCTTTTTCATCTAACTTTGTAAAAGCAATGTCGAGCACATTGAAAATTTTGAGGTTCTATCATTCTTACCATGGCTACTTTAGCCTACTTGATATGTCTATTCATTGCAGTAATAGTTTCCCCTCCACTAGTAGATCCCCCATGAATGGTATGGATGACATATTGTGTCTGCTTTTCCTCACGTTTGCTTCTTTCCTCTTTTGAATAGGTTGATCCAAAGTCTTCTCTACTTCAATTGAAATTACATTTCTTGTCATCCCTTGTCTAATTATTGCCCAAGTTTCGTTAGTTTGGCATAAACTCCTTAAAATACCCCTTCTTAATTAAGTGCTCTATCTTCCACTTCAGCTAATCGAAATCCAAGGTCAAGTGTCCATAATCATTGTTAAATACACAATATTTAAATTATAGTGCAATCTTAAATCAGCAAACATTCATCTTAGATACTTTACAAAGTCCCTGTCCCTCAAATATTACCATTTGATCAAACATTATGCTTAAAGAGTAGTATTTAAAGAGACTTAAAATCTGGTTATCTATATTGGACATTGAAGCACGCTCATCTTTCTTAGGGAATTAAAAACTAGGATAAAAATTATACCTTAATACGTATTGCATGTAAGGCTTGGACTCTTCCACTACTAAAAACTCCTTTCTGTTTTCTCTTCCTTTTTCTAACTTATTTTTCATCTTATCCTCTTCCAATCTGATATATTAGTTGGCTATCTCTAATGTGTCAATAAGAGCGAGTGGTATTTTCTTAGCAAGGGAGTCATAGAATGGACAACCCCGTGTCAGATTCTTCTAGAATAATTCAACAGTAGTAGATTTGTTACGATTTGTGATTCTAAACTTTTTCCTTATTAAACCTTTTATGTGAAAGCTTGAGAGCCTCTCCCTTCCTCTATCTAATTGTAAATAAATGGTTTACTTCTTTCTTCGATCTTGTTGGTGAAGGTTTTTGGAAAGATAGGCTCATAAGAGAAACATATTAGATGGTTTGTTCAAGCCATTTAATTCGGGTCAGATAGCTCGTTTCGCCATACATTAATCTTACAAGATTAAAATAACTTATTTACATAAGATGACATGGTGACCATCCTTTTCTTTCCTAAGTTCTTTTGTTATGGTAAGATAAGTTAGGAATTGTTGATAATGAGCTTAGGTAACTTTCCTAGGTAAAAATCAACAAAACCAAACACATCCAAAAGAGTTAATTATTAAAGATTCAATGAAATTCATAAAATAGAAAACCCATTAAGTGAAGTAATAAAAAGAAGTATAATTTTGAATAAATTAAAGAGAGAGAGAGAGAGAGAGAGAGAGAGAGAGAGAGGGAGAATCTCATGTTATGCTTGTATCGTCATCATGTGAGGGATTTTTGTGAAGATGGATACTGCCTCATATCATGTCCTGGTATTCCATATTGACTACTTGTGCAATGTTAATTTGGCGTTGCCTCTTTACATTGATCTAGCGTCAATTCTTTATATTGTATTAATTTGTCATCACTTAATTATGTAGGATGTTTACCTTTTTCCTCAACTTCATTTTGATGACTCAATAAGGTTCCTTAATCATAAATTAATATGAAACTAAAAAAAAAACTTTAAGAAAATGAAGACATTAGTGACACAATGTATAAAATATTATATGTAATTTATCATTCCAAGCACACAAGGTATTGTGAAATAAAAAGTATGAACAAAATGTAAAGTTTATAAATAAGACATATGATGTTTTGTATGCAAGAAATTGAAGAGAATTTTAAGAGCTTCAAGTACTCTAAAGAGTGTTTAGAGTTGCAAGTGAGTGCTTTCATGCAGATATGTAAACAATAATGCAAAAATAAATGATAATAAATATTAACAAGATAAGGAAGCAACCTTTTAATCAAGTTAAAAGGCTTTATCTTTTGAGGTCTTTGTTCGACCTTCATAATCATAAAATCAAAAAAATACTCTAAGACAAAAAATAAATATTAGTAGTTTGGTACATTAAACATACAATGTTAGTGGCTCTTCCAAACATGTAAGACAACCAATGACAATGAGAAAAATAAAGAGAGAAAGCAGAAAGAGCAATGTCATGGTGAGTTAGTAGTATTTTATGTTATTTTTATAATGAAATATAGCTTCACGCTTTTCGCAAAAGTGAGAGATTAAGAGAATATAGGTAGGTGCTTTAGAGTATAGGTTCTACTATTACAAGAGTGAATAGTGCAAGATAAGCTCTTGCAGGATTTACTCCGATGGGATTTCTTGAAAGGAGTCTTATAGTATTTATGGGTTCAAAAGTTCTCACCCCCTTCCTTCTTCAGATGAGCAAGAAAGACTCTTAGTCTAGGAGAAAATAATTGATATTAATGTCCAAAAGAGAAACGCAAGTCCAAAAGGTAAAGAAATGGGCTTAATATGATAAGGATCAAAAATTGCACGAGAGAATAAAAATTATCTTTCCTCATCCATATGTGTAATGCCTTTAGTTTAGAGGTCAAAAAACAGGTATATTTACTCAAAACAAAAATCCTTGCAGGATTGACCTAAAATATACGTAGAATTTATTGTTCATTCTTACAAAATCCTAGAAAACAGAAAACCTTGCAAGTTTAAATTAAATATCAACAAAATTTATTGTTTATTCATGGAAAAGACCAATGAAGAAAAGATCAAAATAATTTTAGGCTTTTTTGGCAAACTTGGATCCTTTGAAAAGGCTTTGGCATCTTGAAAGAAAGATAAACATAGGCTTTTCATGTATTTAGGGTCCATTATCACTTTAAAAATAATATTTAAGTTTAAGAAAATTAATTTTTAAAATTTATAGTACTTTTGATCCAACATAGTTTATTTTACGAGTGGGTTAGTAACCCTTAAACAAGTCATATTTTGCATAAAAATAAACTAACTTGAGCCCTTACCATGATATTATGCCAACTAATCCTATCTCCATTTATTAACCCAATATGGTAGTTGGGATTACTTGTCATTTAAGATAAAATATTTTTATATAAAAGGCACACTTAAGCTTATTAGGCCTAAAAGATTTTAAATCCCTCAAAATTGGCCATCGACAAATCTTATGCTTAAGGTAAATTGTGATTTGAACAACTTTACTAACTCTTTAAATGAGTTGATCGATTGTGGCTCCAAACTATAAAACTATGTTAAAGCCACCCCTTTCAAACTCATCACTTCTCGCTTGCTTTCTAGTATACCAAGTTGGAGCATCATATTGCAGTATTATTGAACATGGTCCTTGCGATTAGACCTTCTATCAAAAATGTTAAATTTTAAGGCTACAAAATCAAAAAGTATGATTGGTGTTAACTATCTAGCCTATAAATGGTGTGCAAACCAAGTTCATGATCCATGCATCATCCAATTTTTCGACCATGCATTTTTACTCTTCATGTAGCAACTCTCTCAAATCTTCTCTATCTCCTATCTGATTTTTTTTTTTTTTTTACCGTTTTCTCTTGTGAGACCATTCCCCTAGCCTTGATGTTTCCTCCTGGTCTTGTTCCAAAAATCTTTTTGTTTCATCACTCCCTAAATGTATTCTTTGAACTGAAATTCCTTACTTTTTATAAGGATTTCCAAAATGTTATTGTACTTTGATATGGTTCTAGATGTTATCTCGAGATTTTTAGTGGGATTCTTAGTTCAAGGATTCTTCTATTCTCTCTTCAATATAAGAGTCCTTACTTCATATTCTTGGTTTTTTTTATTCCTTTATCAATTTTCTATGTCTTATCACTAATGTCCTTCTAAATTAAATAAGTTGACTCCAAGCAAAATCCAATCTGGTAATGTTGGATCAAGATTCATATAAAGCTATGGACAAATGGAGTTCCATCTTGAGTCTAATTTTACAGGGTCTGACTAAACGACCACTATATGATTTATTGGTTGATTTGGTGAAACTGCTCTAAGATGGAGATAATAGCTGACATATTTTCTTGCATATCTTCATAAGCCACTTGAAGAGCAGCAATTAACTCTTCAGCAATGGTTGAAGGAGATAATCTATATTGGTTGTCATCATGGCATTTGGAAATCGTATTGCTAATAGTTAAGCATAGTCTTTATTTTTTGGTTTTTTTAGAGGTATAAATCACACTGATATTTGTGAGAGTATCCCAACTGCTGCATCAAACTGTAGAAGTACATTTTCGCACCTCCATGCTTCACCAAGTCATTAATTTGAATTTGAAAAACAAGAAGGAACGTGAAGATCCTTAGGGTATTGGTGTAGTACCAACCTTTGACATTCAAGTCAGTAAGAGTGTTTTGGATGACAAAATGGCATTACGGTTTCTAATTATGACAAACATTTGATGCAAATCATAATGGAATATATATATATATATATATATATATATTTATACTTCTTTGGTATGAGGCAACTCACCAAATCTTAATGGGCTAAATCATAGAACCTCATTTTAGGAAAGTAGGGTTTTCTAAGAAAGTAGGGTTTTCTAAGAGATTACTGGATTAAAGTGATATATGTTGATCAAATGACATAAAGGATATTTGCCTAAACCTTTTCCTTAAACCATACATGGAATGCAATCGACTGAATATCTCGAGCATTATAAGAGAAAGACAACCACAGATATGATTAGCATGTCATATAGATACTTTCATAGGCCATTCAACCACCAAGCCCAAAACTCAAGCTCGGCCATTCCAAGTACTCACTTAGCATATGGAACATCCTCCAGGACCTAAATTCATATCCAAACTCAAATAAACCTAGAAGAACTCCAAATAGTTACAAGGCTTATTGCTTGGTCATTAGTTACTTACACTTTTAATCTTTATTTAGCTCAAAATTACAAATCACACATCGAAATGAATCATACCCATGCAACCATTACTTTTAACCTTAGCTTTTTGTATGAAAATTCTTTAGAGGGTTCAAGAATCAAACTCAAATCAATTCTAGTAAGTAATATAAATATTTTAATTTTAAGTTCAATTTTCTTTTCCCAAAAATTGGATTTACATTGGTTTTATTAGTTGGATAATACATAGTTTCTGCAAAAGGCAACTAGTATGTCGGAAAGGAGATTTCAAAAGGGGAACGAGGGAGAATGCAATTTGAAGCTGTGGGGTTTGGGTGCAAAATGACTTTTATTGTTCTACATTACAATCATATGTTCAGCATATACTATGTATGTTAAGGATTTTGATAAGTTTTGGGTGCCAATGTGTCAAGAAAAAAAGTTTGGCGTGTGCACTATTCAAAAACTAATATAGTTTGCAATGCATTCGTTTCAATGTACTTTATTTTTATTAATGCTAGATGTAACATTAACTATTATATCTTTTTTAGATAGGATTCGTTTAGCACTGCTTAGGTCAAATATTATAGACAAGTAGCTAGGTTGATATAAAACATATAAAAAAAAAAAGGATTAATATACATGTTGCATATTTCTGGATTGTTTTGGAATAGGTTTTGGAAAGCAAAGTAAGAATTTCAATATTTCATGTTAATATAGTATCAGTATATATATCTCATAATCATGCATTAAACTCAGAACTTATCTATAGTTTTTGATAACTTTGGTTTTGATAACTTTGGTGGTTGATGGGTCTTTAACTAGTCCTATTCTATAACTTTTACCAACCCTAGCTAACACAAGTTTAAAATTATAGGAGTAGAATACTCAATAAAAGTAGTACCAAATTGCTAATATAAAATTAAGCACCAGTCACCTACTATTTTTGAATTTAACCAAAAGAAAAAAGACTACTAAATTTTTGAAATTCCAAGAAATTAATACAGCACAAGAGATGCCAACCTTTATAATAAAATCTTCTTTGTTAGTTCTTATCAATTTGTCACATACTAGTCATATGACTTTCCAATAAGTGTGAAAACAAGGAAATTTAACCAGAACCACATTCATATCCCATCCTACTCACTTGTATATATCACATATCCACATACTGAGTCCTAGTGAGCATGATTTCCTTAGCTAGGTAGTCTAAAGGGTTTATTTGTTTGTGGGATTAATGCTCAAATTTATAGGTTCAAAAAAGATATTTTCTCTTTTTGCAGTTGAAAATAATTTAGGAAAGTTTCCTTCTAAATGGTAGAACTTTTTATTCCCATAAATATGTACGAGGGGCACTGCATATTGTAATACAAGCAAACATGTGAAAAAATCGTACGCACATGCGATTTATTGATTCTGATGGCAAGGGCAAGAAAGCACTTTATTTCATTCTTTCCTTTTTTTAGGTAATATGTTTCATTCTTTTCTTGTTTTTATATCCCTCCTCCGCCATATTCTCTTTTCTTTATTATTATTATTATTATTGGTTAACTTTTTGCGAGAGAAAATTTTATACAAATAGTATGGACTTTATTAAAGGGTAATAAATTATAAAAATGGGATATTAATTTTATATATCATATGGGATATTAAATAAAGTGCATGACATGTACACAATCTTCTACCATTGGAAATAAAAATTATAATGATATATTTCAGTCCTTCTCATTGACCATTTCTAAATTAATTTGTTTCATTTTAGAAATAAGTGCGTTTCAAATAGACCTAAAATATTCGTTAAAAAAAAAAAAGAAGACTTTAAATAAAATAAAATAACTTTAATATTTACTTATTTGAGGCTGGAAGATGATTAAATAATTAAGTAGATTCTCTAACTTGTGCGGTTAACTGATTTAGATAAGAAACAAATATAGAAAAAAGAATAACTTTAATGGCTAAATTTAATAAAAAAATGTGGCTTCGAATTATTAATTATGATATATTTAATTTACCTTATTAGTGGACAAGCATGGCATATTGATGATTGATATCCACCTAACCCTTTACTCGATGGGTCATTGGACTCCTTGTAAGGTGTAAGCACTAAGCACTTCTCAAGTACCTATCCAACTGTTTCATATAATGCCATTTTCTCAAACTAATGTTTTTGCACTCATTCGAACTTTGCTTAATTATGTAATTTTTAAATCTAAACCACCTGAGATGAACTTAAATTGGTAAGCCCTTCATATATGCACTCTCCTTTTAGATTAAAAATTGTTTTAAATATAAAAAAATAAATAAATCTAAAGTAACTTGTTTTCAAAAAAACAAAAAAAGAAAGTAAGGAAATGAAATCTAAATACCTTATTTTCCTCCACTCCCTTTTTTAAAGAAGAAAATTATTTTATAAATTTATATAGTTATATAATTATATGAAAAACAATCTCATTTTGCAATAAGGCCGTTGGCACAGTAGCCTTTTTAATGTATAAAATACTCGTTTAACATCAATCTTATATTCATGCCCACTTTGTACATCACCTTAATTATTATTTTCAACTACAAAATTAAATTTGATTTTATTCTTATCAAAAGAAGAAATTGTTTATAAAGTCAATTGCTTTAATAAACTTAAAAATATAGATTTCTTTTAATCAAAAAGTTGAAAAATAGGGATTTTTGATCCATTCTGCTAGACCACTTTGTCACAGTCAAATAATATCCAAGTAGTTCGGTAGGCAGGTGTTGTATAATATTGACATTTTCAATTTTCCATTTCCATTTTTTTTTAAATTAAAATATAATACTTGCCACATAAATTAATCTTTATGAAAAATCATTGATAAGAAAGTAAGAATTACAAGGTGATCATAGATTTGACCAAAACCATATTGCCGATGAAGGTAAAATAAAATTTTGTTTCTGCAACAAACTATACTCCTTATGTAGCTAAAATTAACTAAATTACTCTATCCTATATGTCTTTTTTCAAACAAATGAAATATCTCTAATAATTAAAAGTATTTTTCCATTTCCATTTATTAAATTAACAAAAATAAAACTACCGAGATCCTTTTATCATTTAAATGTTTTTCCTAAAAATTAAGCACATATATCCAATTGAACACATAATTTGTTAGATACTTATATATATATATATATATATATAACAAAGAATTCGAAGCATTTTTGATTTTTTGTTTTGTAAATGAAAATTTTCAGCCACTTATTTTTTGTTTTCTAGAATATTGACATTTTTAATTTTCCATTTCTATTAAAAAAAACTAAAATATAATACTTGCCTCATAAATAAATCGTGATAGAAATTCATAAATAAGAAAATAAGAATTACAAGGTGATCATAAATTTGATCTAAACCATATTGCCCATGAAGGTAAAAAAAAAAAAATTTGAAATTTTACTTCTGTTTTAAACTATACTCCGTGGCTAAAAATTAACTAAAATTACTCCATCCTATATGTCTTTTAATATTTCAAACAAATGAAATATCTCAAATAATTAAAATAATTTTTCCATCTTTTAATGTATTTTCCATTTGTTAAATTAACAAAATTATAGCAACCGACATATTTTATCACTTATTTATTTATTTTTCCAAAAAATTAAGCCAATACATCCAATTGAACACATAATTTGTTAGATATTTTTATGTATAAGTTGGAAGCATTTTTCAGTTTTTATTTTTATTTTTCGTTTTATTTAGGAAAATTTTCAGCCCCTTAACCAGAAAGACCCAACACAAACAAAATGAGGCTGATCGACGACCCCCACATCAAGAGGCCGTATCTGCCAACAGAATCTCAACCACCACATACCAAGTCAGCGCGTGCTTTTCACTTTCCACATACAACGACTCTCTCACGCCCTATTTAGAAATAGGCATCCAATCCGAGCATGTTTCTAATATTCCCAAAGTATGTATTCCCGTTTAATACTGAGATGACTCTGAGATGACTCCACACATATAAACTGTACTCCCTGTACTAGATGGCGAGCATGTATTTTGAAAATATAATAATTTTTTTGAGCTAATTGCAAACATTTTTTTTTAAAATTTAATTTAAATACAAATTAAATTATTTAATTTCAAAAATGTTATTAATTTCTTTTTAAATTTTAAAAAGTTATTATTTTTTATTTATTTTATTTATATTTTTTTAAAATAATATTATTTATATGTTGAAATTTTTAAAAATTAAAAATTTAAACTATAATTAATATAAATTTCAATGGGTTGAAATGTAATATATTGTTTTTTTCCCTGCCCAAGCCTTCTTTTTCCGTCGAGTACTAGTTGGCGCGTGCAAAACGATATCGCTAGCTAACAGTGTACTAACAATTCCATCTCGATCAAAGATTTGAAGCGAGGGCCCACAACGGCGGGGTTTTGCAGGAATGGAGATGATGATGTGTTGGAAAGCCTCTTAGATTTTGACACATGTCCGACATAGCAAATCCAGATTTCACAGGATTTTTCGTACCAAATCGGACGGAAACAGACCGTCAAGCTCAGCTCCGTTTAAACGGTGCAACCGACACTCTGACGGAGCTTGACATCAATAAGGCCAGTTGTCACTGTGCTTATCGCCAAAATACCATCTTTTTCAACGAAAAGTTTAGGGAATCTCATTGACTCGTAATAGGCAATAAAGGCATTTCATTCATGATTCATGTGCTATTTCCAATCATAAAATGCTTTCTTTTTTATTATTTAATTTTTATTTTGTGAACAGGTCCTGACCACTCGCTTTTTATTTAGTTCCAAGAAATGAAAAAAAAAAAAAAAAAAACAAGGAAAGCATTTTATACCAATGAGACTTTGCTTTTTCTATTTTGGTTTTTTTTTTTTTTTCAAGGTTTAAATAATTATTCATTTTCCTAAGTTATGAATTTTTTTTTTCTCTCTTGAAAGATCCTAAGTTATGAATTTATATTAAATGCTCTTCGTATGCTTTCAATTTTCAGTTGATGTTATTGGTGGACTTCAAACGTTACTTTTGGTCTAAACTTTTTTTTTTTCGTTTCGTGGGTTTTGTGTTTTTTACCTTTGAGTATCCTATGTCGTACTTATATCCTTTTTTCCTTTTTTTTTTTTATCTAATATAATCTAATTAATTATTTTTGTTAAAAAAAAAAAGAAAGAAAGAAAACAAAAGCATTTTCAATTTTTTGCTAACTATGACCCATGGTAATAAAGTACTTTCTATACAATAATATTACAATTCATATATCTTCTTGTGTTTTATCCTGTTATATATCAACGAAATGAATAAAATTGTACATCAAATTGTCTATATTTTTGTATTTATAAACTTTGCTAAATATTAAAATTTCCTTCAAATCTTAGGTTTGAACATGGTTGAATGAGAAGATTTCCTTCAAATTTTAAATTTAATCAGATCTGAATGAAATTCTCCCCTTTAATATAATTGTTCAAAAAGGAGAAAGAACAAAAAAAAAAAAAAAAACTATGTTTTGTTTTGTTTTAAAAAAAACTACATATGTTTTTCATTGACTTTTATTGAAAAATAGATTATGACCAACCTTAAATCAAGTCTAAAACAATTTTGTTTATCAATGAGTGAGTTTGATTATGGTTTTGTGTTCATCATAGTTCTAATGATTGCTAGACATAAAAAATAAAGTTAATTACATTTTAATTATCTTTTAATTTTGTAACATATTGTATTTTGTTTTTGTTCTATATACATTAAGCTTAGTTTCCTATGATCCTAATAGTTATGGTTTTTAACCTTATAATGCAATTATAATATATGAAGTGTGACTTTTACAAACTAAATTGGATGTTTTACACTTTGTTAAGTTATGTGGATTATCTTGAACATAATTTTTTATTTTTGACACTTAATGATAATTGGATCAACGTGAATAGGCAATTAACCGTGAGAAGTAGATGCCTATCATGGGTCGGGATTAGGATTAAATCGGGATATCAAGTCGTGCCTGGAGCGCTAGGTTTAACATGCCATCTTCCCATTTAGGGTCTTTTTTTTTTTTTTTTTTTCAATTTTTTTTAGTTAAAAGAAAATACATTTGCTAACATTCAAGTTTTTAATTCGGATATTATTATTGTTATTTATTTTAATATTGGGATGGTGGATTTGAAACTCAAGTTTATTACTTATCAAATTACTATTTCAGGCAAATTTAATTCTCGAATTTAATCTCCAAATCCAATATTGGAAAATAAAAAAAAAAACAAAAAAATCAATTGATCTCCCTAAAGAAGGAGATTAACATTTTCTATGGAAACCACAAAACGAATAAAATATAACATTTAAAAGTCAGGAAAGTATTCCTTTGAAAAAAAAAAAAAAAGTAAGGAAAGTAATTATTTTCCCAAACAAATAAATATATTATTATATTTTTTTTTCCCGACTAGATATATTGTCATAATTAGAATACTAGATAACTAATCACATCGCGAAAGCCACTCTAGTTATTTCATAGGTGAGTTACAATAAACAATAACATAGCAAATCAATTTCAGAAAAAAATAAAACTAAAAACAAAAATAGCAAATATGTTAGGCCTAGTTCATTAGCCCCCCCCCAAAAAAAAAAAAAGTTTGGTCCAGTAAATTCTTAATTATAAATTAATTTAAAAAAGTAGCAAAAGTATAAATTTTAAATCTCACAACTCGAACATCCAAACAAAAACTATTATTTTTTTAAGAGTTTGTTTATTTTTATTTTATTTTATTGTTTAAGATTAATTGATTCACATCTTTAAAGTAAATTCCATAATCCATATGAACTAATTACAGTGTAATTTCAGTTTATATGTGTAGAAAATGAATTTACAAGCTTAAATTTTATTATTGAATCATAAAAGAAAAAATATTATTCCCTTCATAAAAGCGTTTTATGCATTGTGGTAAATTTTAGCAAAATTGTTATCACCCTTATTACCACACAATATGGTCATATTTAAAATATAAAATAATTTTGTGTAATTGATAGTTGCACCTGATGCAATAGTACCTATGTACTGGACCCCATCAAAACTTCTTAAATTAAGTAATCAAAACTTCTTAAATTAAGTATTTATATGAGTGACCTTATAGAATTCTTTGTGTTACATCCTTATCTTTAATCACTCCAAACAGAAAAATGACAAATGTGTATATATTTGTTTCGCAAAAAACAACAATTAAAATATGACTTTAGATGCCATTGAAAGAAAAAAAAAAAATGACAAAAGTGTATCTATTGGACAAGAATTTTTTCCATTTCATTACAATTGGAGGATTTTAATTTGAGTGAACCAAATTGTACCATGTCAATTTCAAATCCAATTGTTAGAATTATTTCATATCATCACCGTTAATTCAAAACAATCTCATTAGTTATTGATTAATGTTATTTTCCTTATATTGATATAGAATTAAAAATAAATTAGTAAAATATATCTATCCAAAATATAAGTGCTAATGTATTGCTCTTAAGGAGGGAAAAAAAAAAAATCCCAAAATACAATCACAATAATATATTATCATGGAGATATATTATTTCATTTTTTTAAATTCAAATTTATCAAAAGATAATAATCATGGAGATATAATATATATTATTTTGATTACATTTTACGAATGTTCATACACTAAAAAAGTATAAACATCCTTACCATAGAATAATTATTTATATATAATACTAATATATATATATAATCATTCATATATGTTTTTGTTATTATATACAATTAAAATACTTAATATATTTTTTGTTAAGTGCTTAAATTTCAATTTGCAATTTTTAATAATTTTGAAATAACAGTTTATATACATTAATCAGATTGTCAAAAAAATTTAGTTATTGGTTAGTAGATTTTTGTTGATTTTTTCATAATCCATAGTAAATTTAGAATAAACCTAAGTTACATATAACTTCTTAAATTCTGACTAAAAAAAACTACAAACTCTTTTTTTATTTTTTGTTTTTTCTTTTGATAAAAAAGTATAGGATCTTCAAAATGCATATTTGATGAGCTGTACATATTGTATATAAAGGAGGAGACTGAAAGTTAACTTGGAATTAACTTGTTTTATTATTTAATTTTAAACATATATATTATATGTTATTTTTATTTGCATTTTAGGATTTTTTTTTTCCACAAAAGTAATCAATTAGTAATTATGTTTTGGATATATATGTTATTAATTTATTTTTAATTCTCTATCATATAAAGAAACTAACGAGATTATTTCCAAGTTAATGATGATTGGTGGGATAACTCAAAATCTAAAAAATTAACATGACCCCAAATCGAGTAATGAAATGGAGATAATGTTTGTCCATATATATTTGCTTCCGAATAAATAGTAATTGAATAAAGTGAAAACATGTTTTCTACTTTTAGAAACAAGAAGACAAGAGCCAAGAGGTGCTATGTAACATATATTAATTTGTTTAAAGGCTGTGCTTAACCAAAAAAAAAAAAAAAAAAAAGGGGGGAAAAAAAGAGAGCTAAATATTAATAAATATCAAACGGAAATAAAAAGAATGAAATGTCAATACATGTAACACACCAAAGTGAAACAAGGAATGTCAAAAGGCTTTGCAACCATATTATGGTGATTCTTCTTTTTTTGTATACTTTGAATAAAAGCTGTAAATTTTGTGGCTAAACCTTTTGTCTTTAATAAAATCTGCTGGGCAAAATCTTCTTTTTTTTTTTTAATACCAAAAATGAAATGGCATTATTCACAAAGTACAGAAACAAAAATAAAACAGCGATTAGGTGAATTAGATAAAAAGAGAATATTGACGGCGAAATCAAAGGAAAAGGGAAAATCTCGCGATAAATTGTCGGCGTATCGACAGCAGATTAGATTGAGTCTGAATGAAACGGCGAGCGTAAAAACTACCAACTCATACGGACTCCGCGAGAGAAGACCATCGGTCTATCGACGTGGCAGTCATCGAGAGCAAGATCGTTGACACATCTGAGAAAACCTTAATTCCCGTGGGGCCCATCCGTATCCTCATTTAGCTGGCTCGCATTTATTGGTTGATTTGTTTCAATTTAATCCCTCTCCACCCTCAGCTTTCTCCGAGTCGTAACTCTAGTCAAATGTTTAACCTAACCACGGTTTCAAGCAGCTGATCAAGCGGTGTACGTCACCCGCATCCACTCTTTCTCACATTACACACTCTTCTCTCTTTTTCTCTCTCTTGCCCACCACGCGTATTCATTCACGGGGCTCGTCAATTCTTCTCTCTTTATATATATATAACGGACTCGATTCGGTGCTCGCCGGCCGTTGACGGCGAGACTCTCCGGCGAAATTTAAACGCCGGGAAATTCATTGGATCGTGGTGAGTAGCTCAGCTCGCATTCTGGTTCCAATTCACCGGAGAAAATCTTCGCAGCGACGGGCTTGGTGAGCGGCGAAGAGATCGGGTTTTGTGCAATGCACGAGGTGTAGAAGAGATTTGGAGGTGTATTTTTAAAGAATATTTGCAGTGATTGTTGAATGTGGTAAGGTTGGGTGTGATTAAGGTTGGATTTTTTGGATCTTGGTTTTTTTTTTTTTTTTTTTTTTGGTCTTATTATTTTTTTTTTTTTTGTTCTTTTTATGTTTCCTTACATGGCAGTTTCGGATCGGATAGGTCAAAGAGCACGAGAAAGAAAGTTGTTTCTGAGTGGAATCTGATCAATTCGGCGAAAATTTTGGAATTTTTTTTTGAGTTGTCTGAATTTCGATCCGGCATTGAAGTTAATTTTGATGAGAATCTAAGCGAGCCAAAAAAACGGAAGAGGCAGTGAATGATTAATGTTGTAGAAGGAAGAGAAAAAGTGGAGGATTGATGTGCAGGATAGAGAAGAAACAAAGAGAGGGTACGATGGGATTAAAGGCATTAGGTGGAGAGAAGCTAAAGAGCTCGATGAATATGTCGTCGTCTTCGAGGTCCAAAATGAAGCTCTGGATGATACGCGCAACAACGTCTATTTTGCTCTGGACCTGTATCGTCCAGCTGACTGCGCTGGGTGACATGTGGGGGCCTAGGGTTTTGAAAGGTTGGCCTTCCTGTTTCTCTCAGGAGTCTGCAGCCGCCTCTGCGGTTTTGCAAGACAAGACTCCCTCTGTCCCCGCACGAGTTCTTCCTCCCAAGAGTGAGTTCCTTATTTATTTTATTTTTTTTAAAAAATATTTTTTAATCGAATGTGAATATGTTTGTGATTTTTTTTGGCAAACTATGATCCTTTTCCTATCACTGTCTGGACAATTGGTGTGAACGGTATTGCTCTTTCTTGATCCTGATTATTGGGAATTATGAAAATTATTTTTGGTTTCTGAAATTGGAATACGTAATAATCATACCATCATGTTCGGTGTGTTATTTCATTTCTTCTTTTTGAGGAGCTGCATAAATTTTCTTGAAAGGAATCCACTTTTTATTGAGGTATGACGTATCAGAAGAATTGTCAAATTTCATTTCACCTGTCTGTCTCAAAGTGGCAAAACCGACAAATTTCTTAAGAAGTGATAAATATTGGTTTTATAGCATTGTTGCTCACCTTTCTTGTGCAAAACTCGCGCTCAAGCATGTGCATTTTTCTTCCTTGCTTATTGGTTCTCCATGGAAGTGAGCCGCTCCACTGATAAAAACTGTTTAGCACTTCGTAAGAACAGAGCCAGTTGATATTGATCGATATGGGATACTGTAAAACTGGTGCAGACCAAGATATCACTATTTTTATTTATCTGAAATTCCATTTTGATTTACTTCCTATGGGCATTTGATTATGCTAATAAACTACTTTTCTCCTTGTTTCCCCTTGTTTCTTTTGAGTAATCTGTCGGCAATTATTAATTTGAAGTTCAATCTCATATATGTTATGCTGTGACTAGGGGTTTACAAGAACAATGGTTACCTGATGGTTTCATGCAACGGAGGACTCAACCAAATGAGAGCAGCGGTGAGTGGTTAGCCCAGTTCAATCTGTATGGTGATATAACTATTGTATGCTAGTTTTTTTCATTTTTTTTTAATTTTGGTTATCCTGTGCAGATTTGTGACATGGTTGCTATAGCTAGATATTTAAACGTCACACTTATAGTTCCTGAATTGGATAAAACCTCCTTCTGGGCTGATCCGAGGTGTGTGAAATATTTCTTTTTACGTTTAGAGCTGTTGATTGTTTATGTTCTATAATGATAATAATTTTTTCCCTTAGTCTGAGTTCAGGTTGTGTTACTTACGTATTCAAAATGTTGTTACTTAATGTGCCAGCGAGTTTCAAGACATATTTGATGTGGATCATTTCATTACATCCTTGAGAGATGAGGTCCGCATATTGAAAGAATTGCCTCCTAGAATGAAGAGAAGAGTGGAACTAGGAATTATTTATACCATGCCACCAATTAGTTGGTCGGACATATCTTATTACCGGAATCAGGTCAGTTCTTATTTTTGTTTTCCATCTGGAACGAAACAGCTCTTGGACAAAATCTTAACATGTTTGCTTGAATGTTTGATATAAGATACAACTGGTATTGTTAAATTTTAATGTTTTTTCAACTCCTGAGATAATGTTTGTTACTGTAATTCTTTTCTTCAGATCCTTCCTCTTATACAAAAGTACAAGGTTGTGCATCTTAATAGAACTGATGCTCGTCTTGCCAATAATGGTCAACCTTTGGAGATTCAAAAGCTACGATGCCGAGTAAACTTCAGTGCTCTTAGATTCACTTCTCAGATAGAGGAGTTGGGTAGAAGGGTTATCAAGCTTCTAAGACAAAATGGTCCATTCCTGGTGCTTCATCTTAGATATGAAATGGACATGTTGGCATTTTCTGGCTGTACGCAAGGGTGCAACAATGAGGAGGTGGAAGAGTTGACGAGAATGAGGTGCTTTACTTATTTCATTAGTAATCAATTCATCTATGCAGTCATATATCCCCCCTCAATCAGTCTTTTATATATATATATATATATATTTGGCAGGTATGCTTACCCCTGGTGGAAAGAGAAAATAATAAATTCTGACTTGAAAAGGAAAGATGGTTTATGTCCTTTGACGCCCGAAGAAACTGCTCTTACACTGAGGGCACTGGACATCGATTCCAGTATCCAAATTTATATAGCAGCAGGTGAAATATACGGTGGAGAGAGGAGAATGGCAAGTCTGGCAAAGGCTTACCCGAAATTGGTAAGTGGATGAAAGTTGCAGGCTTATAGTAAACCTTCCTAAATTTTGTTTTCTGCTTATTCTTTTTGTTTCCTGTCTTAGATGTTGCTTTGGGTTTTCTTAAATAGGTAAGGAAGGAGACTCTATTGGAATCATCAGACCTGAGGTTTTTTCAGAATCATTCATCCCAGATGGCTGCATTAGATTATCTTGTCTCATTGGAGAGTGATATCTTTGTTCCCACATATGATGGAAACATGGCTAAAGTTGTTGAAGGTCATCGCAGGTACTGTTCTATCAAAAGTTTAGTTCTGAGTTCATGTAAAAAGCTACATTTAAATGTAAGGCAAAAGTAGTGGCTTGTATTGTTTGATTTTGGATCTCAGTCCCTGCCACTTTTGACTTACTCCATCTATGTATATATATGTATATATAAATATATAAATATATTTATATATATTTAGACATCTATTTATTCCCTTGATGCCAGCCGCTGCCAATTTAGGGCCTTTAGTGTATTTTAGTTTTAACCACTGCTAATTTAGGGCTTTAGTGTATTTAAGTTTTAGTCACTGCCAGGTTTTATTAGATGAGTACTCTGGTCAGGGGTTCTTCAAATCTGCTTCATAATATTGTTGTTATTTAGTGTGACCTTTCTTGTTGTTCAAGTTGGTAGTTGGAAATGACACTTCTTTTTTTGTGCTGATACTTTCTCAGATTTCTTGGATTCAAGAGGACAGTATTGTTGGACAGAAAGCTTCTCGTTGATTTGATAGACCAGTATAATAGTGGATCATGGAGTTGGGATGAATTCTCATCTGCTGTAAAGAAATCTCATGCAGGTCGTATGGGAAGCCCAACTAAAAGGTTGGTGATCCCAGACAGACCTAAAGAGGAGGACTATTTCTATGCCAACCCAGAAGAGTGCTTAGAATGGTCGGATGAACGATTAGGTAGTACGTGATATCTATGCTAGGACATTGTGACATTCACCAGTGTTCTCCAATAGTGCTAGCTTCTTTTAACACAGATCTTTAAGAAAGTTCCCTACAGAGGTATAGTGATAAGGATTTTGTTCAGAAGAGGCTATTATGAAGATAATGGGGGAGGTAAACTTCAAGAAAGCCCGAGAGGATCCATGGAATCCACCGGAGAACATCCTTATCTTTTATTATTCCAATAATCAATCCAATTCATGTATAGAAGCCACCCTAAAATTCAATAGGGTGAGAGCAGATCCTGCTGCATTGTGTGCCGGGATGCAAATATAGGGTTCTGTGTTCACTGGAACTGCAGAATCATGAAAGGTTAAATCTCTCGTCCTTTTTGTATTTTTTCTGTTTCTTTTGGATCACCATGGTCTCTCTGATTTTCTTCTAGCATATACTATAAGATTTTTCTGTTTGCACAGATCATTACCCCTTTCACATGTGTAGTGTGGGTCTAGTATCTCACAGGAAATGAAGCGTGTGACAAATTATGTATTTTTTTTTTTCTTTCTCAAATTACTTCATTAATTTAATTGTGCATGAGTGTTTATTTACACCGACTTCAGGGGGTTTTATTTGGGTTGACTTTGAGTTTTAATATGGATGGTCCTGAATTGCCACTTTATTGAATCTCTTCCACTTGAACAATGGGCATGCATACAAGGAGCAGTTTCGTCCGTAAGAGGGTAGTTTGAAAAAACTATATCCGATTGTGACAACCCAACCAATGAAGCTAGTCTGAGCATGACTTCTGGGCCATTGAAATTTTAGTTTTGTTTTCTTGTGTCAGCCTAGATAAGGTTCGTTGGGCTTAGAAGTTTGTGAAACAAACTGCTTATTTCTGCCATGGCCTAGATTGAATCTTTCTGTAAAACTAGAGTTATGTGCTCGTGATTCGTAATCAGGTATTTTTTGCAGATTACAAGATAGGTTATAGATAGATTCGATATAAAGTTTGGAGTTATTCGTGGACAGAGTGGCGAGTGTTTCTTTATTTTAACCGTTAGCTGCATTATGTTCTTTCCGTGAAGAGCTTTCAGTGAGGAATTTTTTATGGTCCCCATGAGAGAGAGAGAGAGAGAGAGAGAGAGAGAGTTCAAAAGGAAAAAGTGTAAGCAAACAATAATATATCAATAATTGAAAGAGAAGACGAATATTAATGGAGGGTATAAGATGATGACTGGATTGATAGGGACACTACTCTTATTGATGCAAAAAATTAATTACAGGATATAATTGGCTAAGACTAGCCGGAGCGTTTACCGATATTGGTAGGATCCTCGAATTATTTTATTTTATCAATCACGCATCTAATGAGGAACATTCCGGGTCTTGTTCTATCTTGTAAAGAAAAAGACCAAATTGTTTTGAGGGTATATGTGCTGTAAATTACCAAGAAATAAAATAATTTGTCAAAAAAAATTCTATATTCTCTATTTTATTAAGGGTTAACGATCAGGAAATTCTACAGTCCAACCTCTAAAAGGGGAGGTTTTAAGGGAAGTATGGTAAAACTTCATTTAAATGTGTAATATTTCAAAATGATAACATTTACCATAATTTTTGTAATGTTATCTATAAATTAGGTAATATTTTCCATAAATTTATAATTAGGTAACATTGTCCATAAATTCCAAAGCATAAAGGGTTAGGACTGTAGCGTGACCATTGTAAGAAAGGTAGATTTTGCTAGGCTGCTGGCAATGGAGGATGAACTTCGAACTTGCATTATACAATTTTATATATACATATATGTGTGTGTGCCATTCTTAATTAATTTATCGGCAATTAAAGTAATTGAAATACGACGGGGATAAATACCATGGAAACTAATAAAATATGTTTACACGTATTCGCTTTGGTTATATTGTTTATATGGAAATTCTATGGTGAGGACGGTCCGCATAAAGATCGTAATATTAGTGACGGTTTTTTATAGTATTAACGACAGTTTTTTAAAAAATCGTCACTAATACTATAAAAAACTGTCACCAATACTGTGTTCCGCATGAGGATCGTTCGCACCATAGACGGATTGATTGCTTATATATATATATATATATATTTGTTAAAATATATTTACACGTACTTGGCTAAGTCAAAAGTTCTTTTAGGTGAGAATTACATTTTTACTTGATATTTTTCGGTGTTGGTTTTATTTTATTTTTATTTTTTTATTATTTATAATTTTTTATTTATTTTTTATTGTTTTGGCTACATGAAGCTTAAATTTTTTGTACATTGTCTGGAGGAGTCACTAGTTTGTGTAAAATATAATCATCTCTATCTTGCATACCATATGGACCCCTCGAAACCTCACAGAAATTCAAAACTCCAATCTAGTAAAATCCAACTCCACAATTCAAGTTGAAATACTGCAAGACCATGAATCTAAAAAATGTCTCTGTACCATCAAAACCCCAAAAATAAATAAATAAAGGCCTTTAATTTATCCTTCCCCATCTAAAAAAATCCCCCAAATTGATAAACACAAACATCGGAAAAAGCAAAGCCCCAAAAATAAGTTTGAAAATTAGCAAATGAAGCTCTCCCACTCCACTGAAAAAAGCAACAAGAACCCCAGCGCCCAATTTTCTTCCAAAGTTGTCCAAAACAAGCATATGGGAGTATCCAAAACGCACACTAGCAGAGAGAATTCACCCAAAAAATGAAGAGAGAAAGGCTGGATAATGGCATATAAGTTTCCACATATATATATATATGTAAGTATAATTATTTGAGCTAGTGTCTTACGAAAAAACCCCAAAAAAAAAAAAAAAAAAAACTTCCTTTAAATTATATATTTTTAATAGAAAAAGTAAAAACAATCATAAAATAAAAATATCCAAACCATTCGAAACATTATTTATTGTTGTTTCCATTATTCATCTACTAACTCTGAAATCGCCATTCTCCATGAAGTGTGAAGAAAACGACTGTGCATTGTGTGGCGGTAAAGCCATTTTTGGATTAAGCCTTTTGACAAAGTCAAAGTCGGTGGGTAGTATATATATTGTCTAAAGCACACCTCAAGTTGTGATAATAGCTTACATAAAATTGTTTTTTTTTTTCTTTCTTTGTCGCCTTCCTCCACTATAAATATATGTTTCACTTCCTTTGTTTTATAGATATAGAAATACAGAGAAAGGAGAGTATCAGGGAGAGAATTTTTAAAAAATTTCTCTTAAATATTTGTGTTTTTTTATTATTAGAGAGAGTGTGTTCTTTCTTATTATAAAATAGAGGGTATTATTAATTGTGTTATTTTTATTTAGAGAAAAATTACTCTATCTATTTACTATAGTGAAATCCTTCTATAATTTCCTATTATTTTATGTCTAATTTATTTGAAAATTATCACACACAAAATTTTCATTTTTATAGTTTTTATTTTAGTTGTAATTATGTGCTCAATACTACAATATCTTAATAGTGGTATCAGAGCGCCAGGTTTATAGCCAGTTTTTTGTGCTACAGTCAGATCCATTTAGTGCAAAAGTAGCACCTTCAATAATTGTGGTGAAATATGAAATAGAAAAATTTAATGGGAATAATTTCTCATCGTAGAAGATAAGAATAAAAGCAATTTTGAAAAAAGATAATTGCTTGGCGACAATTGAAGTTAGGCCCGCAAAGATTTGCAAATGGAATGAGATGGATGACAATGCTATTGCTAATCTGCACCTATGACTAGCCCATGAAGTATTGCCAAGCATGGTAGAAAAAATTACAGCAAAAGCGATATGGGATGCTCTAAGAAAATTATACGAGGCCAAATTACTACACAATAAAATATTCTTAAAGAGAAAGCTTTACGCTCTTCAGATGATGGAGTTAACTACTGTGATTGACCATATCAACACCCTCAATACTTTATTTTCACAACTCACAACAATGGGGCATAATATAGACACAGTTGATGGTGTTTAAATTCTGCTTCAAAGTCTATCGGATTCGTATAATTAACTCATTGTCAACTAAACCAACAACATAGAAATTCTAATCTTTGATGATACTACAACTACGATTCTTGAAAAAGAAAGTCGGTGCAAGAGCAAAAAGATAGATTGGGAAGCTTACAATAGGTTGAAGCTTTGACGATGACGAGAGGGAGATCAACGGAACATGGTCCCAGTGGGAGTCAAAACCAGAGTAATCAAAATCCAAAAGTAAAAAGAATGTCAAGTTTCATCACTATGGTAAGAAAAAGCACTACAAAAGTGAGTATTGGCATCTTAAGAAGAATGAAGAAGCCAAAGGAAAAATACTGAGTTGTTAAAAACTCAAGATTATGTGGTAAGTACCTCGGATGATGGTGAAATTTTATATAGCGAGGCAACAACAGTTGTTGAAGGCAGAAGAAGGTTTGTCGATGTTTGGCTTATGGACCCAGGAGTAACATGGCATATGACCCCTAAGAGAGAATGGTTCCATCAATATGAACCTATCTCAGAAGGATTTATGTTCATGGGAGACTATCATGCTTTAGAGATTGCTGATATTGGTACAATCAAATTGAAGATGTATGATGACACAATTTGCACCATTCAGAAGGTGCCACAAGTGAAGGGCTTGAAGGAAAATCTATTGCCTTTGGGACAATTAGATAATAGTGGGGTGTGAGACCTATACTCAAGATTGGATCATGAAAACAATTAAAGCTGTGCTTGTGGTGATGAAAGCAAAAAAGATAGCTACAAATTTGTACATACTTAAAAGAGAAACACAACAAGAAGGAAAAGCATTTACAGCATCGATAAAGTTCGCAAAAGAATCAATTATGATAAGGCACCATAAGCATGGCCATATGTTGGAACGAGGTTTGAAGATTCTCACTGAACAAAAGCTTCTTCCATGGCTCAGAAAGGTTTCATCACCCTTTTGTGAGCACTGTGTTACTAGTAAACAGCACAGATTAAAGTTCAGCTGCTTTAGTGCTAGAAGCAAAGCTATTTTAGAGCTGATTCACTCTGATATTTGGCAAGCACCAGTTCTGTCCCTAGGAGGTGTAAGATACTTCGTATCTTTTATTGATAATTCCTCTAGGAGATGTTGGGTGTATCAAATCAAGAGCAAAGCAGACATTGTTGAGAAAAAGATGGCTTTTCCCGGATGAAATGAAAATTGGATTCATGTAACAAGAGAAAGGTTTTCCATTCCTTATCCGGAAAGATATGTGGCCATGAAATAGGGATTAAGTGGAACAGAATTGACCGCGTGGTAGAGTCGTGGAAACACCCGTTTTAAATACTCAGAGTGTAAGTGGAGCGTGAATCTGAAAAGAAGATCAAATTTTTGAGGGTAGACAATGGAGGAGAATATACTGGTGAAGAATATGATAGCTTCTATCAACATAAAGGTATTAGGAGGCAGTTCAGGGTGCATACACTCCACAATAAAATGGAGTAACATAACGAATGACCAAAACCTTGTTGGAACGAACAAGAGCAATGTTGAGAATTGCGGGGATGGTCAAGTCATTTTGGACAAAAGCAGTTAAGACCATCAACCGCAATTGAGCTGAAGATATCGATGGAGATGTGAACTGGTAAGCCAGCTGATTATTCTTGCTTATATACATTTGGAAGTCCTGTGTAAGTTATGCATAATGCTTGTGACAATCAAAGCTGGATCCAAAATCCAAAAAATGTATTTTGTTGGGATATTACTAATGGAGTTAAGGTGTACCATCTATGGAATCTCACTACCCACAAAGTGATAATCAGTAAAGATGTGATATTTATAGAAGATAAAGTACAAAAAAACAAAAATAATAGCACTTTAAAAGAGAAATCAGAGACTACTACAATTTAAGTTGTAGAAAGACAAGAATAAGAAGTTCTAGATTCTTCTAAACCAGCACCATAACACGAAGAACAAGAGCAAGTTGAGTTAGCAACTCCACAAGTTCGATGGTCAAATAGGAAGAGAAAAGAACCAGCTTGGCATTCAGAATACATTATGGAGGAAAATGCTGCATATTGTCCACTAACAGAAAATCGAGAGCCATCAACTTTCTAGGAAGTTATAAAAAGTCTAGAAGCTTTTTTGTGGATGACAACAATGCAAGAAGAAATTGAAGCTCTCCATAAAAACAAAACATGAGATCTTATTCCATTACCATAAGGAAGCAAGGCTATCTACAACAAATGGCTTTACAAAGTCAAACGAGATAGCAATGACCAAGTGGAGCGATATCGTGCTAGATTGATGGGGAAATGATTAGCTTAGAAAAAAGGTATTGATTCCAATGAGATATTCTCTTCGGTTGTTTGACTTACAATAGTTCGTGTAGTCCTGGTGATATATGCTATATTTGACTTGTATTTAGAATAGTTGGATGTGAAAAGTACATTTTCTCATGGAAAACTTGAAGAAAAGACTTACATGCTCTAACCAGGAGGTTTTGAAGAAAAAGGAAAGGAGAACTTGGTTTGCAAGTTGAACAAATCTCTATACGGTCTCAAACAGGCACTAAGAAATATATTATTATTAGTTTTGAAATTATTTGAATCATATGCTTTATTACATGCTGTGAAATAATTATTTGATTTATCATATTATGGTTTACTGAAAGGAATGGTTTGGTATAAATGAATTTCAGCATATAGCTATAAGGGTATATATAAATATTTATTTTGATATTTATAAGAATATTTTGATATGATGATTATGGGTTTTTTTTTGATAAATTTTTATTGATACACTCTTAACCTTAAAAGAATTAAGTATGTAAAAAAATAACATGGATCATCTAAAAAAAATCATGTTATAGGTAAAAAACCTCGACACACTATCTATAAAGAGATAAGAACTTTGGTATGTGAAGACGCCATAAATGGTTATGGAAGAACCAATTGATAAGTCTAAGAATGCCATAAGTAAAGCTTGATAAGTTATTAAAAGCTTACAAAGAATAAAGAAAATAATCTTCTCACAATAACAATATTTATCAAAATCAAGGTATGAATTTTATTTATGTATAAAACTATATATATAGGCTTAGAAAAATACAAGGAAACAATAAAATAGGAATAAAAAACTATGTATGACAAAATTTGACCTATGGTAATGAATCTAGTTCTTATTTGACGTTAAATACATTTCGCCAACTTTTTCACTAAAATGATAGGCATCTTTCTCTTTCTCTTATCTCATCACAACATTATAGGTGTCTTTCTCTCTCTTTTATGTCATCACAACATCATACACACATGCGCTCCATGGTATCTCTCATGTATGTGTCACATGCTTGAAGTAAGTTGACCATGGTTTGACCACCTTCAGTAGTGATGTAAGGATTTTCTGCCATTGAAACAATTCTTGTACCAACCCATTAAGTGCCTCCTTGAACCTCTAGGCTCGAGATCTTGTGATAGGTCCTTGAATAGCCTCTAATGGATCTTTATTTTGTTGGACACCCTTGTCATGTCCTCATGATTTCCCTTCTTTTGAAAATGATTAGTCATCAAATTTGCATTAAAAGAAGATAAATCAGTAGCATTGAATGTGACACTTACATTATACTCACTTGAAAGATCCAAAAGATATGAATTGTCATTGAGTCTCTCCAATACTTGAAATGACCCGTTTTGATGCGAATCTGCACGAACTTGCACAACTGACAACCCACTGGGTGCCAGCCCGATACGGATGAAGGCCAGGCCAATCACTAGGGCTCAAGCTAAGAGGTTTAGGGACAACCTTGCTGCCTTTATCCAGGGAGTAATTCATTCTCAAGAGGGCTTGTCCATACCCGAAGATCTAAAATCTGTTTTGAGCATACAAGTGGTGGAAGTCGATACAGACCCAGGTAGCGGTTTTGGTGTATTTATGGATTCTGGGCAACAGGAAATGGGGTCAAACCTTCTTGAATTCACTTGATATCACTAAGAAGTCATGGAAACTAGTCAAGACCGAAGCTTTTCTGGTCATTTAAGTGGTGTGCATATGAGAGAGAAATTGGCCAGTTTTTGCTGTATTATTTGCTGATTTTATTTTATTTTACTGAGTTGGCTTTTTCTCTCTCCTCCAAACAAGGGCAACGTGTGGGAGTCCATAATGATCCTATTTGGCATCCTAAAAAGCATATGGAAGCTGATTTGGAACTTAAATTGGTCAAAGATTGGTCAAAGTCAACTTAGTCAAAAAGATAGTATTTTACTTTCCTAATTTGATTTTTACTTTTTGTTTTAGGAAATTACCTTTATTTTTGGCTTTTATTTATTTATTTTCTGGAAAGATAAGTTTAGAAAATTTATTATTTTATTATTTTGATTGTAAATTAATTAATTTCTAATTCAAAATAAATGACTTAATTAATCCAAATTAGATTAGGAAAGGAGGTGAATTTCGGCCATAATAGGAATCTTCATTGCATGGCCGGTTTTACCTATTGTAATTAGGGTTTATTTTGTTTTCTCATAGCCTATATAAGGGCTTGGTTTTGAGGAAGAATAGACCATTAATAATATTAAGAATTTATTTTGTGAGATTTAATTTCTCTTTATTCTTTTGAACACCTAAAACACCATTAATGATTGAGTGTTTTAGTTTGACTTATCAATAGGAAATCCATCATCTATTGTGGCGTCTTCATTATACCAAGGTTTCTAATCACAGGTTGGTTAAGGGTTAAGATGACCATTAGAACTTGAATATAATTAGATCCGGGCTAATATAATATGAGTTTAGGCGCAGGTCCTCCTAGGTTTGTATCATTTGGTATCAGAGCCAAATTTTGTTTAGGTTTGATTTATCTTTATTTGTTTTATTTTGTTTTGTGTTAATCTGAAATTTTAGCATTAGGTTTGATGCGAACCCGTCCGAGCTCACACCACCGACAATTCGCTAGGGTACTGATCCTATACGGATGAAGTCTGGACCGATCACTAGGGCTCAAGCTAAGAGGTTTAAGGACAACCTTGTTGCCTTTATCCAGAGAGTAATTCATTCTCAAAAGGGCTTGTCCATACTTGAAGATAAAAGACCTGTTTTAAGTATGCAGGTGGTGGAGGCTGATACATCGGATACTTATACATCAGACGTTTTATATCGGACACCCTTGCCTCGGACATCGGAGCCTTGCCTCGGGCATCTGATCTCAGACTTCGGACATCGGAAGTAACTTAGCTTTGACAGACATCAGTTAGCTCGGCCAGACATAACTTAGCTCGGACAGTCATTAGTTAGCTCGGCCAGAGACAAGTTAGTTCGGACAGACATCAGTTAGCTCGGATAGGCCATAAGTTAGCTCGGACATCAGGCAGATATAAGTTAGCTCGGTTGAAGACATAATTCCGCCTAGATGTCAAAGTCAACTCGTTACCTAATTTGCAATTGGCTTTATTTCTTTTTGGGTTTTTGTTTATTTATTTTCTGGACAAATAACTTTAGGAAGGTTTTTATTTTATTGTAAATTAATTAATTCCTAATTTAATATAAAGGAATTAATTAATCAAACTTAGATTAGGAAAGGAAGTATAGTTGCGGCCAACTAGGTTTCTTTATGTGTGTGGCCGGTTTTTCCTAGGGTTTTTAGGGTTTGTTTTGTTTCTTTTAAAGCCTATTTAAAGGCTTATTTTTCAATAAGAAGACAACTTTGATTTGATTGAGAAAATACTTGTGAGATTAATTATCTCTTTGTTCTTTGAGAACACCTAAAACACCATTAGAGAATTGATTGTTTTAGCTTGACTTATCAATAGGTTTTCCATCCCCTATTGTGGCGTCTACATTATACCAAAGTTTCTAACCACATGTTGGTTAGGGGTTGAGGTCCATTCCATTAGAACTTGAACTTAATTAAAGATCCGGGCTAATATAATACGGGTTTAGGAGCAGGTCATCCTAGGTTCGTATCATTTGGTATCAAAGTTAAATTTTGTTCAGGTTTGATCTATCTTTATTTGCTTTATTTGTTTTTGTTTTATTCTGCAATTTTAGCATTAGGTTAAGGTTGCTTCTATTACCATACACGTTCTGCATTTAAAAAAAAAGAAAAAAAAGAAAAAAAAAATTCATTCCTAGTTGAATTAGGATTTCCTAGTTTTACCATATTTTTGTTTCCTAGTTTGTTGGTTGTTTTTCATCATTGTTCTTGTTGATTTTGGTTTTTGTTGATTTTTCTTTGCTGTTTTAGTCTTAAATATTTGCATTCATATATTCAAAAAAAAAAAAAAAAAAAAGAGTTTGCGGTAACATTTAAAAAAAAAAAAAAGAAGAAGAGGTAAAGCTGAATATAAAAAAAAAAAAAATATTTCGGTTTGTTGGAGTTTGATTTGTTTGCTGGAAATTTGGTGGAGCTGCTGTGTTGATTATTTATTCCATATTTGGAGTTTCTGGAGAGTTATTTTTACTGCTGGATAATTGAGTTTGAGTGCTAAATTATTTGGATTAAAATTAGTTAAAGGAATTGATACAAAACTTGAATTACAAGAACAACAACCAACACTTCTCTATATTTTTGTTCAATTTGATTCTTGTTCGTATTTGAATTTCTTTTCCTGGAATTTTATTCTTGAACTCATAATCTGCTACCATCTGGTGCAGTTTTCAAAAATTCCAATGTTTTCCCATTATTTTATGTGTTTTCTTGTTTAGAAAGCCGAAAAATTAGGATTTGTTGGATTCTTTCGGTATTGCCTACCTTTTGCTTGTTGTTTGTTGATAAGTTTAATTAAAACATACTAGTGATCTAATTGCTGTTTTGTGGGTGTTTCAATTAGAAATTTGAGATAATTCATTGAGTGAAAAAAGGCAAGAGTGTGTGAGCTTAAAAGAGGGTAAAAGCTTAAACTAGTGTGCAAACACGAGTGTCGAGTCCTCATTTGAGTGAAACACGTAAGGGAGTGAAATTGTAAGGTCCTATTTAATTTCTATTGCATTATTATACTAACATGACAGAATCAAGAATAAGGAGAGGAGATCCACCCTTGAGGATCAATGAGGAGGAGTCTGTAGCATTCCATGGCGATGCCCGAGCTACCGAGAGTGGAGACCAAGTGGACATGAGAGCTGTGTTGGAGTCAATACAACGGGTTAGTGCTCAAGTTGAGCATATGAATCAAAGAATGGGAAGGCTAGAAGCTTCACAAGGAATGCCAAATACAAGAAATAGGCAAGAATTCCATGGAGGGCGAGGCCGAGGACGAGGAGGTCGCGAGAGACCGAGAGAGGAATTTGACGAGGAGCCATTCAGTGGAGACTTTGAGGAAGGTATGGAGGAAACTTTTGCTGTCCAAGATAGAGCTGACCATAGAAGATATAGGAGGGAAGATACAGATGATGATTTGGGAAATATCAAGGTTAACATCCCACCTTTTATGGGTAAAAGTGATCCCGAAGCTTATTTGGAGTGGGAAGAAAACATGGAGATGATTTTTGACTGCCACAACTATTCGGAAGGTAAGAAGGTGAAGTTGGCAGCAATGGAGTTTGGACATTATGCACTCCAATGGTGGACCAATGAGCAAAACACCCGAAGGAGAGTTGGTGATGACTTGATTACTACATGGCGACAAATGAAAAGAGCCATGCGGAAGCGATTCGTACCATCACATTACCATAGGTTACTGCATCAAAGGCTTCAATCTTTGTCTCAAGGAAGTAGGTCCGTGGAGGATTATTACAAAGAGATGGAGATGCTCATGATGAGGCTGAATATGAATGAGGATAGAGAGGCAACAATGGCGAGATTTCTTGGTGGTTTGAACTGTGACATTGCCAACCAGCTTGAATTGCAACAATACTTGGAGTTAGAGGAGATGTTGCATGTTGCCATTAAGCTTGAGCACCAATTCAAGAGGAGGGGAGTAGGATCACGGCTTGGAGGTGTTTCCAGCAGTGGGAGATTCAATTCAAGTGGCTGGAGAAACAATTCAACTAGTGAACTCAAACCAAAGCCGAAGGTGGGGGAAGAAAGCTTCAATTGGCCAAAGAAGGAGCCTAAAATGAATCTGTCCAAGCCTATAAAAATGAGGTAAAATATGATCCTAAACCTTCAAAATCCAGAGAAATAATTTGTTTTAAGTGCCAAGGAAGAGGACACACAGCCAGCCAATGCCCAAATAGAAGAATCATGGTATTAAAGGGTGATGGTGAGCTGGAATCTGCAAGTGAAGAAAGTGAAGTTGAAACCGAGCAAGAGGAGGATTGCAATGAAGATGAAGCCGAACTTGTAGATACATCTAATGCCGAGTTGAGCTTGGTTTCAAGGAGAGTACTTGCTGTCTACAAAGATGAAGAGTAGATACAAAGAGAAAACATCTTCCACACTCGCTGCGAAATACAAGGTAAAATTTGTAGCATGATTATAGATAGTGGGAGTTGTACTAATGTGATAAGTAATCTTGTAGTTGATAAATTAGGTTTGAAAACAATTAAACATCCAGAACCCTATAGGTTACAATGGTTAAATGATAGTGGTGAGATGAGGGTAAATAAACAAGCCAAAGTAAAATTTAGTATATGAGGATGTAGTTTTATGTGTAATGTACCCATGATTGTTGGACATATACTACTAGGTAGGCCATGGCAATTTGATAAAGATGCTACTCATTTCGGTCAAGAAAATAGTATTGTTTTCAGGTTTAAAGGGAAGAAGGTTAAGCTGGAACCATTATCTCCTAAAGAGGTTTACAAAGACCAATTACAAATGCAACAAAGGAGAGAAGCCGAAAAGCTCAAGGAAAAAGCAAGTATGGCACCAACGGCTTCACCATCCTTTCAAGAAAGTAAGAATGAGGTTGCTGATCAAGGTAAGATTTCTAAGACTCATATTGGGTGGAAAGACCAAGGAAAAACCGAAAGAGAGGGGAAAGAAAGTGGCAAACCCAAGAGCTTGGAGAAGGAAAGGAAATCCAAAGGTTTGCGCCAATCCAAGGGGGAAAAAGAAAAAGAAAGAAAAGAAAGGTTAAGTAGCAATTTTTATTTGAGTTTAGGGGATATTAATAAGGTTATTGAGTGTAAGAAACCTTTGCTGGTCATGATTTATAAAGAAAATTATTTTAATGATCAAACTAACTTTGAAGAACTTGAATTGCCAAGTTAAATGATTTCTCTTTTGAAGGAATTTGGAGTTGTCTTACCAAATGAGATTCCAAGTGGACTACCACCCATTCGAGGGATAGAACATCAAATTGACTTTGTTCCAGGGGCTGCCATACCAAATAGACCAGCTTATAGGAGCAATCCGGAAGAAACAAAGGAACTGCAAAAACAGGTAAGTGATTTGCTTGATAAAGGATACATTCGTGAGAGTTTAAGTCCATGTGCTGTTCCTGTTTTGTTGGTACCTAAAAAGGATGGTTCTTGGAGAATGTGTGTTGATTGTAGGGCTATAAATAACATCACCATTAAATATAGACATCCCATTCCTAGATTAGATGATATGCTTGATGAGTTGCATGGTGCTTGCATGTTTACAAAAATTGATCTTAGGAGTGGTTATCATCAAATTAGGATGAAAGAAGGTGATGAATGGAAAACCGCATTCAAAACTAAATATGGGCTGTATGAATGGTTAGTTATGCCTTTTGGATTATCCAATGCACCTAGTACTTTCATGAGGCTCATGAATCATGTAATGCGTCCATTTATTGGTAAATTTGTGGTTGTTTATTTTGATGACATTCTAATATATAGCCGAAATTTGGATGACCATGTGGATCAACTTAGGCAAGTTCTTAGAAAGGAAAGATTGTTTGCTAACATTAAAAAATATGAATTTTGCAAAGATGAGCTTGTGTTTCTAGGATTTGTAGTAAGTGCTGCAGGAATCAAAGTTGACCAAGCTAAGGTGAAGGCAATTCAAGAGTGGCCGGTTCCTATTTCTATCACCCAAGTGAGGAGCTTTCATGGCTTGGCAAGCTTTTATAGAAGATTTGTCAAGGATTTTAGTACCATAGCAGAACCATTGAATGAAGTTGTCAAGAAAAATGTCGGCTTCAAATGGGGGGGGAGTACAAGAAAAATCTTTTAATTTGTTGAAAGAAAAATTGTGTAATGCACCTTTGTTAGTTTTGCCAAATTTTTTTAAGACTTTTGAAATTGAGTGTGATGCTTCGGGTGTAGGTATTGGAGCTGTCTTAATGCAAGAAGGAAGACCCATAGCCTACTTTAGTGAAAAATTAAATGGAGCTGCCCTAAACTACTTGACTTATGACAAGGAAATGTATGCTTTGGTGAGGGCTTTGGAGACGTGGTAGTATTATCTCATGCCAAAGGAGTTTGTGATTCATACGGATCATGAGTCTTTGAAGCATATCAAGGTCAAGGAAAGCTCAAGCGAAGGCATGCCAAGTGGATTGAATTTATTGAAACCTTTTCCTATGTGATCCGCTACAAAAAAGGTAAAGAAAATGTGGTTGCCGATGCATTATCCCGAAGGTATGTACTCTTTTCTACCTTAGATGCTAGATTGCTTGGATTTGAACAATTGAAAGAACTTTATGAGCATGATAGTGACTTTGGAGAAATTTTTAGAACCTGTTTGAAACATGGATTTAATAAATTTTACATATGTGAGGGATATTTGTTTAAGGAAAACAAACTTTGTGTGCCTAATTGTAGTATTAGGGAATTATTGGTCCGGGAAGGACATGGGGGTGGTTTAATGGGTCATTTTGGTGTTTTAAAAACTTTATCCTTGCTGCAAGAACATTTTTATTGGCCTAACATGAGGAGAGATATTGAGAGAATTTGTGAAAGATGTTTGAAGTGCCGAAAAACAAAATCAACATTGAAGCCGCATGGATTGTATAAGCCTTTGCTGATTCCTACCTATCCTTGGTAGATTTGTCTATGGATTTTATTCTTGGGTTGCCTAGGTCAAGGACAGGTAAGGATTCAATATTTGTTGTAGTAGATAGGTTTTCTAAGATGGCACATTTTATTGCATGTAACAAAACTGATGAGGCATCCAATATTGCTAATTTATTTTTCAAGGAAATTGTGAGATTGCATGGAATGCCAAGAACTATTGTTTCGGATAGGGATGCTAAGTTTTTAAGCTATTTTTGGAAAACTTTGTGGGCTAAATTAGGTACTAAGCTTTTATTTTCAATTACTTATCATCCACAAACTGATGGACAAACCGAAGTAGTAAATAGAACCTTGTCTGCATTGTTAAGAGCATTAATTAGTAGAAATTTAAGAACTTAGGAAGAATGTTTGCCCATGTTGAATTTGCATATAATAGGTCTTTACATTCAGAAACTAAATTTACTCCATTTGAAATTGTTTATGGTTTTAATCCTTTGACTCCATTAGATTAAACACCTTTACCTTTAAGTGAGCGTGCTAATCTAGATGGAAAACAAAAAGCTGAATTTGTAAAGCAGATTCATAAGAAGACACGAGCAAACATTGAGAGGAGGACCGAGCAATATGCAAAGGTGGCTAATCAAGGCCGAAAATCAATGGTGTTTGAACCTGGAGATTGGGTGTGGCTGCATTTAAGGAAAGAAAGGTTTCCTCAACAAAGGAAATCCAAACTCATGCCGAGGGGCGATGGACCTTTTCAAGTTTTGGAGAGGATAAATGACAATGCCTACAAACTTGATTTACCGGGTGAGTATAGTGTTAGTGCCACCTTTAATGTTGTTGATTTATCTCCTTTTGCTGCAGGTGATAACTTCGATTTGAGGACAAATCCTTTTCAAGAGGAGGGGAATGATGCGAACCCGCCCGAGCTCACACCACCGACAACTCGCTGGGGTACTGATCCGATACGGATGAAGTCTGGATCGATCACTAGGGCTCAAGCTAAGAGGTTTAAGGACAACCTTGCTGCCTTTATCCAGAGAGTAATTCATTCTCAAAAGGGCTTGTCCATACTTGAAGATAAAAGACCTGTTTTAAGTATCCAGGTGGTGGAGGCTGATACATCGGATACTTATACATCGGACGTTTTATATCGGACACCCTTGCCTCGGACATCGGAGCCTTGCCTCGGGCATCTGATCTCGGACTTCGGACATTGGAAGTAACTTAGCTCGGACAGACATCAGTTAGCTCGGCCAGACATAACTTAGCTCGGACAGTCATTAGTTAGCTCGGCCAGAGACAAGTTAGTTCGGACAGACATCGGTTAGCTCGGATAGGCCATAAGTTAGCTCGGACATCAGGTAGATATAAGTTAGCTCGGTTGAAGACATAATTCCGCCTAGATGTCAAAGTCAACTCGTTACCTAATTTGCAATTGGCTTTATTTCTTTTTGGGTTTTTGTTTATTTATTTTCTGGACAAATAACTTTAGGAAGGTTTTTATTTTATTGTAAATTAATTAATTCCTAATTTAATATAAAGGAATTAATTAATCAAACTTAGATTAGGAAAGGAAGTATAGTTGCGGCCAACTAGGTTTCTTTATGTGTGTGGCCGGTTTTTTTAAGGGTTTTTAGGGTTTATTTTGTTTCTTTCAAAGCCTATTTAATGGCTTATTTTTCAATAAGAAGACAACTTTGATTTAATTGAGAAAATACTTGTGAGATTAATTATCTATTTGTTCTTTGAGAACACCTAAAACACCATTAGAGAATTGGTTGTTTTAGCTTGACTTATCAATAGGTTTTCCATCCCCTATTGTGGCGTCTACATTATACCAAGTTTTCTAACCACAGGTTGGTTAGGGGTTGAGGTCCATTCCATTAGAACTTGAACTTAATTAAAGATCCGGGCTAATATAATACAGGTTTAGGAGCAGGTTGTCCTAGGTTCGTATCAAGGTTAAGGTTGCATCTATCTCATACATGTTCAGCATCTTTAAAAAAAAAAAAAATCATTACTATTTAAATTAGGATTTCCTTGTTTTACCGTATTTTTGCTTCCTAGTTTTTTGGTTGCTTTTCATCATTGTTCTTGTTAATTTTGGTTTCTATTGATTATTATTTGCTATTTTGTCTTAAATATTTGCATTCATATATTCCCAAAAAAAAAAAACTGCACATTTATATTTTTGTTTTGGAGTTCACGGGTTTGGTGATTATTTGGTGTTGGAATTGCAATTTTGGTGTTGATCCTTGGTACTGCAGTTGTCTTATGTTCTGTGAGTTAAAAAAAAAAAAAAAAGAGGAAAAATCGGTTTGTTGAATTTGGTGTTGAAATTTATTGCTGGAAATTTTTTGGAATTGCTGATTTGTTGATTATTTATTCAATATTTGGATTTGTTGGAGAATTATTTTTGTTGCTAGATATTTGAATTTTGGGTGCTTAAATTATTTGGATTAAAATTAGTTAAAGGATTTGATACAAAACCTAGGATTACAAGAACAACAACCAACACTATTCTTTAATTTTGTTCGAATTGATTCTTGTTCGTGTTTGAAATTCTTTTTCCAAATTTTTATTCTTGAATCCTTAATTTCTTACCATCTGTTTCAGTTCTTATTGATTCCAAAATTTCCCTTGTTAATTTGCCTTATTTTGCCTAGAAAAGCCGAAAATTAGGTTTTGTTAATTCACTGGTATTGTTTGCTTATTGCTACTGTTTTGTTAATAAGTTTAATTAAAACATACTTGTGATCTAATTGCTATTTTTTGGGTATTTTAATTAGAACTTTGAAATAATTCTTTTAGTGAAAAAAGGCAAGAGTATGTGAGCTTAAAGGAGGGTAAAAGTCGAAATTAGTGTGAAAACACGAGTGTCGAGACCTTGATTGAGTGAAACACGTGAGGGAGTGATTTGTTGAGGAAAGGATATCCACCATTAAGAATTAATGAAGAAGAATCCGTAGGATTTCCTGGTGATTCCCGAGCTACAGGGAGTGGTGAGCAAACGGACATGAGGGCTGTCTTGGAACAATTACAGCAGATGAATGCTCAATTTGATTACATAAATCAAAGGATGGACATAATAGAAACACCTCATGGTGGACCAAATTTGAGATAAGAGTTCCATGTAGCTCGAGGTCGAGGTCGAGGATGTTGAAGTGTGGCAATTTTGCCACTTGATGGTGCATGTCACCAGCTAGCATGCACACCTTGGTATCAACTTCTTTCCTTTTATGAGTTTATATTTTTTGTATGTTTTTAATTGATGCAAGGTATATTTTTATAATGTTTTTTACCTAAGTTATGTATGCAAAAGCATAGGCAAAACTATGCACAAAAGAGTAGGAACGTTATGCTTGAAATGCCTACGGTGCTGGATTCATAATTTCCAGCAACATAGGTCCACTGTTTATCTTATATCTCAGGTTGAAAATCGAGTTTTAGCCTGAAATTTTGAGGGATGTCTACAGACATATATAGAAGACTATGGTTCAAATTTCAGGTCAAAATGACATGGGAAAGCCCATTTCTATTTCAAACAGATTGCTGTATCTGATGGGCCCAGTATGCAGAGTATGGGTTAGTTTTGGAGCTGTTTGGCCCATGATCCGGTTCCAGAACTTTCCTAGCTCTTGGAAGAATATTTATTGATGACCAAGGATACTTCAAACCAAGTTTCATAAGTAGATACAAAAGGGAACTAAGTAGGTGAAGCTAGTTTGCTTGTTTACCCAAACTAGTTAAACAATAAGAACTTAGTTCAAACCATGTGCCACTTTTTACTATATTTGGAATAGACATATTGCAGCTGGTTTTTACCTCTTTTGTGTATGAAAAGTTAGGTTTTGACCATTTTACTTTTTAAATTTCAAATACTTTACTCATTTTGTAAGCTCACATGCTTGGTATGTGTGCACTAGTTGTAATTTCAAGCTTATATTGTTAAATGAATGAGATGGCTATACATGTAAGCCTCATTTTCAAAAACCAACGTGGTCCCCTTCTTCTCATCTCTTCTTCAACATCTTAGAACACTCTAGGAACCCTAAAAACCAGAAAACACCATAACCAAAACCTAAAACCACAACTCACACATAACCATTCCCAAGAGCATCACCAAAAGCTTGCTTGTTGCTAACACTTCAAGCTAGTTTGCTCTTGGTCATATCTTCTCACCCCAACAGAGGAGGTCGTGGATGACTCAGAGAGGAGTTTGAAGAGGAAAATTTTGGAGATGATTTCGAGGAAGGAATGGATGAGACACTTGCTGTCCAAGAGAGGCTAGGCCATGGGAGGCACAGGAGAGAGGAAGTAGATGATGATCTTGGCAATATCAAGGTAAACATTCCACCTCATGGGAAAAATTGACCCGGAGGTTTACTCGGAATGGGAGGAACGAATGGAGATGATTTTTGATTGTCACAACTATTTAGAGGCCAAGAAAGTTAGGTTGGCGGCAATGGAGTTTGGACATTGTGCACTCCAGTGGTGGACTAAAAAACAAAACACCTAAAGGAGAGTATGTGATGACTTGATCATTACATGGTGACAAATGAAAGGAACCATGAGGAAGCAATTTGTACCATCACACTATCATAGGTTGCTGCATCAAAGGCTTCAATCTTTATCTCAAGGAAATAGGTCCATGGAAGATTATTACAAGGAGTTGGAGATTCTTATGATGAGGTTAAGCATGAATGAAGATAGAGAAGCAACCATGGTAAGGTTTCTTGGTGGTTTGAATCGTGAAATAGCCAATCAACTAGAGTTGCAACAATATGTGAATTGGAGGAGATGTTGCATGTGGCTATTAAATTAGAGCATCAATTCAAGAGAAGGGGTGTGAACTCATGGTTTGGAGGGGTTACAAATAGCAGGAGGTCAAATCCAAGTGCTTGGAGAAGTAATCCCATCTATGATTCAAAGCCAATACCGAAACTAGGTGAAGAAAGCTTCAATCGGCTAAAAAGGGAAGCCAAGGCCGAATCTATCCAAGCACCAAGGAATGAAGGTAAATCTGATCCCAAACCTTCTAGAACTCGTGATGTTATGTATTTTAAGTGCCAGGGAAGAGGACACATTGCTAGTCAATGCCCGAATAGGAGGATCATGGTGCTGAAAAGTAATGGCGAATTAGAATCCGAAAGTGAAGAAAGTGATGCTGAAACCGAAATTGATGGTGAAGAAGTTGAAGATGATGGGCATGACGAATCCAAACCTCTCAAGGCATCTAGGGCTGATTTGAGTTTATAGCAAGGAGGGTTCTAATCATGTACAAAGATGAGGAACAAATTCAAAGAGAAAACATCTTCCACACTTGATGTGAAATCCAAGGTAAGATTTGTAGTATGATTATTGATAGTGGAACTTGTACAAATGTAATTAGTAACATTGTGGTTAATAAAGTAGGCTTAACAACTATTAAACATCCAGAACCTTGTAGATTACAATGGCTTAATGATAGTTGTAAGATGAAAGTGAATAAATAAGCCAAAGTAAAATTTTGTATAGATAACTATGTGGATGTCGTTTTGTGTGATTTATGCGAATCCGTCCGAACCCGCACATCCGACAACCCGTTGGGGTGCTGACCTGATATGGATGAAGACCAGGCCGATTACTAGGGCCCAAGCTAAGAGGTTTAAGGAAAACCTTATGGCCTTTATCCAGGGGGTAATTCATTCTCAAAAGGGCTTATCCATACCCAAAGATACAAGACCTATTTTGAGCTTACAAGTAGTGAAAGCCGATACGGACCCGAGTAGAGGTTTTGGTGCATTTATGGATTCTGGCCCACGGGAAATGGGTTCAAATATTCTTGAATTCACTTGATATCACTAATAATTCATGGGAAGTGGTCAAGACCAAAGCTTTGCTGGTCATTTAAGTGGTGTGCGCATGAGAGAGAAAATGGCTGGTTTTTATTGTATTATTTGCTGGCTTTACTGTATTTTGCTGAGTTGGATTTTTCTCTTTCCTCCAAGCAAAGGCAATGTGTGGGACTCCATAATAATCTTATTTGGCATCCTACAAAGCATATAGAAGCTGATTTGGAGCTCAAATTGGTCAAAGATAGGTCAAAGTCAACTTAGTTTAAAAGCTAGTATTCTAGTTTCCTAATTTGATTTCTACTTTTTGTTTTAGGAAATTACCTTTACTTTTGGTTTTTATTTATTTATTTGCTGGAAAAATAAGTTTAGGAAAGTTATTATTTTATTATTTTCATTGTAAATTAATTAATTCCTGATTCAAAATAAGGAAATTAATTAATCCAAATTAGATTAGGAAAGGGTGTGAAATTAGGTAATTTCCTAATTGGATTCTATGTTAGCTGAATTTTCTAATCCTTTTAGGGTTTTATTTTGTTCATTCAAAGCCTATTTAAAGGCTTATTTTCAATGAGAAATCAAGCTTGAATTATATATAGAAAATTATTTGTGAGATTGAACCCTCGTTGTTCTTTTGAACACCTAAAACACCATTAGTGAATGAGTGTTTTAGTTTGACTTATCAATAGGCCTTCCATCACCTATTGTGGCTTCTTCATTATATACCAAGGTTTCTAATCACAAGTTGGTTACGAGTCAAGGTGACCATTAGAACTTGAACATAATTAGATCTGGGCTAATATAATATGGGTTTAGGCGCAGGTCGTCCTAGGTTCGTATCAATGATGTTGTGCATATGCATGCTGAACATATTCTATTAGGTAGACCATGGAAATTTGATAAAGATGCTACTCATTATGGTTGAGAGAATTGTATTGTTTTTAGATTTAAATGGTAAAAAGGTCAAGCTGGAGCCATTGACCTCGAAGGAGTTTTTTAGAGACTAACTACAAATGCAACAAAGGAGGGAAGCCGAAAGGCTTAAAGAGAAGGCTAGTATGGCACTAATGGTTCCACCATTCATTCAAAGAGGGGAAAGGTGAGCTTGCTGTCCAAGGTAAGTCCTCTAAAACCTAGGTTGAGGGGAAAAATTTTGACAAATCCGAGAGTGAGAAACTTGGAGGAAAAGTCGAGAGTGATGCAAAATTCAATAAAACCATGAGTGAGAAAGGAAAAGAAAGAAAAGAAAGGAAAAATAAAAATTTTTATTTGAGTTTTGGGAATGTTAATAAAGCCATCTTGATTAAGAAACCATTGCTGGTCATGAATTATAAAGATGCTCATTTAAAAATGTTTTTGTTGTATAGAAATTTCTTTACCTTGTTGAGAGCTTCACATTGTGGAAATTTGAAAATTAGGAAGAGATTTGTTGCTAACTTTAAAAGGTGTAATTTTTTGCCATCATGAGCATGTATTTCTAGATTTTTTTGTGATAGTGTTTGACCCAGGAGATTTGGTTTGGTTGCACTCACGAAAGGAGAGGTTTCCAAAACAAAGAAAGTCAAAGCTTATGTCGTGTGTGGGTGGACCTTTTCAATTTTTGGAGCGGATTAACGAGAATGCCTACAAACTTGATTTAACTGGTAAGTACAATGTTAGGGCCACATTTAAAGTTGTTGATTTATCTCTTTTTGCTGCAGATGATGATTTTGATTTGAGGGCAAATCCTTTTCAAGAGGAGGGGAATGATGTGAATCTGCCTGAACCTGCACAACCGACAACCTGCTGGGGTGCCGACCTGATACGGATGAAGACCGGGCTGATTACTAGGGCTCAAGCTAAGAGGTTTAGGGACTTAATGCCTTTATCTAGGGAGTAATTCATTCTTAAGAGGGCTTGTCCATACCCGAAGAGCCAAAACCTGTTTTGATCATACAAGTGGTGGAAGTCGATACGGACCTGAATAGCGGTTTTGGTGCATTTATGGATTCCGGGCAGCGGGAATTGTGGTTAAATATTCTTGAATTCACTTGATATCACTAAGAAGTCATGGGAAATGGTCAAGACCAAAGCTTTGCTGCTCATTTAAGTGGCGTGCGCATGAGGGAGAAATTGGCCGGTTTTTGCTGTATTATTTGCTGGCTTTACTGTATTTTATTGAGTTGGCTTTTTCTCTTTCCTCCAAGCAAGGGAAATGTGTGGGACTCCATAATAATCTATTTGGCATCCTACAAAGCATATGAAAGCTGATTTGGAGCTTAAATTGATCAAAGATTGGTCAAAGTCAACTTAGTCAAAAAGATAGTATTTTACTTTACTAATTTGATTTCTACTTTTTATTTTAGGAAATGACCTTTACTTTTGGTTTTTATTTATTCATTTTCTGGAAAAATAAGTTTAGGAAAGTTATTATTTTATTATTTTCATTGTAAATTAATTAATTCCTAATTCAAAATAAAGGAATTAATTAATACAAATTAGATTAGGAAAGGAGGTGAATTTCGGCCATAATAGGAATCTTCACTGCATGGCCAGTTTTACCTATTGTGAGATTGAATTTCTCTTTGTTCTTTTGAACACCTAAAACACCATTAGTGAATGAGTGTTTTAGTTTGAGTTATCAATAGGAAATCCATCACCTATTGTGGCATCTTCATTATACCAAGGTTTCTAATCACAGATTGGTTAGAAGTCAAGGTGACCATTAGAACTTGAACATAATTAGATTAGGTCGTGCTAGGTTTGTATCATGTTTCCTCTTGAAAATAATTTGGATCTTCTTTGGATAGAAAATCTCTCTTTGTGCATATGCAACCATACCCATTCACTAGGTTCAAACACCACATGCTTGTGGCCCTTATTAACTTGCTTAGCATATTGTTCAGTCATCATTTCAATGTTTACATGGGCCTTTTCATGTAGTTGCTTCACAAATTCTGCTTTCCTTTTACCATCTAAATTTATACGTTCCCTTAAAGGTGAAGGAGTTAAATCCAAAGGAGTTAAAGGATTAAAACCATAGGCAATTTCAAATGGTGAATATTTTGTGGCAAAATGCATCGTCCTATGATATGCAAATTTTACATGTTGCAAACATTCTTCATAAGTTCTTATGTTTCTACTAATTAATGCCCTTAATAATGTTGACAAAGTCCTATTAACTACCTCAATTTGACCATCCGTTTGAGGATTACAAGTAGTAGAAATCTGTTTGAGGATGACAAGTAGTAGAAAATAATAGTTTAGTCCCTAACTTTGCCTACAAAGTCTTCCAAAAATAACTTAAAAAGTTGGCATCTTTATTAAAAACAAAAGTTTTAGGCATTCCATGTAATCTAACAACTTCTCTAAAGAATAAATAAGAAATATGATATGCATCATTTGTTTTATTGCATGCAATGAAATATGCCATTTTAGAAAATCTATCTACAACAACAAAGATAGGATCCTTACCTCTTTTAATCCTTGGAAATCCCCAAACAAAATCTATAGAAAGGTCCACTCAAGGTGTTTTAGGAATCGGCAATGGCATGTAGAACCCATGGGATGCATTTTTTATTTGACTTGCCCACACTTAATACACCTCTCACAAACTCTTTCTACATCCGTTTTCATGTGTGATCAATAAAAGTTCTCTTTTAATACATCTAAAGTCGTAGCCACTCCAAAATGACCCATTAAACCTTCATCATATAACTCTTTAACTAATAGGTCATGCATAAAACAACTAGGTATGCAAAGCCTATTTCCCCTAAATAAGAACCCATTAAACATATAAAATTCATTTACAAAGAGTTTCTCACATATTTTGAAAATCTCTTAAAGTCACTATCTAAAACATGCAATTTTTTTATTTGCATAGAACCCAATATTTTACAATAAAGAGTAGAAAATAAGGCATACTTTCTTGATAAAGTATCAGCTACAATATTTTCATTACCTTTTTTGTAGTGAATAATATATGGCAAAGTTTCAATGTAATCTACCCAAGCAACATGTCTTTGGCTTAACTTGTTTTTGCCTTTGATGTGTCTCAACGATTCATGATTTGAGTGAATCATAAATTCTTTAGGCCATAGGTAATGATGCCATGTTTCTATGCTTTAACCAATGCACATAACTCTTTTTCATATGTTGGATAATTTAATGTGCTCCACTAAACTTCTCATTGAAATATACAATTGGTCTTCTGTAACAGTCCAGTCCACCTGTATAAGATATTGTCTGCTTTGGGACCCTCCCGCATGGTTTTAAAAGGCCCCTCAAGGGAAAAGTATCCACACCCTCTTATAAGGCATGCTTTGTTCCCCTTTCCAACCGATGTGGGATCTCACAATCCACCTCCCTTAGGGCCCACCGTCCTCACTGGCACACCAATCTAGGTACTGGCTCTGATACCAACTATAACAGCCCAGTCCACCTGCATGAGATATTGTCCACTTTGGGCCCTGTCCGCACGGTTTTAAAAGCCCTCTCAAGGGAAAGGTATCCACACCCTCTTATAAGGCATGCTTCGTTCTCCTTTCCAACCAATGTGGGATCTCACATCTTCCTTTTTGCATCAAAATGGCTCCAATACCTATTCTTGAGGCATCATATTCAATTTCAAAAGTTTTAGCAATATTGGGCAAAATAAGTAAAGTTGCATTTGATAACTTATCCTTGAGCAGTTGAAATGCTAATTCTTCTTTAGCTCCCCATTTGAATGTTTGGTTCTTCTTAATCACTTTAGTAAAGGGGGCAGCAATGGTGCTGAAATTCTTGACAAACGTCCTATAAAAGCTTGCTAAACCATAAAAACTCCTTACTTGACTAACTTTGTAGGTATTGGCCAATCTTTAATTGCTTTTACTTTATCTTAATCAATAGAAATACCATTAGAAATTAATAACAAAACTTAAGAAAATCAACTCATCTAACGTGTAATACATGCTCATCTAAATTCTTGCTATAAATTAAAATATATCATCAAAGTAAACTACAACAAACTTACCAATAAAAGCATGCAAAACATGGTTCATCAATCTCATAAAGGTTCTAGGTCATTAGCTAAACGATATAACCACCCATTCATAAAGACCATGCTTTGTTTTGAAAGTAGTTTTCCATTCATTACCTACTTTCATGCTAATTTGATGACAACCACTTTTTAAATCAATTTAAAAAAAATGTAAGAGCCATGTAATTCATCCAACATATCATTTAACCTAAGAATAGGATTATGGTACTTTACCATTATATTGTTGATGGTGCGACAATCTACACATAGTCTCCAAGTTCCATCCTTCTTAGGCACCAACAACACAAGAATAACACATAGACTCATACTTACACTGACATACCCTTTTTTTAGAAGTTATTTACTTGCCTTTGAAGCTCCTTGTCTCCTTGGGATTAATTCTATAGGCAGGTCGATTTAGAATGAAGCTCTGGGTACAAAATCAATTTGATATTCTATTCCCCTAAGTGGCAGCAATCCAGGTGGCATCTCGTCAAGAAAAACATCCTTGAACTCCTGCAATAAAGACATAACAGTGCTATGCAAAATAGGATCATCAGGGTTAGCCAAATAATGTGAATAAGCTTATTTATACATAAGTACCACTATAGGATTTTTACACATGAAAGCTTTTTTTATATTTCTCTGTTTTGTATATATGCATTTTTTTTTCTCTCGTTGGCCTTTTGCTCTCTTTTATCTTTATTTTCTTTACTCTTGACCTCATTTTCTTTTTCTTTATCAAATAACTGTTTTAACTTTACTTGATCTTTAAAAACCTCCTTTGGTATAAGCGGCTTTAGTGTGATGTTTTGGTCCTTGTGGGTGAATGTGATCCTATTGGTGCATCCATGGTGTGTGGTGTCCTTGTCAAATTTCCACGATGATCTAAAAGCGTATGCCCAACTCGGATTGGCACTACATCACATAGGACTTCATCTTCATATCATGCAATTCGAATACGGACCTTAACTTGCTTAGTCACCTTCGTCTTTCCACTATCACTCAACCATTAAGCTTATAGGGCTCGGGATGCTTATTGGTCAGCAAACCAAACCTTTCAACCATATAAATGCTAGCAACATTAGTACACGAACCACCACCAATGATTAGGCTACATACCTTATCATTAACCTAGCATCTAGTATGAAAATATATTATATTTTTGAGCTTCATCTTCATCTTTGTAAACTCTCAACATCCTCCTAGCAACATAGAACTCTCTAAGTGGTACAACCTCTCCCTCATCTACATCTTTAAGTGGTGGCATATCATCATAGTCGAATTCATCATCATCTATTTCGATGTCACCACTCTCTCTAATTACCATAACCCTCTTATTTGGTATTGGCTTGCAGTTTGACTCTTGCCTTGATGCTTAAAATATTTAATATCTTTATTTTGAGATGAGGTAGTTTCAGTTTTACCTTGCACCATGGGTTTGGTAGGTTCAAATTTGAGCTCGGATTTGGGCTTGGGAACCATCCTCTCCTTTTACATCTGAGGGAATTCGGTCTCCAAGTGTTAGGTTGAAAGGTTGATGACTATGCATTTCCCTTCCTCTTAAGTTACAGCTCAATTTTAATGGCTTTTTATACCATTTCATCGATCTCCATATAATGTTACAGCTCCACTCATTTTCTATCCCATGGTTTAACGCACTTAAAAGCCTATCCATCGTTGCCTCATGATCCTCCTCTACATTGGCGCGGATTATGGTGATCTCCATTTCCTTATAATAGTCCTCCACACGCTAGGTGCCTTGTGTAAGGTTCTACAACTTCTGGTGTATATCCTGATAGTAGTGGCTTGGGACAAGCTATTTTCTCATTATGACTTTCATCTCATTCCATGTTCCAATAGGATGTTCTCCGTTCCTCTTCCTATTTATGCATAATTGATTCCACCAAATAATAGCATAATCAGTAAACTTAGCAACTGCAAGCTTTACCTTTTGGGTTTCAGAGTAGGATCGACAATCAAAAACTAACTCCATCTTTTTTTCCCACTCCAAATATGTCTTGGGATCACTATTCCCTTGGATTGTAGGTGTCTTCATTTTTATTCCAGAAAATCATTATCTCCGCTCCTATCTCGATCTTGGTAGGATGTTGAAGTGCCAACTTCTTCATCCTTGAAGTTCTCTTCTTGGAATGTTTCAAAAGTCAGCCTTTATGGTGTGTACACCTTCCATCCTCCTCTTCCACGGCATGAGTTTGGCATTCTTGGGGCAGCTTTTGAAAGGAAATCTCCATTTGATCCATTCTATCATGCATTGGCTCTAATTCATGTTTTATTAATCTCTTAAGCTCCCCATCATCGCTTGCATCATGAATTTTGGATCAAAAGTATATTTGTCTTAACTATTTTCTTTACCAGACATAATTATGCAAAATTTGGTTAATGACAAGAAATATCCTCACTCACTCCCTCAAGTGTTTCACTTAAAAAAAAAAATTGAATTTTAAACCACTCGTGTTTTGCTCAAATATATGGTTTTTTCTATGATAAATTCTCTTGCCTTTTTCCACTGTAATTTATTCACTAAGTTCTTATTGAACTAGTTACAACAAACCAAACTTGCCAGCAACAATTTGGAAACCTAACAATTAATTCAAGAGTAGAAAGGAATATAGAACAACAAGATAGGCAAGAAAACAAAGAAAAGAATCAAAAGGAATAAAGAAAGAATATTGAGAATTTTTGAATTTGATAATAAGGAATTCTGCAAGTACTAATAATCAACTCTCAAAATCTTTGCTTCCTAAAAATTGAACTACAATAAATTAAATCAAACTATAAAAAACTAAATTTTTTTTTCAATTCTTTTTTTTTTTTTTTATCTAAGCTATGGAGGCAATAAATAAAGGCAATTAGAATGAAGAAAATGCTACTAGGGAAGGCAAAGTAAACAAGAGAAACCAAACTTTAGGTTTTTGTGGCACACATAAGAAAGAATGATTTTTATTTTATTTTTATTTTATGTAAGGTGCGCAAACACAAAAAGATTCAAAGATAGAGAGGAAAAAAGAAAAAGAACCAAGATGACAAAAGAAGACGAAAACACAAGGAGATTAGATGCAATGAAGAGTAAAAGAAAAAAAAAATAAAGATAACCAACTTGATTTTAAAATAAGCTCTGATACCAAATTGATAAACTTTTAACCCTAAAAGAATTAAGTATATAGGAAAATAACACGGAACGTCTAAAAAAAATAAGATTATAGGCGGAAAACCTTGACCCACTACCTATAAATAGAAAGGAACCTTGATATGTGAAGATGACAAAATTTGTTATGGAAAAACCAATTGATAAGTCTAAGAATGTCATAAGTAAAGCTTGATAAGTTCTAAAAAGTTTACAAAGAACAAAGAGAATAATTTTCTCACAATAACAATATTTCTCAAAATCAAGGTATGAATCTTATTTATGTATAAAACTATATATATAGGCTTAGAAAAATATAAAGAAACAATAAAATAGAGAAAAAAAAACTATATATGACTAAATTTGACCTAGGATAATGAATCTGGTCCTTATTTGATGTTAAATACATTACACCAACTTTTTCACCAAAATGGTATGTATCTTTTTCTCTATATGTCTCTCTCATTTGTCATTAATACATTATAGGTGTCTTTCTCTCTCTCCCTTATATCATCACAGTATCATATGCACGTGCTCTCCATGGTAGTTCCTACATGTGTGTCACATGGTTAAAGTAAGTTGACCATGGTTTGACCACCTTTAATAGTGATGTAAAGATTTTCTACCATTGAAAACAATTCTTGTACCAACCCGTTGAGTGCCTCCTTGAACCTTTTGGCTCGAGATCTTGTGATAGGTCCTTGAATAGACTTTAATGGATCTTTGTTCCTTTAGATAGCCCTAGTCATGTCCTTATCATTTATAAAAAAATTTAGTTATGAGTTGGATATTGGATTGTGAATTATTATGTATCATATTGTACTATAGATATGGATTTGTTGGATTATGATTACACACGCTTATTTGACCATACCCTACTTGATCATATGATTCTTGAGGCTGGATGGGAGGTCTCAGTCTATGACACCTATGGGATGCCGAGGGTCACATTAACAATTTCCCCCTCTCTCGAAAGTCAATTTGCACTAGTACATTAGTTGTGGTCATGCACTTTGTTATGGAAATGGTTATGATACACAATTATATTACTGATACACTATGGATACAACATATGTTTATATGTTTATATATAAGTACATATTTGATTGCCGATATTTATAAATTATGATTCGTAAAAAGTATTAATTATTTATGAGGTGATGAATATTATCTTATTTTGATTTTCTTATTCAATGGTTTACAAAATTGCTAAGCTTTAGGGATAAGCATGGGTTTTGTGAAAATTGTTTGTCAAAATAGGTGAACTTTGAAATAGTGAAACTGAGGTATTGAGAGAAAGGATTTTTAAGAATATTATTTATTTTCATAATATCTTACTTGTTCATTTGCTGACCTCGTCTTGTAGTTTTGTATATTAAATTGTTATTGTTGCATATTATGTCTTTGCACCATTTCATTATAACTTTCATATATTTTGTTGTATCGCATTTTGCATTTTTGCTGTTGATATATTATCTCTTCTGCTTTCGTATGATATTACTATTTATTTTTGTTTTATTTATTTTTGGACTTATTTACCCCTTTTAATATGCTGTGGTGTATTGACCTAATATGAATGTATATTTTTATTTTTCTTTCTCTTTAGTTGGAATCCTTTATGGATATGACTTTTATGTCAGAATCTCTATTAAAACCGTTTATTTTTCTCTATCATAATATTGGGTTATATCTAATTTATGCGAGGTTCCATTGAACTGTTGGTACCAATTTAGTGGGGTTTTCTTAAATGACTATTTTTGGTGCCTGAAAAAGGTACTAAGAGTGGTCTTGTCAACTTGGTACCAATATATTAAGTTTTGTTGATTCTTCTAGACCTACACTGTTATATGCATCATAGCTTTCGATATTGTTCCACTTCCTAAACACTGTCTGATTCCTTTCCATAATTTGGATGAATATCATATTGAGTTGAATTTGTCTTTTATATCTAGATTCGAAGATGCATTCCTGATGTGGTAGACCTAGACGTTAGTAGGAGATAGAAGAGGGTATAGGTGAGGCCAACTTAGGGGTTAAGCACATAGAGTGATTGGTTGAGGCTATAGCATGGGATATGTGTACTAACCTTTTGGGCCCACAATAAAGCAGGCTAGAGAGTTAGGTTTGGTGAAATTTGGGGGCACCACTAATCCATTAGCAGCATTCTGGTTAGCTATGGTTAAGAAGATTTTGAAGGAGGGCATGCAGTGTTCTGATGAAGACAAGGTTAAGATCGCTGGTTTTTTTTTGGGAGGATGATGCTTGCACTTGGTAGGTTGGTGAGCGAGTAGTATAGGGATCACACCTAAGGGCAATTCATGAAAGCCTTTGATGCCAAGTTCTGTCATAAGGCCTACAGGGAGTTCAAAAGATTGGAGTGTGAGAGATTGATTGTTTAGGCAGCTATCACAATTTGGCTTTTTCATGATTTTTTATGACACCGTAAAGAAGCGTATATTCTTAAATGAATTGAGTAAGCACATTGGTACAAATATCATAGGAACTCACCATCCTACCTACCAAGCTTTGCACGAGCTAGCCTTTCAGTTTAAGGCATATATAGAGATGTATAGGCCTCGACAATGACCTGTGGAGTGTACATCTTTAGGCGCTCCTAGTCAAGGGTCATTTAAGAGAGGCAGTTTCAGCTCTAAGGCATCGACAGAGATGGTTTTAGAGGAGGTAGACATAATGCCAGTGGTAGTGGATTCCATGGGGGGTACTTACAATCATAGTACTAGTTAGTGGTCTATTGGCAGCGGAAGTGGACTTCGATGTTTTGGTACTATAGTGGTTATTAGGGAAATTAATATAGTCGGCCACCTTGTTCACTTTGTAGTTTTTGTGGTAGATTTCATACAGGGGTGTGCTAGAATGGTAAATGGTGTTTCTACTATGAACAACATGGTCATTTTAAAAAAGAATGTCCTTTTCAATTTGGAGGAGTTATGAGAGCTTCTGGGTTCAGCTATCCGCATCAGCAGATTAGACCTTATCAGCAGATTGAGTCCTATTAGTAGATTGATTCTAGCTATTTATAGTAGCAAGGTAGTGGTACTAGCATGTAGAATGCTCAAGCGAGGTATCTTAACTTTATTTTTTCTATTAATAGAGTACCGATAGCATTTAGAGGTTCTTGTAGTGGCAAATTAGGGCAACTACTGGGTAGAGGTAGAGTTTTTTTTCAATGATGCAGTAAGAAGCTCTAGCCACACCTGATGTGGTTATAGGTGTAACATCAATTCTTTGGATGACGCTCGCATTCTTATTGATCTTGGAGATATACATTCCTTTATATCATGTAGTTTAGTAGGATTGATGGGTAAAGATCCTATTCCTTTGGATTTGACCATTCCACACCAACAGGAGAGTCATTGTGGCCAACTCAGGTGTGGAAGGGGTATGTGATCACCATTGGTGACTCGGCAATGTGATATGAACCTAGGACGACCTGCGTCTAAACCCGTATTATATTAGTCCGGATCTAATTATGTTCAAGTTCTAATGGTCACCTTGACCCCTAACTAAGTTGTGATTAGAAACGTTGCTATATAATGAAGATGCCACAATAGGTGATGGAAGGCCTATTGATAAGTCAAACTAAAACACTCATTCACTAATGGTGTTTTAGGTGTTCAAAAGAACAAAGAGAGTTCAATCTCACAGATAATTTTCTGTATAAAAGTCAAGCATGATTTCTCATTGAAAATAAACCTTTAAATAGGCTTTGTATGAACAAAATAAAACTCTAAAAGGATTAGAAAATTTCAGCCAACATAGAATCCAATTAGGAAATTGCTTAATTTCACACTCTTTCCTAATCTAATTTAGATTAATCAATTTTCTTATTTTGAATTAGGAATTAATTAATTTACAATGAAAATAATAAAATAATAAATTTCCTAAACCTATTTGTCCAACAAATAAATAAATAAAAACCAAAAGTAAAGGTAAGTTCCTAAAAACAAAAAGTAGAAATCAAATTTGGAAACTTGAATACTAGCTTTTTGACTAAGTTGACTTTGATCAATCTTTGACCAATTTGAGCTCCAAATCAGCTTGTATATGCTTTTTAGGATGTCAAATAAGATTATTATGGGGTCCCATACGTTGCCCTTGCTTGGAGAAAAGAGAAAAAGCCAACTCAGCAAAATACAGTAAAGCCAGCAAATAATACAGCAAAAACAGGCCATTTTCTCTCTCATGCGCACACCACTTAAATGACAAGAAAAGCTTCTATCTTGATCCGTTCCCATGACTTATTAGTGATATCAAGTGAATTCAAGAAGATTTGAACCCATTTCCCGCTGGTCGAAATCCATAAATGCACCAAAACTACTACCCGGGTCCGTATCAACTTTCACCACTTGTATGCTCAAAACATGCCTTGTATCTCCAGGTATGGACAAGAACTCTTGAGAATGAATTAATTCCTAGATAAAGGCAGCAAGGTTTCCCTAAACATCTTAGCTTGAGTCCTAGTGATTGGCCCGGTCTTCATCCATATCGGATCAGCACTCCAGTGGGTTGTCGGTTGTGCGAGCACGGGTGGATTCGCATCACAATGGAAGCAAATTTTATTCTGCTAGAGCTTTTTGGGTCAGATGTTATTTTGGTGATGGACTAGCTTGTAGCCAATCGTGTTTTCGTGGATTCTTTCAGTAAGGAGGTCATGTTTAGGCGACTCGGGTAATCTGAGATTGCATTTCGTGGGGAGTGTAAGGTTTCTTTTTTAGGCTTGATTTCTGCTAGGGTTGCATGTTGTATCCTTTGAAAAAGGTGTAAGGGATTTTTTGACACACATGTTTAATACTCGAGCCAGTGAGGCGAGGCTTAAGGATATTCGTATAGTGTGGGACTTTTCAGATGTTCTTCCTAAGGATCTTCTTAAGGTTGCTTCTGTAGAAAGAGATAGACTTTGCTATTGATCTGGTTCCTATTACTAGTCCTATGTCATTGCTGCCATACTAGATGGCCCTAGTGGAGCTGAAAGAGTTAAAAATTTAGTTGTAAGAGTTAGTAGATAAGGGGTTTATGAGACCAAATGTTTATTCTTGGGGTGCAGTAGTTCCATTTATGAAGAAGAAAGATGACATTATGCAATGATTATGGGCATATGAATAAGATTACTCTATGCAAGCATATTGATGATTTGTTTAACTAACTACAGGATACTAAGTGTTTTCTAAGATTGACTTGAGGTGAGGATATCACTAGTGTTGAAAATATCGGTATCGATGGAAATATCGATAGAAATGCGAATATCTATGGAAATGTCAATGAAATCACGTAAATTGTAAATATTTAATTTAGAATACAAATTTTTATACATGAGATAATTAATATTATAAAAAACACAATAATTAGATTACAATAATAATAAAATAGTCTATAAATATTAAAAATTATTATAAATAAAAAAAATACAGTATTTGTTAATATAGAAAATTCAACAAATAATATAATAAAGAAATTATATTACAATCACACACGTTTCAAATAGATTTCCACTTGGAGATACCACAAATCATACATGTTTCATTTTAAATGGATGTTGCCTTTTTTACAAATAAATATATATAAATATATATTGTGGTTGTCACGTGCTGGTGTAGATACTGCATGTCGTGTTGAGTGGACTTCTGATGGTGAAAGATTTTTTTAAAGCTTAAATTTATTTTTAATTAGGTAGAAATTCATCTTTTTGCCAATTGAATTTATTATTACCCTGTTTGTGTGTGTGTATATATATATAGAGAGAGAGATAGACAGACAGATAGACATGAGATAGGAACACCTTCAGAACCTTTTCGTATTTGACCAGATCTACCGGTGACCGGCAAACAATACAACTTTCGATGCCATATTTCAGCATCTGCCATCTTTCAACAAAGAAGAACAATTTTTGGTTTATTATTTCTCTGTTTTTGTTTTTGTTTTCTCTCTTAATTATGTTCTTTAGAAACAAAGAAGGAAAGAGAGGCAATTATCAGTGACATTTCCTCCCCCCTCTACCGGTATCGATGCTCATCGAAATTTGATATTGTCGTCGACTTTTTCTTCACTGGGTATCACTAATTGAGAACTAAGGAATTTGATATTCCCATGACTACCTTTAGGACTCGATATGGACACTGAGTTCTTGGTGATGTCTTTTGGTTTGATCAATGCTCTTATAACATTCATGGACCTTATGAACAAGATTTTCATTCAAACTTGGATCGATTAGTCATAATCTTTATTGATGATATCTTAGTGTATTCTCAGAGTGATGAAAGGCATGATAAACATCTGAGTTTGGTGTTGTAGACCTTGAGGAAGCATAAGATGTATGCTAAGTTTAGTAAGTATGAGTTTTAGTTAGATAGATGGGTTTCCTTAGACATATTGTTTCTGCTGATGGCATTTATGTGGATCCTAAAAAGGTGTAAATGGTGTTGAAGTCGGACCAGCCCACTATAATGACTGAGGTACAAAGTTTCCTAGGTTCAATGGGGTATTATCACAGGTTCATTGAGGGGTTCTCTAAGATAGCAGGACCACTTCACTATCTAACCAGGAAAGGAGTTAAGGATTATGATTGTATCATTGACTACTGTCTTGGTAGGGTAATTATGTAGCCAATGCATCAAGTAGAAAGGCTATTGGTTCTTTGGCATTCATGTAGATAGTACAGCTTCCTTTGATAGTAGAGTTATGAAAGTTAGGAGTTGGGTTGATTATGGACCTATAAGGGGTTCGTTTATTTAGTTTTCGAGTTTGACTCATACTTATTGATTGTATTTATGCTATCGAATTTCATGATTTGTTTTTTATGAATTTGAGAGGCATGGTGGTAGAAGGTTCGACTATAGCTTTTACAATTAAAGATGATGTAGCTTTGGTTATGGTACTAGACTTTGCATTACTATAGATGAGGGACATAGGAGGGAGATTCTTGATAAGGCTCACAGCTTAGTATATGCCATGCATCCTGGTGGCACTAAGATGTATTGTACTTTACGAAAGTATTATTAGTAGCGAAGGATAAAGAAGGAGGTTAAAGATTATGTATCCAGATGTTTGGTATGTCAACAGGTTAAGGCAAAAAGGCAAAAGCCTTAAGAACTTTTGCAACCTTTGCCTATTCCATTATGAAACTGGGAGTATATTACTGTGGATTTCTTGCTTAAGCTTCTTTGTGCTCAGGTAAGTCACGGTGGTATTTGGGTGATTATTGATCGATTCACAAAGTTTGCACACTTTTTGCCGATTTGTGAGACTTGTACACTATAGGATTTGGCTAATCTTTACATGAAGGAGATTGTGAGTTTTCATGTAGTTCTTATATTTATTATCTTAGATAGGGACACACAATTCACATCTAGATTTTGGGAGAGTTTGCAACCAGCTTTGGATACTAAGTTAGTTTTAGTACTGTTTTCCACCCACAAATAGATGGGTAGTAAGAGAAGACTATACAGACTTTGGAGAATATGTTGAAGTCTTGTATATTGTAGTTTAAGGAGACTTAGGAGTCTCACTTACCTTTGGTAGAGTTCACCTACAACAGCAGTTATTATTCAAGCATTCGTATGGCACCTTTTGACGCTTTGTGTGGGAGGTAGTGTAGGGCTCCTATATGTTGGAATAAGGTTAGTGAATGTCTGCCCATAGGTTTTGACTATATGTAGTGGAGAGTCAATAAAGTCTAGATCATTGTGAGAGGTTGAAGGTAGCCTAAGAAAGATAGAAGAGTTATGCACATGTTAGAAGGAAAGACCTGGAGTTTAAGGTTGGAAATAAATTGTTCTTGAAGCTATCACCTTAGAAAGGAGTAATGCCATTTAGAAAGCAAAGGAAGTTGAGTCCAATGTAAGTATAAATTGGACCCCTCAAATGTTTTAAAGACTCAGCAAATTCAGTTGAAAGAGGACTTATCTTATGAGAAGTAGATGGTACAAATCCTTGACCATGGAGATTAGAAGCTTCGTACAAAGACCACGCCCTTATTGAAAATCTTATGGAGGAATGATGCAGTAAGGAGGCTACATGGGAGCCAAAAAATCATATGCAGAGTTAGCATCATCACCTTTTCCAACATGGAGGTATGAATTTTATGGATGAAGTTTTTTAAAGGGGTAGGTTGTGACGATTGATCTTAACATTAGAAATTAGATTTTTAAATTTTATTGTTTGACTGGGATTGACTGTTAGACTATGAATGGGCCCTAAGTTTGACTTTTTGTTGGTCAAAAATTTTAGTTTGACTGGTACACCATGTTGTAGAGCTAGTCGATATGGGTTTATAGATTGGTGGTACGCCTAATTCTGAGTTATGGTTAGAAAGTTATGATTTTGAGAAGTGTTTAAATAATAGTTTTTAGTTGGGTCCAAACTAATCTTGACTTTTATCATTCAGTGGACCCTAGGAATATATATATTGTTGGGGATGCACTCCATCATTAAACATATTAAAAATTCCAAAAACCCTCCCATACCCAACAGATCTTAATTGGACCCACTAGACCCATTTAGACGACAAATTGGTTTGTCGTTTTTTGACCTTCCTCCTACAATCACTCATCTACATTGTCAGGACTCGTCTAAGATTCCTCACCAGAACCCTAGACAAACCCTGATCCCAAGGAAACCCTACCGGACCTTCCACTAGAAAATCTGACAGAACCTCCCCTAAGGGTTAGACTTACCACAAATTCCCTGCACTGAAAACACACTTCTATATACACCACCTTATTCCTCCCACCTTACTACAATTTATTTCCACAATAATCAGCACTTCCATAAATTAAACAGGGAACTAATGTAGCATTTAATAAAATAGATCCAATATAGTATACAGAGCATCATAGGGTACAATTAAGTATGAAAGTTATACAACAAAGGATAGAAAAAAATATTACAAATAGAAATAAATGAAAAGAAAGAGAACTCCTCGAAAAACAACAGCAACAAAGGTCAAGCTCGTTCCGGACGAACGTCTATCAATCCTTGTACCTAGGGGAACAAATTTAAAAATATGAGAGGCTAATAATCTCAGTGAGTGACCCTATCTACTATACAATTATAATAGTAATAATAATCATAGTACACTTGATTAATTAAGAATAAATAAATAAATAGATAATAATTAATTTAAAATAATATTTTTTCTCAAAACCCTCACCATTCACTCCGTTGGAAATGTTCCTCTTTTTAAAATATTTTCGCAAAATCCAATCTTTTATGCCCCAAAACTCAAGGAATAATTAATTTAATAAATAATTAAATAATTCAAATACGAATAAAATAATTTAAAATACTTGCATTAAAGAAATACAACACAAAAGTGAAATTTAATACATAATTCGTAAAATTTGATTTAATAAATCAAAATAAATAGTGTCAAAAATATAATTTAAATAATTACAAACAATCATGTAAAATAAGTGGTAAAAAATATTATAAAATTCATTTTAAAGTATTCAACCAATCTATATAATAAAAATATGGCAAGATGCATTTTAAAAACATTGATTTAAAATAAATGACATAAAATATGAATAAATACATTTTAGAAAACACTAATTGGAAATAGGTGATAAAACAAATTAAATACATTTAATTGAAATATGACTTTAAAACTTTAGGATTTGAAATTTATATCTGAAAAATAATACTTGATGCATCATACTATATACTAGTAATGCCCTATGATACCCAGCGTCCCGAGCACTGTCTGGCGGGAGGTTAAAGAGAGAAACATGCATACAGTTGCTTCAGCGTCTCGACAGCACCACTGCTTAAACTGTCACCCCGGCCATGGAGGGGGACGGCTTATGTGCACTATATAAAACTTGCCTACCCTCGGTCCGATGGCAACTCACGAGAGATATTACAACTTACGTGCTCATCCACATTTACAGTACGGAATACCAGTACTGTATGAGTGCGTCTAAAACAAATAACCATATTATTTTAAAAATAACAATTTTTCCAAAACTCACCGTGGGAATTATATCACTTTTCAAATTCACATTCCCACATTTTTCTTTAATATCACCTGCATAAATCCATCGATAATATATAAGTTTTTCCATATCATAAAATCCACCAGATATATTTGAAGTGCATAAATATATATTTTGAAAGCACAATAACTTAAACCAATATTTCTCTTGAAATCTTTAAAATCAAATCATGCCAAAAATAATATTAAAACCACATGAAATTCATATATTCTTAAAATAATGTAAACGCATTTGTTATGTATTATAAAATCAACATCAAATTCAACAATAATTAATTAAAAACCTTAAACCATAATTCCTTTAAAATCCCAAATACATTTTTGGCAACAACATATATATTAAAACCATCATAAATCGGCATTGTAAACTTAAATGGAAATTTCTTCAAATATTAAACACATATTAAAATTCACATGAAAGCATTTCTAATTACACAATATTCCAACAATAAAATTTAACAATTATTAACAAAATCCCATATCCATAAAATTTTTGAAATCAAAATATTTCTTGATGCACAAATAATTATAATTCATTTAATTTTGGTATCAAAACTCCAAATATAAATTTACTAAATATTCAACACATAAAACATATTCTTCAAATAACCAATTAACACAAAATATATATTTTTTAATATCCCAAAATGATTTTGAAGGTGGGTCACTCACCTCGAGCATGAAATTAAACCAAGATCCTTCATAGGATCAATTCTACAATTCACACGTGTTCTGAAATGAAGCTTATGGAACGAGGATCACGGATTAAGGCTTATCTCTCGAAGATCGGACCCGTGGTGGTCGGAATCTCATCGGAAAGCTCTCGGAATTCAAGTTCTCGATTCTCTCAACCTGTCGTGAATTGGAGGAAACCGACCTCAAATTTGGGTTTAGGGAGGTCGAATTAGTGGGAAAGGATAGGTGGGGTGATTGGAAACTCACCGTAATTGGGTTTTCCGGTGAGCCACTGTGGTCACTGGAATCTGCCACCTTTGGCGGCGCATCCGACGGCCATTGGCCGTGAAACTTGGTGAAGTGGTAGATCTGGTGATGGGTAACTTAATGGGACCGGCGGTGAGGCAAATGGAGGTCTGATTTGGGAGATATCGGATAGAGAAGGAAATTGACCACTCACCGAAAAATGCCCCGATCCGGCCGTGTTGTGGACGATCTGGCTGTGATTTTTGGCTGGCCGGCCGGGTGGGTTTCAAGCTAGAGTGGCGCGTGTGGCTTAGAAATGACCAGACGATGGTCAATGGTGGTGGCCGGTGGTGGTGGCTTCTCTCCCTCTCGCTCTCTGTTTCTCTCTCTTCTCCCCCGGCCTACATGTGTTTTGGCCAAAATAAAAGCCATCCATGGATGACACTGTTCACTCACGAGATTGGCTGAAAACACGACACGTGACACACATTGTTCACTCAAGTCAAAATATATTAAAATATTACAGTATTCGGAAAACTTTGCAGGTCCATAACTTTCAAACCATTTGTCCAAATTAGGCGTGCCACTAGTCTATGAACTCATGTCGACGAGTACTTCACAATCATACATGAGTTAAAGCTCAATTTTACAAAAATAAAAAATCAACTCGGGCACCCTTGGATAGTTTGGACCTCAACTTGTTTTGCTCATAACTTTCAAATTGTACCTCTGTTTTCGACGTGCTACTAGTCTACGGACTCGGGTCGATGTGTACTCTACAACGGTGCCTCAGCCAACGCCAAATTCCATCCAAAACAAAAAGTCAAAATTTTGACCCTCTCGATCAATGGTCAACCTCGATCAACGTGCAAAAATTCTGATGTACTTTGGGATTGGGTGTTACATACATGCACTAGCCACTTAGCAAGGCTACTCCACCAGTGACAAAACCATAGAGTTTCAATTGAAACTCCAGTTGGACACGCCGAGATCGGGCTGGCGAAGTCGGTGGAAGCACTTAGGTCAAGTCATTGAAGTGTGGCCTTTTTTTGACCACTTCAACCCACCCCTTGCCTATATCCCCTATATTTTGGACCCTCTAAAATCATTCCCAGCCTTCAGTTTTCAAGATTCCCCACCATTTACACAACTTTCGGATCAAGATGAGTACACCATCATATTTCTCATCTCATGGAATTTTCGTCGATATAAAATTTGCAAAATTTCGAATGTCGTTTGATAATTTTTCCATTTTTGCATATATCAATTTGATAGAGAATAAAATTCAACTATATTTGGTTATAATTGGACATATTGGATTGTGTTTGGACACAATTGAACAAATTGGACAAAATTAAATTTGGATTAATGTAATGAGGTGTTAATGAGACCCAGTGGAAGGTTTAATTTCATTAAGTTGGCCTTTTTTTGGAAACCCCTAATTTTGGGCATTGGATAATCAGGGCTTACAGTATATTTGGACGGTTTGGTGTCCAATTTTAGAAATTTTAGAGTTATTAAAGTTATTTTGGGACATTGGTATGCACCTAATGTCTTTGGTTTAATTTTTGGAGTTTAAGAAATATTTTATTGGTATTTTAGGCATTATAATGGGTATTGGAGGCGATTCAGTAGAGAAGCTGGTTTGATTTATGGTCTACGAGTGAACTTTATTTTTAGAAATTGATAGGGAATTATGTGTTGATTAAATATAATATATAAATTACCTTATTATTATTATTATTTATGTAATTATTTGAATCATATGTTTTATTACATGCTATGAAATAATTATTTGATTTATCATATTATGGTATATTAAAAGGAATGGTTTGGCATTTGGCTATACGAGTATATATGCATTGATGTTGGTATTTATGAGAATATTTTGATACATGTATTATTTGATAAATTTTATAAATATTTTGAGTTATGTGTTGGATATTGGGTTGTAGATTATTGTGTACCGTATTGTACCATGGATACGAATTTGTTTGGATTATGAATACTTGCACTTATTTTATCATCCTTTGCTTGATCACGTGATTCTTAAAATTGGATGAGAGGTCTTAGTCTACAATGCCTCTATGGTGCCAAGGATCACATTGACAATTTCCCTCTCCTCCGGTAGCCGACGACACACTAGGATGCTAGTTATAGTTGATAAGAACCTAGGTCGACTTGCGCCTAAACCCATATTATATTAGCTTGGAATCAAAAAATTAAGTTCAAGTTCTTATGGTCACCTCAACCCCTAATCAACCTGTAACTAGAAACCTTGGTATATGATAAAGATGCCACAATAGGTGATGGATGTCCTATTGATAAGTCAAACTAAAACACTCACTCTCTAATGGTGTTTTAGGTGTTCAAAGAGAACAAAGAAAACTCTATCTCACAAATAATTTTCTGAATAATATTGAAGGTGCATTCTCATTGAAAAATAACCCTTAAATAGGTTAAAGTCACAAAGCAATAAACCCTAGAAAACTAAGAGAAAACTGGCCATACAATGTCAATTTCCTAATGTGGTCGAAATTCCATTCCTTTCCTAATTCTAATTTTGATTAATTAATTTACAATGAAAATAATAAAATAATAAGTTTCCCAAGTTGATTTATCCAGCAAATAAATAAATAGAACCAAATAAAAGATTAATTTCCTAAAAAAAAAAGTCAAAATTAAATTAGGAAACTAGTTGATTAGTTTGATGACTAAGCTATCTTTGACCAAATTTCAGCTTATAAAGGCTCCAAATCAGCTCCCATATGCTCTATTATTTATGAGTCTTACACGTTTCCATTACTTGGAATAAAGAAAAAATATCAAATCAACAAAATACAGTAAAGCCAGCAATAAATACAGCAAAACCGGCCAATTATTCCCTCTATGCACAAATGTCCATTGTGGTTGCTTGTGATTCTACCTTGGCTTGATTCCATGCTGCCTGAAGTCCATATTTGCGTGAAAAGAGCTACTCGGGTCCATATCAGCCTCCACACTTGGATGCTTAAAATAGACTTTGTACCTTCAGGTATGGATTGATAATTTCTTGTATAAAGGCAGTTAGGTTGTCCTTGAATCGTTTGGCTTGAGCCCTAGTGATAGGCCTAGACTTCATCCGTATTGGATCAGCACCCCAGCAGGTAGTCGGTTGTCCGAGCGGATTCTCATCAATAGTTATGCAACATATTATGATAATGGTTAGGGTACATAGGGATATTGTTGGTACACTACGGATATAATATATGTTTATATATATATATATATTATCGTTATTTATAAATTATGATTTACAAATGTATTAATTATTTATGAGATGAAGGATATTGTTTTATTTTAGTTTTTTTATTCAATGGTTTACAGAATTGCTATGCTTTTAGGGTATGGGTTTTGTGACAATTGTTTGTCAAAAGAGGGGAACTTTCAAAATGTGAACGTGAGGTCTTGAGAGAAATGATTTTTAAGACTTTGATTTATTTTTATAATATTTCACTTGTTCACTCACTTAACTTTTCTCACAGTTTTATATTTTAAACTATTCCCATAGGCCTTGGCTAATAGTTGGTGCATACTAAATCTAGGCATCGTTTCATCATCGCTTTTATATATTTCATTGTTATCGCATCTTCACCTCCATCGCATTTTTACTGCTAATGTATTGTCTCTTTTCTTCTTTGGTATGAGAAAACTATTTATTTTGTTTTATTTATTTTTGGACTCATTTACTCCCATTAGTATGCTTTGGTGGATTTACCTAATATGTATGATTATTTCTATTTTTCTTTTTCTTGAGTTGGAACCCTTTATGAGTATGACTTTGATTTCAGAATTTCAATTAAAACCATTTATTTTTCTCTATCATGCTACTAGATTAAATCCAATTTATGAGGAGATCCCACTGATCTCTTAGTATTAGTTTGAGAGGCTTTCCCCAGGTTGGAACATCTTAGGTGCCTGTGAAAGGCCTAGGGACCAGCCTTATTACCAAGTGCTTTTGGTAAGGTTATTTTATGCTCTACTCCAAGGCTTTGGTCCAAGTAGTAAAGTGGAACGTTTAAGAATTAGGATGCTAGTTTGACTAATGGTTGAACTTTATTGGTTTAGGATTTTTCTTTACTCAACAAATTGAAGAGGTTTTTTCTATGGAGGATTTAATTACTAAGGAAGAAATAAATAAATAGTAAAGAATGATATTGATTACAAGGATGTACCTAGTCAATTAGCGACTATGGTATCAAATGGTGTTCTTACCGATATAGTGTTGACTTGATACATGAGGATGCAGTCAAGTTTATTATTCCATTATCAAGACAAAAGTCATCCCAATCAACTTCACCTACAAAAAGTGAAAATTTAAAATATGTGTCTTGGAAGAGAATAGCTCAAGTTGTTGTTAAAAGTTCTAATTCACAAGTTAAAGTTGAGCTTGAGTGTTTGGAAGGGATTAAGAAAAGGGCTTTTACAACTTTTGGGAATCATACTTTTCATTCTAGTAAATGTAATAATAATTTGTTTCCAAGTAACTTTGATTTACTTTTTAAGATGATGGGTTTTGAAGAATAGCCATCTCACAAGCAATGAAAATTTTGAGCTAGAATGTTTGTGAGCTTGGGAACCGATGAACATTTAAAGCATTAAAAATAATGGTAAACTAGAAGATCTTGACATTCTATTTTTTTTTTTTTTATGGAAACTAAACTATTGGCTTGTCATCTAGAAGGTTTAAGTGTAGTTTGGTTGGGAATGCATGGAAACTTTAAAGTGGACCAAATTGGGCTAGGTGGTGGTATTGTTATATTTTGGAAACTAAAGGTTGATTTTACCATTCAATCTTTTTCTTCTATTCACATTGATGATATGGTATGACATGTGAGACGGTCTAATTCGAATTACTTGGTTTTAAGGAAATCTAGAGGGCTTTATAAGGCTTTTTTCTTGGGATCTTCTGAGTAGATTGACAATGGGAAATAAATTGGGATGTTACATTTTTGGTGATTTTAATGAATTGTTATATGGCTAAGATGGAAAGATTTTGAAACATGCTTGATTTTTGTAGTTTGAGAGGTGTTCATTATTCAAGCTACAAATTCACTTAGAATAACAAGAGACAAGACGGACCATTGTTCAAGCTCAATTGGATAGATGATTAGGAAATATTAATTGAGGTATTTTATTTCCTAGAGCTTTGGTTAAGTATGTTCCTAATTCAATTTTGGATCATTAAGCTCTTGTTTTATGTTTGGAAGGTTTAAAAGTGAATGAAGTTCGTTGTAAAAGTTATTTCATTTTGAGGCTGTTTGGGTAAATGAGGATGAGTACTATAGTATTATAGAAACTTCTTGGGTTGCATTTGATAATGGTCAATCCCCTTTATTAGACATCCTGGGAAGAATCAATGTTTGCAAAGGAAATTTGAATGTTTGGTGCAAGTTATCATTAGGTTCAATTAACAAATATCTGAATAATTATCATTGATGTCTGGAAAGGATTTAATTTTTACTAGTTTCAAAAGAAAATTGAATTTGGTTGAAGAATACAGATGCAAAAATTACTATATTGCTTGAAAAAATAGGAGGTCATGTGGCATCAATGCATAAAAATTAATTGGTTACATGTTGAGGATCAGAATACTAGCTTGTTTCATAATCACGTATGGTGTAGGAGGTAACACAATTAATTCTAGGTCGAGCAAGGATAATGGAGAATGGGAATCTCGATTGGATAAAGTTCCTACAATGTTGCTGTCTTATTTTGAAAATTTGTTTGAATAGCAAGGTTCTTTGTTACTATAACAATTAATCCTAATAAAATACATGGATTTTGAAATTTTGAGTAGTTTAATAGGATTGAACAAGTTTAACCAAATTAGACTTGTAAGTGGGGTCAAGTTTGATATTTCTTTGGAGATAGATTTTGGCTTTGATTTTTGTACCATTGCATAAAGCTCTTTGATACGAGTGTGTAGACTAAGGGCACACCTAATTTAGAGCTACAATTAAAAAGTTATGGTTCTAAAAAGTTTTAAGCATTATTAGTTTTATGTATATCTAAAAAAGTCCTTAATTTTGTTTGTTAGTGATCCAAAGGTCTATAAAGATTAAGAATTGTGCCTTGGGATTAACAAACTAAGAAATGCCTAAAAAGTCTCCAGAAACATAAGCTAGTCTGCGACATAGTCAGTTTTTGACTCATTAGAACCCAGTAACCCAGCAGCATGCCTCATCAAGTATTGCCAAATCAACCAAGCCCTAGTCATTTTTGACTTACATGTGCTACCCATTTGCCTTACCCATGAAAAATCTTGGCCATTGGACTAGCGACACTTCAAAATTGGCAATTTAAGTTGCCTAAGCATTTTTGTCAGTTCACTAAAAAATTGGCCATATCAGATCGTGCCATACCCACTACCTACCATTTTTTAGGCCTCTTAAGTTTATTTCCAACCTCTTTTGTCCCTATTCAAATCCGTTTGTCATATAAAAAGTTGAAGTTTAGCTAAAACTTTAGGTCCATTTTCTAGCCACCAGACGATGATTGGGCAAAGTGGGCTTACAAGCTTGTTACCCATTCTAACAAGCTTTAATTTGATATATAATTTATCAATTTTGGTTAAGGTTTAAATAGTTACCCAATATGGGTCCCTTTGTTTATATTAGATAAAATTGGATTGTGTTTCGACAATCTAGTGCCAAATTGAATTTGCATTTGTGTTTCTAGATGTTATTAAGATCCAATAGAAGGTTTAATTTCATAAAATTGGCTGTAAGATAAAAAAAATCCCAAATCTTCGGATCTAGTCCTAAGGTTCACAGTATAATTGGATGCTTTGATGTCAAATTTTAGTAATCTATAATTCACAAAAATTATTTTGGGACATTTGGGACTTTACAATGTTCTTGGTTGAATTTTTGAAACTCTAAGAAATATTTTGGTTATATTTTCAACACTAGAATATAGACTGGAGATGTTCCACCTACGGATTAGGAGTGAGTTGTATCTCTATGGATGAATATATTTTTCATAAATATTGTTGGGGCATGTTAATTTGATGGTTAATAGTCTAGAATTTTTATAGAAATTTTGATAAATTGTGGCTATATAGTTATATATGTTTATAAATGTTTGCATATATATATATATATATACAGTTATTATTTCATATGATTTTTCGCAAAGTTTTAAATGTTTCCCAATATTAATATGCTAATGGAGTGATTATGAACCATGGTGTTTAAATGGTTAAATTCATTGAGTATTGAGTATTAAAGATTTTTTATGTTTTAAAAGGACTATCGAATATTAAATGGATTTTGTTTGCTAGTGATCCAAAGGCCTAAGACGAGCTGTATCTAAACTCGTATTATATTAGCCTGGATCTAATTATGTTCAAGTTCTAATGATCACATTGACCCCTAACCAACCTGTGATTAGAAACCTTGATATAATAAAAACGCCACAATAGGTGATGAATTTCCTATTGTTAAGTCAAACTAAAACACTCATTTACTAATGATGTTTTAGGTATTTCAAGAGAACAAAGAGAATTCAATCTCATAAATAATTTTCTGTATGAATAAGGTACTTCATATTATTGATAAAACAAGCCTTTAAATAGGCTAAAAAGTTACAAAATAGAACCCTAATTAACTAGGTAAAACTGGCCACCAAAAGAAAAGAAAACAAGTTGACCGAATTTTACACTACTTTCTTAAACTAATTTGTATTAATTAATTCCTTTATTTTGAATTAGAAATTAATTCATTTACAATAAAAATAATAAAATAATAAATTTTCTAAGTTGATTTGTCTAGCCAATAAATAAATAAAAACCAAAAATTCAAACACAAATTAGAAAACGAGTTGACTAGTTTGACAACTAAGCTAACTTATGTCTGATGTCCGAGCTAACTTATGTCTGTCTGATGTCCAATGTCAGATGTTCGATGTATGGATGTTCAACCGAAGTCCGATGTCCAATGTCAGATGTCCTATGTATGATGTCAGATGACAGCTACCCGGGTCCATATCAGCCTCCACCACTTGGATGCTTAAAACAAGCATTGTATCTTTGGGTATGGATAAGACCTTTTGAGCCCTAGTGATCGGCTTGGTCTTCATCCATATCGGATCAGCATCCCAGCGGGTTGTTGGCTGTGCGAGCATGAGCAGATTCTCATCATTCCCCTCCTCTTGAAAAGGATTTACCCTTTAAATCAAAGTCATCACCTACAGCAAAAGGAGACAAATCAGCAACATTAAATGTAGCACTAACATTATACTCACGTGGCAAATCAAGTTTGTAAGCATTGTCATTAATCCGCTTCAAAACTTGAAAAGGTCCATCTCCACACGACATAAGCTTGGACTTTCTTTATTTAGGAAACCTCTCCTTCCTTAAGTGCAACGAAACCCAATCTCCAAGTTCAAAGACAACTTGTTTTCGGCCTTGATTAGCACTTCTTGCATATTGCTCGGTCCTCCTCTCAACATTTGCCTTTGTTTTCTCATGAATCTGCTTTACAAAATCAGTTTTTTGTTTTCCATCTAGATTAGCACGTTCACTTAAAGGTAAATGTGTTAAATCTAATGGAGTCAAAGGATTAAAGCCATAAACAATTTCAAATGGTGTATGTTTTTGTGGCTGAATGCAATGACCTATTATAAGCAAATTCAACATGTGGCAAATATTCTTCCCAAGTTTTCAAATTTCTACTAATTAATGCTCTCAACAATGCAGACAAAAGTCCTATTCACTACTTTGGTTTGTCTATCAGTTTGTGGATGACAAGTAATGGAAAATAAAAGCTTGGTACCTAACTTAGCCCATAAATTTTTCCAAAAATAACTTAAGAACTCAGCATCCATATCCGAAACAATAGTCCTAGGCATTCCATGCAATCTCACAATTTCTTTGAAAATAAATTAGCAACATTAGATGCATCATCAGTTTTATTACATGCAATAAAATGTGTCATCTTAGAAAATCTATCCACAACAACAAATATTGAATTCTTATCTATCCTAGACCTAGGCAAACCAAGAATAAAATCCATAGACAAATCTATCCAATGATAGGAAGGAATCGGCAATGGATGGTACAACCCGTGCGGTTTCAATGTGGACTTTGTCTTTTGACATTTCAAACATCTTTCATACATTCTCTCAACATCTGTCTTCATGTTAGGCCAATAAAAATGTTCTTGCAGCAAGGATAAAGTTTTACAAACACCAAAATGACACATTAAATCACCCCCATGACCTTCCTAAACTAGTAACTCCCTAATGCTACAATTAGGCACACAAAGTTTGTTTTTCCTAAACAAATATCCCTCAAATATGTAAAATTTATTAAATCCATGTTTCAAACAGGTTCTAAATATTTCTCCAAAGTCACTGTCATGCTCATAAAGTTCCTTCAATTGTTCAAAACCAAGCAATCTAGCATCTAAGGTAGAAAACAATACATACATTCAGGATAATGTATCGACAATTACATTTTCCTTACCTTTTTTGTAGCAGTCAATGAACTCCATCCACTTAGCATGCCTTCAATTAAGCTTCCCTTGGCCTTTAAGGTGCTTCAAAGATTCATGATCTGTATGAATCATAAACTCCTTTGGCATTAGATAGTGTTACCACGTTTCTAAAGCCCTCACCAAAGTATACATCTCCTTGCATATATCAGGTAATTTAGTGCAACTCCATTTAATTTCTTACTAAAGTAGGCTATGGGTCTTCCTTTTTGTATTAGAATAGCTTCAATACTTGCTTACTAAAGTAGGCTATAGGTCTTCCTTCTTGCATTAGAACAGCTTCAATACCTACATCCAAAGCATCACACTCAATTTCAAAAGTCTTAGAAAAATTGGCAAAACTAGTAAAGGTGCATTACATAATTTTTCTTTCAACAAATTAAAAGTTTTTTTTGTACTTCCCTCCACTTAAACCCAACATTCTTCTTTGCAACTTCATTCAAAGGCACTGCAATGGTGCTAAATTTCTTGACAAATCTTCAATAGAAACTAACCAAACCATGGAAGCTCCTCACTTGCATGATAGATGTTGGTGTCGGCCAATCTTGAATGGCTTGAACTTTAGATTGATAAACTTTTATACCTATTTTTCCTTCCTAAGAATATTTAAAACTTGCCTAATATGTTCTACATGCTCATCAAGATTTCGGCTATACACTAAAATATTATCAAAATACATAACCACAAATTTACCAATAAATGGACGCATAACATGATTCATAAGCCTCGTGAAGGTATTAGGTGTATTATTTAATCCAAAAGGCATGACTAACCATTCATACAGCCCATATTTAGTCTTAAATGTGGTCTTCCATTCATCACCTTCTTTCATCCTAATTTGATGATATACACTCCTAAGATCAATTAAAGAAAACATGCAAGGACCATGCAATTCATTAAGCATATCATCTAATCTATGAATTAGATGTCTATATTTAATGGTGATATTATTTATAGGCACTAACAATCAACACACATTCTCTAAGAACCATCTTTTTTAGGCATTAACAAAATAGGAGCAACACATGGACTCATACTCTCATGAATGTAACATTTTTTAAGCAACTCACTTACCTGCCTTTGTAGCTCCTTTGTCTCTTCGGGATTACTTTTATATGCAGGTCTATTTGGTATGATAGCCCCTGGAACAAAGTTAATTTGATGTTCAATCCCTCTAATAGGTGGTAATTCATTTGGAATTTCATCCGAAAAGACATCTTCAAAATCTTGCAAAAGAGAAAAAATTGAACTTGGTAATTCAAGTTCTTCAAGGTTAGATTGATCATTCAAATAATTATCCTTATAAATAATGACCAGTAATGGTCGTTCAGTTTGCCACGCACCAGCCCCATTCACTTGCTTATCGTAAAGGCTATAAGTACACAGTGCCCCATAACTATTCATAGTATGGGGTTGAAACACGAGAGTGCTTGCCCTTTCTTTCAAGCGGGCCACTTTTTCGGGAACGCAGTCCGGGATTTTGTACCCAAGATATCTTTATTAACATCCCCAAAACTCAAATAAAAATTTTTATTTTTCCTCTCTTTTCTTTCTTTTTCTTTCTTCCTTTCGGATTGTCCCTCACTCTCCATTTTCTCTCTTTCTTTCCCCTCAAGTTCAAGTTTGGATCACTTACCTTGGACAGCAAGTTCGGACTTACCTTCTTAGATGGATGGTGAAGCCGTAGGTGCCATACCTCCTTTGTTTTATTTGTAATTGGTCTCTATATACTTCCTTGGGAGTTAATAGCTCTTGATTGACCTTCTTACCTTTAAATGTAAAAACAATACAATTCTCTCGACCATAATGAGTAGCATCTTTATCAAATTTCCATTGTCTACCTAAGAGAATATGTCTAGCAAGCATAAGCACAACATCACACAAAACAACATCCACATATTTATCAATGCTAAATTTTATTTTGGCTTATTTATTCACTTTCATCTCACTATTATCATTAAGCCATTGTAATCTATAAAGTTCTGGATGTTTAATAGTTTTTAAGCCTAATTTATCAACCACAATGTTACTAATTACATTTTTACAACTTCCACTATCAATAATCATACTACAAATCTTACATTGGATTTCATAACGGGTGTGGAAGATGTTTTCTCTTTGAAATTGATCCTTATCTTTGTATACAGTCAGCACTCTGCTAGAAACTAAACTTAATTCGGCATTGGATGCATGTAAGGTTTCGGCTTCATCCTCAAAGTCTTCTTCTTCTTGCTTGGCTTCATCTTCATTTTCCTCACTTTCCAACTCTAGCTCACCATTACCCTTTAATACTATGATTCTTCTATTTGGGCATTGGCTAGCGATGTGTCCCCATCCCTGGCACTTAAAACAAACAATTTCTCTAGATTTGGAAGGTTTAGGATCATATTTTACCTTATTCTTTGGTACTTGGACAGATTCGGCTTTTACATCCTTCCTTAGCCAATTGGAGCTCTCTTCACCTGGCTTCGATTTTTGTCTTGCTTCTAGCTTCGATTTTTGTCTTGCCTCAAAGGTGGGATTGCTTCTCCAAGCACTTAGATTTGACCTCCCGCTATTTGGAAACTCCCAAAAACCGTGAGCTTACACCCCTCCTCTTGCACTGATGCTCAAGTTTAATAGCCACATGCAACATCTCCTCCAATTCCACATATTATTACAATTCTAGTTGATTGGCTATCTCTCGATTCAACCCACCTAAAAACCTTGCCATGGTTGCTTCCCTATCTTCATTCATGCTTAACCTCATCATAAGCATCTCCATCTCCTTGTAATAATCCTCCACAGACCTATTTCCTTGAGATAAAGATTGAAACCTTTGATGCAGCAACCTATGATAGTGTGATGGTACAAATCGCTTCCTCATGGCTCCTTTCATTTATCGCCATGTAGTAATCAATTTGTCACCTACTCTCCTTCAGGTGTTTTGCTCATTAGTCCACCATTGGAGTACATAATGTCCAAACTCCATTGCTGCCAATTTAACTTTCTTGGCCTCCGAATAGTTGTGACAATAAAAAATCATCTTCATTCGTTCCTCCCATTCCAAGTAAGCCTCCGGGTCACTTTTCCCCATGAAAGGTGGTATGTTTACCTTGATGTTGCCAAGATCATCATCTACCTCTTCTCTCCTATGCCTCCCATGGCCTAGCCTATCTTGGACAATAAATGTTTCATCCATTCCCTCCTTGAAATCATCTCCAAAGTTTTCCTCTTCGAACTCCTCTCTAGGTCGTCCACGGCCTCCTCGACCTTGACCTCAGCCTCCATGGAATTCTTACCTCAAATTTGGTCCACCTTGAGATGTTTCTAATCTATCCATCATTTGATTTATATGGTCAAATTGAGTATTCATCAGCTGTAATTGCTCCAAGATAGCCCTCATGTCCGTGTGCTCATCTCCCTGTAGCTCACGAACCACCTTTAAATCCTACGGACTCCTCTTCATTGATCCTTAATGATGGATCTCCTCTTCTCAACCTTGAATCTGCCATGTTAGTATAAATAGAACAAAAATAAAATAGAATCTCATCAAAGTTACTCCCTCACGTGTTTCACTCAAACAAGGTCTCAACATTCACGTTTTCACACTAGTTTTGGGTTTTGCCCTCTTTTAAGCTCACACGTTCTTATCTTTTTCCACTAAAAGAATTATCTCAAAGTTCTAATTAAAACACCCACTAAACAACAATTAGATCACAAGTATGTTTTCATTAAACTTGTCAACAAAACAATAGCGAAAAGTAAGCAATACCGAGTGAATTTTTAAACAAACCGAGTGAATTTTAAACACATAATTCTTGGCTTTTTCTAAGCAAAAATAAGGCAATTTAACAAAGGAGTTTTTGGAATCAATAAGAACTGGACCAGATGGTAAGAAATTAAGAGTTCAAGAATAAAATTTAGAAAAAGAAATTCAAACATGAACAAGAATCTATTTGGACAAAAATAAGGAATAATTGTTGGTTGTTGTCCTTTGTAATTCAAGTTTTTGTATCAAATCCTTTAACTAATTTTAATCCAATATTTTTAGCACCCAAAATTCAAATATCCAGCAGTAAAATAAATTCCCAGCAACTCCAAATATTGAATAAATAATCAACAAATCAGCAGCTCCAAGATATTTCTAGCAATAAATTTCAGCACCAAATTCAACAAACCGATTTTTTTTTTTTAGTCGGATTTTTTTCTTCTTTTTCTTCTTTTTTGTTTTACTCACAGAATGTAAAACAACCCTAGTAGCAAATATCAACACCAAAAATAACAATTCCACATCAAAAATCTACCAAACCCATGACCTCCAAAACAAAATACAAATGTGCAGTTTTTTTTTTTTTTTTTATATATGTTGCTACAAACACACTTCTTTTCTCTTTTTTTTTTTCCCTAATAAATGAATTCAAATATTTATGATCGAAAACAGAAAAGAAAAATTAACAATAAACTAAATTACCAGGAACAATAATGAAAAGCAATCGACAAACTAGGAAACAAAAATACGGTAAAACTAGGAAATCCAAATTTAACTAGGAATGAGTTTTTTTTTTTTTTTAATATGCAGAACATGTATGATGATAGAAGCAACCTTAACCTAATGCTAAAATTTTAGATTAACAAGAAACAAATAAAGCAAATAAAGATAGATCAAACCTGAACAAAATTCGGCTCTGATACCAAATGATACGAACCTAGAATGACCTGCGCCTAAACCCATATTATATTAGCCCGGATCTATTTATGTTCAAGTTCTAAAGATCATCTTGACCCCTAACCAACTTGTGATTAGAAACCTTAGTATAATCAAGATGTCACAATAGGTGATGGATTTCCTATTGATAAGTCAAACTAAAACACTCATTCACTAATGGTGTTTTAGGTGTTCAAAGAGAGTAAAGAGAATTCAATCTCACAAATAATTTTCTGTATGAATAAGGTACTTCATATTATTGATAAAACAAGCCCTTAAATAGGCTAAAAAGTTACAAAACAAAAACCTAATTAACTAGGTAAAATTGGCCACCAAAAGAAAAGAAAACAAGTTGGCCGAATTTTACACTACTTTTCTAAACTAATTTGTATTAATTAATTCCTTTATTTTGAATTAGGAATTAATTAATTTACAATGAAAATAATAAAATAATAAATTTTCTAAGTTGATTTGTCCAACCAATAAATAAATAAAAACCAAAAGGTCAAATGCAAATTAAGAAACGAGTTAACTAGTTTGAAAACTAAGCTAACTTATGTCTGATGTCCGAGCTAATTTATGTCTGCTTGATGTCCGAGCGAACTTATGTCTGATGTCTCAGCTAACTTATGTCTGCCTAATGTCTGAGCTAACTTATGTCTAATGTCCAAAGTCTTATGTCTAATGTCGGATGTCTGATATATGGATGTCCGACCGAAATCTGATATCCAATGTCACATGTCCGATGTATGATGTCAGATGACAGCTATCCGGATCCATATCAGCCTCCAGCACTTTGATGCTTAAAACAGGCCTTGTTTTTTCGGGTATGGACAAACCTTTTTGAGAATGAATTACTCCTTGGATAAAGGCAACAAGGTTGTCCTTAAACCTCTTAGTTTGAGCCCTAGTGATCAGCCCAGTCTTCATCTATATCGGGTTAGCACCCCAGCGGGTTGTCGGTTGTTCATGCATGGGTGGATTCTCATCACTTTGCCAATCTGCAATATATATATATATATATATTTCCAAAACACTTGAACCATTTGATACAAGCAAACATATATATCGAGGATAAAAAAACTTATCAGATATGAAATCTATGGTACCAACTTTACTACTAACAAATCAAGAAAGATGACTCGCCAAACATCAAAGTAAATTAGCAACTTATACCACCAGATATATCAAAAAATAAATGCAACTATACCAGAAGGCTAGATATGGAAAAGAGAGATAAAGAACACAAGATATAACATGGTTCAATCATCAAAATAATGAACCTGCATCTACGGGCCGGTAAAGTGAAGTTTAGATATTATTTATCAGAGAAGATTACAAGCATTTCTCACACACCCTTTGTTCTTACAACAAGAACAACACATGCTCGATCTATCTCAAAGACCTTCAAAATGCTCTCGAACTCCTCTCTTTGTTTTCTCTCTCAAAAAGCACACCCATCTGTTTTACACATATGGCTTTCAGGTTGTATAAAATGGGTTAAAGAAATTTTAACTCTTCACATGTCTCTCATTAACCCCACATATAATACAAAACAAGGCTATGATGCTTACACATTTCTAAGTTAATTGAATGCTAGATCGGCTCACAATCTCCACCTCGGCATTAAATTCATTAGCAATCATTTACTTTCTTTGCTTTCCAAGACATCTCATCAATTGTTCAGCACCTCGTTAGGCTCATATAGAGCCTAAGTTTGTCACTTGGGACAAACTTGATTAACATGTCAACTGGATTTTACTTCCTTCTATCTTCTTCAAAACCACTTCACCCTTCTCTATCATGTCACGGATGAAGTGAAACTTCACATCAATGTGATTGGTACTTTCAGAAAAGGTTTGATTATTTTCCCAAAAAATAGCACTTTGATTGTCACATTTAACCATGACTTGACTTTGGCCAATTCCAAGCTTATTAACAATCCTTTTTAATCACAAAACTTCTTTTGTTGCTTTAGTATCAGTAATACTTAGCTTTTGTACTCAAAAGTGACACTCTAGATTGTAATTTAGCTTTCTAACTAATTTATTACCTATGAAAATATAACCAGTTAGTGACATCCTTTTGTCTGTCACCACTAAAGTTAGCATCCAAAATCCCTCCAAACATTTAAAATTGCTTTTACTTCTTATAAGCATAAGTCTCACATCTCTAGTACCACTTAGATATCTAAAGATCCATTTCAGTGCTTTCAAGTAGACAAGACTAGGATTACACAACTCTCTAATAGCTGCATGAGATATGTATGGCATTGTACAAACCATCAGATACATCAGGCATCATACAACATTTGCATATGGAACCTTAACCATCCATTCTATCTCTTTTGGACATTATTTTGCAGACAATTTGAAATAAGCAATCGATGGATTTGAAACAGATCTTGAAGTATCCATCTTGAACTTTTTAAGTATTTTTCCAATATATTCCTTTTGAGAAACAAAAATTTCCTGTTTCTTCTTATCCTAAAATATATTCATCCCTAAAATCTTCTTGGCTTCACAAAGATCCTTCATCTCAAACTCAGTTTTCATCATTTCCTTTAATTTATGTATTTTAGTATTATGCTTACAAACTATATAAAGCAAGATATATATATATATATATAATCATACTTGGTAATTTCATGAAATATACATAGCTATCATATTTATTCCTTGAATAGCCACAGTTTTTCATGAAATTATCAAGCTTCTTGTATCGTTGCCTTGGAGCCAACATCAAATAAATTAGATCTTTGTTGAGTAGACATATTTACTTCCCTGAGTAATAAACTTTATAACACTCTGCTTATGCCATGAGCTTTTCTTCATGATCCCTATGCAAGAAAGTTGTTTTGATTTCAAGTTGTTCCAACTAAATATCCTTTAGAGCTACAATTGACAACAAGATTTGAATGGAAGTATGCCGCACAATAGGTGAGAAAATCTCATGGAAATCAACTCTTTCCTTATGTGTGAACCCTTTAACCACCAATCTAGCTTTGAACCTTGATGGTTCCACTTTAGGAAGGCCTTATTTCTTAGTGAACACCCACTTGCAGCCAAGAACTCTAGCTCCCTAAACCAAATGCCTTGTTTGGTTCTTATGCAAAAAACTCATTTCTTCATCTATTCCACCCTTTCATTTATCATAATCTTTCAATTTTAAAGCTTTTTAACATGAATCTAGATTTTTAGAATTGAGATCTTCTGCAACTTTTAATGCATAGACAACTACATAAGCAAATCCATATCTTATAGGTGCTTTGGTCTACCTCCTTTTCTTATCTCTAGCTAACTAATAAGTTTGCAACTCATCTTCTTGTACTTGTGTGAATTCTTCATGAGCCATGTTCTCATTATCATCCATACTAGCTTCATTTATTGAAGTCGAATTTCTATGAAGCTCCACCTCCAATTGAATAGTATTTTGCTCAGTTGATGGATTTTCAAGATCTATATATGTCTTTGCCATATACATTTCTTGTTCCCTAAATGTTACATCCCTGCTCAAGAAACTTTAGGAATTGTTCCCATTTGAAATACCACAATTTATAGCCTTTAACCCTTCTACATAGGGAACAAACATGCATTTTAAAGACCCAGATTCTAGCTTGCCTTGTTTTATGTGTGCATATGCCACACATCCAAATACCATCAAATGATCATACTTCAAAGCAACACCACTCCAAATCCCCTTTGGTGACTTGAAACCAATTGGAGCCGAAGTACTCTTGTTATCTAGATAGGCAGTTGTATTAACTACTTCAGTCCAAACTTTTGGGGGGCATTTGCATAAGATAACATGCATCTTGCTTTCTCTAAAGAGTTCTGCTCATTCTTTCAGTAAGGCCAATATGTTGGGGGTGTAGTTCACTGTGGAATGTCTTGAAATACCTTCCTCCAAGAAAAATTGTTTAAATTCTTCTTTCATGAATTCCCAACCATTATCAGTTCTCAAATACATGAATTTTGTATCAGTTTGAACCTTTACTATTTTTTTCCATTGCTTGAAGTCTGTAAAAGCTTCATCTTTTGACAATGTAAATCTAATCCAAAATTGACATGAAGTACCTATCTCCACCAAGAGATTAACGCCTTGATGGGCCCCACAAATATGAATAAACATAATTCAATATGCTATTGGTTGTGCATACTACCTTGTTAAACTTGAGTCTTGACGCTTTGTCATATACACAATGTTTGTAAAATTCAAGTTTCCTTAACCTATCTCAACACAACAAGCCCTGTTTCCACAATTCATGTAGTCCTTTCTTGATAATATGTGCCAACCTTCGTGCCAAATTTGAGCTTTCTAAACATCAATATCAATAGTTACTGCTGAAACACTAGTCATAATACTACCTTGCAAAATATAAAGTTCATTTTCTTTATACCTTTCAAAACTACAAAAGAGCCTCTTGCGACTCTTAAAACTCTACCTGATACTTTGAAATTGTAACCATCAAAATCCAAAGTTCCAAGGGAAATTAAATTTCTTCTTGGTTCTAACATGTACCTGACATTTTTCAGCACTTTCTCAATTCCATCATGCATCTTAAATCCCACTATGCCAGAAACAAGAACCTTACATGATTTGTTGTTTCCAAGAAGGACCTGACCTCCCTCGAATGATCTAAAATCTTCAAAATAATTCTTGTTAAGAGTCCTATGGAAAGTGCAGCCCAAATCAAGTATCCACTACTCTTCTAAGTTTGAGGTTGCAACTAAAAGTATATCAACACTTTCATAGCCAACTTATAACACAGCTGCATCACCCTTTGTGTCATCAAAGTTATTCTGGTTCTATTTTCTCTTAAAACAAAACTTTCAAATATGGCCTTCTTTATGACAATGGTTAAACTTGATTTCTTTGCATCCAAACCTTGATTTTGAACGAGATTTACCTCTGCCTTTTTGTTGTCTATCTTTTGATTTGCCTCTGACATTTAGACTTTCACCATGCCACTTCCATTGCCTTTTGATTTTGATGTTGCCTCCAACTCCCAAGAACAAAATGTTGCAGTCATTTCATTAGGAGTTCTTGTAGTTCTACTAAACTTTATGGTAGATCTAAGATGTTTGCCTGAATCTAATCACCAATATTCACATCATCAATCAAAGCCAAGGTAATGGCAATTTTCCTAAAATCATCCAGGTTTTGCTTTAAATTCTTTGTTGTATCCATCTTAAATCCAAAGAATTTTTCTTTAAGCAAAATCTTATTCATCAAAGATTTGGTTAAATAAAGTTCTTTAAGTTTCTTCCATACCTTGAGTGTAGTTTGTTCTCCATCTGTCTGTGTTAGCATGTTATTAGCCAGATAAAGAATCTTAATTGAATAAGCTGATTCTTGTAGTTTTGCCTTTTACTCATCTGTCATGGACTCTAGAAGTGTTTCAAGATCATCAAAAGTCTTGTGAAGCTTTTGTTGCACCAACAAAGCCTTCACCTTCTAAATCCAAGATCCAAAATCTCCCATGCCATCAAAGAGACCCACCTCAAACTTCATGCTTCCCATATCTCAGCTTTGTTTAAGCAAAGGATCTTAAACACAAGCTTTGATACCTGTTTGTGGAGGGAGTTGAAGACTATCTGAAGGATTTCGATACTTATCAAAGCTATCTTAAGGTGATTTAACACCAGATCAGCAACATACACAAACGATAGAGCCAATCGACTTCACCAACCAGCAATATATATATATATATATATATATCCAAAACCCTTGAACCACTTGAGACAAGCAAACACATATTGAGGATAAAAAACTGATCAGATATGAAATCAATGCTACCAATGTTACTGCCAATAGATCAAGAATGATGAACAGCCAAACATCAAAGTAAATCAGCAGCTTGTACCAACAAATATATCAGAAAATAAATGCAACTATACTAGAAGACCAAATATGAAAAAGAGAGACAGAGAACAGAAGATATAACGTGGTTCAATCATCAAAATAATAACCTACATCCACCAGTCAGCAAAGGAGAGTTCAGATATTTTTGATCAAAAAAGACTACAAGTATTTCTCACACACCCTTTGTTCTTACAGCAAGAACAGCACACACTCGGTCTATCTCAAAGACCTTCGAAATGCTCTCGAACTCCTCTCTGTTTTCTATCTCTCCCCGAAGAGCACACCAATCTATTTTTACACATATGGCTTTCGGGTTATATAGAATGGATTAAAGAAATTTTAACACTTCAAATGCTTCTCATAACCGATGTGTAATACAAGACAAGGCTATGATGCTTATATATCTCTAAGTGAATTGAATGCCACATCAGCTCAAAGATATCTATTTAAAATCGGATAATGTGCAGAAATAAGACATAACATAAAATAAAAGAGAAGCAAGAACACAAGAATAGAATTCGCCACTCTAAAAAATCCATGCGGGAGATAAAGTAAAATAAAACAATTTGTCATTCTATAAAATCCACCAGAAAGATAAAAAATTAGAATGAAGAACTCATTCTTCAACTAGCAAATCCAAAAGGTTTACATTTTCATATAAATTGTTAAAAGCTACGATTACTTATATATAAAATCCTTGAAGAAAACAGATGGAACAACCTTCCATCCATAGGTAAATTAAAGACTACAATTTAACTAGAAATGTAAATGAAAGATCACATTTACTTTTGACACAAACTTAACTATATTACAATAAACACATAAAACTTAATTGTCATAAAAGAAGGCACAGAAAACCAAAGCTTTAACTGTTTTGAAGCCTCTTGGGTTGAATTGAATGCCACATTTTCAGATAATGTGCGGAAATAAGATATAACATCAAATAAAAGAGAACCGAAAAAACAAGAATTGAATTAGCCACTCTAAAAAGTCTACCCAAGAGATAAAGTAAAAAAGAACAATTTTCACTCTATAAAATACACCATAAAGATAAAAAGTTATTAGGAACTCATTCTTCAACTAGCAAAACCAAAAGATTTACATTCTCATATAAATTGTCAAAAGCTACCATTACTTATATATAAAATCCTTGAAGAGGAGATGATGGATAAATTGTCAAAAGCTACCATTACTTACATATAAAATCCTTGAAGAGGAGATGAAACAACCTTCCATCCATAGGTAAATTAAAGACTACAATTTTGCCAGAAATGTAAATGAAAAATCATATTTACTTTTGACAGACTTAACTATATACTACAATAAAGACACATTAACTTAAATAGTAATAAAAGAAGGCACGAAAAACCAAAGCTTTAGCTGTTTTGAAGCCTCTTGAGTTGTTCACGTGCGAAATAATTGTTCACGTGCATATTGACATTCCTTCAATAAATCGCCAATCGCTCTTAGAAAACTCCAAATTGAGTACCCTTCTTCTGTTTGTTTTTTTTTTGGATAGAAGTACCCTTTTTCTGTTGGAAATTAGATTCATAGATATTTCCATCTTTATAAGCCTCGACTGCCCAATCTTCTCCAATTAAAAGAGTTTTTATTTCCAAAGCTACCCATGGAATAGAAGACCAATAATCTACAACTTAGAGCAACCTTCCACCCACCCCCACCCCCACCCCCCGCCCCTCAATAAGTAGAGCACTCCTTGTTCGCTAAGTTGTTATTCAAACGTACATACACTCGTGTCAAATGTGTTTATGCATAACCATAGTTAAGGGGTCTTGTGCATTTTAATAGTTTGAAAAGATTATTCATGAGTGTCAAATACTTTATGGGTTACCCTTTAATTTATAAAAGAACTAAAAAAAAAAAAAAAAAAAAAAATGAAACCAAACAAGCACTCGTGTTGTCTTCCCATGGTAGATATCTTATTCCATGGGAATAAAAATAAAGGAAATTAATAATGGTTCGAAAGAACTTTACATGAATTGAAGCTTGAACTCAAAAAGCAGCTTCTAAGCATCAGTATGGAAGCCTCTATGATGTTGTCAAAACCAAAACAAAAACAATACAATACTTTGTTGAGAGATTTCTAGATATTTCAACATACTAACTGAGACACTAAATGTACACTCAATCTCTGTCTCAACCGGGTGAGCTTATGGACCAGCAAAAGACATGAATAAACCCCCCAGGGGCCTCCACCAAAAAATGAATTAAATATAGTTTATTAAGTAAGACAACCGAACTTGTCATATTAGTTTTTGCCTGTCTTGAGCTTCTTTAGGGACTGGTGAGAATCTTCACCATTTTCAACTCCAGAATGCCTTTTCCCTTGGTTGCTCGAAGGAATATCATTATCCTATGGCAGAATGAAAGGAATTTTAGATATGTCCATACAAGATGGAAATACAATATATGTGTTAATGTCTACTTTCATGCACAATGTCCTCTCTGGAAAACTCAATATTTTTTAGTCAATCTCAATTATTGAACTTTCCAAGATTACTCAAAAACTTCTACTTTAAAAGTGCGGTGATAGAGCATCATAGAATATGTATATATTGAGAATATCTTCCCTGGCTATTATTTGAAAGAAACTGCAGAAAACTAGAGGAAATGGAGGAAGAACCAAACCATCAATGGAATAATGCGACATATCATTAACATACCTTAATAGTGGATGTTGCCACAACCGTTTTACTACTTGCTCGCTTCCCAAGCTCAATTTGCACTGAGATGCTGGCCTGTGACAAATCCACACCAGAATTGTGCAGTGCTTGTGTCAAAGTATTTAACAACCTGCTCAATTCCAAAATTATCTTTATGTTACGGACTCGTGTACGTACTTTCAGTTTCAAACGAATTTTGAGATTGTAGAAAAGTTTTATCCGCTAGAAATGACCAATACATACAAGATCACAATTTACACACGTTCAGAGTAGAAGTTGGTAGAGAACACCAGAAAATTAAAGATGCTAAAGTCAAAGAAATCAACAATGACACTATTGCTCAATTGGTTCAAAGCTTAGTTTTAATGCTTTATATGAATATGGAGTAACAAAATGATTTGTAGAAAAATCAAATAATCCACAAATGAATATGAAAGAGAACTAATAATCATGCTTGAGCAGCAAGCAGCCAAACAAAGACTAGGAATATGCTACAAGCAGAAGATTAAATAAAATATCGTAATGTGCACATGTTATTAACAAATTTAACAGGTTAGAATGAGTTGGTTATGTAAATTTTATCTCCTATCATTTCCCTTAGGCTATTGATTCAAAGAAAGAGGTGGAAAAATAAAAGTAGAAGGAAAATAGAAAGGAAAAGTAAAATTGTAGATATGTTTGGTGTTTCAAAGAAACACAGGAGGAAACAATAAATAATTAATATATTACATTAGTAAAAATCATAATAAATAAAATTCTAATTAGGATCTAGTATCTTGCAATCATATGAGTTTCTAGCTAGTTTTTGCATTTTATTTTCTTTCTTTTCTCTCTCCAGTCAGAAACAAATTTAAGTTCCTCTTTCACTCCCACACCAGAGAGAAAAGTCAGCTTGATAGTTGGATGGGCATTATCAATTGAATTTGAATACTTGGATACAGCTTTGAGAGAAGAGACTTAAAATTGAAGAAAAGAATGAAAAATTTAGAGAAAGTAATCTATAGTACACCATTCCTAGAATAGTTGAAGCAGATTCCAATGAACCATTCAGACATTCATACAAAATATGATTGAAAATTACCAGAGGGCGTTGGAGCTCAACACCAAATCAGAAACAGTCAGATGGATGACAACTCGGTAATGGTTGAGAAGAAAAGTAAGAACTGTGTGAATTTATATGTGGAGAAGAAGAAAGGTGCTATTGTCAATAAAAATTCACCCCAGCAGTTGCTCATTTATGCCAGGTCCAAGCAGGCATGACAGCCCAAAACTCACTATTTTTGTTTTCCTCATCAAATTGTGGGAAAAATAAAATTCTTAAAACTCATATCTTTACCTCACGTTTTTCCATTGTATTTTTGTTTTTCCTAGTATAAATGAAGCAACACTGCAAATAAAAGAAATACTAACCCTTGAGAATATGCACTTGAGATGTTAATAGTACCACCTTCAATAGTTAGCTCCTGTTCTTTTAGCTTATCATTAGCAACTGCACCATCCATAGTAGTGCATGATCTTGTCTGACACAACTGGGATTGAGGCTGAGATGATATATTTTCCACATCAGACGCCAATCTAGGATGAACTTGAGGTACTGCACCTCCACTCCTGACAGGTGGGAATAAATTTTGCTGCAGTAACATAGGGAAGGGCATTGCCTTATTTGTCATGCTACTGTGGTGATCCAATGCTTTGAAGGTAGTGACAGTACTTGTATCAGATTCTACTGGATTTTGTGCACCCCCAGGTATTGTTGGAGAAACACAGATATTTTTCTCATCAAACTTTGTGGCGAACACTACTGCAGGATCAGACCCACCCTTGATGCCTCGAGATTGATCAAAACTTTCCCCAAGCCTGTAATTGCTCCTCTGTTTTGAGAAAAAGGGAGAGGAAATATTAATACTATATACAAACATGTATGCAAAAATGTACATAATAGACTAGGAGTAAATAAATAATAAATGCCAATGTTTCCAAATCGCAAAAGAATATAGATTGTCAACCCAAGTAAAGGATTTACCCAAGGCGTTAGTTTTGTTGATTCATTGTTCCACCCTTGATATGACCCCTCATATTTATGTGCTTTCTCCTGTAAAAACTGAATGTACTCGATAACCTGCAAAAATATTTGGAAAAAAAGAATCTCAACGTTCAACAATTTGAATTGAAAGCCAGAAAAGAAATATATACATATCTATATATATATATATATATATCAATGTGTACCTCTAACAAGAATGACGCCTTATCTCTCTTCTGGTCACTATGAGGAATCAGTTCTCTCAGCATCTGAAATCTGTATTAACTTTCAAATCAAATTTAGTGATGTTGGCAACAATTTTCTGAAGTAATAATGTATTAATTTCAACAAGCAAGGGAAAAAATGGACCATAAAAAGTCTTGGGTATCACTCCACATATGCGTGTATTTATATATTCAACTTTTCAAGGAAAAATGGATTACTTCATTGTATAGACTCGATTAAATTTAGAGGTTCAACAAATTTTTCGATTACCTGTAATCTCTCAAAATCAACAAAAGCAACAAGCTTACTATATATAGGTACTTATAGAATCATTTACCACACTGTCCTCCCATCCCAATAAAAGTTCTCAAACCACATTCATATAACATATGTATGAAAAATCAAAGTTAAAAAATGTAGATATTTCTAGCACATCCCAAACCCCAATTCACTAGTTAAAACAACGTAGAATAAAACATATCGATTAATTATGCCATTTAATGTTTGAAGACGGAATTAGTATAAATAACCCAAAACCTACAAGAGAGGTCACTGAAAAGAAAAAAAAAAAGGAGTAAAGTATATTCAGCATTGACAAAAAATTATAAACTTGCCGGTCATTTATCTTGCTTCTTCTACGCTGCTCTGTTGCAGAATGCTTAGACCGCGGCGTGTTAGCCTTCTGGTCAGAGTTCTTACCATCAATTTTTACCCTAAGTTCGCCTGAAAAAAATATACTCTCTTATTAAACTCTTCGAAACTTCAGAAATTATTAAATCAATTAGGAAGCAGAAACAAAAGTTAAATGAAAAAGACAAAAATAAAAGTCTTATTCAACAAACTAACAGAGTTCCAACATTTCCATTAGCTGCCTAAACAATCATCCTTCATCTAAGCAATAAAATATAATGACAAAAAACCAAACCTTTAAAGAATTCCAATAATTTATGATGCATTGAACACACAGGAAGACATCATGAACGACCTAAAATTATCTAAGCACAAGGCATACCTTTGTGGGTAGTTGTTGAAAGCTCTTTCTTCAGAACAAGCTCTTCCTCTTCGTCAAGTTCGTCTTCCTGGTTGCTACCCTTTGCGGACTTTATCATCTCCATGAAGCTTTGATTCCTCTGTAGCGATTGCCTATGGAAATTCCCACAAATCGGATTCTCAGCTAAACGAGACTAGTGGAAGATACCACAAAAATTACGAAAACAAAACTAATAATATAGTGGTGCGTGGAAGGACAAAAATGACTAACTGGGATGAAGAGAAAGAGCCAAAGCTCTTGCGATGGTTGCTGGAAGATGACACTGACGGCCGTTCTGACGACGCCCATTGTCCGACTCTCGCCGCTGGCTCTGTCAGAAAGCAGCATTCATGAGTTCACGACAGATTATCTTCCCTCTTCTGCAAATGCAAACGTTTGCATCCGACAGAACGGGCCGAATTCGGCCCAGAAACAAGGCCCGTATTTTAAGTCGGGTTAGCAAGTTCTTAATACCAGCACTCCTAAACAATCATTTATCCAGTGATATTCAATTGATAAATTATGATTTAAAAGACCGGGGTGATGAGGGAAAAATTATTGTAAATGCTAAAAAAAGTACGTAGTTCTTTATGACTCTCTACAAAGGAAGGAGAACAGAAATACCATTTTTGATTTTATATAGGACCACACAATAATCATTCAGTGTTAAGTAGCCAGAAGTAAAATAAGATAGCCTGTAGGCATTTCGCTACTATGACAACTAACTTTTAATCTTCTCCCAAGTAATTCCCAGTTAAGAACAGCTCTTCTAAAAATACCCAAACATAAGTACAAGTGAATCCTAAGCAAAGTGGTATTGGGTGAATATCAAAGAAAATTTGTTCATAGTAAGCACTCCACATATCTTGTTATTCCTCTGTTGTTTCTTCCTTTTGCTCGACCGGCACCTATGTAGTCCTATATTGCGCAACTAATTTCCATGACTACTCACCCTGTTATATTCGCATATCTCAAAACTTTAGAATTTATAAAGTTAGTAGAAAATGGTAAAACTCTAGCAATTATTTTCCAGATGGGCCAAGAGGTACACTACAAGGCTGCAACTGACGTGGAGCTGCATGGTCAAGTTGACCAAACCAATACCCCAACTTTTTTTCTTTTGAAACGAACTCTCCAAGCTAATGGACAAGACATTACATGTCTTTAACATCTGTCGCTAGCCACTATGTTAACAAGGTCCACTTTTAAACGCAAAACAAGTATAGATGGAAGTGAACCTGTTATCCATGAATGCCAGGAGATTATCATAATTCATATTAGTAGCTTGCACGTGCTAAACAAGCCAAGAAAAATGTCAATTTTCGTAAGTACAGAGGCATTTGTCTTCATTTATGTGAAGGTTCGGATATTGGGAATCTGCATTATTGTGCATTGAGTGCATGCTAAATGAACTTTTTTGGTGGCCATGCACACATATGGATGACTCAAAATGAAAAATAAAAAAACCACATACATCAAAACACAAATTTTTACCTCCAACACCTGGTCTTTCTCCCATATTCTCCTTCCCTGTCTCTCCCTTTTTCACCGCAGATTCATCCCACAAAGTGAATCCACTTCCGGAATAAGAACTGCAGTTTGAGTTTCCATCATTTCTGTCATTACTACTTGTTTGAGCGACTGTAAATACATTCCCGGCCTCCGGCTTCGGAACCTTTTGATTGAAATAGGAAATGTGACTTATACTGTAAGTCCCAATCCCACCGGGGAGAAGGTGCGCAAAGGAAGGAGGTGCTGCTGGAGGTGGTGGCTTTTCAGCTGTTGATATCTCAACAGAAGCAGCTTCTTCTTTAGCACAGGCACCTTTTCCTATGCGTTCAAGTGGTTGTAGAAAATCTTGAGTTTTGAGATAACCTCCTCCTGTTTCAGACATGAAAGAAAGAAAGAAAAGTCATATTTGGTTATAGCAGTGATCCAACAAAACGTCTAGACCTAGCAAATATTTTGAAAGTGGCATGACTACAATCAAATAAACTAGCTAATATATTGTAAACAACAAAATAGCACATCTATTTACCCAAAAAAAAAAAAAAGTTCTAGGTATCATTTTTTTTTTTTTTTCTTTAAGGACCCATTTTTGTTTTTTATTTTTTTTTTATATCAGTTTTTTTCATTTTTTAAAATTTTTTTTAATGGTAATCAGTTTAACTCTTCCACTTTCCAACTTATTGCAACGTCGATTAATTAGCCTACTTCTTCGAAAAGAAAACTACAACCTAAGGGGAGTTATGAAAGCCGTGACCTGTAACCAGTAGTGGTCTTGAACTTGGGAAAATTGTTTGGAGAAAGTAAAGAAAGTTGAATGACAATTTGAAACTTAAAGAAGAAAAATATATCAGAATTCAAAAGTTATTTGGAGACGAAGTAATTGCAAAATTATGAGAGAAACGAAATATTTTAAAATTATTTAGGGCAGCAAAGTTTGACAAACTAAAATTCACCGCTTTAACAAGTGCAACACAATGCTCAAAAGATCAAGCACTCCCAAAAAAAATAAAAATTAAAAAATAAAAAAGATAAAAAAAATTCAGTTGTAACAGATCCAAATTTTTCATCTTTGGTTGCCCAGGAGAAAACTATGAAAGTAAAAAATAAAATAAAATAAAAAGTTTTCATAATTACTACGAAGGAGCCCATGTCTAAATAGTAAATTTTCTGAGAGTGAATGACACGGGCGTGCGTCTTTATGAGGACGCTTTTACAATTCAGAATACCATGCACCTGCATAGGGTCTTGAGTGTGATACGTCAAATCACGACTAACACCCCTCTAATGGGACCCATTCAAACACCCCATGCCAATCTGATGGTGCTGATTGCTAACTGCTAGCCCTTTCCTTTTCGGATTTGGCTAACCTATTTAAAGACTCATGGCCCAGATCCATGATTCAATTCCCGTCACGTGCGTCCTTAATCGTGATGGAGGCAATTAACCAAGATATATCAGATATTTCTCTCACACTCACTAATTGGCTTAGATCATATTTTAAAAAAACCACAAAATATCAAACCAAAAAAAAAAAAAAAAACTTAAAATCATTTTTTTGATCACCAATTATATTTTTTCTCTTTCTTTTTTGATTTCGAAAAATATTAAAAAGAGATATAATTTTTTTTTTTTAAATTTCGAAAAATATAAAAAAGAGAAAGAAGAAGAAGAAGAAGAATACCTTGAGAAGGTGTTCTTGGATCTTGTTGGGCAGTTGAATGACTGTACAGTGACAGAAAGTCATGCGTCGGTTTTCTTCCTGTGGGAAAACTTTGACATCGCAGTTAGACAAAAAACAAAAGCAAAAAACAAAATAATAATAATAAGAATAATAATAAATATAAATATGAATCTGAAAAAAATAATAATAATAATAATCTGATACTGTTTTCTAAATGAAACAAAGCAAATAGAAAACAGAAACAGAAACTGAAAAAAAAAAAAAAAAAAAATCTGGTTCCGTAAAATACCTTCGGTTTCATAGGGACGGGGTTGAGGAAGCTCCATAAACACTCAGATGCTATTTTTCTGTGAATTTTTGTTGTTCTTTATCTACCAGATTTCGGAAATAATATCCGCCGGAAACAAAATTCTGACTGGTTTCTGTGATTCTTCGTTCTAACGACTCTGAGAGCGTTGAATTTTAATGGGAACTTAGAGCTTGAGAGTAAATTGTGGGGGTCGGAGACTGGAATTCTTTGGAGAGCTTCGTAGATCTGTCTCGTACAGAAAAGCTGAGTAGTTTGGAAGGAGATTTATGCCTCCGAAAGAAGATCGGAGGCGCATTCACTTTCTCTTTCTATTATCGATGTCTCGAGCAACGCAAGCTTTGATTCCAAAAGGAAACACTGGAAAAGTGTTTAAAATTTTCTCGGGAAAATTCCGGCGCCGATTTGCCAAAGAAAATACTTTTACCAACAATTCAGCCGTGGAAAATTCTGAACACTCGCTACAACTTTGAATTCGGCGAATCTACAATCGTGATAAAAAATTTAAAAAAAAAAAATTAACTAGACCGCCAGAACCAAAATCATCAAGCAGATATGCAGAACAACTAACTTTCCACAATTCAAAATCAAAGAATAATTTCACAAACAATCATCCTACAAAACAAGATACAAAAAAGAGATCCGAGTGAGAAGTTCCGAAATTCTGAATTTTGATGTAAAAAAATACATATATGTATATGTATACATGGACATGCATATAAGCATACCTCTAATCCCAGAAATGAAAACAGCAATCTACGTGCAGTTTCAGCACTCTTCTGCTTCACCAAGCCAAACAGAATTCAAATTCGTGATTATAAAATGCTTTGAATTCAGAGCTTCCAATTCCAACCATAAAAATCTCTGCTTTTTTCCTCTTTTTATCTCTCTCTCATTCTTTTTTAAATTATTTTCTCTGGAAACGAACAGTGCGGCGATAGTCGGGGCTTGAGGTCGGACTCTCTCTATCTCTCTCTCTCTCTCTCTGTCTCTCTCTCTGTGCGTGTGAGTTTCTTTAGTTGAATATCTTTTATACAGTTTCTTCTTTGCTTGCTTGCTTGCTGGCTTGCTGGCTTTCTTTTGCTTTCTTTCTGTTTTTTTTATTTTTTATTTTTTTTATTTTTTTAATTCTTTTTTAAGTCGTTGTTTTCCGTTAGGTGAAAACGCCGTTTGGTTAACGACGTTGCGGCTGGGGATGACGGAGTTAAGATGTTGACGGACGAGTGATGTGGGCGGCTAATGCTATTGCTCGCCGTTTACTCTGTCTGAGAACGGCATAATGGTTCACGGAACTCAATGATTTACTTTTTGTGCATTTTTTAAGTTTTCAGCAATCCCGATTAATATTTTTTAATGATTTGGCAATCCCGATTAATAATTCTCTTCGCTCTAGTTTGTGTTCTTTTATGATTTAAAAAAAAAAAAATTTGTGTTCCTTGGCCCACCAAATAAATATTTTAGAAAATTATTTTCTAAAGAAGTATACTAAAGGAGAAGATTATTTTTAATTATTGAATAATGTGATGCAGTTTCTTGATCGATGTAATAATAATAATAATAATAATAAGAATGTCACCAGTTTCACAAGTTGAGTTTTTAAATACACATCAAATTCAATTCTTACATTTAAAAAAAAAAATGTTTCCATAAAATCATTTGGAATACAAATACAACTTTCTTTCTCTTTGCATTATCATCAAAATTAACTACCAACATTTAAAGAAAAAAAAAAAACCAATATTTTCAACCCAACACATAAAATTAAGAATAAGAAGTCAGTTAAACTCCAATTATTCTAATTTGAATGATTTTTAAGTATCCACCTTATCAACACGACGGCTAGTATTTATCAAAAAAAAAAAAAAAAAAGATGCTATTAGAAAGTGTGAAAATCTTCTCAATATATTAAATGTGGATTGTATTATTCTCAATATTCAAAAATAAAGTAATTTATCTTCGTTTTGGCAATGAGCACAGGTAATAACTCCAATATCTTGAATCAATATTTGGGGCCGAAACCTTCCCTCTAATTTATCAAAATAAAAAATAAAAAATAAATTGTAATTTGAAATTTTTCAAAAAGAAGTCCAAAATTAGTTTTAGCATGTGGATTATTTTAATACCCCATACATCTAATAGCATATACATTAATATATTATTGTTGATAGTTTTTTTAAAAACATAAGGGCATGTATTTTACCGTTTTACAAGACAATTTTTTATTTTATAAACTGGGAGATCATCAAAAATGCATTTGGTAGCTATTTTTTAAAATATAAGATGAAAAAAAAAGTTGAAAACATTCTTCAAAATATAGAAAAATTTAGAAAACATCTCAATTTTACATGTATTTTAAAAATTTTGGAAACAAAAATACTAATAAAGAATAGATAGTATTTCTCAGTTTAATTAAAAATAGTTGTTTTATATAAATACATACCATATTTAATATGTACTACAAGATCCTATAGCAACCTTGTCCTGATTAGCTAAGATCGAAAATATTTTAAATGAAGGTATACAATGTCTTAACGATGACAAAGTTAGGATTGCAACTTTTTTTACTAGAAATGATGTTCTTGGTAAGTTAATGAGAGAACATTATAAACGTATAATTTGGAACTATTTAAGGATGCTTTCAATACAAAATTTTGCCCTCCAACTTATAGAGAACTAAAAAGATTAGAGTTTGAGAAGTTAACTTAAAGAAGCATGTATATTGCAGAGTATAAGCAGAAATTTAGAGAACTATGATAGTTTGGTCGTTTCATGATTCCTAATGACTCCTCCAAAAAACAAAGATTCTTGAATAATTTAAATAAGCATATAGCATTGGTTGTCTCAAAAGCTCATCATTTTACTTATTAGTCTCTTCGAAAAGTAATCTTATAGTTTGAGGGATAGACTATCATATGAAAACCCCAATGTCGATCTTATAACGGTACATCTTCAGACACTTCTAATACAGGATCATCCAAAATGGGCAATTACAATTTAAAATTGCATGGCGATAGTGAATTTTGAGGTAGTCATGGTACAAGTGGTAGTAGAATTCGAGGGAGATACACGCAGTCATAATACTAGCTAACAGTCATTGGGTAATGGCATCAGTCCGGACAATTTAGCTATCGATAAGGTAGATGATTTGGAGATAGATATCATGTTCTTTTTAGCTCTTGTGGTATGTTCCACCTTGAGACTTGCTAGAAGAATGGAGTTGCTACCATTGTCAACATAGTGGTCATTTTAAGAGAGAGTGTCCTTACTTCACACATAATGGTATTGGGGATTCAAGATCTAGTTCTTAATCTCAGCAGGTTAATGGTGTTAAGAGACAAGATACGGAAGTAGGACATACTAGTGGCTCTCATCTACTAATGAAGCATAGTCAACACCTATGGCCAGAGGTAGTGGTTAAAACGGATGACCACCGAACTAAGTAAGGGTTTTTGGCATGATACACTAAGAAGCTTAAGCTACTTCAGATGTGGTTACAAGTATGGTACCAATTATTAGCATTGACACACATATTTTCATTGATCCTAGAGCTAGACATAAATTTGATGCATGTATTCTCATTGATCCTATATCATTACCTCCCTATATAATAACCTCAACTGAGTTGATAAAGTTAAAAGCTCAATTACAAAAGTTAGTGGATATATGGTTTTTGATGATCTTCTATATTAGCCTCCAAAAAAAGAGAGAGATTTTACTATTGATATGGTTCCTAACATAAATTTTATATCCTTTCCTCCCTATAGAATAACCCCAACTAAGTTGAAAATGTTGAAAGTTCAATTATAGAAGTTAGGGGATAAAGACTATGAGACCTAGTGTTTCATTTAGGACACACCAGTTTTATTTATGAAGTAAAATGATGGTTTTTTAATAAGATTGTGTACTGATCATCGGCAATTAAATGAAGCTAATTAGTATTATTTACCATCCATTAATGATTTATTTGATCAACTCCAAGGTGCTAAGGTATTTACCAAGATTGACTTGAGATTGAGTTATCATCAATTAAGAATTAAAACTTAAAATTACTTTTATGACTTAGTATGGTCATTATAAGTTCTTGGTGATGTCCTTTGGTTTGACTAATACATCTACAGCTTTTATGGACCTCATGAGCAGGGTATTTCATCCATTCTTTGATCGATTTATCGTTGTTTTCATCAATTATATTTTGTGTATTTCCTAGCAAGGAAGTGTATGAAAAGCATTTGAATATGTTTTTGTAAACCTTGAAAAAACATCAGTTGTAAGCCAAATTTAACAAGTGTAAGTTTTAGTTGGATAGAATAAATTTCCTTGAACATATTATTTCGACATAAAGCATATATATATATATATATGGACCCTTAAAAGGTTGAAGCAGTGTCAAATTGGAAATACCCTACTAGTGTAAATAAGGTATGAAATTTCCTTGGCTTGGCAAATTATTACTGTCATTTTGTCAAAGATTTCTCCAAGATAGCTGCATCTCTTTATCAGTTAACTAGGAAAGGAGTCAATTATGTGTTAGGTTGACAACTATAAGCAAAGTTTCCAAGAGCTTAAGCAAAGATTGACTTAGACACATGTCGTAGCACTTTCTAAAGGTAATGAAGCTTTTGAGGTATATAGTGATGTCTCACGACAAGGTTTAGGATATATGCTAATACAACATGATAAGCTGACTACTTATGTTTGTAGGCAGCTCAAGAAGCATGATTTGAATTATCCTACATATAATTTAGAGCTTGCTGTCATGGTGCTTCCATTGAAGATATGAAGACAATATCTTTATGGAACTACTTGTCAATTTTCATTAATCATAAAAGGCTTAAGCATATTTTCACGCAAAGAGAGTTGAATTTGAATGGACGATATGGATAAAGTTATTTAAAGATTATGATTATACTAATGACTAGCATCTCTATAAGTCTAATGTAGTACTTGATGCTCTTGATAGAAAGGCTACAGGTTCTTTAGCTCACATACAATCAGTACAACTTCTATTAATAGTGGAATTAAAAAAGTTAGGAGTTGAGTTGAGTGTGGATTTAACAGGAGTTCTCTGAGCTAGTTTCTGAGTTCAACCGGTACTCAGTGATAGGATTCATGATCCTCAAATGCTAAGGTTAAGAGATAAGGTTGACAAAAGATTAAGAATAGATTTCACAATTAGAGATGCTGGTGCTTTGATAAAGAACTCAAGAAAGTGATTCTTGATTAAGCACAAATTTAGGCTACGTTATGCATCCTAACGGTATTAAGAAGTATTGTACTTTATGCGAATATTATTAGTGGATTAGTATGAAGAAGAAAATTAAAAATATGTGCCTAAATGTTTGGTTTGTTAACAAGTCAAAATTGAGAAATAAAAACCTTTGGGACTTTTAGAACCTTTGCTTACTTTCGAATGAAAATGGAAACATATTATTATGAACTTTGAATTCAAGCTTTCTCGCACTTGAAAAATTCATAATGGTATTTGGGTGATTGTTGACCTATTCACGAAGTCCACACACTTTTTACCACTTTATGAGACCTATTCCTTGCATATGTTGGTAGAGTTTTTTTGTAAACAAGATTGTGAGTTTGTATAGAATTCTTATTTCAATTGTATCAAATAGAGACACCCGGTTTACATCCACGTTTTAGCAAAGCTTACAGGAAGCATTAGGTACTGAGTTGTATTTTAGTATTACCTTCCAATTTTAAATCAATGAAAAATCAGAGATGACTATACAAACCATAAAGGATATGTTGAAGTCTTGCGTGTTGCAGTTTAAAGGCAATTAGAAGCCTTACTTACCTTTGGCAAAGTTTACCTATAATAATTATACTATTCAAGTATTGGAATGACACATTTTAAGATTGTATGGAAAACAATGCAAAACTCCTTTTGTTGAAATAAGGTTGGTAAGCAAAAACTCATAGGCCTTAATTATGTTTAGATGATAATAAACAAGGTCAAGATCATTCGTAACAGGTTGAAGGCAACTTAAAATATAAAAAGGTTATGCATATGTGAAAACAAAGGATCTTAAGTTTGAAATTAGAGTTAGACAAGGTATTTCTAAAGTTAACATCATGGAAAAGTATGGTGCATTTTGGAAAATGTGAGTAGTTAAGTCTAAGGTATATTGGACCCTACAAAATTATCTAGAGAGTTGACCAATGGCTTATAGGCTTGCCTTGCCTATGGTTTCTTAGATTTATGATGCCTTCCAAGTATTTACGCTTCACAAGTACACATGCGATCCTTCATATGTGTTAAAGATACAAACTATTAGGTTGAGAGAAGACTTGTTATATGAAAAGCAATCAATTGAGATTCTAGACCGAAAAGATCAAATGCATTCATACTAAGACCATTCCACTATTGAAGTTTTTGCGGAGAAACCATACAGTCAAAAAAGGCTACTTTGGAGCCAAGGAGAAAATTCGAGCTCAATATACAAATTTCTTTCCTTGAATCAAGTAATGACATTTTGAGGATGAAACTATTGTAATGGATGTAAGTTGTAATAACTTATCTCGAGAAAACACCCAGAATTCAAATTTTTGAACAGTTTAACTAAAATTGACCGAGTTAGACCTATAGGAAAGGTAAGAGGTTGACTCTCTTTTAAGCTTAAAATTTACTTAGAGATCGTCGATATAAACTCAAAAATAGTGGCGCAAAGAAATTGAAACAATCATTTGAACGTTATGGCCAAAATAGTGTAGTGATATTTTTGTAATTATTAAATTTGAAAGTTTTCTTGGTTTTCTTCCAATTTTGAGACCCCTATTAGGAATCCTCCGAATTTAAATGATTTTAACCTGGAAATTAATCATTTTCACTCTCTCTCTACATTCTTTTTCTTTCTATAAATTACAAATTTTAAACTTTCATATATTAAGCCATAGACCTTTGTTTGCTTCATCGTTGGTAACTTTAGAAAGCTGTGTAGCAAAGAACACATTGGTACCAAGATGTTGCCCATCTTGCTAGAGTAGTCAGAATCTGACCAGAAAGTTATAGTGAGGATCCATCTTTTTGATAGCAGAAATCTAATGACTCCCACCAATGAAGGAGGATCCTTTACACTAGTTTCCAACTCCTAAGTCTATTTTAGGCATTAACGAAGCTTAAAATCCTATCCATCTTGCCCAATCACAAGACTTAGCTTAGAGGTCTAATTTTCTTTGGATTTTCTATTGACCCACCAACATCTTTAGCTTTAATCGAAGATAAATTTGTATTCTACATCTCTTGGACTTTAATTTGTATATAATTTACGGATTTTGGTTGAGTTTCAAAGAAGACTCAATTATAGGTTAATAAAATTCGATTTTGAAGTAATTAGCTAGCTATGGGATGTTTTAATAGCAATTGTTGGTCAATATAAATTTTGGTGATATATGGAAATGAACCCATAGTTCAATATCAAAAAATTGTGCAGATATTGAAAATATTTGAACCTATAGGGAAAATGGGTTTATATTGGATTTTAGATAAATAAGCTTGTAAATTTAGGATTGTTAGGTTATGAATACAATATTAAAATATTCAGCACGAATACACTAAGCTATATATTTTTCTATGGTTTAACAGAATATTTTAGTAGTATTTTCGGTACCTGAAATGAGATAGGAGGTGATATAGTGATTATGAACCAAGTTTGAGCTATCTTTATGTGAGAATATTTATTTTCAAAATTGATTTAAGATTATAAGCAAATTTATATTATTATGTTGTATATTTGGAAGTATGAATTTTATAAGTCTATATTATATGTTAAATGATTTATATGATATATGATTTCAGATGGTTTTTCTAATGTGTTTTATTTTTTTTTTAAAGAATTATGGATTTCAATTATATTGATTTACAAATTTGTGAGAAGAAAAAAAAAAATATATATATATATATATATATGGATATACTTTTGGGTGGGAAAGTTAAGGAGGTAATAGACTGCTTCCACTCATAATAGATATGTCAAACAACACGAACTCATGACCAAAACCATAAAAACTCAACTTTCGATGATAACAAAATTCGCTCAAAAAGGCCAAAGTCTATAAAAGAAAATTCAAGTTTCATTAACCTCATGATAAATTGTTCATTTGACCACAAAAAAGTACAGCAGTGGATTGTGAATCCACCATGCATGGGTTCATTTAAGCTAGATATGAGGTCTCAAATAAGTGGTATCTTAAGACGCTAAAGGCAATAAGATATTTTCCCTATCCCCAATTGCTCTGGACACACTAAGATGCTAGATGATGTTATGTTACAAGTTTGGTATTAGGTATGTTACATGTGTTTTTGTAAGATTTATGGAATATATTTATACATGGACTTGGATATGGTACATAAGATTTTACATAGATTTCGATATGATTATGGATCGGATATAGTGATAGATTTTTTATTTTGGCTTATGGAATGAATATTTGAAATGAGATTTAATTATTTTTTTATTTTATCTCAAAGGTTTTTGGTATTACATGAATTTTTATGGGTTAATTTTTATGAGTTTATAAACTATTCTACAAATTTGTTTTTTATTTTATAAGTTTCTAAACTATTTTATAAATTTCTATGAAATATTGAATGAATTGATCATAAATTAGGATATTTTATGATTTCTGGCGTCAAAGATACTAATCGTAGGAATAGCAAGGGAAAGGGAATTTCCACAATGAATGCAAATACCTCTAATATCATTTGAGAATACAAATTTTTGTTATACTCAAAATATTTATTTTGGTTAGAATCACTAGCAGAAATAATCAAATGATTCTTGTGATACATCTATAGAAAGACTCGTTCGAATATAATGCTTAAGAGACCCTGTTTATGAGGCTTAGGGATCCATAATCTTGACATAAAGGAAAAGCTAAAAGTTCAAGCTTCTAAGGAGAGGATATGTTTTTCTAGGATATTCTAAGTTATAGAATTTTGTAGATTTTTTTTTAACCTATTTGACAGGTTTTATAAAATTTACTTTCAAAACAAGGGAATATTTTTTTGGATGAATACATAGATGTATATATTTTCAATTATATCGTATTCTTCACTCACTAAGCTTGTGTCACATATTGCATGTTTTAAACTATTCCCTTCAACTATTGCTGACAAGTCATCACCATAAGTCCGCAACTCCATACATCCATTAGTTTGCTGCAGATATACATGTTTATATTTCTTTTGGCACTTCGATGGATTATGTATCTATATAAATATTTTCTTTCCATGTATTAGATAATTGCACTATTATGGTATGTTTGGGTAAAGGTAAAGTCAATAGGAATCTAATTCTCTTGAGAAAGTGATAACTTTCTTTTATTTGGATACTTACTGTGAAGTGGAAAAGTATGGACCTAGGAAATTAGATTGCTACCAATGTAGGAAAATATGTGGTAAAGTTGTTCCCATCTATATAGATATCATTTTGAGAATCCCAGATAAAATAGTTTTAATTTTTTTTTTAAAATATATATTTACCCTTAATTTATTCTATAATATTAAATTTAATCACTTATTAATCCCAACTTTTTCCATTACTCATCAAACAGATCAAAAGAAAAAATAACTCTTAGGAAACTAAATTCAGGAAATTAATTTTTCTTTCAATTTTGACACTTCCCAAACACCCTGTTAAAGTTGCTTTTGCGAGCCTACTATATAATCCATAAGTTTATATTCTTGAGACTCTATCAAAAGTTCCAACAAGTCTCACTCTAATGGAGGTAAGTTGGAAGCAAAGTTTATTTCCAAACTGATCTTTAAAAAAAAAAAAAAAGGCAAAATCGCCACTCCACGCCTTGCAATCAAATTCAAAATGACTTTATCATCATCATAAAGTAAAGTCAATGAATTAAACACCAAAAGTATAAGAGCATAATCATCAATGATGAATATGAATTGTTTTGTATGTGGTGTAGAAAATGACGTTGTTTAAATTTAAGTGACATAAATGTAAAATCAATTTTATAATTATTTTTTTAACAGTAATATGTACAAAAATTATATATTACTATTAATTAATTATATATTTTATAACTATTTTTTTCTAATTTTGAAAAAAATCGATTTTTTAGGGGGAAAAAAATTGTTGTTTAGATAACTTTACAGTATCTAATAATGCCTTTAGAAGTAAACATTTACGTTAACTATATTTAGACCACATTAACTTGCATTTATTTTAAACATTACCATTGCAGAGAAATTTCTTTAAAATATTGTCCATATTGCCTTTGTGTCATGTATATTTTCCCAATCTATATTCCTATTAGAAATGCTCTAATCATCAGTATCAACACCACTTTCCATCATTATTTTCCTATGAAATTCCCTAGCTATATCGATGTATGAAATTCCCAAGCTATATCAATGTTTTCCTTCAAAAGAACATCAAGTATGGAGTTGAAGATCTTCAAAGAAGGTTTGCTGCCAAACCTAGAAACCAAATTTAGCACTTTGATGACCTTTTAAACCATGTGAGCATACTAAGGCCTTGGGTGATAGTAACAAAAATATTCTCATTAGGGGGAAAGCCAACTAAGGTTGGCATAATTATAAAACACAAGGCAAAATTTCAAGGATTAGTATTGCTACTTGTGTTCAAGATGCGAGACTTCTCGTCCAAGAGACTTTCACGATTAGCGCCAGTCTTGCTTTGATTGCTTATGATTTCGCTATTCTTTCTATGTCTTTGCTTGGTTTTGAGCATTGAAAGCTTCGATTGCTTAAGAATGAGTTCATCAGGTCAAGTTTTAGGTTGATTTGTTATGTGGAAGTTAATGATGGGAGATGGAAACACATTTTCTAGAATATACAAGACGAAAATAAAGTTGGTAATGAGATTTGAGTGAGACAAGGCGCAATTGCTTTTTGCAAAAACTCTTTGATTCAAAACAAAACTATTATTGGTAATAATAAGATTTGAGAAAGACTAAAACTTCTAGCTACTTTTAACTAAGAATTAATTTTCAAATTTCTCTATGTCTCAATCTTTTATCTCCTTGATTGTTTCAAAACGAGGGTTATTTGTTTTATTAATCCTCAAATATTAATTCCTAAATCGAATACTCTTTTCCAAAAACGCCCATGTCAAATGGTGGAAAAAGACCCATAATGCTCTTTCCAAATTGTCACATGAGCAATATGTGTTGAATTCATTAAACGAATTCAATGAAGAGTATAAAAAAAATCAACAGTACTATGTTTATGATAGTTTAGTTACAAAATATAAAATAAATTTCATCATAATTCTGTTTATAATTTTTAACTGAAAAAAATTGAAAACTATTAAATTCATATACATTTATGTATAATTAAAATATTTAGGTTGTGACACGCGTAAGTGCTTGAAAGACGCACAATGTACAAAGCATACTGAAACACGCGTAAGTGCACGATGTGTCGTATCTGTATGTTTTGGATGAAGAGCTCGTGGGGCAGGGTAGTTACCTGCACACGTAAAAATTAATTATTTTTTCCCAAGTACAGCAGCTTATTATAAAAGTACATCAGATTTCAAAGGTTAAAAAGAAAATAATCACGTGAGGGTAAACAATACGTTGACACATGAACAGAAAAACCGTTGACCTTTTTTTTTGGCCTTTCTCTTTCTTCCAGAAATTAAGATTAATATTTAAGAGGTGATGATTAGAGGGAACAGATCCCGATTATCTTAAAAGTAAAAAATGGTATTATTACTACTACTGCTACAATGGCTGAGTAAGCTTTTCCTTTTTTCTTTTTTTTTGATTTTTAGGTGAGATTAGAGGCAGAGGATGTTGGTGGTAAGGGAGGAAATGTCACGTGATGTGGCTCTTTTTCTCTCTGTCAAAAATTGAGGGATTTTTGGGCTGGTGCCGAGAAACACGGGGCTTTTTATGTGTGTAGGGCATGGTGCCATGGCATGTGACCTCAGATTCTATTTCTCGTTTTCTTTCTCTCTCCTATCTCATATGCAGCATAGTAACAAATTTTCGAAGTAATGGACACAATTATTTATTTTCCGCCAATCATCAAAATTCATTGAATCGCTATATAAAGTCTGCATATTAAAAACAAGCTTTTGAATTAAATAAGAAAGGATATTGACTTCAAGGTATACTAAAATATAAACAGTTTGGCATTTTACATATAAACTCTTCTTTTTTTATTTTTCACTTCTTAACTAATTTGTTATACAAGTAATGCATGGATGAAAAATGATAGTCTAAAATATAATTATGTATAATTTATGATCTATTTGGATAATAATAAAGTTAGTAGAAATTTAATCAATTAAAAAAAATGATGATTTTATTAGTTTGGATATTTATTGTAAAGTGAAAAAGTATAGACCCAATAAATTAACTTCCCACAAATATAGAAAAATATATAGAAAAATTATTCCCATTTAAAAATGTGTGATTTTGAAAATATCAGAAAAAAATAGTTTTGAAAATTTTTTAAAATATATATTTGCTCTTAAGTTATTATATAATATTAAATTTAATTACTTATAACTCCCAACTTTTCTATTACTCATTAAACATAACAGGAGAAAAATGAATTTTCAGCAAACTAATTTCTAGTAAACTAAATCCTAAGAATTAATTTATCTCCCAATTTTGATATTTCCTAAACAAAGTCTAGGAGAAAATAATGTAAAACCTCCCAAATAAATAAAAATATTGACAAAACTAAAAGAAATTATATTTAAGAGAATTATTACTTTTTAATATCTTTGGATAAACTTTTTTAAATAAGTCAATAAAAATACCAAAAATAGTTATAAATGTAATTTTTCAATTATAAAAATAAAAATCGTATATAGATATCCTAAAAAAAATAAAGACTAGTTGAAGAACTTGAACAAACATTAAAAAAACATTTTTTTCTTTTGGAAAAGCAAAAATTAAAAAATTAATAATTAGAAAATCTAAATAAACATAAATATAACAAAAACAAAAACACGTAATAAATAGATGAACATATTTTATAAAAATCGTTTTTCAAATTTTCCTTTAGATATTATAACAGTTTATCACTTTTTTGCAGGTCTTTATTTATTTAGAGTTTCTATAATATGTGCATATTATTATTTTTATTTTTGAAAATTTACATTTGCATTTTTGTAGTACTTAACTAATATATTAAAAGAATAATAATTATCTTTAATAAAAAAAAGTTTGTTGTTTTTCATTAATTTTTTATTTGGAATTTTTTGTGTCAATACCCTCTAAACTGTACACAATTGCTTCATGTGACAATTCTTTTAAAAAGTTCTGCCAAAAAAAAAAAAATGTGTGCGGTGCCCAAAAAACAAAAAAAAAGTGAAGTTCAAACAAAACATAATGCTAAAAAAACAAAATAAAATGCAAGGTATCAAATTGTGTATAATTTAAGATGCATTCAAGCCAATATCTCAATTAAAAATGAAAGACTCATTTTTTTCTTCTCAAGTCGTTTCTTTTTATTTGGTTGGGATATGAATAATAATTTGGGGCTTCAAATTAAACTATATAATTTAATTTTTTTTACTTATCAGAAGTAAATCAATGATGACAAAGTTATTGACATTCACCAAATTTGTTTGATGTAATAATATTTAATTGTTTTTTTATCCACTTATTTATATTTAGAGCATCTCTAATAATGAAGGAAATATGTGATATAGAAATAAACATTGTATAAATTTAACTGACTTATTGTCTCGACTTACTGCATTTATCCGAGTGATCCGCAAACGCTGAAAATCTCTCCTTTGCCTATCTCTATCCCAATGAATTGAAGCCAAAGCTCTTATTTTCTATTGAGTAATAGTCCAAGTAAGTCTTGAATGAGCCCCTCAAAAGCTTGAGGCAAATAAACAAATTTATGTTCGACGTCTTCAAGCTATATATGATGCGAATCCGTCTGAACCCGAACAACCGACAATCCACTTGGGTATTGACCCGCTACGGATGAAGACCGGGCTGATCACTAGGGCTCAAGCGAAGAGGTTTAGGGGACAACCTTACTGCCTTTATCCAGGAGGCAATTCATTCTCAAAAGGGCTTTTTCATACCCGAAAATCCAAACCCTGTTTAGGGCATGCAAGTGGTGGAAGTTGATACGGACCCGGATAGCGGTTTTTGTGCATTTATGGAGTTCAGGCATCATAAAATGGTTCCAATGCTTCATGAATTCAACACATATGTTTAAGAGGTCATGGAATCAAATCAAAACAGCTTCAAAAGTATCCAAAAAGAGGTTGTGCGTACAACATGATAATTTAGCCGATTTTGCTGTATTACTCGCTGGCTTTACTGTATTTTGCTAAGTTGGCTTTTTCTCTTTCCTCCAAGTAAGGGCAACGTGTGGAACTCTATAATAATTTTATTTGGCATCCTACAAAGCATATAAAAGCTGATTTGGAGCTCAAATTGGTTAAAAATTAGTCAAAGTCAATTTAGTTAAAAAGCTAGTATTCTAGTTTCCTAATTTGATTTCTACTTTTTGTTTTAGAAAATCACCTTTACTTTTGGTTTTTATTTATTTATATTCTAGACAAATAATTTTAGGAAACTTATTATTTTATTATTTTTATTGTAAATTAGTTAATTTCTAATTCAAAATAAGGGAATTAATTAATCTAAATTACATTAGAAAAATGTGTTAAATTAGGCAATTTTCTAATTGGATTCTATGTTGGCCAAAATTTTCTATTCCTTTTGGGGTTTTATTTTGTTCATTCAAAGCCAATTTAAAGGCTTATTTTTAATGAGAAATCAAGCTTGAATTTTATATAGAAATTCATTTGTGAGATTTAATTCTCTTTGTTCTCTTTGAACACCTAAAACATCATTAGTGAATGAGTATTTCAGTTTTGACTTATCAATAAGATATCCGTCACCTTTTGTGACATCTTCATTATATACCAAGGTTTCTAATCACAGGTTGGTTAAGGGTCAAAGTGACCATTAGAACTTGAACTTAATTAGATCCGGGCTAATATAATATGAGTTTAGGAGTAGGTCGTCCTAGGTTCGCGTCAATATACCCCTGTTTAATTCTGGTCATTAAATAAATGAAACTTTGATGAATAGCTAATTGATTTATTTTCTTTCCCTTTCCTAGTTTATTAATAACAAAACGGATTCTTTCAATGTATAAAGCAAAATTCCAATGGCTTTTGCTACTATAACCTCCGTGACCAAGATGTTTTTTTATAGGCTTTCACCACGAAATAATAATTTTTTTTGATAATTAAAAAGTAGTAAATATAAATGGGTATAGCGGGTTCTACGTTTCTATGGTTTCTTCGTAAATGGTGAGGTTCTCTCTATACACCTTTATAATGATAGTGTATATTAAAATTGGTGAATGTAATATGTGATATGGACATATTTTATCCATTTATTCATATTTAGGTATCTCTAATAGTAAATGCAATGTGTTATAGAAATAGACATTGTATAAATCTAGCTGACTTATATATTTTATAATGATAATGTGCATAAATTTAACTTGCCATATAAAAATAAATAAATAAATAAAAATTGGTGAATAAATTTTGTGACAATAACATTTGTATTTAATCTTTTCAAAACCAAAAAAAAAAAAAAAAAAAAAAAGGCATTAGTATTTAGTGCTCACATAAATTAATTTGCTTATAATGTAAAGGGACATAAATCATCAAATGCTAAATTCACTTATAAATTAACCTTTCACAGATCTTTTAGCTTTATCTTGTTGAGTACTTTGTAACTTTAAACCTCCAAATTGGTACCACAGAAAACACAACCCCACATATTCAATTGCATAACTAGCTCAATTAATAAAGCTGAAATTATCTCAAAATTACTTTAGAAAAGCAAGAATATGTGTCAACCTTTATATGCAGTTCCACGCCTATATCTTTCATAGATTCTAAGTTTATTTTATTTTATTTTATTTAGTTTTTATAGAGAATCTTACAATCATAATAAAGAATTATAATTCTTTGACTCCGACAATCATGGCAAGCATTCATATATACGTTACACTGCATAAATACAATCAAACAGCTTGGCTTCTCAATATCTTTTTACATCCATTTCCTTTCCTTTATATCTCTATCTATATATAAAGTTCTATATATTCTCATATATAATATAAAAATTGGCAGAACATGTCCCTCCATTCACAAGTTGTACCATGTTTATCTTTTAATTCTATTCAAAATTTCCAACTCTCACTTTATTTTGGACATATGGCACCGCTACTTCCCTAGCTTTATCCAATAAAAAAATTAATACTATTTGAGCAGTTAAATTATTTTTTAGAACCTCTATTGGTGTATACTTTCCTTGAAATACTACTTTACCAAACTTTGATACGCAACTAAAATGGTGGTATTATTTTGGTACAATGTTAGGGAACATGTATTAGTCGAAGACTCAAAATGTGCAACCAATTTAGCTTCCATCGATGAATTAGCGGACGCCATGCCTAAAACATATAAATTATTAAAAAAAGAAAAAAGAAAAAAAGTCATGTGATATACAAAGATGAAGCATATGCTTACAAGCACCTCTCTCTCTCTCTCTCTCTCTCTCTCTCTCTCTCTCTCTCTCTCTCTCTCTCTCTCTCTCTCTCAAGCAGGTCACATGATAGAAAGTACTCTTCGTTAATATTTTTTTCTTTGTATTTCATTTTGAAGTGTGCTAAAATCTATACTAGCTATAAATTTAACATAATTGTGTATAGATTTTATACATTAAAAAGCGTAGGCAGTTAAACTTCAAAAGTGAATCATTGGAAGTCTGACTGATGAAACGCACTTTGGAGGCATGAAATAATACTATAAGTATTAACTTAATTTCTTTCAAAAAGATAATAGTTAACTATAAAATCTAATGGTGATTGAATGTGAAATTTATTTCAATAAACCTTATTTGAACTAAATGAAATCTTAATTATTGTCTCAACTGCATTCATGACTTGTTCAATTGAACTCTTAAGTATGAACTTTTCTATGTCATTTGTCAAATACAAATTGAGAACTAACCTGACCAGAAAAAAAAGAAAGTAAAAAACAAGAAGTAGCCTTTTATTACTTTTAATAATTTGCTAGAAAATGTAAGAAAATTATATTGGCAGGCACCCATTAATGTTCGATGTTTTTCTTACAAAGGCTTTGTACAAAGTAATCTCCCGCTTTTCTTATTTCTGGTTGAAGACAACGACCAAAAAAAGATAATTAATTGACTAGCACTTAAACCTTCCTTAGTCCTAGAAAAAGCGATTTAGGGGAATCTATAGACCATAATTGGCTCTTTAAAAATTTCCGTGACAAACAATGGCAATACTTAACATCACATGAATAAGGTCATATATGGAAAGTTTGATTTTAATGTACAAAAAGAAGGGTTTGCCCCACATGCAGTGCATCAATTAGTTAAGGTTTGTTAGCATGTCCAATAACATTGATGTATAATGCTCCATTAAATTTTGGTTGATGATCTTAAATAAAAAAAATAAAAAATAAAATTCTGTCTGATAACTTCTTCTTCTTCTTTTTTCATTTTGATATTTGATTTTTGTCACTATGAATAACTATCATTAAGGTGATTCATATACATGTATGGCAATTTAATTTACTTTTTAAAATATTCACTTTCTCATATTAAATGTATAATAATAATGAAATATAGTCTATTAAGTATTGTTATATCAACTATGAATACAGTTGATAATGATTATCAATGATAATAAATAGTAAAACTACTAATATTTAGGTAATTAAAAAATCATTTGGTTGGGATTATTAATTTGAGGCGGTAAATTCGGATTTTATGATCCTTGTCAAAGGATTATTCTACCTAATAATTTAATCTTCTTCTTTATCAGTGACTTTCTTCTATTTTCCTGACTGTACTTTATAAAATATTGTTTTTCATTTAAAAAATTATTGACAAAACTATTAATAATTTTAAAGAAAAGAAACAGTTTAAGCATGTTGATTTAATATTTTTTTCATTATTAAAAAATTTACATAGTGTATACAGAACAAAAACTAAATGTAATAATAATAAGATAATTGCACATTAGGTGTTTCTGGTTTAAAATAATTGTAAATCGAGAGCTTAATTCCTAATGTTTAATAAATAATGAGTATAAATGCAATAATCCCTGTACATATATAGGCCGGTTGGGTCTGTGTGAATTAAATATCTCAAACTTCTTCTTCTTCTTCTTCTTCTTTTTGTTGGTAAAATAAAAATGTCAAACTCCTTGTGCAACATCTGTCTGTGCCACAAATCTCTTAATTTTGTCTAATTTTTATTTGTCTGGAGAAACAAGGAATGGACACTCTCAGAAGTAGTGGGGTCGAATTTTGTTAGCCCTTCTAGCTAAGATTAACCGTGTGGAAATGTCCAAACTTATTAAATTCAGTAAAACTAACATCTCTGTCAACGAGACGATAAAAACGAGTGACATAAAAATCTTTTAGCTACAAAAATCAGTCGTGCTTCCTTCGAATAATCACTATAAGAACCATCCACATTTATTTTAATGATGAGCAAATTCATCTAAACCTTTTCAATTTTATTTTAATTATCTTTTAATTATAGTAAATTTATGTTTTTAAAAAATTATACTCAAAACTCATTTATTAGTTTTTTTTCTAATTAATTTTTACAATTAAAAATTATAAATGTTTACGACAAAATTGAGCGTATATAAATGAAATTTATCCTTTTAAATTATAGGTGGTGATTTTCATTATACAGGAAGCACCAAAAGGCAAAATGTAATTGCTACAAATCCAAACTAACACGTTAGATAAATACACAATGATTGAAAGGAAAAGACGTAAATGCATAGAAGTATATAAAAATTATCTATGCCTATTAATTAACTAAATATTTTGTTTATTTATAATAATTTTTTTTTTTGAAAGAATTAACTTTTTGAAGAAAATTTTATTTTTTTAAAAAAATTCAAAATATTTAACAGATTCTGAAGAAATAGAATATTGCCTTGATAATGTTTTTTTTTTTTTTTTTGTTTGGTCAAATCAACTTTAATAGGAAATTTAAACAAACATATAAGAGGGATTTATTTTGAGTGGCTACTTATAAATCTTATGTCAGAAAAGTTCAATAATAGACAGAAACATTAAATATAAACAAAGAAAAATAAAAGCTAGACTCCAAATGGTTGAAAACTAGGAAAAGGTTATACTCGTGAAACTTAAAGAGTTTTTCCTCCTTTAATCTATTCACCTTGTTCCTATCAACAAAGGAAAAAGAAATAAAATAATTAATTTAAAAATCAATCATTAATTATGGAAAAGATGAACTAAAAGAAATAAAATTTTGGATTAAAAAAAAATGAATAAACCGCCAGTTTTACCACATAACATTTTGACGCCATAAGGTAGCAAAATGCAAAAAAATAAAAAATAAAATAAAATAAACAGAAACAAGAAACACAACAATTAATAATAATAATAATAATAATTAAGAGAGACTTCAAAAATAAATTTTTTCTAAATTAAAAAGCAGTAAAATATATTTAATTCAAAAGATATTAAAACTTCGGTAATAACATACTACATATTTAATTAATATTATTATTATTATTTTTTATAAAAACCATCTATATTTTTTTAACAAACACCGTCCAAATTACACATATCATACATTATAAATGAAAATTTATGAGAGAAGAGAGCACTGAAAATCTGGTCGTTGTGTTAGGGGTGGTTGTTCGGATGGCGAAATCTTCCAGAAGCACGTGACACAGAAAGTATAAGAGGAGGCATGAAAGGGTAAATTATAATTAGGAGGGTGAGGAAGTGAATGGGTCAATAAGGAAGGCAGAGGGATGTAACGTGAAAAGCGATGTGCGGTCGTTTTCATACTTGTCGTCACGTAGTTACAAATAGGGTGGGACCCATTCTCTCCTGGATGGGCCACTTAAGTTGACCCCCCCCCCACCTCACGTGCATAAAAACAAAACGACATTTAACAGTAAACAAACATAAACACTGCTTTGGGTGGCCCAACCAACCAAACCTTTGTACGGTCTGGTCGGGACCCTACCAAATTTTTCTTTTCTCTATAATAATAATAAAGGTTAAATTTCATAAACACCCTTTACATTTCATTAATAATTAAATATCACTTCATATTTGATAGGCAAGAATAGAGACGAGAATGGAATTACAATGCCTTAGGATTACATACGTTTGTGTTTGGTTAAATTCTATGTCCAAAAATATTTATTCCTTATATATTAACCATTCTCCTATTTTAAATCATATGTAGTTTTTATTAAAACTTAAGGAATAGTTTTGATATGTTAATTTTTTTTTTTTCAACACAAATATGGTAAATTTCAAACCTAAAATTGATAATTCTTAAAAAGAATATTTCATTTGCACTCTTCAAGGTTTAGAATAAATACTAAAATATTTTTTAAATTTTTAATAAATCATCTACACCCTTTAGTAGTAAACTAAATTACCTTTATACTTTTAGCTAAATTAAATTATTTTTAAATGCCTTTTTTCTTTTTCTTTTTTTCTTTTGCAAAAAATTTTTTTGAGACAATATTACAAAAATTAATTTGAACAAATGAAAGTTTTGTTTATCTATATTTTTAATTATTTTTTATTTAAACTATGTGATAGTTCTCTGGTTAAAAAAAAAAACTATGTAATGAATTTAATCAAATAAGATAGATTTTGTTTTTTTTTTTAACTAAGTGATGATTTGTCCAATATATTTATTAAATGTATTATAATTTATCAAATATATAACTTACTTAAAAAAACCTTATGTAATTAAAATTATCATATAGTTTTTTTTTTAAACCAAAAAAAAAGGAAAAATGATCACATAATTGCAATAAAAATTTAATTAAAAATAAAGGAAAAAAAACTTTGAAATCTTTAAATTAATTATTGCTAAAAAGAACAAAACAAATTTAAAAATAATTTAACTTTAGTATAGGTATAAAGGTAAATTTATACCACTCCAAAGGGTGTAAATGATTTCTTTAAAGCATGAGGAATGTTTTTGTATTAATCTCAAGCCTAAGGAGGTGTAAATGAAAAATTTTCTTCTTAAATATCTTAAATTTGATGTATTATCTATTTAATTTATATAAGCAAAAATATTTTAACATAAAATTAAGAATATATGATATAAATTAAATTTTAAAATAATAAATTATATATTTAATTAGACATAACAAAATGTTTAAATAAAATTTTAAAGAACATAAACATAAACATAAATAAATATTACAAATTTCAAAAGAATATAATAGAAAAAAAAATTTGTGCTAATCATCAAATCTAATCCATTGACATAACCAAACAAACGAAAAAGGATTAATATTTCCTTTTGCTTATATTTTATTTCTTGGAATGATATTCCTAATCCATCAAAAATAATTATTCCGTGTACCGAATGTATAAGTTTTCGAATTTATCACCTACCTTTTAGGTGGTAGCATCCGTTAAAAAACTGATTTTAATTAGTTTGAATTGTAAAAAGTCTATTTTGCTCTCATGTGAATTAAAATAAATAATATTTTACTATTTATATTAAAAGCTGGTGGGTGGATGAAGAATTTAAAAACTTCAATAACGAAGATCTAGACAAGTTCGAAAACTTATATTTGGGGGTATAGTTAAGTGACAAAAAAAAAAAAAAAAAGCAACAACAAAAATGAATTAATTATTTGAATTACTAACAGTTTGTGAAATAAAAAGTTTAATGGTGAAGAAATGTTAATATATATATTGAAAAAAGAAATGTTAAAACCTGTATTAGCGCAACATCAAAATATATATATATATATATATATATGAATCATGATCGTAGCAGGAAAAATAAAATAATAAAAAAGGACAAAAAGAGTAGTTTTGATTTTTAGTAACCTAATCCTTTGGCTTGGTTTGATTCATATCAAGCTAACGAGAATATGAGATTCTTACAGAAAAAATAGTTTTCATATGTTAGGGTTTGAAACATAATTTTTTTTTTTCTCTATAAAAATTGAGAAAGTTTATGGGTAACATGGTTCCCAATTTGTTTAATGATACTTATAGGTCTGGCAACGTATCGTGTTAAATTGTGTTTGTGTCGTATTATGTCGTGTTCATCTACAATTAAATTAACCCAAAAATTACACATTAAGCTTTTATTTGAAAATAGATAAATCCGAATCCAGTCGATAAATTTTCCTATAATCCATTACCCAACCTGTTAACCTATTAATAATAAATATAAATTTAAAAATTTAAATTTCACTTAGTTTTGAAATAATAAAATAATATTTTTTAAAAAAATACCAAAATTTCTTGTTTGCTTTTAGATTTTTTAAAACTTAAATTAAAAAGAATAAATTAATATATATTTAACAATAATTTAAGTAATTTTAATATTATAAAATTTATGTAATTACCAAAATATTCATTTTTAATGGGTCTAATGAGTTTATCGTGTTTATTGTATTTCACCCGTTAAATCCCGTTAATTTATTGGATTTTATTAGGTGATACTGATATAAACTTGACACGATATCGTTAATTCAAACCTGTAAATTATCATATAGGTTCGTATCGTGTTATTATATTGTATAAGATTCTACCAGGCTTAGATACTTATCGTTATTTCTAATAATTACATTGTATCCCATTTAACTATACAATTTATTGCACTTTGCCTCTTGTATTATAAGAGCATTAAACATATATGATTCATGTAATTTTATTTTGAAATTGTTAAAAGTATTTTTTGGTCTTTCACTAAAAGGATGTTTCCATACCCAGTTGGGAATAATATAAACTTAATCTCTATTTGAGGATTGGAGCATTAATAAGTATTTTCTTTCCCAATAAGAATTATTCTAACTTGAGCCCTTCGATCAGTTAAATGTTTTTTGGATTACAGTATGTTACGAACTCAACTAACATTTTATTGGTAAATTGTTTAAAATATTTTACTCTTAGACGGTATTGATAACTACTCTTACCAACTATAATGGGGAAAATTGCATTTATTAGACAAAAAAGATAAAAAAAAAAAAATTTAAATAAATAATAGCTCGAAAGCAATTCAAGGATTTTTATAACTTAGGGAATAAAGGGCAAAAGGTAGTAAAGTTCAAAGAGGGTAAAATATAACTACCTCTGTCTAACATATATAATTTTTAATTATATTTAAATCTTGCATTTTTCCATTACCAAGGAAATATTTATGAAATTTAGTTTTTAAAAATTGATAATCAAGTATTAAAAAAGAAAAAACTGATTATCAAGAAACAATTTCCTCTTCAATCTTATTTTAAAAAAAAAAAAAAATCCTACCAATAACGCGAGGCCCAAATGTCAACTTTTATGAATTGAAGCGGATATATAGGTGGCATAATAGCAGTTTTTTTTTTTTTTTTTGGGTAATAATTTGGGTAAAGAAATTTTAATTCCAAAAGTGATTAACCGAGAACTTAAAAACTATTAGTGGTCATGTCTCAAAATATATTATATATATGGTCACTAGTTGCGGCATATGCAAATGCGTCACTTTATTATTTTTTTGGTAAATGACAACGCATTGCTTCTTAAGGGGAAAAAGAATTAAGAATTTCAGCCAAAAAAAAAAACAAAAACTTAGACATTTTACTTGTGTACGGAATATTTCTTGATTTAAGGCTCCACTTATCTTTAGAAAAATACCAAATCGACGCCACTACGCCACCCTACCTTCATTAACCATATTATATGAAGGAATTAAGATTCCAATTCATACAAAAAGTATACCTGCAAGTTCATGTACCAGGCAGAAACTCTTCTATTTTTATTTTTTTTTCATTTTTTTGGTCTAACAATTTTTATTCTGTGGCTTTTGTGTGCGATAAAAAGAGTAGACACCGGCCAAAAGTTCTTTATGCTTGATTTGTGATTCGTACAGCGCATAGAAGGTATTTTATTTTGGCTCATATTAAGGGTTAACTTCATTGACCCTTTCTGAGGTTTGGCATAATTAAATATCACCAGCTTATGTTTTGAAATTCATCAATTATGTCCTCGTTGTAGTTTATCCTCTGTCAAGTGTAATGGTTGAAGGGTACCAAAGTCATTGTGCTAGTCAATCAATAGACTTACAAAGTTCCAATTAGCAAAATAAAAAATTTTAAAAATTAAATATCTTTTCCTACATTTGTCTTGAAGCCATTCCTTCCTTTAAACCCATTGCATCAATACTCCTTTACTCATATACGGAAGAAAATTCAAGTTCTTCTTAATTATAGTAATTATAAGTAACTTAATTTGTTAGCTTTTTTTTTCTTTTTTTTTTTTAACTTTAGAAAACAAAATAACCGCCGGATTGTTTTCCATTAATACCCTAAACCTTCTTAGATTAATCCATTTTCATTTTTTTTAATATTTACCCATTTCCTATAAAAAAAAATTTCAACAAAAATTTATATGCATCCAACAACTGGAATATAGTTAATTAAATACAGGATGACAAAAATACATATATAATACATGTGAATAAATCATTTTATTTGATTTAAAAATATAGATACAAATCTGGTTAAAAAATATGTAAACGAGAAGTTTATAAATTTAGTATGTACGAGTATAATACATTATAAATTAAAAAATATGGGATAAAAATACGGATGTTAAATATGTATTAAAATTAATTTTTTTAATAAATGATAAGAATATAACTATTAGTAAAACAATAATAGTTTAATGTATTAAAAAATCAAAAATAGTAAATAATTAAAAGAATAAAATAAAAAATCTTTTTAATACACATTTTTTATGTTGTCGTATGAAATTATTTTTTTCAAAAATATATGTTTTTTCGTACTTGTATAATATAATAATACACTTAATACACATTTTAAACTTTTCCATTAAAATAAACATGTATTTTTTGTATATTTGAAATTGATACGTAAAATGGAAAATTTTTACAAAAATATGTATGTATACATATTATACTCATATTATTAGTGAATTTACTAACTAATAACTCGAAAATATTCCAATTAACTAGTAACTCGAAAATATTCCAATCAATTATGAGAATGGTGATCAAAACTTAGAGACATCTTGATGTAAGAGTTCTTTTTCTCATTTCCATTTTAATAAAATAAATAAATATGCATATTATTATGCCTATAGCACTATTCTTTTCTTTTAATGTGGGCTGCATTATTTTTTAAGATTATTCTGCATAGTTTTTCTTTTAATTGTTATCATCTCTAAAAAATAATTTTTCTAATTTTGACAACATATATTTATGGGAATTTGGCTTCCTTATCTCTCAAACAATATTGAGGTTGCATTTTGATTACTTTCTACAAATTTAGAGAAGTGGAATGATTAAGAAGCATATTTCTAGTACGCTAAGAGTATGTGTTCATGCCTTCAATACAAAGATAGGACACATACATGAAGATTCCATCCCTATATTAAAAGTAAGAGCACGTACTCTGAAAACACAGTAATTTTTTTTTTTTTTTTTATGACTAAGAATACACCTATGCCTATGTATGCCTTGCACCTGCCTTATCCATTAGAGATTCAACGGAAATTTGAAAAGGTCAATAAAAACGAACATCATAATAAAGGCGGTTAAAATGCCAATAGAAGGTAGTACTGCCAATTGCGAAAGACATAATAATAGTATATAATAATTAACAAAAAAGAATATATAAATTATTAGAAATTTCCCAAAGCGGCGAATTTTAAGTTGTATCCCTAATTAATAAATAAATCAAAGTTGCAGCAAAAAAATATATAAAAAAAAAAATGAAAAAGAAAATGGAGTGAACAAGGGACAGAAAGCAAGAGAGGTCGCGGTAATAGCGCTAAGTCTCGGGGTTGGGAATTGGCAGTAGAAAGTACTTGAAGGTGTCAATAATAAATGTCGGATAGCGGAGGGGCTTTGCTTTTAGTAACAGTGTTTGTATGCGTGTTTCCCTGTAACATGGACATTCCCTTCCTCAGGAATCTGCTTAGGGATCAGTTAATTAATCCTTTATTCCGCCGCGTCTTTGGATTACGATAACACCCCCTCTGTCTCTCTCTCTTTCTATTAGATAAGCATTGTGTAATCATATTAATTAATTTGATTAATTTAGTAGAATGATTATATTTAATACTCTTGCTACTTCCCGTGGATGGACACGTGCCTTTTCATCCGCTGATTCCGCACCGCATCACGTGATTAAAAATGTCTGCCTACCACATTGTCAGCCTCCCAAATCACGTGGCCAACTCACTGTGCAATTTTTGGTGGGCCCCTTATCGAAATATTAGGGATCCCGTTTTCCATTCAATTTTCTTTTTTTTTCTTTTTTTAAAATAAATAAATGATATTAGGATATTATATGTATTTGGTAAAGCGGTTTTGGGAGGGTGTAAAGTTGTTTCAGTACTCTCCCTCATCCATCTGAGCACAGTTCATGGTGTACAATTTGTTAAGTTTTTTCTTTTTTTCTTTTCCTTTCTTTTTGTACTACTATACAGTTGTGTCCTCACGTGATTACAAGTACATTTGGCATGTTTATTCTAAAAGGAAAAAAAAAAAAATAGAAAAATTGCTCTACGGATTTTGTTAATCAGTTCAGTTTTTTTTTTTTTTTTGAATTTAATTAGCAGGCTGGCATTTTCATTTAGCATGAATATATACTGAATATAAAAATATTATATGAAAATAACTAAATTTTACTACAATAAGTTAATAACAATCAAATATATTTTTGCTAGATCTAATAACATGTATTAAACGGTATTTGTATTATTTCATATCGTGTTTATACAAAATTTAATCCAATTAAATATAATTTATTAGTTAATTGTGAAAATAAATAAATTTGAACACATTAAATTCGTTATCAATCTATTCATTTGTTAAAAGCATATACAAATTTGAAACTTTAATATTAATTTAGCTTTCAAACAATAAATTAAATAATTTTTTTTAAAATTACAAAATGAATTTATTTATTTCATCTTTATAAAAAAAAATTAAATTAAAAAAAAAGCAATACATATTTAAATAGTTAATTAAATAATTTTGAATATTGTGATACTTGCATAATTATAAAAATATCTTTTTTAATGGTTTCAATGGGTTTAGAATATTTTCTTGTTTTTCACTTTTTAAATTAACACTCTAGATTTATTGGTATTTATTGGATTTTATTGACATGAATCTAACATAATATTCTCATTTCCAATCCATAAATTATTGTAAGTATGTGTTGTACAAGACTTTATTAGGCCAATATTTTTGCGGAGATAGCCCTGTAATTTCCCATCATATATATTTTAGCCGGGATAACCCAATAGCTTTGCTATTTTTCGGAGAGGAATCTCAAATTAAAATATTTCAACAGAAAGCGATAGATAAATTATTTTAGAATTTATATGTTTTTATACTACAAGTGATTGTTAATATAATTGTATAATGAATTTTACAGCTAACAAGTTTTTCGAATATCTTTTATTTCAAGATTTCAAGTTATGATAAAAGGGTCCTTAAAAAATATAGCCCAAACAACAATGAAAATATTTGAGATTTAAGAGTAGATTTTGAGTTCTCATGTCGTATTAAGAAAACATTTATATTTGTCCAAAATTTAAGAGGAAAATTGAAGTAGGGTAAAATCATACAAATCTCTAAAGCATAATCCAATAACAAAAAATATCTTCTAATATAATTTTGAGTTGAATCTTTTACTTTCATAAAATAACTAAATAAATAAATCTCGTTTTACACATCAACATGGTTAGCTTAATATTTCAAAACTCTCAATTTAATATCCCAAACTTTCAAATCAATATACTTTAAGCAGAAGAAAAAAAAAGAGAGAGAAAGAGAGAGAGAGAGAATTGAGATAAGAGAGATGATGGAAATGGTTCATAGATCAACCTCACGGCATCAATAGTCTTTAATTAAAATAAAAATTAAAAAAATAAAATAAAACCAACAAGGCAACAAACAACACGTAGATGGGAATAGAGAATAAAAAAGTAAGGGGAAAGAGAGAAGAATGGGTTGGATGGTAAATGACATTTGGCTAAGAGAGGGAGAAGGGGGATGGTGGTGGTGGTGGTGGTGGTGGGGGTAGAGTGGGAGTGGGTTTGCCATGTGATAGTCATACGTATGTGACATAATGACGTGACGGGACCCTCCTTCCCATGTAGAGAGATAGAGATAGAGACAGTGAGAGAGAAGAGAGAGCGGAGGTTTTGTATTTTTTTTCTTTTTTTTTTTTTTAATCATCCTTTTTATATAAAAATGATAAAATAAACAATGTGGGGGCATTTTACGCAACGCACGTGAGGAGGCAGCTACTCACGTGAGCCCATCCCCTGCCGTTCATCTGCTCACTTCCTCTGCTTCCTCGCGTGCGGTGGGGACCGCCATCTCTCTCCCACGCCTTTCTCTCTCTCTCTCTCTCTCTCTCGCGCTCCCGCTTTTCTCTCCCCCCTTTTCTATCTCTGTTGTCCGTTCCGTTAGAAGATAACGTCGTTAATGACGGTGGCGTTTGTTAACGGTTTCTCAAGATTTAGTGTTTTTTTTTTTTATTGGCACGGGAAATGCCTAAAGTGACCGTAGATTGTTGTCTTTTTCACATCTGTGGCAGCAAAACGGCATCAAAGCACGGATGTAGTTGATTGCCCAGTCCTATAACACATGTAAAAAAAATTTACCATACCCTAGCAAGTATACATTTAAATTTAAAATAATGTTTATTTTTAAAAATAACATTTTTTTAAAACTTTACTATAATTTAGATGTTAAATTCATGATTTTTCAATTATAAATATGAATGATTTATCAACTGAATTTTATTTATAATTTAGTTATTTATTTTTAAATAAGTATAGTTTGAATACTAATTTATATTATGTTATTTTACTGTTTGTATTGATGTATACTTATTTAATAATTCTATTATACATAATTTATTTATATCAGTTTTGGAAATGTTAATATTATCACATAATTTGTTTTGTTAGATGGTAATGAATTAATAAATAATTACTTTTAAATTAAATCATAATATAATATTATTGCAAATTGTAAATCTATTAGAGCTACCTAATGCTGAAACTAACAATTGTAATGTCAATTTTCAAGAAAAAAAGAATGTAAAATTTGTTAAATTATACTACATATTTTTTATTTTAAAAGAAATGCCTCATTATTAGAAATGCCTCATTATTAGAAGATTATAACAAAGTATTTTTAAATTTTATGTTTAATAAATATTCAAATTTGAGTTCTCAAAAAAGACAATTTAATGGCAAAACTACTACTTTTTCATACATTAATTTTGAATTTGAATCTTTTCATTTTTATCCGTGAATTTTTACTTTCGGGCCATAAAATAAATTTTAATATTTTACAAATATTTTTTTTTACTATAGATTGAGGAGAAAGATTTCATCACCTGATTTTAAACATAGGATTTGAAATTATTATTATTGTCATTTTTAATTCAGCTAATAGTAATTATACTTTTCACTTTTTCAAGTTAAATTAATAATTTTCATCTTGTTCTCCAACATATTTTTGACTAATTTTTATTTTGAGTAATGGTATTGGTTGATATAGCTTATATAGATGAACTAGGAAGAAAAAGGCAGATTAAACTGCATACAATTTTCACAGAGAATATGAGTATAAATCTGTCATATAAAAAGTAGAAGACTATTGTTATTATTATTGTAGAAGATAGTCATTATATTTTCATAAACAAATGAAAATGAATATATGAGATGAGATAATGAACAGCAATGTTGATTGGCCAAGTGCCAATTGAGCGGCTATGTTTCATTTTTTATAAGAGCCACTTTAGTTTTGAAAAAGAACAAAATAAATAAAATAATAGAAAAGGTTGTATGGGCTTTGGATTGGGGGATTTTATAGGACCAATAGTACGTGAGAGCACGTGCTGGAAGGCTTATAGGCGGTGCAGGGTCTCTCTCACACCTTCTCGTGACGGTGTCACGTGGAGATTGGAATGGGACCCACAACTTACCCGTCATGAGGAGGAAAAAAATAATAATAATAATAACAAAAGAAAATAAAAGGCAAAAACACATAGTGGGGGCATGTGCTCGCCTTTCCAAAGTGACCTGTCGTTTATGGGTCATTGAAATGGTGAAAGAGAGAGGTGGGAGGTGGGACCCGTAGGGGTTTTAACTGATGACGTGGCGCAATCACGTGCAGTCGCGCATGTACTTGTAGCTGGTCCAAACAGTTGAAACGTGGACCCACTTAAGAAGGGACAAGTGTCTCAATCTACTGTGGCAACCCAGATTCGGAGAATTGAAAAGTTTTTGCCGTATTCGTTTTCGGATTAGCTTTCAATTTTTATCAGTCTTTTTGAGCACATTATAAGGACGCCCTTGTGGCTGTGCATAGGAGTTTGAGGAGTTTTGGACCACCTCTGGTCCATTTCCATGGCACATGCTCCAATCAATCACGGCTATTCTTTTTAATGATGGGTTTCCGGCTTTTCTATTTTTTTTATTTTTTTATTTTTATAAAAAAAAAGGTTTTGGGCTTGTCACTCGGGCTATAAATTTTGGGTTCACAAACTTAGAAGTGGTCCAGTTTAATTTCTAAACGGCCAAGAGGATTGTTATTGTTGTTGTTGTTATTGTTATTATTATTAAAAAAAAATTTGGTTCGTTATTCTTTTTTTTATGATCGTTAATGATTTATACCTATCAATTTATCAAATTTTTTATTTTACCTTTTAATATTGATTATATCTTTTAAAAATTTTCAAAAGATATTTATATCCTCTTATTCCATTTTATTTCGATTAATTTCTACAAAAAATCCTGCTTCAATTTCACCACCGATCGCTTTTTAACTTTTCAACTAAAACAAAGAAAAATCCACTTTTGAACAAAATTATAATCTTTGCTTTTTGATCCAATATAAGTAGAATCCATATGTGGCTTAGTCTTCTTCCTCACAGAGCATCATCAGATATTTTTTATTTTTATATTTTGTTTATTCTTGCAGTGTGTGTCTAGTGTATGTATATATATATATATATGTTGTGGAGTTGATATTTACATTAAATACTTGAAATTTTAAGTATATATGACATTTCTTCAGTATAACGTGATACATTTAGGAGTGTGAATCGTTTTATTGGTGTTTAAAACCAGTTCAAAATTTGAAAATTTTGAAATTTATGTTAGATTAAAATTTTTGTATGGAAGTTATTATAACCTGGGTTTTAGGATAGATTGACATTGGGTATCAATAGGAAATGAAGAGACGAAAAAAAGGAATCGGTTTGGCCTGAAACAGTGGCCGAAGGTGGGAGAAACGGCTGGGTCGAAATTTGATATGAGATTCGGTTCGGGCGGGTTTGGGTCGACCCGGCTGGAGCTTGAAGGAGAAGCGCACGATGTGTCGTCTGGGACAAATAACATGTCATTCGGTCGTTCAGCCCAGACGACACATCGTTCATGGAAAACGACATGTCGTTTTGTGTTGCGTGTGACAGATGACACACCATTTTTGTTGACATCATCGATGATGTCAGCTTTTTTTTTTTTTTTTTTTTAAAAAAAGGTTTGGGGTTCAAAAGAAGAATAAAATATGCAGTTTATAAAAGTTTATAATTTGTACAAAAAATGTAATTATTTTTTGTTATTACCAAACCTTTAGACAAGCAAAAGCTTTAAAATTAAACCAATATAAATCAAAGAGTTGAAGTTTCATTCATTTCATATATTATGTATAAGTTAAAAAAAAAAGGATGGATAGGCTAAAAAAAAGAAATCCTAAATAAATAAAAAATAAATAAAAAGAATTAAATTAGAGGGATTCAGTATGATTTTCAAATTTTGAAAGATACTTTTTTCACATGAGCTGAGCTGAGTCAATAAGATGAAAGAGTTAATGACGCAGAACTATGTACCACGCACATCACTTAGATGGGTTCCAGAATGCATTGCTTTGATAATTTTTCGTTCATTTTATAAGATTCATGTAAGGTTCATATAAGTGATAAAAAAAGGTGGAATTGTTTGGATAAATAAATGTGTTTGATCAATTTTTATGTTATTTAAGTTGTTTATACATACTTATATACATAGTTATATACATACATATATATATATATATATACACTTTATATGTGGATGAAAAATGAGCAGTATTGGCAATTTAAATTTAAATGGTTATTTTGTATTGTTTAGAATTATATATATTTTGTATTCATAATTTAGGGTTGTGGTTATTTATATATGTATACATAGTTGACTATGTGGTTAAAAGTAGATAAAAAATTATTAATTTTGTCAATTTACATTTATAGGTTGTACTTTATAATGGCACCAAAGAGGAACTTGTGATCTCAATCGAAGAAGGGAGGTAAAAAGGTGCAAACTAAGAGACGTGGTAGTAGCACAACAACACCCGATTGTAAGCATTGACGAGCTTCTAGGCAGCAATCCAAAGCTGAGACGGAAATCACCAAACTTCCAGGCCACATTCCACTCTCCTCTCCCCCATTTGAGATGGTAAGTTGTATATTCATTTATGTAGTTTGGTATGGTAAATGATAAAATATTTTTAACTATTTATTCATGAATGTGAATACTCGAGAAAAACTTCACCCCGATGGCCATTGGGATTTTTTTTTAGTTCATTGTAGGTTGATTACCAATGGTTGCATTGGTAATACCATTAGTGCAAAAATCTGAACACATATGTCTTAAGATTTGCTTGAACATTATTATTATTAAGTTGGGGTGGAAAAATAGTGTATGAGTAGGTAATCTCTTGGGTCAAACACTATAATTTATTTTGTAGGCCAGCAACACTCCAAGGGAACGAATTTTGAAGGATGCGGATACATTTAAAGCTAGGACAGATTCTTTCGGGAACCCAATAGAAGCCAACAACATAATTAAAAGTGTGTTCACAGGTGATCAGCTGGAAAAGTACAGGTAGATATGTTTTGGACACTTATTTGAAGTAAAGAACTTTAGGTTCTCTGGTCATATAGTTCACAACCTACTTTGCAGACAAGTTGTGTCCAACTATCCTCAGGTACTTGAATTTAACTTTGGTGGATCTGGTGTACAGTTTATGAAATGAGAATTCGCACTTATTACTAGTTTAAAGTTTTGTCGAGATCCTTCTACGAATGATATTGAGCTTAATCGTAAATCAATGGAACTGCGCAAGAGGTTGTTGGAAGATAGTCTGACTTGAAACCACCAGAATTGGAACGAATATTCAAGCATACACATTTTGTAGATAATTGGGATGCAGTAAGGATTACGCTATTATATTTCCTAGTGCATGGTGTACTTGGAATGGATCCAAGGATTCAAATCAATAGAAAATTTGTTGACTTGGTTGCTGATATCGAGGTATTTAATTCCTATCCTTGGGGTATTCTGAGCTACAAGGAGACGATTGAGTCATTGCACAATGCATTCCATCATAGAGGATGTGGAGTAAAAAATAACTCGCAATCAAACGACATAAAAGGTTTTCTGTTGGCATTTCAGGTACATTTTATATTTAATAAATTTAGTGTTTAATGAAAAATTTAGTGTTTAATTACAAATTATATTAAATAACCTATATTTTATATTTTGTAGGCATGGGATTTTGAAGCAATTTCCGAGTTTGGTAAACATTTTGGCGAGCAGCGGGAAATCCGTTATTCTAGGATCGTTGGATAGCATGCTACAAGTCAACCGAACCATTTTGCTATCCATTGTTGGTTCACCTCAAATAGCAATGTAAGGCAAATTTATTTAGACTACATGCTATGACTACATTCAAGTTACATTACATTTTTTGTTTTTAGTATATAATTTTTTGTTTTCCATTTTGTTTTGTTTTGTTTTTTTTTTTTTCTTTCTTAATTTCATATAGTATGTTGTGCATTGGAGGTTAGATGCTATCGATGAGGAGAAAAATATGGATTACTAGAAGCATTAAAAATAATTTAGCAATGATTTGTTTTTGGAAGCGTTAAAAATAACCATTGTGTTTTGCAGACCAAACATCATATGCACACACAGTCACCGTTGTCTTCGGTGCGATCGTCATCCCTTTTGGCACCGTCATATGGAGAGCAAGAAGAAGAACTTGATGCACCTATAGACGGTTCCAGTGGTAAGAAGATGGATGAGGATTGTAGAACACCATTCAATCCCATCATACCTGATGAACCCTATGTTGAGGATTCATGGGCTTTGGTGCCATATCAGCCATTGCAATTGGGCTGAGATATTATACTTCAGCCGATAGTCCACATCATGACCCATCTGTGGACATAAGAGTGAGGTGGAGGCTCAGACGCATAAATATGGTGAGAAAAGTCGCTTTGGTCGAGCTTACCAGCAGTCACATCACCTTATCTTCCCATACACCGATTCGTGTAAAAATAAGGTAAAATTATATCTTAAATGACCTATTGATGCATCTGAGGAGAGGTTGTTCGAGGAGTGGCATAGATTAGCACCAGCCGGATCGAGCGTCCGTACATCTTATATGATAGTGGATAAGAAGTTTTTTGATGATCTACTTACTCATGCTCGATGGTTGACATTCGATGTGAGTTATATATTTTACTTTTATATAAATTCATTGTGTTCACAATTTTAGAATGATGTTTTATGACCTCACACTTGTTTATGATTTCTTTTTATATATTTTACAGCATATGGACACCATCTTATATTTTATAAGGAAAAGGAGATTTGAGCATCAGAGCAGTTTCACCCAAAACTGTGCCATAATGGACACGTTATTTTGTGTAAGCAGGTGAATAAATTTGAATTGTTGCCTAATGTTATATTTGAAAACCTTTTATATTGGAGTTAAAAGTTATTTTACCAACTTTTTAATTCTTTGGCAGTTATCAATAAAAGGACATTATCCAACATTTGTGTCATCCTGCAGCATATATTCATGTGATTCGACTCTACAAAACTATGTGCATGGAAAGTTACCACAACATAGTATGCCATGGTGGATCTGCAATTATGTAAGTCTATACATATATTTCAAAAATTCTTAATATGTTTCCCAATTTATGAATAATGAGGTTAATTTTATATTTTCAATTGTACATCCCTAACAATAATGGAGGCGTCCATTGGTTGGTAGCATGTGTTGACTTGAAAGTTCGACATATTAATTTATATGATCCAAATATGGGAAATAAATATGTCCATAATAGAGAGATGGAAATGCCAAGTGCCTTACGTGTATGCTACTTTATTTATTGCGGGATGGAGAATATTACGATAAGAATCTGGATATACTTCCTAGTTTAGATCCATTCACCATGACTATGATCAAATATGCACCCCGCCCAGATAATGGGTATGAATATGTTGTCATTTGAAATTAACTTTTGTTGATTCGTTGTTATTGTACTTACATGTGGAAATACACATGGTTAGTTATTGTTATCAACTTATTTGATGCCATTACATTAATATATTTCACAGGGATGATTGTGGTGTCTTTGCCTTGAAGTTCATTGAGTACAAAAGCAGTGAAAATGATGTTTTATCTTGAGTTCTATGTGAACTATACTCTTCTATAAAACATTGTAGGTCATCATCAGTTTTTACAACATACGGCTCACATGACAAACACACATGGTATATAAACTTAACGGTCAATTGATGTTGTGTAGAATCCAAGTTAAGAGCATTGTAGACAACATCTTCACGTTCAGCCAAAGTAGAATTACTTTTAATACGTATAATCTTTGTTCTTTGATATTGGTACATTCATATTCCATCATAAAAAAAAGTAAAATAGAAATTTATGACATTAATCACAAAAGGTACCAATTGCAAACAGAATAATTATTTCTTTTCATGAGCTTCAATTAATTGACGGGGTCTTTAGAAGTCTAATATTTGCTTTACTAGATTGTTACGTGGAAGGATTAATTATCATATTGAAGCAAAATAAAAGAAAAATTACGATTGCACTTTCAATTACGTAGAAGGATTAATTACCATTCTGAAGCAAAATAAAAGAAAAATTACGATTGCATTTTTGATAATATGTATAGAAACATGCTAAAGAACTATGTTAAAATGTTAGCTTATTGACTCTTAATAGAATAACTAATAACACCTGACAACTATAGTGGATAAAGTAGAATAAAATATTAAGTTTATGATACAGGGTGAAAATATAACCTAACAATAGTCAAAATAGATGCAATTTCAACAATGATTAAAAACAAAAACCAACATAGAAGTTGGAATTAATGATAGAATCAAAAAATGAAAAATATATGATAACAAAATCAGGGAAATATATATATATATATCTATATTTATATATACATACCAATCTTCATTTACTCTATTACACAAACGTACATTTTAATTACTGATAAAACCTGAAGTCTATGGGCTCCACAATGAAGCTTTTCAAAGTCTTTTTCTTATCTAGTAGTTAGCATACCAATAGTAGAGATAAAGTTAGAAAATGGTGATTTTGTAGAATGGTTGGTGAGTATGAAGGGAGACTGAAAGCTCCGTAACCAAGAAAAGAGAAAAAGAGAGGGAGACACAAAGGATGAAATTGAATGTGGTAGATGGGAGAGGAAGAGATAGGGATATAAATTAATGAGGGTAGATATCAATAGTCAAAGAGAGAAATGGTAGATGGGTGAAATGTGCATTGTTCTTTAATTCATTTAATGCTTCATTATATACATATTTTGGGATTTAACAAAATATTAAAAATAAGGCAATAGTAGAAATAATGTTCAAACATATTTAAAATCGATAGCCAGAATTTGAAGAAACTGCACAAGCTAGCTAATTAGATTAGAACTCAAACCGAATTAAATTTGAATATTTATTATTAAGCCAACTAAACCTCTCCATTCATGACACAATAGTAGCTAACCATCCAATATTTCATAGCAAAGGTAAGATTCAAATGCCCAAAAATGAAATATTAAATAATAAAATAAAATTAAGACAAAAATGGAAACGTGCAATCTTTCTAACTGAAGATAGATGAAATTAAATAAATGATAACAACTGCCAATTACAAAGTCTTGACTCAATGTCTCAAAAGGTCAATAAATATTTATTTTTTCACACTACGAAGGGCTCTGGGTCAACAATCTTATAAGGCTAAATTTACAGATATCTGTTGGAAGCAAAATTTAGAATTTAGCGTTATAATTAAATAAGAGAAAGAATACAATAGAATATATAGCTTTCTTTTGAGACATTGAGCTTTCCTTTAAGAAAGTAACGTTGACATACAAAAGGTTGTATAAAAGTAAAAGTTGCTCAAACCTACATCATGTGCTACAGGTAGTTAATGCTTTGAAACCAAAATCAAAATGTTTGTGAAGTAAATGTAAATGAGCATCTATAATGTGTGTTTCCAGTCAACCAACAAATCTCAAATATACAAAAGATAACATATGATTACTCTCACAATACAAGTAGGTTTTAGTATGAATTGGGCACTTAATTCCAATATTACAGGTAAAACAACATCGGAAAGGTAGCTTGCTCTAAAATAAATATTTATTTCAAAATTGCGTCGGTAACTAGTGACAATCAATCCTTCTTTTGCATCCCATCCCTAACGTGATTTATATCTAAGGCTAGTTCTGAAAGCTCAGGAGGCACCTCCTCAATAGATAAATTAACTTTCCATGTCTTATTTAGAAGTCCATAGACACACAAATTCTCCTTCTCTATAAGCACAAGAAATAAGAGAATACTTAATTAAAACCACATAAATGTTATAGAAATGTCACTATAAGCAAAGGTAATCACGAATATATAGAGAAATGTCACTACAAGAAAAAAGTTTAAAATATTTGAGGCAAGTGAGCTATTTCTGGAAGGAAAATACATAAATTAGAGAAGTATCAATAAAGAAAGGAGTAGAACTATAAATTTCAGGTACAAACAAACCAAGATTTATTGATGCATCAATTTGAATGCCCAACAAATCGGATGACCCATGAGCATATGATGTTACCTAATCAGAAAAAAATTTATAAGAAACTTGTTATTTTATGCTTGTTAGCTAGCATAAAATCTTATTTAAAGACATGAAAGTGAATATGAGTAGCAATGCCAAATATGATAATGACGTGTTATAGAATTGATAGATGACATGATTGTGTGCTAGTATGAAAAATCACACCTCTATACATGATACGACACCCTTTGTTACTGAAAAGGTGTCTTCTCCAAGGGAATATCCTGCAATAGTTACCAAATCCTGCTCATAAGGAAGCCATGTAATTCAGATTTCAAACAAGTGATTTACTGACAGGAATAGTCAAATAGATATACCAATCCACATACTTTAACCTCTGTATTTAACAATCACATAATAACTAAATTAATTCTAGATTTACACATTAGTGGAAATTGTATAGCTACATTAAGTTGATACAGCTAATATTATTAAAAATGAGATAGGAAATGGGAGGAATTCAATTCAATTTGATGACATTACATCAGTTATATACTAATATTAATAGATTTGAAATCAGATATGAATCAAGAAATGACATCATGATCCAGAAGTTAAGGATACTAAATCGCCTATAGCTCTTTATGCCTTTGGCAATTTATGTTTGTTATTAGTCAACAAGCTACAATAATTCAACCAAGGCATCAAAAGGATCATCTACTGATGATTTGTTAGTTCGTTATACAACATATATTAGCTTCTGCATAGAGATGAAAGGGATAATGAGAAAGGACAAAATCCATACACATTGAATAGAACAAACAACATATTCCACCAAAGAAAGACAACAATTTAAACCTGAAGACGTGGCAAATGTCCTAAACAAAGATGTTCAACTTCTTTCTAAAATTCTTTGCTTTCTACTGATAGCAAAGCTATATCACAAGCAATGCCTCTGGCTAAAACCTGCAATCAATCACTAAAGGAATATAAGCTTCGAGACTTTATTAATGAAAGAAGTAAGATACCAATTTGAAGAAACCACCTCAGAAAATCTCATCAAAATTTAAAGAGTGATATCATAATAAGAATCTCACAAATTGTTTTGCAAATGTGAAATGCAAATTGAAATTCATAGAGGCCATAACATCAAGCCCTTGTTTTTCATTCCCAATATTTACAACATGCTAATACTATGAAATAACTTCAATTATCCCATTTAATAATAATAAAAAAAAAGTCAAACTATCCCACTAATGCCTGTCAACAGTTTCATTCACATTCACGATGCTCATTCTTGTTACACTTGTCCCACATATGGTTTATGACTTTAAGTGCTCAAATGCTAAAGAGTATACATTAAATAACATAATTTTTGGCTGTTCAACTACTTCAACAAGATAAAGGAAGCCATCTCAGACCTATGAGGGGCAGCAAGAACATACTGAGATAACACAAATAATTATGATAGAGATATACCTTAGTACATATTTGGTATGATCTCGCTTTCTCTTCACAGATATAAAGCAACATGCAAAAACCTAAGAGGTAGGTACACATGATTAATAAAACAAACTTTGCATACAGTTCTGTAAAGTGGAACATCAATATGGAAGCACAAATATTTTCTACTAACATGTAGAAGGTAATGTTTTGAGTTGACTAGAATGTTTCACCACAAAATTTCCCCAATCAACAAAATAGATCAACAATACCGCCTCAATCATACAAGACAAGTTTGAGGATTGGCACTGGAAGAAAAAAACGGTCGAACAGTCTCTGAACACACCCTCATGGCAATATAATTATAGTTATTACCCTCTATCAAGACAACAGCACCAAAATAAAAAAACAAAAAAAAAAAAAAATGTTCCTCACTTTACACTATATCGAACAATCTTAAACCCACCACAGAATCGCAAAAAGCAAACCAATTTTTTTTTTAATAATTTTTTCAAAATAGAGCAATTCCAAAAGACCCACCAATGCCAACAAAAGAACACCAATCAAAAGAACCCAGCAATCAAAAGAACAACTGAGAAATCCCATATTACCACCGATCCACCATCGAACCTAGCAAAAGAATACCAATCACAACACACCCACTGAAAAAATTCTTCCCCCCGCGCCCACCCCACCCCCCAAACCAAAAACAAAAAAAAAAAAAAATCCCCTAATTTCGATTCCAACTTATCCCAAAATTAATCAAAAAAAAAAAAAAAAACCAACACCCCACAAATGTTTTAAAAAAACCCTAGAAACCAAACAAATTGAAAAATCAAAGGAAAAACGAAGCAAAGAGACCTAACATTTCATCAAAGAGGCCAAGTGAAATAGTGAGCTTGGGCATCTGCTTCCGCCATGCGGCAACACCCACAAGCTTCCTTAAATTGAACGAGTTTGTATGGAATTTTGTTGACCGAAGAGACGAAACGGGGTTGTTTGGCAAAAGGGCAACTACGTGAAGAAAGCTTGATGAATGAGAAGAGATGAGCTAACTTTGGGGAAAGGGTGATGAAGGAGAAGAGAAAAGCCGGGTGAAAAAAAGAAAAAAAAAATCAAAAAGAAAAACGAAGTAAACCTTTTTATTTAATATTTAATTTTGATATAAAAATATTTTAGGATTATTAAAAAATAAAAGGGCAAAAAAAAAAAGAAGTTACTGAAAGCAAAATGTAGAAATTGTTAAGATTCTACCCAAAGGGGTAGAGGGCCAAATTCCACTATTATTTATTTATTTATTTCCCCACTTATTTGGGCTTGCCATCGAAGTAACAGAAAGGCACGTTCTTTTTGCAAGGTTGTTTTTCCTCCTCTCGTTGCATTTTACATAAATTTATAAAAATACCATTTTTTATTGAAAATAAATATTTAATTTTTTATAATTGAAACATGTTTAAATATTCTATGGGCTCTAATTGAAAAAATATTGAAATGTTAAATATAAAGCCAACAAAATAGATATTGTTCAATAATAAGAACTGAATGTACTTTTGATATTTAAAAGAATCATTTTTTATTATATAAACATGGAGCTTTAATTAATTCATATGCAATATACTTTATTATATACTTTATTTAATTCTTTCAAAAATAAATATTTGATGAAGGAAAATTAAATATCCCATTCCAACCTTAATTATATATATTTTTTTTTGTAATTTCTTTTTTAACGTTCTCCATAAAATATAATTATATTCAAAACCATTTAATAAAGTTTATGAATATATTTTACTCTACTTGAATAGATTAAAAATTTATGTTTCTATCATGAAAAGATAATTTACTTTTTACTGTAAAAAATACATTCAGTTTGTCATGCACACAATTATTAAATAATGAATTTATGTAAAATATAAATAAATAGAAAATAAAATGGGATACCAAAAATTACATATCAATTGAAAGCCATGAAATGAAACTCACATTAGTATACCCATCTAGATCCAAAAGTCTCATTAATGATAAAAAGTTTGTAAAAAGATTTGGCCAAATTTTCCATTGATGGATCATTTAATCGGTGAAGAATTCAGGCAAATGAAGGGATTAGTAAATGAGAAAAATGAGCCATCATCTGCCATCATAACCCTTAGTATCAAAACAACTACAGTTATGCACTTCCATTTTAGTATCAAAAGATGAGCCATCATCTTGGGGATTAGTAAATGTCCTACTGCAAGTCTCAAAAAAGACAATTCCTAAATTGACAACCGTTCTATTGTCACATGGAGAAGGGTTGGCTGGTCATTTTCTCTTCCCCTTACTCATCAAATTGTCTAATTTTTCCTTTTATTGCAAAAACAAAAAGATAATTTCTTCTAGTTTTCTATTCAACTCGTTGGAGCCATTAGCCACTGAATTTTGAGATGGAAACGTATGGATATGAGCGTTGCACTAGTTAGACTTTGGCAAATCCCTTACATTGACGTTGTCTGCTTCTCTTGGAGCCGTTTAAGAGCGCGATGGGTCTCCTCCAATGGAACCTGGTCATTCTTTTTCTTATATCTAATGATACTCCTAGTATTCACCATTTTGAAAATAATGTTTGTTATAGAGTATTTGTAACTAGAAAGCTTTCTCTACAATGTAAGGCTCTTAACCTTGTGATTATAGGTTCAAGACCAGTGGTGTGGCTAAACAATATGGGCCAAAATCTACTCCAACTATTCATATGGTGAATTAAAAAAAAGAGAGCTGGCCAAATAAGGGCAAAATGTCCAAAAATGTAGATATCGGCGCATCGACTTTTCAAAATCCAATAGTCTTTTTATTTCTAAATACAACATTAGAAGGAAAGCTTTCTAGGGAGTTATGTCTGCCCCATTTTACAACGTCATAATGTTTTTATATGGTCTCATTTCCTGTTTAGCATTTTGCCATATGTCAAAACCCTAGATAGAAAGGCATCCAATTCGGGCCTATTATTTTGTAGCTTGGCTATCTTTTCATCATTCTGCTGAGTATTTGAGCTTTGCCTAGCTCAACTCTGTTCATTTAGGTCATTTAACCATTCTGAAAATCTACTTTGGTGACCTCATTTTCCATGGAATCTATGTCACCTTATTTAGCTGGTTAAGAGTTTATATGCGACCTAAGGCATTGCAACTCATGCTTGAGCTTCTTTTTGAATTGTTCGATCTTTGCCATGGCTTAGGGTATGTGCTGATCAAAAGAAATGTCGTGGCCTGAGCATATTGACGATATTTGTTGCCTCTTTTCCATCCAATTCAGCTTTTCCTTTTTCAATACTTGTTATTAGAATGATGGTCAGCTCACTTGGCAAGACATAATTTTGTTCATTTGGGTCTTCCTCATGGTTAGACTTGATTTAGCATTTAATCATGCCTTTCGGCCCTAAGTGGCTATGTGTTTGGTTGGATCTCTCCATAGGGTACTTGGCCCACACTATTCACTCTACAAACCATCTGACAAACCACATTCTAAGCACATCAACATTAAATTTTATTTTTGTTTACACAATTAAATTATGTCAATTTTAACCTTGAGAGCGTGGTATACATAAATTGAAGAATATAGGTTCATCCAAGACATATATATACCTAAGTACTTACATTCGTCTTGTTTATAGAATCCAAGCTTATGCTTTTATCTTTTGTATCTTTTGTTAAGAATGCAGTATACATAATCTAAACAATATTGGTTAGCCAGGTATTTATATCGGAAGGAATATGTTACTTTAGTTTATACAATGCGGGCTTATGTTTTCATCCATTATTAAGAGCACAGCATACATAACCTGATCAATATTAATGTGTCCGGTATATGTAACTTGGACAATATATGTTTAAATGTTTAAGGATAATTATGACTTCTATCGACAGATACTTTTGGAACATAAAAAAAATAAATAAATAAAAAATAAAAAAACTCTAAAATATGAAATTAATAGGCCCATATTGCAAAATTAAAAGAAATAAAATTCATTTTATCATTTGCAACCTAAATAAAATTTGAATTTTCACATTTGCATGTGTACTTCATGGGTTAGATGACCTATTACACAAAAATTTAATAGGTTGGAGTTTAGGTAAGCTCCACATGATAGCTTTAACTTGTTGCGTTCATGTAGATTAAATTTCACAAAACATGACACAAATACAGTTCAATACGATGATATATTGCTAGATCTAGAAAAATATATACACTTTAAATTACATGCTGAACTAGATAGTTTCAAAAATGGGAGGGGAACAAGTCTAACCGTCAATATTTTGATCATACAAGATGTTGAACAGCATGCCACGCCCCAACGAATTATCGACATTTCAACTACGTTTAGCAAAACCCAGCTTCTCAAACATGATGGAATTGACAACATCCTTTACAAAGACATAGAAGCATTGCTGGCAAGACTTGGGCATCGGATTGGACTTGGACAAATGCTCTAACCGTTCAGTGTGGAAGCATACTATGGTTGGGAAGCTGTACACAGCAGACTGACGATGTTTCAAACCACATGCAGCCAAAATGGTATGTGTGGCAAGCCTTGCAATTTCCTTGAATGTTTCAACTCCTGCACAAGCAACAAGTTATAGCAGTTACTTTAGGTATGGCAAACAACAACAACAACAATAATAATAACTAAATAAATAAAATCTAATTTGCAAGTTTCATTCATCCTGCATATATTTGAAAAAACTAACAAAAAATAAAAGCAGACGTCCCATGATGAGACAAGTGCAAATGGGCCATGATGTTTTCTCCAAATGAGAAATAGATTTTGCTGCAGAGACAAATATATTGATAAATAAAATAGCAGATAACTTTTTATTTGGTGAAATAAAAAAAATAGTAGATAACATTTGGAGTGCACAATGACCAACGCACTCCATGAAATACTGATGGAAATGAGTGATGTCTATGAATTACCCATATCAGGTATGTAAGTACTCCAAGCAAAGCAAACTCAGCATGGTGAAATCATCAAATATGAAGCATTTATGGAAATACCTAAACAATCACTAACGCTAACTTTAACTGAATATGCAACAGCATATATAACAAAGTTCAAGATAAGATTGTACCTATTCTTTTGTCCCTGCTTAGATGCTTCAAGTTGCGCTTGACAAGGGACTGGATCTCACTTTTGGAATCATTATATTTTCTCACCTTGCTTTCCACAGAGTCACTTTCCAATATAATATTATTAATCTTAGATTTATCAATCTTATCAGCTGAAGATCTAATGTGATCAGGTTCGGCATCTAAGGACTCAATGGTTCCTTGCCTCATTGAACAAGCAGATCCATTTTGCTCATTCATGGTAAGCGATAAAGCTTGGTTTACATTATCCTGTAATGATCTTGACCTGTTTTCATTTCCAATGCTAGTCCCGACATTCCTAACCAAGGAAGAATTAAATAATCCAGGGGAATTAGATGTTGGAAAACTCTGACTGCATCCTGCTGCTTCCTTGTTCATAACGCTATCAAGCCTTTCACTTTCCAAGTATGAGCATTTATCCACTCCATATTTCTTTTCAAGAAAGCAATCTTTTACAGACTTCTCTATTCCAGTTATTCTCAGATTCCTCGTTTCAGTTATATTTGATGTTTCTTTTAGAGCACTTGCTTTGCTAGACGACAGTTGGGTGGACTTAGACTGGACACTTCTAATCTTTTTATGAGCAAACTGTTTTGATTTTGCAATATCTAGCATTTTCCATGCCTTGTCAATATCAGGTGAGCCAAAACTATCTTGATTTTGTGACTGCTGACAACTTGTGGAAGATAAAGATTCTGCTTGAACTGACATTTCATGCATGAAATGCTTTTGACTTCTGCAGCCAGGTTTAAATGAACTGGAAGAGAAACTCAAAGAACCATTTCGCAAGGCATTCCAATTTTCACGCAGTGCTCTTATATGACTATGCACATTGCGACAACGATCCAATGTTCTTGCACCTGGCCCAGTTGCTCCATCCCTAGCACTGGTTACGAGGATAGGTACAGCGGTAGGTATATAACCGTTTGAATCTGAAGAAATTCTTGGAGGAGTTCTCTCAACAAACGAGGAACTTGGCCCTGTTGCTTCATGCATAGCACTGGTTGTGTGCATAGGGGCAGAAAAAGGTACATATCTGTTTGAATCTGAAGAAACTCTACTAGGAGGGCCATCAGCAATCGGGAAACCATTTTGTGGATGTGATGGCATTTCATTTTGATAGCCATCTTCTGTATTTATTTCACTACTGGCATATTCAGCTCTAGAAACAGTACAATCATGGCAAAACCAATCACCTTCAGGTATAGTAAGACCAAGTCCAACACAGTATGTATGAGCCGCAGAATCACAAAGATCACACAGCAACGAAAGACTTTCATCTGTCATACGATTGCATACAGTACAAAAAACCTGTGCATAAGGGTCATAAGGCATGGGTGCATTCCCACTATAAAGGTTAACCTGCACATTCAAACCAGGCATTAAGCATAATTATTTCAATAACTAAGTTAAAGTGATACAAGGGAAAAGCTAAAGAACAGTAATCACAATCCCTTCTCAAGGTCACAATAAGCAATGGGATCAACCAATGGATACATAAAAAAAAAAAAAAAAAAAAAAAAAAAGGGCATGACTGTTCACATTTCCTTATCTTCAGAAAGATTTTTATATTGTTTATGGTTTGCATAGGGTATACATTAAAACTGAAGTATGGAAAGTTTTCCCTAAATATGCTGTCAAAATTCATTTTATTTGTGTTTCAAGATTCCCAGTTGGAAGAAGCCTAAAAAATTAGGGAGTATGCATCATTCACAAGGGCCTCCAGTAGAGATCAGCTGACACCTAAAATCTCTGTTTTAAGGGATGACAATAAACTCATAGTAAGCACAAAATCACCATCTAAAAGTCTTAAAGCTCACCTTTTATCAGATCTCAAGGTTTTAGAAGTCTTGAGGCGTATTAGGGATGTTTTGCTAATTTGCGGCGACGTGTAAGCTTTGACGCTGAATGAGGCATAAGCCTCATAATAGACAAAATGAAAATTATAAAAACATGAAAAATACTAAAAAGATCATGGAAATATAGAATAACAAGAAAAACATTAAATTTATAACAAACTAAGTTGATTATTCTTCAGTTTCAATAGTTCCGAGTCTAGTAACTCTCCCTTTGACATGATTCAACTCTCTTAGTTCCAAATACTCTCCAATACAGCCTTTATATTTGTTACGCAGATTTATTGACCATAAAGAGGAACCAAGGAAGGCAAAAGTCTTGCACCTAAGCCTCAAAGGATTTTAAAACAATGGCAGAACTAACAGTGAGCTAGATTCAAAACGGTTCAAACAGATAGCAAAATTCTATATCTACCATAATCATGTCATAGCTCAGTTTTGAAGCAAACTCAAACTAAACTAATAATTCAAAATAGCACCAAAAATAAGAAACCCAATTGGGAAAACCAAAAACCTCATATCCAAAATTCAAATACAACCTCTATAAAAATAACCACGCTTTCAATAGGGAGTGAGCCTAGCTTGGTTCAAATGCAAGAATTCTGAAAAATTTTGCTCACCTGGTCGCGAACCGGGACCTTAACGATCCGTTTACGAGAAAAGACACCGTCTTTTGGTGGTCTGCGAATGGTTTTGAACCTACACCTACAGATGGGGCAACGCGACTCGATCTTGGACCACTCCATGATGCATAAGAAGCAAAAGTAATGTTCGCAGCAATCAATTTCACCTTTGATTGCTTTCCCATCTTCCAAGAAACAAATAGCACAGCAACGAGTGGGTGAATTCGGCACCGGACTCTGCTTTTCTTGCTGCTCACATTCATCGACGCCGTTTTCCATTTTGGATTTGATTCTGGAACTCGTGCTTGGGTTTTCCGCCGTGGTCTTGAGGCGCGTGTTTAAAAACCTATCAAATGCAGGAAGTGTTAATCATAGTAAAATCTATTATATTCTCGCATTCATTCCACAGACTAAATGGGCAATATTGTAAGTTAAGATTTATGATGGATGATTATTGCCAACTAAATCTCTTAAAAGGGCCTTCGACATTGACATTGCAATTACTTGGATTATGAGTCTTATAACATTGCAATTACCTCAACTTTTTGTATTAGCATTTTGAGCATCAATGAAAGAACAAACTTTTTTTCTTCTTCTTCTTTTTTTTTCAATATACATGAATAAATGACTTTATACATCATTAGGTTCATTTTGAATTATATAATTTGAATCTATTTGTCTACTCTAGTCTAGAAAATTTGGATTGGTTCAAATTATTCAGGTTATATATATTGAATAAGTTCACTTATTTCATTCGGTTTAAGTAATCTAGATCTAATTGTTTACTCAAGAATATGTATAATTTGGATAAATTCAAATTGTTCAGACTATATATATTGGATTCAATTATTTTTTTCTTATACATAGATCTCGAGCAAAGTTAAATTGTTCGAGTTATATATTCAGATCCAACTATCTTTTTCTTTATGCACAACTCATATGGATTCAAATCTTCCAAATTATGTATACCGAACCACTTTCAAAGCTTTTAGTCTAAATTTTTTCAATTTTTAAAGAAATTCATGTGAAGAACAAATAAAACGAAAAGTTAAAAGAAAGAAAAATTAGTTAAAAAAGCATGTAAATAAACTAAATAAATTATATAAAAAAAGATAAATAAGGTTAAAAGGAATGATTTTTCAATTATTTTTGTTTATCTTTTCCTTTCAAGTGCTAAATTTCATTGCTTCCATTGTTAGGGTTTATTATTTTTTCTCAAATTTCATTGTGGTGCACGTAATAATTTTTTATTTTCTAATTTAAGTTTTTAAAGGATATTTGTGATATCTTATCATAAGATTTTTTGAAATATAAAAATATAATCGAAAATGTAACGTAGTGATTATATTTCATAATATAAATATAGCCACTCATAATCATTTGATTGGACGAATATGATAGTTTCAGTGGTTGAGCATCTTTATTTATGCTATTTGAGTTATGAGGATGCAGAAATTTGGAATAATTTGTAATGTTCAAAAAAATAAATAAATAAAATAACCATTTTATTGATTTACCAACAAATTACCCATTTTATCAATGTATAAAATCACTTAAAGGACCTTAACTAATATTTTGTTCAATGATGAAACGTTTTATTATTTATTAAAAAAAAAAGTTTCTATTTTTGAAACAATTGCAGCTATAAATATAAAATTTTAATTTTTTACATAATTACATATTTAGAGATTGATTAATAGTTATCAATTACATTCTTAACAAAATTATTAAACTGTTTCGATTTTTTTCTTTTGGCGATATAAATTGTTTCCACTTTAGATATATGATCAGTAAAATGATATATATTTGGTAGCCAAAAAAAATATATATATAAATATGTATTTTTTAATAAAATATAATATTAATCAACAAATTGTCATATTTCATCAAATGTAATTTTTCAATTATCTTAATCAAGTTGCTCCCCAAAATAATAATAATAATAATAATAACTAGAAATTTATGGTAGCTTTTGGGTGGATGTTGACTTGTTCGGTTGGTTTCTTGCGTTTTTTGCAAACAAAATTGAACCAACGAAAACAACCAAACCACTTTTTTTTTAAAAAAATAATAATATTTTCTTATAATTTGAATTTATTATTTTTAATTTTTTAAACTAAAACATATAAATATATTAAAAATATGATTAATTATAATAAAAAATATTGAAAATATAGGATTTTTAGCACCGTTATTTATTTGAACTTTTAGTAGATTTGTAATTTATATCCAGTACATCATATTTAGCACTTATATCCCTTAAACTTGTAATTTGTTTGTAGCAATGACTCAAGTAAGTTTTTTACATGTTTAGTATTTTCAAATTCAGAAGCATTGCTACCAAAAAACTACAAATTCAGGAAGCATAGATGCTAAACATGAATTACAGGATGTAAATTGCAAATCAACTAAAAATTAAAAGGGTAACAATGTCAAAAACCTAGAATATATATATATATATATATACAGTCCGTCTATGGTACGGACGGTCCTCATGTGGACCACAGTATTGGTAACTGTTTTTCATAATATTGATAACGATTTTCTAAAAAACCGTCGTTAATACTATGAAAAACCGTCACTAATACTATGGTGCTCATGCGGACCGTCCTCAGCATAGAATTTCCATATATATATACATATATATATATATATGGTTTTGATTTAGTGGATTACTTAGCTTATTCATAATGTCAGCTTATTCCATGATGTTAAATATCGATGTGATACAAAACTAAATAGGAATAGAAAAAGAAATGCATAATTTATTTTTCTAAAGAAAAATTAGTATTATTTAAATAGTCATATATAATTTACCTAGATGATAAAACGAATTAGATAAACCATGAAATTATTACTTATATATATATATATATATATATGAATATAAATATTCAGGTCAACTTGATTTAGAAATTGTCAAAACCGAACCAAACCCACCATATAGATGAAAAGCCGAACCAAGTTGAATCAGTTCGATTTGACCAGTTCGTGCTCACCCTCATTAGAGATGCTAATTTCTACAAATACTATTTTTTCTCTTTATTTTGTTGCTATATAAATCTCTGCACTGTATATATGTATGTACGCACGTATACACAGTAGCATAAAGAAATGGGGAAACTAATTCATTCGACTCTCACTTTTCTTCCAGAGGTAGATGCCATTCCCTCATAACCGAGCAGCTATCCTCTCTATCAATAGACCATTTTATGATCACATAATATTTACCAACATTGACGAGATTAAATCCAAAGCAAAAATTATCAAAAACCGAAAAGCAAAAACCAGAACATGCCAGGAATAAGCTGACAAGGTTTATAAGGAGCTGAGGTAATCCCTTATCAAAGCAAAGAAAGGGTTTGAAAGATAAGCTCCTTCCAGTTTCTGAAACATGATTCCGTCCATTCGGGCTTGTACACCATCAGAAAACGTTAGGTCCTGCAACAGTTCTTTTATCGTTGCCTCCACTCCAACTAATGTACTCCCTATGCCACTTAGAATCTCAGGTAGTGTAGGGGAGGGTCGCGAGAGCTCCACAAGAGTAACCTGGAATCAATTAGCCACCCATTCATTGGAGCGCACACACATATGCAAACTAAATGGGGTAACCCTCCATATTACAAACTAAATGAAATAAAGATGACAAAAAGCTGGTTTCTACTCAGAACAAATAAAACCAAGATGAAAGCTATTCATTACTAAACCTGTGTGTCTTGGGGAATATTAGCCTTCAGCTTTGCTATTGAAACAGCCCGAGAAAGCCCACCAATAGCATCAACTAAACCTCGTGAAGCCGCATCTTTCCCAGCCCAAACTCTCCCTTGTGCGACCTCCTCCATCTTATCTACCTGAAGACATAATCACAGGGACATTGCTAGTATTGTAAAATTAAAAGAGAAATGAAAAACAAGAAATCATAATCAATATTGAAATGGTAATATACAGTCATTGATCTGGAAAAGGCAGCCCTGTCCCGGAATTGCTTATATGCATTCTGTGCAGACTTGGCAAAAAGTTCTGCTTCATCTGGTCTGTATAAAACAAGTTGCCACAGTTGTTTTCTCATTAGTATGAAGTTACAAGAGAGAGAACCAAACCACAAAAAGAAAAAAGTGGGAGGACCAAGGTCAGCCAAGGACAAGAGTTAGGATTGTATAGAAGAAAATCAATTTTCAGATGGTCAGCATACAAACAAGTCACGAGATGACGCAGGGGAAGAGCCAAAAAAACAGTTTCTGTCAGCTTTTAAAAGAAAAATGTTATATAAAGGGGTATTTTAGATTTGTAATACTAAAGTTAAAACCTAGACTTGTATACAAGCTTTGCTTGTGGATATGTTTTAACTGGTGAAAGAATAAGTGTTATGGTCCAGCTACTCTCACTCTTAACAAGAAAGGAAGGAGTATATTTCTAAGCAATGCAAATAGAACCTACAGAATAGAGTATATCTATAAAGTGAGCCTCGTCCTTATCATTTTGTACTCAAAATGTGGGGAAAAAATTTCTTAACTTCATCGCCTTTCCATTTCAAAACAAAGATATATATCCATAAACAATCCCTTTACCCAATCTTTTTTAACATTTAAACTACCAAAAATGGTTCTTTTTAACATTTACAACTTGATATGTATTACATTCCCTAGTCGATTAAGCTTTGAGATTGATGGTAACTTAAGAAAATGGTTGTCTAACTGGTATTATGTCCATGAACCCCATTCCTATTAATTTATTGTCTTATACATGCAAGGCCCACTTTTTTTCCTGTTATGGAATAAAACTACACGTGAGGGGAGTATTAAAGTGTGTTTGAGATGAACTTGACCAATACAGGCAGCTTCACTTCATAACTGCTAAAACTTTTTAACAATGACGATAACTTAATCGTTCTTATTGAATAATTCGCTATCCTAATTTGTGTGGACCGGTGAAATCATTTCCATTCCTAATGCTTTGGCATAAAGAGGAAAAAAAGAAAAAAAAATCCATGCAATACAAGATCAAATGAAAATGCAGAATAGAACTTCCAACGAACTACTATCCAATATAAAATACCACATACACCCACATAAAGTTTGTAAACTGTAGTATCTTCCATTGAAAAAGTATCTTACACAATGAATAAGGCCTGTTACCTGAAAGGTCGTTGATCTGCTGCAAGGAGCTCAGCATATTTTCCCCTTGATATGATTTCCTTGCTGAAGCCAATCTTTTCATACAGCTTTCCCAAGTTAAATTTCCCTAAAGAAAAAAATATTGACATATGAAGACCAGTAAGATGCACTATACGGTAGTTATGTCTAAAAGCCACCAGAAAATAGAATTTACTGCAATAGGTATTTGTTCAGCATTAGCAACTGCTATGGATAGGTTTCCACAAAAAAGAAGCTGCCATGGAGGAGGTGTTTTGCATAAATGCATCAAAGAAAACACATTTCATACAAGGAAAAGAGATTTCAGAGTCAGTATCGTTTTAATGATAATTAAGAAAGACATGCATAATTGTAATTCAACTCATATTAACTGCTTATTTAGATATTTGCAAGATTCATAATTAGAATGTTTAAAACATGATAGCCCCAAGGAAAGTCCTAACTGAGTAGACATCCCCAGATCGAATACTACAACTTTTTATAACTTAAGCAGTAACATAGAATAACTCGGTAATATTCTTCTCTGAAAAGTTTTTAAAAGAAGATTTGTTATAGATACAAGAAGCACCAACGATCTGTGTTTTCTTGAATATTTAGGTAGATGTGGTCATTTGATAAGCGCAGCTATACCTGCTACCACCCAAATATACATTTCCAAAGATTGTTCTCAAGTTCAGTTTTTCCCTTTACTCTATGCTGGGGACCGACCTTATAAATAAATTAAATCAAAGTGCCTTTGATGGCAGTGTCTCCAGATGTTAGTCTACTTAACTGCGGCAACCGATTTCTTCAGAATATTACATCAAGATAGCACCATATCTCCCAAAAGAAAACTAGCCCTATTAACATGAATTTTCATGTGCGTAAATATGCATACAAGTAAACTTTCTAATGTCAAATCAAGTCTAAGATTTGTATATTAAGACACGTCCTCTTTTATCCTATTTATTTAACTTGAAACAGAATAGAATTTACCAGTAACAACTCCAATTGAACCAGTTAAGGTTAGATTTTCAGCAACAATGGTCTGGGCTGCCATTGCCATATAGTATCCTCCACTTGCTGCCACATCAGACATTGATGCAATGACAGGCTTTGATGCAGCCAAAAGCCTGATTTCCCTCCACATTCTACAGATCATAAATGCATGAAGGAAATACAATTAAACACAAGATCTTCTTCTTCTTCTTCTTCTTCTTTTTTTATTTTTTTATTTTTTTTTTAAATTAAAATAAATTTTTATAAGAGTTAAAAAAAAAATAAATAAATAAATATGAACAGACAGGAAACAAATACATTGAAAATATTTAACAAGAAAAACAATTACAGTGGTGTTATGTACCTAAAATCTAACAAGAGATTGATTACCTTGTCTACCCCGACAATAAGGTAAAAGTTTCAGCATACAAGCTATTTCTAATGGGCTTTATCAGGATAAGTATTTTATTTGTCAAATCTCATTTCACTAGCAGCAAATTGATCGAATGTTAAGAGTTGAACAATGAATGAGAACTGTATTTAGAATGTTTATTTTTATTGTATTCCTTGAACAAGAGTGAAAGATACATGACACCAATGTTTGTCTCTCTTCCTGAGGAATATAAATTCGAAGTAAATCTACTTAAGAAGGTTCGTTCATAGTTGCTGATGTATCTATGTTGGATGCGCAAATTAAGACAATATTTACCAGCACTTACAAATCAGAAGCAAGAGCATCACCTCCAGGGCTGTCAATTCTGATAATAGCAGCTTTATATCTTTTTGACTCTGGAGTGGAAAGAGCACCCAAATGATGTGGAAAAAGTTAAAAGAAGTTAAGATTAAAATAAACAATATTTAAAACATAAAGAATGGGGGAAAGGTTTCAAAATGGAAAATCCAAGAACAAAAAACCCCCAACAACTGATTCTTATAAGCAGTTTTTTTACGGAAATTGTTGGGCTTGCTCAATGACACATTTCAAGGCTCTCTTTCAGTTTACGTCCAATTGGGACTCTGCATTAACACAGGCTTCCTCAAGGAATCAAAATTTTTAAGATCACAGTAAATAAGATTCTCTATAACACAGACTTCGTCAGGGAATGAAATTTCCCGCTACAATGAGATCAATTAGATGATCAGTCATTCTGTTTCTTGCCTTATGCTACCACCTGTCTGTGGTTCTTTTTTTATTTTCCTAATACAAGGTGTATTATATCTCAGGTAAGACTTGATACTTAATTACATTAGATAAATGGAAGAAATTATCAGGCCTAAATATTTACCAGAGAGAAAGGTTTTTGAACATCTATATCCAATTAACCTTGAGACCATGAATAATTTCATTTAATGAATTTCAATTATATACAATTAATTTTGTAAATTTCCTTCCATTTCTATCTGAGGTTCTATGAAAGGTGAAAAAGAAAAAAATATCGTAGCAGAGCATAACCTACACCGAAATTAGCTGGGTCTGGTGTTACTTTTACATCATGATCTAATAGGATCATCTACTAATGAACTCTAATCTACATGCATAATTCTAAGATAAATCATAATAATTAATAAAAAGGACAAAAGCTTATGCAAATATATTATATATAAGATCCAGTATACCTCTTACACTACGAATCTTCTCAATGAACTGTTCTCCAACAATACCAGAACCAGGAAGGCTTAAAGGACTACGTACACGACTAATACTTCCCGAGGCTCTGATGATGGCTATTTGATCTTTACCACCTAATAAACCAAGAGTCCATTTCCTAACCTTGGAATATTTCCTGCAATAGTAGAGAGAAAGAACTTATACAGTTAACACTCCACATGTTTATGAATGACAAAGTGTGTATAAATAGGAATACTAATTATCAAAGTGTATGAAAAATAAGTTTCGTATCATTAGTCTCGACTAGAAGGTTACATCTATTATGATCATGTAGACCTATGCCTGAACTTCAATCCCCAGAAAAATAATTTCAAGAAAAGAAGTTAAAGGCAAGAAGCCAAAATAAGATGTCAATAAAATTTACCAGCAAAGACCAGCTTTTTCCAGTAAATGTCATGTGAGAAGAAACATACAACAAAAGATCCAGTCCCAGTGTACTAATGGAAAGCATAACACCATGGAACATGATATTCCTCATGACAATGTGAAAACATTCAAAATTATGAAAAATGGTCTCAACCTCAACACTAACACAATTGTAGCCCAGGGAAAAATATTGACTTTAATATATATAAAACCTAAAGCTCGCATATACTGATACACATGCAGACTGCAGAGAGTCCAGGAGACTCCATCGTGATGATGATATTAAAAATTGTAGGCATGTATGAGAAGATTACCTGTAATCAACCAGAGGAAGAATTTGATTACCTGTAATCAACCAGAGGAAGAATTTTATCCTTTTGCACTCCAAGTCTCTCCTTCAACATCGAGATAACCTACAAGGAGTATATATCACTAAGGATGCTACTTGACTATAGTCATATTAGTCAAAGAAGTAAGCATCAGTCTGCAGAATTTTCAAGCACAAACAACTCGCTGCACTAACAGCCATTATATCAAAATTTTACTAAAATATACTCCTTGTGATCTAGCAGCTTTTTATAACTCTTCTAGCATAATAACATAATGATTACCGGCTACTAATTACTACATCATTGAAGCTTCAGCACTCATGACAAAATTGAAATATGGAGTGGAGGCAATCTCAAACTCTAGGGTTCCCTCACAATGAAATTTAAACAAAACATCACTTGACAGATGATTATGCTTTATCATTTTACTACAGTACACATATAAAGGCTTTAAGTCCTATTGAAATTTCCATCTTGGTATCCAACCATACACTATTTCAAATCTCCTACTAAGACATCGATAATTTTTGGGCATACTTTACACAATCTCAACAGACAGAACATAGCTCTTTACCTCATCATCATACTGTATGTTTGTTATCCAACCATCTTCTTTCAACTTATCTATCTGGTAAACTCCAGCATTAATAAAGTTCTCAATATCTTCTCTCTTTTTTCCTATAACAAGGCAGAAGCATATAAGCTAATTACAACTTGAGAATTGGCCGAAAACATCATAGGCTAAAGCACCTCTTGCCAAGGAAACTTCATCAAGCCAATTCGCAGATATGTTATCAAGCAGTGCGGTCAGCATCTCACAGTTTTCTTCAGACATAGTTCTTCGAGCAAGCTGATCCCCTGCACTTTTATATTTACCAATCCTTTCCACTTGTGGCTCAATTCCAACATTATCAAGAACACCTGCAAAAGAATTTCCTTAATCTCACCGCACCAAGCTAAGGAATCATCTGATACATGATAATAAGTAAAGCAAGACCAATGCTAAACAATAAGGATGTCTACATGATTCAGAAGTATACATAATAAATGCACCAAATGAAGGATAATAAAAATATATTTCTTATAAGCACCTAAGTACATAGCAGATTACACCAGAATAAATTAAGATTCTATAATGCACTGTCACTTAAATCAAGTAGCATATTGGATAGAGAAGAGGTGAGAGCAAAGCACTTATGTTTTATGAAACAATATATCAGATTGCCAAAGCTTTCAAAAGCATTTTTCTTTTTTTTCTTAAAACTTTTGCACTTGAACCAAACATGTAAGAGCACCTCTTTCACACATATTCTAAAAATATTCTCTTGCCACATTACTTTCCAAATTTTATCCACTATAGAATTAGAGCTGTAGCATAAAATTTTATTATTACAATGTAACAAGTCCATTGTCCATGGCTGACCTCCCAAAAAAGAAAAAAAAAAAAAAAACCATATATATATATATTTATTATAAAAGATGCAATCATAGCTTTCAGAGTCTACTTTCATCACTAATTTCTCTTCAAAATTATGCAAAACCGAGCAGAATCAACTTACCTCTAAGGAATGATGCTTGGACAGTCAAACCAAACAAAGAAAAATAAGCACTCGGAGGCACATATATTTCTTCACATGCACATGCCAGATAATATTCCTTTTCTTGACAAACAGGTAGATATGCCACAATGAATTTTCCTACAAGAATCAATAGAAGCCAGTTATAAAACAAAAAGACTCATTTGTCAAAATACCGCTGATCTCTATAGAGGACTTGAAGTCAAACTTAGTCAAAGAATATTCAGAAAGTGATGACATCCACTCCATTCGTGCACGTAAAAAAGAGCATCAATACTGTCATGATGAATATAGTAGTTAAAACGTGATAGAACTTTTTGCTTTTTAAATATATTCATACTGATAAAACATCCGAATCAATGTTGCTGTGAGATGCAGTAATAAATCCAGAATAAGACTATACAACGCTATCATGTATGTGAGTGAATACAAACAACATTCCTGCCACTTCACCAATGTGCACATATAAACCAATTAGGTTATCTTTATGCAATCAACTCTCACTCAAGTCCAAATAAACGTATAGCCATATTATGCATCAACATTCATTTTCTAATCTGTGAATCATTGGCACTCCAAAAACCTTTTGTTTTTTCAAATTATGAAAACCTGACTTTGTGGAAGCCTAAGAAATTTCAGTGACTTTCTTTAACTTATTATTGAACAGATACAAGTTTTCACAAAGAGCACAATGATACTACCTGATTTTCTAAAATTTAATATATGCCTCCGAATTTCTTCAACTTTTCCCCACCCACAATTCAAGGTATCAATGTGAAGATAGACACCAGAAATACGTGGATCATAAGCTGCTTTCACTAAATTCTCACAAATTTGGGGTAGAGAGAGTCCAGATGAGAACCGGCTCTTTAGCTGATCAGATATCTGAACACAAACTCCAAATTAGGATGCATATATCCGATTTATAAAAGTCAGAGTAGTAATACATAGATTCATATCATATTTCTACTATTATTTTAGAATGTAGCACAACCACTAGAACTCAAAAGTGCTCTTTTAAGCTCAGAAGACAATAGTGCATAGGAAACTGTAATTTCAATGTCAAGTTGAAGTCAGTGCTCACATATTTCACCACGAATGATCAATACCTTTTTCCACAAACAAATCAATGATTTTAGAAAAGCAAACACTAAGGAAAGGGGAAAAAAAAAATGTAAAGGGATTTAAAATCCAATGTTTGGTTCTAAAATAAGTTGGATAAAAAAAAAAAATAGACAGGAAAATTAATGGGAAAAGTTTTAATAAAAATATGGATTATATTTTCCTCCCAAATGGAATTCTTTGGGAAAAACCGTCGGGGTCCTCTCCTCTCTTACTCTCTATAACTTGTCCTCCTCTCTCTCTATCTAATACTCTCTTTCTCTGTAACTCTAATGCTCTCTCTCTCTTTCTCTCCCTCTCACAATATTTGTCTCTCTCTCCACTCTCTCAAGTCTCAATGTTACACAAAGATGCGAATTTCTCAACCAAAAATTCTCCAGTAAATTTTTCCAGGCTTTTTCCTGTGGCAAATTTATCAACTAAACAGGAGATAACTATTCATTTTTTGTCCGCATAAGTACCCTTTTGGTTTCCCTTCACAATTTTTTGCCCAATTTTTTCTTAATTCCAAACATAGCCTAGAACTCTCCTTCGCGTTACAACCATTATTATGAAACAAGTTATCCAAAGATTACTAAAATCTTAACAATGTTTCAACGTTCTAACCTCAAGTTTAAACTCTGCCTCTGAACCTAAACTAGGACCCTATTACACAAATTTATATTTAACAAACAATGTCTAAGGTGTCTTAGAACCACAAGCAACTAATGCATCTCATTCCTCGAAATAGTAATCAGGTCAAGCACATAAGTAATGCATAAAATCAAATTCGACAAAAAAGCTTGAAGGAAAAAAATAAAAATAAAAAAAGAAACCAAGAAGAAGAAGAAAAAGACCTGGCCCCGCAATTTCATGTTGAGAACGCTGCCCTTGCGGACGCGTTCCCATGGGAACGCAATCAGCATCCGAAGCTTAACTACGAAGCTCTTCCACCAGCTCACCTTCTCGAAAACAAACTCTCCAGTTGGGTATTCCTCGCCCGAACCTTTTGTACTCTCACTGCCACTAGGGGGTTTCTCATCGTCATTGGCCAATTTTTGCTCTCCCTCCTTATCTTCGGTCTTCACCTCCAATGACGACGAGTCATCGAAGGCTCGGGCCGAGAGGTTCTGGAGGCGTTGGGTTAGAGACGCAGACGACGGAGGAGACACACCGAGACGGCGGTGATGAGGAAGGAGAGAGAAAGATAAGTGGTGGTGGTGATAATGGAGACGAGACAGAGAGGATGTGGAAAGGAGAGGCCTAGAAGTAGAGAGAATCGCAGTTAAGGGTTGGCGGTGGAGTGGAATGGTGAGGTGGGAACTGTGTAGAAGAAGTAGCTTAGACATTTCTGAGACTAGTTTTCTTCTTCCCCTCACCAAAGAGGAGGAGATGAGAACGTATTTGAACGTTTAGAGAAAAACATAGGTAGGGAGTGGAGATGACGAGGTTGTATTTTGTCCACGTCACTATTCTGTTGCTTGTCCACGTCTTATATATCCTTCTGCTGCCCAAAAGAGACGTGTAACAATTTAATTTGTTGCATTTAAAATGTTGATCTTTCTATTATATTTTGTTATATATATATATATATATATTTTTTTTTTTGGGTGAACAATTTCATACAGAATTCAGTATCAAAATATTTATTAAAATATTATTTATTAATATATTTATACAATTTAATTTTAAAAATGTAAATATTTAAATGAATAAACAAATTTAAAAAAATACTTGTGATTAGTTTTGAAATAAGGTAAGTAGAGGAATTTCATTATTGGTTTTCTAAGTTTGTTTTGTTGATATTTATTATATTGCTGATTTCTGAGTTTGTTTATTGTTAGGTTTTTTTTTTCTTTATAATAATTTAATTTGCTACATTAAAAAAAAAAATTATGTTTCTATTATACATTAAAAAATGATAACATTTTTTATTTGCAAAAGTAATGATTTACCGTTTTAACGTTCAAAGGAACGAATGTGTTTTTTTTTTTTTTTTTTTTTTTTTTTTTTTTTGGTTTTAAACCTCAAGTAGTTTATCTCAATTATGTTTCTTTAACATGATTTTCAACATTTTCTTTTCATAATCTATCAAAATATACCTAACAGCTGGTTTAAAAATTAAATACGACTGTTTAATCATAATTGACTAATCTGGTTGCAAAGAGGACTTCAAGGTATTAGAGGCGTTTAGTAATGCCCAAGAGTTTGTTTTAAAATAGATTTCTCAAAATCCAATGGTTAGACAAAACCTGTCAGTAAGTGGAAGATGTTGCCCATTGACTTCAAGGTATAAAAGGCGTTTAGTAATGCCCAAGAGTTGGTTTTAAAATAGATTTCTCAAAATCCAATGGTTAGACAAAACCTGTCGGTAAGTGGAAGTTGTTGCCCATTGACTTCAAGGTATTCGGGATAGCAAGGGACATTTTATAGCAGACAAAAGGCGTTGCCCATTGATTATCTTCTAACTCTTACAGCAGTGGAAGTCCCACCAATGATGGGAGGAATGGTGTTGGCTTTTGAATTACAATATTGAGAATGTGAGCTTCATTTAGATGCTTTGCGCAAACTGTCAATTTTGTAAAGTCAAGGTATGAATGTGGTTATTGTGGAATGGATTAAATTAAAGGTCAACTGGTTTAATGTGTTTTCCATTTCTTTTTCTCCTAGGATCACAAATAAAGTTGCAAATTGTTTGGCAAAGTATACTACTTCAAGCCAGGATATGGTTGTCTGGTTAGATGGAGGGTCGTTTTGGCACATTAGTTTGTTATTTGATAATGCTTTGCATCTTCTTCTTTTTAAAAAGTTTCTAGTATTCTCATAAAAAAAATAAAAAAACACATTTTATTGTGAAAAAGTTGATTTTACCCTTACTAAAGTCAAGTATAATGAAATTATGATTTTACTAAATTATTATTTACCACTTTCAAATTTCAAATTTTGAAAATTTTAAATTATTATTTTTTAACAATATAATTGTTTGATAATATTTTAAAAAATAATTAAACACAAAATATTTGATAATTCATTTAGATTTTGTAAATTCTATTTACCAAACCCTAAAATGCCTCATTTAATTCATTTAATAATATTTACAAATAAAACAATACTTACATATAATTAATGATATCCCTTAATTTTGTTGATAATATATTTATTAAATTTTTTTGATAATATATTTATTAATAAGTTAAATTTTATTTACACCTCTTATACCTTATATTTTTTAAAAGAGTCTTACTATTTATTACCATTTGTGATGATCAATAACTTATGTGGTAAATTTTAATTACTAATATTAAGTTTTATTAATTTTTACATTAAAATTCTGAAAGTGAATCATTTAATGATAATTTTTTAATTTATCACCTGACATATAGGTCATACTTATGATTATTCATTAGTAATGACAAACAATATTTTTATTTTAAAAAATCATTGTTAATACTTTTGATATCCATCAAAATAAACCTTTTTTTCTTTTAATTTTTACTTCTCAATTGTAACACTTGAAGACTAAAGGAATGTTATAATTCAACATTTTATGCTTGATTATTATTGTAAGAATACAACTATACCTTTAATTATCAAAATTAACTGGTAAAACCTACATATGGATTTAAGTGTGTGTCTTGGATTGCTTTTAAATTGCCTATTTTTGGATTGTGATGGAATTTTTCATCAAATGTAGTGTTTAGTACATTTATAGAATTTTAATTTTTTAATAATATATCTCTTCAAAATCTAGAATTTGAAAAGTAGCTAAAGGTAGCTTTTCATATTCACCTTTTTGACATAATTAGGATTTTAAATTTAAATTATTATTATATATTTCAAATAATAATAAAATTCTTTTCTACTCATTTATAACTTTAGGATTATCTTTTGATTGTTTTGGTTTCGTCTCATGTTATTCTCTTTTCTTTGTTTTGTTGACCATTGACAAACAATCATAATCAACACAAGTAAACAAATGCCGTTTATTTTATTATGTTATAAAATAAAACTTTATGTTAATAAAATTAAATAAAACTTTTTATAAATTTTTAATGTTAACGGAGTTGGGGTGAGAAAAAAAAATCATAAATGTTATTAATTGTAATTATATTAATTTTATTATTGAAAAGGCAATTATATAGTACTAATATATACATAAGAAAATAATCATTCACATTTATTTTGGTTATTATATACAATTACAAAACTTCAATAGGTTTTCTACCAAAAGCTCCAAATTTAATTTTTATAATTTTTAACGATTTTAAAATAATAGTTTGCCAAACACTTATCGGATTGTCAAAAAAACTGATCGTTATTTCGGATTGTCAAAAAAACTGATCGTTATTTCAACAAAGTTTTTATTAATTCTTTCATAATCTATGGAAACTCTAAACTAAGCCTAAGTAATGATTTTCCAAAAGTATAGTATTTAAATTAAATATAATCAGGACAAAAATAAGGTAGCCCAAATGAAAATTTTCTTTATTAAAAAATAAAAGTTGTAAAAAAAATTTATAATAAATAATAAATATATATAAAATGATTTAAATTATATTTAAAAACATTTTATTAAAATCCTTAGTTAATTATAAATATCTTATAGAAGCAATAAACATAAAATAAATTAGATGCATAAACCAATTTGAAAATCCGAAGATTCCTAGAAAAGCAGTTAAATAAGCTTATAAAAAATTTTGCGATTCTTCCTACAATATATAAGAGGAACTTACAGGAGTTTAAGGCTATTTCATAACATAACCCTATTCTATTATAAATTTTTAGATCCCACAAAATAAGAATACTTAGTCCTTCTCACCATAATACGAAAAGGCAGTAAAGATAAACATTAAGGACATATTTGGTTTATGGAATAAATATAGGAGTAGAATTTCTATTTCATATATATATATATATATATATATATTTTTTTTTTTTGTTTGTTAAGTTTTTAAATTTGACAATAGTAATTTCATAAGAATAGATATATCTTAATTTGAAAGAACAACAATTTCTTTTTAATACTTCAGTATTTCTATTCTTATGTTATAATATGGATAAACTTTGAAATATCCTTACCATGTTTAGATTTACATTGATTATAACATATTAAAAATATATAAATAAATATAAGATTTAACTTTTAATTAGTTTTTACCAACTTTGAACATTTTTAGGAAAAAAATATTTATAAAAGCTAAACTTTGATTTTAATTCAATATTTTTACCAAACATATAAATAGAAATTATCATTCATTTTTCCATTTTCTATTCCCATGAATAATTATTCCTATTTTTAAAGCAATGGTTATTATGTATATCAAACGTAACCTAAATTGTAGAAAAATAAAAATCAATACAAAGATTTTTACTTGGAAAATTTCCCTCGTTCAGAAGAAAAATCATGAATGCAAACATCATCTCTAGCTTAAATATGCTAAAATAGAGAAATGATACATCAATACACACAAAAAAAGTGTAGGGATTATATCAAGCATCCTTATTCATTGTGGTAGTGGGTGACCTAATTTTCTATCCTATGATATGACAACTGAGCTCCAAGATCATCACAGTAATTCTCCTTGAAAGGATAACTCAACACTAATTATCTCCTAGACATTCCTCGGAAGAGTAAATCTTCTTTAAGCCTTTATTGTAACAACTCTTAAGGAGATAAAGCAGAAGTAAGGTAAAAAGAATACAGCTGAAGTGGTTTGATGGAAAAAGAACATCATGTGCGCACAATCTAAGTAATAAACAAAAAAAATAAGAAATCTAAGGAAATACTTAAGGAAACTCATAAAAACTGGAAAAATTCAATCAATTTAGTAATTGATGAATCAATAAGCATGTGGGTTTTAATTCCTAACTTCCAAACTTTCAACACTAGTAAAAAACTCAAAATGCCCAACAATGGTGTTTTAAGAATTTATCTCTCTCATTTCAGCTTGAGAAAAAAAAAGGGTTGTTTTAAAAATCAGGGTTCATTATTTGAAAAATAAATGCTTAAGTGTTGAAACAATGACACGATATTGAGGCTAAAACTCCATGGCCTAAAAAGCTCCTAAAAAATCCTGATTTACAGTATAGAACTAAGTATACATGTGATGATATTGTTGACGTAACACTTGGAACTATTGATAAGGCCATTGAGCTAAAGATGTCATGTCCTACAATAATGATGCCCAGTGTAATCCAATTGAGCACCAACATGCATGCATAATTACTTGATATGTCCATCTAGATCATTCTAACAAATAAAAGCATGAGTAGATGATCAAGGAGGTCCAAGAGAAAAAAGCAGTAAAAGATAAAGATGCAAACAAATCCAAAGGTATAGGTTCCTCCAGTTGAAAAATATCTAGATCATTAAAAGGTTGAGCTTGATGGGTAGAAATATACTTGAACCAATTATGATTGTAACACTTTGAAAAACACCCAAGCTTACTAGAGCTAAGGCAAACTATGTAGGTAGTCCAAGGAATGTTTACATCATAACCAGCTAAAATCTTATGGACCAAGACTAAAAAGATAAAAGCCTTATGCCTATGAGGGAAGAAGAATAATAATAAATGAAGAACAAATGTATAAAAATATAACCAAATTCTCAAAGATCTAGTTAATAAAAAAATAGCGCAAAAATGATTTGAAATGAACATATTGTCAAATAAACATCTAACCTATATAAAAAAGTAGGAAAAATAGCTATTTTATCTCAAGTAGACTTCTCCTTCTATCATATTTCATTCTTTTTTTTTTTTTAACAAAAAGACTCATTATTAAAATAATTACATAATAACATTATTTGATTTATTTTATTTTCCTACTTTCTTTAAAAATTATTTTCTCACATCTTATATTCCTATTTCAATATATGAAATATAATGACAAAACTCACATTGGAGATGCATTTTTTAACATAAGGAGCTATCTTATTGACAATTGCTTTAAGATTTTGATATTCATAAAATCAAATATTATAAAATTGTGTAAATCAAATCCCCACTCATAATGAAAACTTCAATCACTAAGAGAAAATGTAATGACATGTAGAGATGCATAAAAGAGCATAAACTATTTTAGGAAATTTCAAAAGGTTTTCACAAAGAATAAGTATGACTTTAATTCATTTCTTGCAAAATAGAACCTGCCTAATGAGTATGAATTTCAAAAGGTTTTCCAATCAAACAAAGCAAAAAGAAGTTAGAAAGACCATGTTACTTTTTATCTTTTCTAATCATTTTTCTGGTCATCACTTTTGCTACCTTGTTGCACATGGTTTCCTTCTTTTTACCTCTTCTCTTCTTGTTCTTCTTATCTTTCTTGAACTTGTACCTTGAAATTTGAGAAGTTCTTTTTGTAATTCCCTTATCGAACCATCAAAAGGTGTTTCGATGACTCTTGGTTGTGATTCACTTATCAAACGAAAATATTTTGATCCTATATGACAATTTCAACCACAATGATGACAAGTAGGAATGGACAATATAATAAATGAACCTTCTTTGAAATTCGCTTATATGAAGGCTTATAAAATTATGATTGAGACCTTCTTTGAATAAAAGTTTAAGTAATACTCTTCATTGAATCATTTCTCTTTACAGCTTGATTTAGATGAACTTCTTTTCTTTTAGCATTTTTTTATGGGCTTGCTTAGTTGGCTTCAAAGGTAGTCCTAAAAGTAGATGAAGTAGTAGCATAAACATATCCAACATTACAACATATGTATTTATCTATAGCATGCAAAGAATGCTATTGCTTATATCTTATGGCATGTTTTAAAATGCTATCTGATCTAGTATCATTAAAAGTCTCAGTTTAGAATAGTATTTTGTGAATGCTGTCTTTTAATGCTATAAAAGACTATATGATGTCATTCTTTTTATGTTATAAGATTAATATCTTCGTATTCTTTTTCTATTATATATTAGAATTCATAGCATTGTTTTTGTTATAGATTAGTATTCATACCATTTTTTTTTTTTTTATGATTTTAGAATTCATAGCATTTTTTTCTGTTATAGATTAGCATTCATTTTTCTGTTATATATTAGCATTCATGATATATATATATATATATATATATATATATATTTTTTTTTTTTCAAGTTAGAAGATTACTATTAACAATTTTTTTTTTCTGTTATAAGTTTATTATTCATAGCATTATTTGTCCATTACAAATGTCAATTTTAATCTCATAAATTATATTACAATATATACTAATCAGCCACCAAATCATAAGATTAATTCAAAATTTTTATTATACTACTTGTTCAAAGAACCATTAATATTTGATCAAAGTAACAATTTTCCTATAATCTAACACTGATTTTGTTAATTATTGGAAAACCATAGGTTTAACATCATCTATGGCGTTATATATGTGTCACCATAATTCTTAAAAAAAAAAAAAAAATCTTTATGTCTTTCATGTTTTGATAAAAAAAACATCTTTCCAAACTCCAATCGGCTTCCGCACACATTAAACAATGATAAATATTAAATTAGTATGAATTATGTGAAACATCAAAGTTAACTTCAAAATTAAACAACATAAGAGTATAGACTAATATATATATATATATATATATTAATATATTTACTATATATTAAAAAAAGAAAATGTTATAAGTTTGTAAAGGATATAATAGATTAGAATATACTAAGTATGTATATAATATAATTAATGTAAATCAAAAGTGTAAATATGTAAATAAAATAAGTAAATAAATAGGCTTATTCATCTTTCTGCATGCAATATATGTATGATAATTAACTTTTTTTATTATGTTCATTATTTATTTTTATTATTCTTCATTTTTGATTTAGTTTTTCCTGAGCAAGGAATATCCATTTTTCTACTAAATAGGATGTATTAAACTCATAACTCATTAGATACTTTTTATGAATGTCAAGTAAATATTGTAAGTAAATTGCTCTTGTTTGTTCAATCATTTGATGACCAGAGTCATTCTCTGATAAGTGATCTTTCTTAAAAAAATTCAATATAAAACTTATATCTCATTATATAAATCATTATCCATGAGAATTTTATCAGTTGGCATGTCACAGTGGTTCCGATAGAATCTTCAACATAAATGTAATGTCAGGCTTTCACTGGCGGATCTGTCACTCTTTGTTGATATTGTCCTTAGTTTAACCATTTCATTCGGTATGGAGTTGTTTTGTTTAGAGCTTTCCAAGGGGTCATCCATCTAGGATTGCTCTCACCTAAGCATGCCTAAATTCAGAGTTCTTTCAAAGGCTAAAGCCAACTGTTCTGAAAAGTTCTCAACATTATAAGAGTGACTATTATTACATTTGAATCATCCCCTAATCTACACCCAGGTAATGTGAGATTGGACACTAGATAGCATGTTAGTGCCCTGCACCTGCCCACACTATTCGCCAAAATAAATCATATAAGAAGTTGGCCACCAGAAAGATGCTTGAGGTTTATTTGCCACATCAATCCAAACTTGCATAGCATAAGCTCCTAGAGGGATGCGATGAACCAGTGAAGTTGGATTATTTGATGACCAATGCCCTTCTACAACTACTTCTTTTAATCCAGTCCAATGTAGCAACTTACACTTGTTATTGAGTGTATTAGCATTTCCATTCTTCAAAAAAAAAAAAAAAACTTATTAAAAAGAATGTTTTAATTTTTTAACATACATATATATATATATATATATATAGATGTATGCTAATTAAAGCCATTTTACAAGAAACAATCTACAAAAAGTGGCAAAGAACAATATGAACCACACTTATAATATGATGAACAATGTGTTTATCAAAATCCTAACTTAGATGAAAAATATGGTGGTAGTTATAGTTATGAGCTAGCTAAGGATAAATAAAAGTATTTTTAGCATTGGTCCTATAACTACTTTAATTAACACAAAGAATTACAAGAAGCTAACAACTGAATGACTTTCTAGACTATGGATCCTTATATAGTTAGATCAAAGACAACAATCCAACCAAGTAAGACAATTGTTGAGCCTTCATCTTTATGACCAGCATCATCAGCATCATCATTAATTATCACCCATTACAATAAATTATTATATATTTTCATCTATATATATATATATATATATATATATATATATGTGAGCTATATTGATGTGAACCCACCCGAGCTTACACCACCGACAACTCGCTGGGGTACTGATCCAATACGGATGAAGACTGGACCGATCACTAGGGCTCAAGCTAAGAGGTTTAAGGATAACCTTGCTGCCTTTATCCAGAGAGTAATTCACTCTCAAAAGGGCTTGTCCATACCTGAAGATAAAAGACCTGTTTTAAGTATCCAAGTGGTGGAGGTTAATACATCGGATACTCATATATCAGACAATTTATATCGGACATCCTTATCTCGGACATCGGAGCCTTAACTCGGACATCTGGTCTCGGACATCGGAGCCTTGCCTCGGACATCTGATCTCGGACTTCGGACATCGGATGTAACTTAGCTCGGCCAGACACAACTTAGCTCGGATAGACATCCGTTAGCTCGGCCAGACACAACTTAGCTCGAACAGACATCCGATAGCTCGGCCAGACACAACTTAGTTCGGACAGACATCAGTTAGCTCGGCCAAACACAAGTTAGCTCGAACAGGCATCAGTTAGCTCGGATAGGTCATAAGTTAGCTCGGACATCAGGCAGACATAAGTTAGCTCGGTTGAAGACATAATTCCGCCTAGATGTCAAAGTCAACTCGTTACTTAATTTGCGTTTGACTTTCTTTCTTTTTGGGTTTTTATTTATTTATTTTCTGGACAACTAACTTTAGGAAGGTTTTTATTTTATTGTAAATTAATTAATTCCTAATTTAATATAAAGGAATTAATTAATCAAACTTAGATTAGGAAAGGAAGTATAGTTGCGGCCAACTAGGTTTCTTTATGTGTGTGGCCGATTTTTTATCTAGGGTTTTTAGGGTTTATTTTGTTTCTTTCAAAGCCTATTTAAAGGCTTATTTTTCAATAAGAGTACAACTTTGATTTGACTGAGAAAATACTTGTGAGATTAATTATCTCTTTGTTCTTTGAGAACACCTAAAACACCATTAGAGAATTAGTTGTTTTAGCTTGACTTATCTATAGGTTTTCCATCCCTTATTGTGGCGTCTACATTATACCAAGGTTTCTAACCACAGGTTGGTTAGGGGTTGAGGTCAATTCCATTAGAACTTGAACTTAATTAAGATCTGGGCTAATATAATACGGGTTTAGGAGCAGGTCATCCTAGGTTCGTATCATTTGGTATTAGAGCTAAATTTTGTTCAGGTTTGATCTATCTTTATTTGCTTTATTTGTTTTTGTGTTATTATGCAATTTTAGCATTAGGTTAAGGTTGCATCTAGGGATGTCAATTTGCCCCGCCCATCTCCAAAACCGTGGTGCACCGCCCCTAACGGGGCGGTTTTTTCCTGAAAATTCGGGGATGCAGGGCGGGCTCGGGGCAAATGCCTAAAAACCGAGTCGGGGACGGGCCGGGGACGGGGAATAATAACCCCGTCCTGAACCCGCCCCGATATATATATATATATATATATATATTTATTTATTTATTATTTTTTTTATAGAATTTTATTTATGTAAAATCATTTTCTTCTTTTTTTTTTATTTATTTTTCTAAATATGTATTTTATTATAATTGTAAATTTGTTCCTTGATGTATTTTATTATATTTTTATTGCATTGTAGTCATTTCCTTTATATTTTAATCATAAAATAATTTTTTTATATAAATTTTTAAAAAAAACATCAATTAAAAAACAAAATGGGAAAAACCGTCCCGCCCCGTCCCCGTTCCGCAAAATCCCCGATCCCGCCCTGCACCTAAAAAAAGGGGAAAAATCGCGGGGATGGGATGTAAAATTCCCCGCGGGGACGGGGACGGGATTTTAAAAACTGGCCCCGCCCCGCCCCGTTGACATCCCTAGTTGCATCCATACCATACACGTTCTGCATCTTAAAAAAAAAAAAAAAATTCATTCCTAGTTGAATTAAGATTTCCTACTTTTATTGTATTTTTGTTCCTAATTTGTTGGTTGTTTTTCATCATTGTTCTTGTTAATTTTGGTTTTTGTTGATATTTCTTTGTTGTTTTAGTCTTAAATATTTGCATTCATATATTCAAAAAAAGAAAAAAAAAAGAAAAAAAAAGACTTTGCGGCAACATTTAAAAAACAAAAAAACTGCATATTTGTGTTTATTTGGAGGTCACGGGTTTGGTGTTTGTTTTGGAGTTGGAATTGCAATTTTGGTACTTATTGTTGCTACTGCAGTTGTTTATGTTCTGTGAGTGAAAAAAAAAAAAAGAGGTAAAGCCGAATATAAAAAAAAAAAATATTTCTGTTTGTTGGAGTTTAATTTGTTTGCTGGAAATTTGTTGGAGCTGTTGGGTTTTTCTTTTTTCTTTTTATTTGAGTTGCTGGAAAATTATTTTTTGCTGCTAGATATTTGGATTTTGGGTGCTTAAATTATTTGGATTAAAATCAGTTAACGAATTTGATACAAAACTTGAATTACAAAGAACAACAACCAACAACTATTCTATATTTTTGTTCAATTTGATTCTTGTTCGTATTTGAATTTCTTTTTCTGGAATTTTATTCTTGAACTCATAATCTACTACCATCTGGTGCAGTTTTCAAAAATTCCAACGTTTTCCCATTATTTTGTGTTTTCTTGTCTAGAAAGCTGAGAAATTAGGATTTGTTGGATTCTTTCGGTATTGCCTACTTTTTGCTACTGTTTTGTTGATAAGTTTAATTAAAACATACTAGTGATCTAATTGCTGTTTTGTGGGTGTTTTAATTAGAACTTTGAGATAATTCATTGAGTGGAAAAAGGCAAGAGTGTGTAAGCTTAAAAGAGGATAAAAAGCCGAAACAAGTGTGCAAACACGAGTGTCGAGTCCTCATTTGAGTGAAACACGTGAGGGAGTGAATATTGTGAGGGTTTATTTTATTTTTTGTAGTATTTTACTAACATGGCAGATTCTAGAATAAGAAGAGGAGATCCACCCTTGAGGATCAATGAGGAAGAGTCCGTAGCATTCCATGGCGATGCCCGAGCTACCGGGAGTGGAGACCAAGTGGACATGAGAGCTGTTTTGGAGTCAATACAGTGGGTTAGTGCTCAAGTTGAGCATGTGAATCAAAGGATGGGAAGGCTAGAAGTTTCCCAAGGAATTCCGAACACAAGAAATAGGCAAGAATTCCATGGAGGACGAGGCCGAGGACGAGGAGGTCGCGAGAGACCGAGAGAGGAATTTGATGAGGAGCCATTCAGTGGAGACTTTGAAGAAGGTATGGACGAAACTTTTGCTGTTCAAGATAGAGCTGGCTGTGGAAGATATAGGAGGGAAGATACAGATGATGATTTGGGAAATATCAAGGTTAATATCCCACCTTTTATGGGTAAAAGTGATCCAGAAGCATATTTGGAATGGGAAGAAAAGATGGAGATGATATTTGACCACCATAATTATTCGGAGGCTAAGAAGGTGAAATTGGCAGCAATGGAGTTCGGCCATTATGCACTCTAATGGTGGACCAATGAGCAAAACACCCGAAGGAGAGTTGGTGATGACTTGATTACTACATGGCGACAAATGAAAGGAGCCATGCGGAAACGATTCGTACCATCACACTATCATAGGTTGCTGCATCAAAGACTTCAATCTTTATCTCAAGGACATGGATCCGTGGAGGATTATTACAAGGAGATGGAGATGCTTATGATGAGATTGAACTTGAATGAAGATAGGGAAGCAACCATGGCAAGGTTTCTTGGTGGTTTGAATCGTGAAATAGCCAATCAACTAGAATTGCAACAATATGTGGAATTGGAGGAGATGTTAAAGGGCAATGACGAGCTAGAATTGGAAAGTGAAGAAAGTGAGGATGAAGCCAAGCAAGAGGAGGAGGACTTGGAGGATGAACCCGAAACCTTGCAAGCATCCAATGCTGAATTAAACCTGCTTTCTAGGAGAGTACTTGCTGCATACAAAGATGAGGATGAAATTCAAAGAGAGAACATCTTCCACACCCGATGTGAAATTCAAGGTAAGATTTGTAGTATGATTATTGATAGTAGAAGTTGTACTAATGTAATAAGTAACCTTGTAGTTGATAAATTAGGCTTAAAAACAATAAAACATCCTGAACCGTATAGATTACAATGGCTTAATGATAGTGGTGAGATGAAAGTAAACAAACAAGCCAAAGTAAAATTTAGTATAGGTAGATATGAGGATGTAGTCTTATGTGATATTGTACCCATGATTGCTGGACATATACTATTAGGTAGGCCATGGCAATTTGATAAAGATACTACTCATTTTGGTCGAGAAAATAGTATTATTTTTAGGTTTAAAGGGAAGAAGGTCAAGCTGGAACCATTATCTCCTAAAGAGGTTTACAAAGACTAATTACAAATGCAACAAAGGAGAGAAGCCGAAAAGCTCAAGGAAAAAGCAAGTATGGCACCAACGGCTTCACCATCCTTTCAAGAAGGTAAGAATGAGGTTGCTGATCAATGTAAGGTTTCTAAGACTCATATTGAGTGGAAAGATCAAGGAAAAACTGAAAGAGAGGGGAAAGAAAGTGGCAAACCCGAGAGTTTGGAGAAGGAAGGGAAATCCGAAGGTTTGCACCAATCCGAGAGAGAAAAAGAAAAAGAAAGAAAAGAAAGATCAAGTGGCAACTTTTATTTGAGTTTAAGGGATATTAATAAGGTTATTGAGTGTAAGAAACCTTTGCTGGTCATGATTTATAAAGAAAATTATTTTAATGATCAAACTAACTTTGAAGAACTTGAATTGCCAAGTTCAATGATTTCTCTTTTAAAGGAATTTGGAGATGTCTTCCCAAATGAAATTCCAAGTGGACTACCACCTATTCGAGGGATAGAACATCAAATTGACTTTGTTCCAGGAGCTGCCATACCAAATAGACCGGCTTATAGGAGCAATCCCGAGAAAACAAAGGAGCTGCAAAAACAAGTAAGTGATTTGCTTGATAAAGGATACATTCGTGAGAGTTTAAGTCCATGTGCTGTTCCTGTTTTGTTGGTACCTAAAAAGGATGGTTCTTGGAGAATGTGTGTTGATTTTAGGGCTATAAATAACATTACCATCAAATATAGGCATCCCATTCCTAGATTAGATGATATGCTTGATGAGTTACATGGTGCTTGCATGTTTACAAAAATTGATCTTAGGAGTGGTTATCATCAAATTAGGATGAAAGAAGGTGATGAATGGAAAACCGCATTCAAAACTAAATATGGGCTGTGTGAATGGTTAGTTATGCCTTTTAGATTATCCAATGCACCTAGTACTTTCATGAGGCTTATGAATCATGTAATGCGTCCATTTATTGGTAAATTTGTGGTTGTTTATTTTAATGACATTATAATATATAGCCGAAATTTGGATGACCATGTGGATCAACTTAGGCAAGTTTTGCAAGTTCTTAGAAAAGAAAGATTGTTTGCTAACATTAAAAAATGTGAATTTTGCAAAGATGAGCTTGTGTTCTAGGGTTTGTAGTAAGTGCTGCAGGAATCAAAGTTGACCAAGCTAAGGTGAAGGCAATTCAAGAGTGGCCAGTTCCTACTTCTATCACCCAAGTGAGGAGCTTTCATGGCTTGGCAAGCTTTTATAGAAGATCTATCAGGGATTTTAGTACCATAGGAGCACCATTGAATGAAGTTGTCAAGAAGAATGTCGGCTTTAAATGGGGGGAAGTACAAGAAAAATCTTTTAATTTGTTGAAAGAAAAATTGTGTAATGCACCTTTGTTAGTTTTGCCAAATTTTTCTAAGACTTTTGAAATTGAGTGTGATGCTTCGGATGTAGGTATTGGAGCTGTCTTAATGCAAGAAGGAAGACCCATAGCCTACTTTAGTGAAAAATTAAATGGAGCTACCCTAAACTACCTGACTTATGACAAGGAGATGTATGCTTTGGTGAGGGCTTTGGATACGTGGCAGCATTATCTCATGCCAAAGGAGTTTGTGATTCATACGGATCATGAGTCTTTGAAGCATATCAAGGGTTAAGGAAAGCTCAACCGAAGGCATGCCAAGTGGATTGAATTTATTGAAACCTTTCCCTATGTGATCCGCTACAAAAAAGATTAAAGAAAATGTGGTTGCCGATGCATTATCTCGAAGGTATGTACTCTTTTCTACCTTAGATGCTAGATTGCTTGGATTTGAACAATTGAAAGAACTTTATGAGTATGATAGTGACTTTGGAGAAATTTTTAAAACCTGTTTGAAACATGGATTTAATAAATTTTTCATATTTGAGGGATATTTGTTTAAGGAGAACAAACTTTGTGTGCCTAATTGTAGTATTAGGGAATTATTGGTTTGGGAAGGACATGGGGGTGGTTTAATGGGTCATTTTGGTATTTTGAAAACTTTATCCTTGCTACAAGAACATTTTTATTGGCCTAACATGAGGAGAGATGTTGAGAGAATTTGTGAAAGATGATTGAAGTATCGAAAAACAAAATCAACATTGAAGCCGCATGGATTGTATAAGCTTTTGCCGATTCCTACCTATCCTTGGGTAGATTTGTCTATGGATTTTATTCTTGGGTTGCCTAGGTCAAGGACAGGTAAGGATTCAATTTTTGTTGTAGTAGTAGGTTTTTTAAGATGGCACATTTTATTGCATGTAACAAAACTGATGATGCATCCAATATTGCTAATTTATTTTTCAAGGAAATTGTGAGATTGCATGGAATGCCAAGAACTATTGTTTCGGATAGGGATGCTAAGTTCTTAAGCTATTTTTGGAAAAATTTGTGGTCTAAATTAGGTACTAAGCTTTTATTTTCAACTACTTGTCATCCACAAACTGATGGACAAACTGAAGTAGTAAATAGAACCTTGTCTGCATTGTTGAGAGCATTAATTAGTAGAAATTTAAGAACTTGGGAAGAATGTTTGCCACATGTTGAATTTGCATATAATAGGTCTTTACATTCAGCAACTAAATTTACTCCATTTGAAATTGCTTATGGTTTTAATCCTTTGACTCCATTAGATTTAACACCTTTACCTTTAAGTGAGTGTGCTAATCTAGATGGAAAACAAAAAGCTGATTTTGTAAAGCAGATTCATGAGAAGGCACGAGCAAATATTGAGAGGAGGACCGAGCAATATGCAAAGGTGGCTAATCAAGGCCGAAAATCAATGATGTTTGAACCCGGAGATTGGGTGTGGCTGCATTTAAGGAAAGAAAGGTTTCCTGAACAAAGGAAATCCAAACTCATGCCGAGGGACGATGGACCTTTCCAAGTTTTGGAGAGGATAAACGACAATGCTTACAAACTTGATTTACCGGGAGAGTGTAGTGTTAGTGCCACCTTTAATGTTGCTAATTTATCTCCTTTTGCTGTAGGTGATGACTTTGATTTGAGGACAAATCCTTTTCAAGAGGAGGGGAATGATGTGAACCCGCCCGAGCTTACACCACCGACAACTCGCTGGGGTACTGATCCAATACGGATGAAGACTAGACCGATCACTAGGGCTCAAGCTAAGAGGTTTAAGGATAACCTTGCTGCCTTTATCCAGAGAGTAATTCACTCTCAAAAGGGCTTGTCCATACCTGAAAATAAAACACCTGTTTTAAGAATCCAAGTGGTGAAGGCTAATACATCGGATACTCATATATCAGACAATTTATATCGGACACCCTTATCTTGGACATCGGAACCTTACCTCGGACATCTGGTCTCGGACATCAGAGCCTTGCCTCGGACATCTGATCTCGGACTTCGGACATCGGATGTAACTTAGCTCGGCCAGACACAACTTAGCTCGGATAGACATCTGTTAGCTCGGCCAGACACAACTTAGCCGGACAGACATCCGATAGCTCGGCCAGACACAACTTAGTTCGGACAGACATCATTTAGCTTGGCCAAACACAAGTTAGCTCGAACAGACAGCAGTTAGCTAGGATAGGCCATAAGTTAGCTCGGACATCAGGCAGACATAAGTTAGCTCGGTTGAAGACATAATTCCGCCTAGATGTCAAAGTCAACTCGTTACTTAATTTGCGTTTGACTTTCTTTCTTTTTGGGTTGTTATTTATTTATTTTCTGGACAAATAACTTTAGGAAGGTTTTTATTTTATTGTAAATTAATTAATTCCTAATTTAATATAAAGGAATTAATTGATCAAACTTAGATTAGGAAAGGAAGTATAGTTGCGGCCAACTAGGTTTCTTTATGTGTGTGGCCGATTTTTTATCTAGGGTTTTTAGGGTTTATTTTGTTTCTTTCAAAGCCTATTTAAAGGCTTATTTTTCAATAAGAATACAATTTTGATTTGATTGAGAAAATACTTGAGAGATTAATTATCTCTTTGTTCTTTTAGAACACCTAAAACACCATTAGAGAGTTGGTTGTTTTAGCTTGACTTATCAATAGGTTTTCCATCTCCTATTGTGGCGTCTACATTATACCAAGGTTTCTAACCACAGGTTGGTTAGGGGTTGAGGTTAATTCCATTAGAACTTGAACTTAATTAAGATCCGGGCTAATATAATACGGGTTTAGGAGCAGGTCATCCTAGGTTCGTATCATATATATGTGGAAATATATATATTAAGCTTGGTAATGAACTATAAGTTTTACCAATGAAGAAGGTAGCAATTTATTTGATAATTCTTCAGTTTGTTTTCTCTTTTGGCTCTGCAAAGATGAAAGGTACAAATTTTAGAATGCAACTTAATTTAAAATATATGTAAAGCTATAATTTATATAAATGCATTTACCTGATATTTCCTTAATTCATTGATTATATCTTCCATACATGCCACTTGATGCTTTAATTGGTTTTGTTCCTCTTTCATCTCAATAATATTTGATTCCCTTTGACTTAATATTGAATACTTTGTATAGCACACTTTATTCCCTATCCAACTTAATCGTCCACAATTCTCAGGACCAAGCACTTTTGAAAGAGCATCTTCATTTATATTAGTTGTAGAATTATATTAACCCTCTTTATTTAACTTCTCATAAAAGACATAATAAGCAAGTTTATCTGTAAATATATAAACTGAACCAATATATATATAGTATATAAATGATCCATCTCTGCAACAAGTGTGTTAAAAAGTTCACTATTCATTTTGTGATGTATTTTACTGTAAATCTCTATTGTACTTCTAGTAGATGGGTTTTCATCTTTTTTTTTTTCCTCAAAAAATAAGTGAACATATATGCAATTAGAAACATACCATAATGACTTTAAATCATAAAATAAAGGAATAATTCAATAATATTACCATTTCTTCACATAACCGAGAATATCCTTTGCTGTTGCATGTGTGTGGAATTTGTTTCTCTTTGTTTCTTTAAATCCTTGACTTACAACCTAACACAAGTTTACCAAAATTGTTAAACTCAAAAAAAAATATATAACTTATAAAAAAAAAACGAAAGAAAAAAGATAGAATATGTAGGAGCGTGAAATAATAAAAAGAATGAAATAAGAAAGAAGTAACCTTCCGCTGCCTTTAGCAATATATATCTATATATATATGTTGGTGTATATGTGGGTACATACATACAATCAATAAAAGTAATATTATAGTGAAAGCATAAATAAGTTATGATTATTAAAGCGAAAAAAAAAAAGCAAAAAAAAGAACATGATAAAAACTATGATAACTATGATAAAATTGGTCCTTAAGCATGGGCAATTTGGGGGAACTAAGATGACAAAAATGTCTCACAAAAATAAAATATACAGGTTGTAAACTTGCAACAAAACAATTTACAGCTTATAATGTCTTTTACGGGAGGAAAAATGCTTATCATTATGGAGAAAGGAAATGATCCACAATGGTCAAAAGAGAGTTAAAAAAAAATGCACACATACCCATATATGGATGAGTGGATAATAATGATAATAGATGAAAACATTTATAAAAATTCATACTGGTGATTTATCAATAAATTCAAACCCAATAATATTATCAACATCCAGAGCCTTGAGTTTGTATTACTTATTGATGTGTGTGTATATATATATAGTTATACCTTTGTTTTTGCACTCATCTTTTCCTTCATAAATTTCTTCCACTCATTAAATGACTCGATATTATCAGGTTTAAGCTTTAGCCTTTCTACTTCATGGGTGCTTCTCTGATTGATTTTTTAAGTCTTGATCTATAAGCCCATTGAAGGCCACTCATTTGTTTAAAAATGTAATCATTTTGCCATCCTTCATTTACTTTGAATCTTTGCTACAAGTTACATATTTTAAAGTTAATTAAACATGTGAAAAATCATTTTGTTAAGAATTTAACCACAACTATATCTTAAAAGTATACTTGTATATCTTTCCATATAACTCTTTTCTTATCCTTCAAATGATCCCATCAATCACCCAACATTATAGGTGTTGACACCCGTACAAGAGGGCCTAAAAAAAGAACAAAGTGACATATAATGGTTAGCCCATTTCATCAAAAGAAACACCTAATGGATCAACATGTTCAATAGGTGATTTCATTTTCGTTGCTTCTCTCTTTTATGTAATGTGTTGAGTCTCTTATAAAAATGGTATAGTGATTTGTTAGGTTGAACTTGTATCTTATAAATGTTGAGATTGAACTTCTATTTCATCACCCACATCTGTTGACGTTGATCGATGAAGTGAGCTCCTTCTACAAGCTACGGGAGAATATGAATTAGTTGGGTTTTGAGTATCGATTTTATCTAAATTATCTAGTAGTGTGATCTTAGGTGATTTATCCTTCACAAATGTTCCAGGAAGGACCATATTTCCATGATTTTTAGATGAAACATAAATTGTAACACCCAGTCCTAATTACACCAGAATTTTCTGAATATTGATCGAGTTTGATCGAGTGGGGCCCATGTTGACTTTTGTTTCTAATGGAGTCTTGAATTGACCGAGGCACCGTTGTGAAGTATGTGTTAACCAGAGTTTGTGGACTTGTGGCATGTCGAAAACGGAGCTGTGGTTCAAAAGTTATAAGCGAAACAAATTGCGGTCTAAACTGTTTGAGTGGTGATGTGTTTGACTTTTTATTCTTGTAAAATTTGGTTTTGACTTGCACATGCTTATAAGGTACTCATCGATACAAGTTCATAGACTAGTAGCACATTGTATAGTTTAAAAGTTATGGACCTATAAAGTTTTTTGGGGACTGCGTTACTGTGTACCAGTGCCCATTGACACTATGCCATGTATTGAAAATCTAACCAATTTCATGAGTGTACAATGGCACCCACAGGTGGTTTTTGATTGGTTGAGGAGGTGTGAAAGAGGAGAACGAAGGAGGTGAGAGATGAGAAGAAGGAGGAGAAAGAGGAGAAAGAAGGAGGAGAGAGAGTAGAGAGAAAGAGGAGAGAGGAAAGCGAATCAACCTTGCCGGTTCACCATGCTCCAGCCACTACTGGCATGCACGTGTCAGACCACCAAGTCGGAGGCCTTGAAATGGCCAACTGGCCAAGTTTGACGGCCATCACACCGGTGATGCGGGGATCGATGTGTTTTTTGGCAATGGTGCTTTCACTTTGCCGGTCGATTTCTCTCAATCGAGCCACCCATTTTTGACACCGCCCACACCATCGTGAAGCCCACCTTCACCAAATTTCACTGCCAATGACTGCCAAACGCGCTGTCACCGACGATATTCACCGGTAATCATGATGGCTTGCTGGAGTCCTTGGTTCTGGCAAGTTTTTAACGTGTTCTCTGACCTTTTCCCACTAATTCAACCTCCCTAAACCCAAATCAAAGGTCCATTTCATCCAAATCTCAATGGATTGGGAGATTCGAGGACATTTAATTCCTCAACATTCCTGGTTAGATTCCGACCACCATCGGTTTGATCTCTGAGAGGTAAAGCCTACTCCATGATCCTTATGTTATAAGTTTTGTTTGGGTATATAATTTTTGTATTTTGGACAATATTTGTGTTAGCTCTCCCTGGTAACTCGTGTATATTATACTTGATTAAAATACTATTTTAATTGGTATTGTGCATTGCTGATATTTTAGGCACATGTATGAATCATGGAACCAATCCCGTGGAGGATCTTGAGTGATCCACACATTTGAGGTGAGTGATCCTCCTTCAAAAACTAGTTTGGGGTTGTTAAATATAAATACTATGTTTTTGAATTTTTGAAAAATGTTATATGTTTAATATTTAAGAAAAACTGTTATTTAAATTTATGATGCCAAAATTATGTTGACTTAAACATGTGTTGCATAGAATTTATATCTTTGATTTTAAAGAAATTAGGGTTCCAAGTTATTATTAAATTATCTGATTTTATGTAATTTTTATGTAAATTAATTTAAAGAATTTAGGAAAAATATTTGTATGAAGTTATTGTGTTAATATATATATATATATATATATTTATTTATTTATGCAGTTAACTATTTATGGACTTGGATTTTATAGAGGTAAAAATTGATATATCTAGATTGATGGACTTATGATGATAGTTTAAAAGGAAATGTGGTTTTTTATGGGTTTAAAAAGATTTACTAAACCCAGTGATGTTTTATGAGATTTTAATACTTGTAAGATTTATGATTTTTTGGTTTTAGATGCATCATATATTACTGTTGTTCTATACTGTATTTGTTGTTAGGCGTAAATATATATGGTCATTTTGTGGGAGTCATGAACCTGAGGGTTGGCAAATATATTTGCATAGTAAGTATAAGTCGCCCCCCTCCACGATCATGCTAATTGTTTATGAGCATCGGTGCCATTGGGATGACAAGGTGATTATTTGCAAGTTTCTCTTTTTAACCTTCCCGTTAGAGTAGTGCTTGGGACACTGATATATAGTATGGTGCGTTAAGTAGTTTTCTCAATACGATTTTCAAAATAAAATGTTTTAAAGTGTATTTAGTCATGTTTTTATCATTTATTTCAATTGATGTTTTAAATGTATTTTGCCATATTTTTATTGTTATTTTATTTATTTCAAATTGATGTTTTAAATTGTATTTTATCATATTTTTATCATTTATTTCAAATTGATGTTTTACAATGCATTTTATCATAATTATAATATTTATTTTAAATTGATGTTTTAAAATTTTATTTTATCATTTTATTCATTTTAATGTTAATTTTTATTTTAAATTATTTGTATTTTATTTACTTATTTGTTTTCTTGATTTTGGGGTATAAAAATGATAGGTTTTGTGAAAATAGTTTTTAGAAGGGAACCTTTATAATTGAGTGAAATTATGAGGGTTTTGAGAGAAAATTTTAATTTTACTTATTTACTAATTTACTATTTTAACTATCTATTTATTTATTTATTATTAATCACATTTATTCTATATTATTATTATATTATTATTATTTATGTAGTAGTTAGGATCACTCACTGTGATGATTAGTATATCATGTTTTTAAATCCATTCCCCTAGGCCCTGGTTAGTAAACGTTGATCATCCGGGGGTGAACTCGACTTCTTTTGTTCATGCAGAATCCCAAGAAGTCCTTTTTCTTTTTTCTTGCTTCCTTGTAATATTTTTTTCCTTATCCCTTTGTATTGTATTAAACTATGCAATTATTTATAAATCCTATGATGCTCTGTATATTATATTGGATATTTGTTTATTTAATATTATGCTTGTTCTCTGTTTGTTTTATATTCAAATTTTGAAATTTGTGGAATCTTTTGTAGTTAGGTGGGAGGAATAAAATCATACATTTTAGAAGTATGTTTTTTATGCAGGAAATTTTGTGACATGTCCAACCTTTAAGAGAGATACTACTAGAATGTTCGGTAGGATTTTTTTGAGATCAAGATTTATCTAGGATTCCAATAAGGGATCTGGATGGGTTTTGACGTAAATTTCTTAGACAGTAAGAGCATGTGTAGTTGAATCACATACAAGATATCTACTATGAGAAATCTGTAAGCTAGGAAAATATTGTAGTGTTTTTTATGCTCAAAATTTGCCATCTATTGTTATTTTTTGAATTAATTTCTTTCTTTGAGGTGTCCCTAAATCTAAATCAAGAATAGTCTTCATTCTTTTACCAAACATAACTCAACCTATTTTTTCAAAAAAAAGAAAAAAAAGAAAAAGAAAAGAATAGTTACTATTGTTTGGTTCACAATATATAAAAAAAAATATATATATATATATATATATATACGCATTCAATATAAGCATAATTATGATAAATACAATTTAAAAAGAATATCAACAAAATAATGTTGAAATCAGTTATAACAAAAGCAACACAAAATAACTCTACGATGTAAGAAGGATAACAAGAAAAAAGTATATGAATAAATTAAAGGAAAAGCAGCATAAAATAGACTAGTTAGCAAATCAACAGTTACAAAAATTCATATCGTAACACCCTCATTCCCTTCTGTCATAGCTAACTTCCTCATTTACATCATAATTGTCCAAGGCTATTGAATTTTCAGCCTGTGTGTTACTCATTTCTTCATTTTCATCATTACTTCTAGGTCATTAAAGCTTCTAGTTGGCACTTTTAATAACATATGCTAATTAAAGGTCATATTCTCTTGGATAGAACACTTGTTTAGCATGTGATGCTAGGATAAAAGGATCTCTCACATACTAGTTTTGATCCTAATGTAAGTTAACTAGTGTTAAACAATCTTCTACTCTAACACCATTACCATCATTTGCCCAATCACACCTAAATATTGGAATATACAGTGTATGATAGTTTAATAAATTTATTTATTTTATGACTCCTTAAAATGCAACCAAATCAGAAACTTGAGTAACATCCCTTACACTAGCTTTACACATGGTTGTTGCTTCAATTGAAACATCGCCATTTTGTGTAGACTTCTCAACATTTTTTATGTGGAATATTTGTCCATTGATAATGTACCCAATATAAGAGAGTGCTTAATTTTTACGACCATAAGCAAGCCACTCTAAATTGTCTATCATTATTCCTTAGTAGAACCTATTCTAATTTGTTGAAAAATAAAAGATGACTTAATGTCTTAAGTAATTATATGCAACATTAATATGAGTGAATATACATAGATGAGAAGAGAAACAATTATCAAATTTACACTTAACCTTATCCTTTATCATGTGTGTTTTGAAAAATTCTTAGTGTGTGTTGTTTGAAGCAAGTTAGTATTTTTTTCAAAACCTCTGTTATTTTTCTTCCACTCAATTAAATGCATCCTAATAATAATAAACAATATTAGTTATGATTATGAATTAATTTTTATTCTACTTGAAACAATTGTGAAAATAAATGACTTCGCAAATGGTTCCTTAATTGTTGTATTGAATAACAGACAACAATGTGTAATTTCTAAGACTTCATTATTCAATTTAATTGGAGTTCCTGCTATAATTGGATGCCAATCGAAGATTACATCATTGACATGGTCCTGATTTTACATCTCTTGATGATCTATTTCATTTAGTTTTTGCATAAACTTCATACAAAAATTCATGCACTCATCTGTAATACAGCATTCTACAATGCAACCTTCAAGCCATGCACGATTCCTAACATATCCTTTGAATATTTTCATATGCCTATAAAACAGAGTAACATAACAAGAAATTAATATGAATATAAAATATTATTTATCCAAATATATATAATGATATGTATGTTACCTTTCCAAAGGATACATCCAGTGAAAGTGAATTGGACTACAAAATCGTGCTTCTTTTGGGATAACCTATTAAAGAATGCACATAATCTCAAAGTTACATTTCTTGTTCCCTTTGGAAGAAATTCTCTTAATGCCACAGCTAACAATTGTTGCATAAGGAAGTGTCAATCATGAGACTTGAAATCCGTGATCTTATGATCATACATTGATATATAATTAGATATATTTGAACCATATCCATTAGGCAACTTTAAGTCAAATAGCCTCATGCAAAAGGGTTTTTTCTTAGATTTTGATAATGTATGTGTTGATGTCAAAATTCAGCTGGCCTCCAACTCAGTAAAATACTGACATGAGGGCTGAGGATATGGCAACTGGAGCAAAATGCTTGCACCTGTGAGATAAGAGAATGAACAACAGGTCACCTAGGCACCGATTTGGCTATAGAAGGCACTCCGACACTCAAGCTAGATGTTGAACTATAGAAGTTGAAGTTTTTAGTGTTGGTCGATTTTTCATACCTTGGAATTGGATGCCTTTGTCTATTTTTATAGCAATTTGAGTTTGAATATGTAGGATAGCATGATCGTAGAAGGATTATGGGGGTTCTATTGACTTGATTCAATTTTGAGTTGATTTCCTTCCGAAGAGAATCTTGGTTGTTGTCTTACCTGTTTGACTCATGGTCTTCAGGGTTTTGTTAAAAAAATCCCCATATTTATTTAAAGATAGTTTGACTTGTGTCTTTTATCTTCAGTAGTCAATATTTAGTTGGATCTAAATTATCTTGGACCTTAAGGAGTTATCTCAAATGACTTTTATTCTGTCTATACATACTGAACTAACCTCCTTTACCAAGGCTTTGTTGCCTTTGTTGCTGTTATAACACTTTTTGATGATATGTAATATATTGATGATGTATACTTTTAAATAACTTTGATTATCACACATGGAGACTTAATTTTCATGACGTGTCAATTGTTCATTATTTTACCCATACAATTAGCACTCCTTCCCCCCCCCCCCCCCCCTCCCCCCTAAACTTTTGCGAGTGATTGGTTGCTCCACTTCGAAGAGTTGTAACTTGAATTAAAATGCCTCATTTATTGGAGCCTTTTCGCCTTTACGGTTCTTGTGTGTTTAACATGTGTTTGAGATATGTCTTTTCAATTTCCTTGGAAAAGGCATTTTCAATCTGAACCGTTGGATGCAAAATGAACGGTTACCATCTTTCGTTGAGGATATAAGAGGGTTTTCTTATCCCAATGTCTTGTGGAGCCCTCGAAAAATATTTTTTAATATTTTCTTGAAACAGTGCCATTCATAAAAGATTTGGCGTGGGTCCTCGAGCGTTCACTTCTTTTCCTTGTCATATAGCATTTGCATTTAATGTCTTTGAAGATTTTCTTTTGACTTTGGTTTAGTTCTCTTACCATTACCTTTAATTTAACTTTTCCTATTCATTGTTGTGTGTTTGTCTTTTTTTTAGCTGAAATGTCAACTTCTAAGGATAATACTGAAAATTTTACCTAGTATAGAGACCTTTCTACTAGTAGTAGCAAACCTTCTTCTTCTGATGACTTTGATGTTTTTGGAGTCGTAACTAAAACTAAGCATATTCATGATCCTATTCCTTCTAAAGAATTAGAGGAAGATGATGAGGATGATGAATCTATTCCTTTAGGTAAAGGCAAAAAGACTGACCTGTTTAGTTTTAAAACCATTTCAAAAATCTGTGGATGACCTTAAAAGTATCCGAGCTAACTATAGGATTCCCAACTTAGTTAGGCTATCTCTGGCTGAGGATAGTGACTGTGCACCTTCATACCGGGCTAGGTATGTTTGTATGTATGAATATTTCTTTGACTTAGAGCTTCACTTTCCCCTACCTCCTTTCATCAGGGAGTTTCTTTCGTATTTCAATCTTGCCCTTGGTCAACTAATGCCTAACACATGGCACGTTCTCTTGGCTACTCAAATCTTGATAAATCTCTATAACATCAAACTCAATGTAAACACTCTATTGATGTGGTATGAGGTTAGAGGAAATTCTATGGACTATCATCGATACATCTTGCATGCTCTTCGAAACAAGAAACTATTCACATAAACTTCTTCTAGTGACAAGTATTGGAAGAAAAAATACTTCTTTGTTTTGGGTGAGTGAGGGGTTGTGAAGTTCTAAATTCAAGGCCGGCTAGGACAGCTTGGAATTTTCATTTTGGTGAGGTTTTGATTATTTGTGTCCTTGTACAGACATAAACACTTCTTGCTTGGTTTTAATTACATGTTTTACCTTTTTCAGATCTTGATTTAAACACTCCTCCAGAATATTCTGAGGAACAGATCACAACTTCAATTTAGCTGGCAACAGTAGAAAGTCTCTCCTTGCCCACAATTATTATTGCCGAGCACTTCAAAAAAGCTAGTTTCCATATGGCTAGTGGAAGAATTGTGGCTAATATGGACCTATCTGGGCTCCAAAGGATAAAGGAAGCTAAGAAAGGAAAAACGCAGAAAAGGAAATAAGCTCTCGAGACTTCTCATGCTGAAGAAGTTTCATGTGAGAAGCGTCAACTGTTTTCATGGCTTCCTGAGCTATTGATAAAGCTCAAGTTACATCTTCAAATCCTCATCTTGGCTCTGTGGGCTTGGTCAGTTCTTTTGTCAGTAAAAGGGAGAAAATTCCTCCTTCAAAGAGAGTAAGATCTGAAGGTACCGGAGACATCCTAAGGATTTTTCAATCCGAGTCGTATAATGGAAAATAGGTTGTAATTACTTTTCCTAAGGGCTTTCGGTTTGTAAGTCGGATCAAGATTTACTTAACTTTACTGTTGCAATGCTACCTCCTGAGGACGAGAACAGGATGGTGAACAACTCTACTTCAGTGCTCATGAAACAAGCAGCTACTCATCTTTATTTGATGACTCAAAACTGCACAGTGGCTGCTGAAAGAGTTAAACGTTTGGAAGATAATGTAAAAATGCTATCCATTTTAAACTTATCTTTATCTTAAACGAACAACGAAGCTGAAGCTGCATTGAATGCTTCCAAGGAGAAGCTTGTAATTGTTGAAGGAGAAAGAGATAAATTGCAATCTATATCCGAGTCTTTGAAGAGGTATTTGAAGGAGAAAACAGTTGCAGCGGAAACCAAAGCTGAAGCGCTACCAAAAAAAAAAAAAAAAAAACCAATAAGGCCTTAAAGCTTTCTAAAGATTTGAAGAAAGCTATGGCTTTAGCAAGTCTTATCAAAGCTGATTGCTCAGACAAGGGCTATCATCGTAGTTGGAGCGAGTACAAGAAGAAGTACACAATTGAGGGTCCTTCAGTTGCTTCTCTCGATGCTTCTCTATCAAGTGATACTGCTTTCAATCTTTCGGATGTTGAAAGTGAAGAGGAGATTGCGGGTCCGAATCATGGCAAAGTTCTTGTAGGAGATTCCTAATTTACTGTGAGCATTGATACTGGAATGACAAATGCTAGCTTGGCTCCTTCTAATTCGGCAAATCCAAAGTCATCGATTACGATTGATGAAGATGAGAACCTTGAAGCCGTGGCTGAAAATCCTCATTCTACTTTAATATATTTTTTTTATATATTTGGACAAATCCATACTTTTGATAATTACGTTTATTGATAAACATAATTCGTAGCTTTTCCTTATCTTATTTGTGGATAATTCTTGATTTTAAATTTTAAATTCTTAGTTTCTCTGTCTACTGTGAAATTTGAAATCCTCTTTAAGCTGTCTATTTGTAGCCCGTGTCGCCATATTGAATTTGTGCTTCCTCCTAGCGAATGAATGGGTTTTGTTTTATTATTTAATCACATTTTTGACTTGGCAAAATGTGGTGGAACCTAAAAGGTTCCATCTTTTGCTCTTATGCTTGTTTGGATAATAAAATGAGAGCCAGATCTTTCATTTTACGTCTTCGAACAAATCAATGTTTTTCAAGTCATTGCTTTTGCATAACTTCTCCAGAGCTTGATTGGATAATAAATGCTCCAGTTTCATTTATGCTTCAGTTTTATATGGCCTTTCTTAAGTTTCATCAATATCTTTTGAAGAAGGCTCCGAAGTTCTAAACATTTAAGTTCTTCAACGAGAAGGGATCCAACTGAGAAGTGGATTTATTCATCTACTCTAGGGTGGAAAACTTTTGTCCTTCCACTTCCGAAGTTGATTTTGAGCAATTAGTGAAATTGTATGACACTGATGTTTCTGCAATTTTTGTAGCTTTTATATTTTCTTTTGTAAATTTTGTAGCTTTTACGAAGTACTGAAGTTTACTATTGTAATTAAGTGTCCGAGCTTATTTTGTAATTGATTTATTTATAAATGGAATAAAACTTCATGTTGTTGAAAATGAATTGCATTTGATATCTTGTTGTGCTCTTATCTATGTTGCTATATTATACTCCAACTTCGAATTTTCCAATCTTTAAGTTGGAAGATCAATATAAAAATAGTTGCTTATCTTTAATTCGTAGCTGTATGTTTATCATCTTCACCCTTCTATTTGGTGAGGTTTAATCCTAATAGTTTATATGCCTCAACTTGGAAAAGGTGATTTATGTAATGTTATTCTTCAACATTTTGTTGTGTTTATGCTTGGTTACTTGTCCTTTCTATAGGACATATGTTGTAACTCTTTTGTTGCTCAGTTATGTCTGGGTAAACCCTTTGGGTTGTATACTAGATTGAGCTTTTTATGATTTTTGTTGTTCAGTCCAAGACTGCTTGTCGCTTTAAGTCAGAGTGAACTGGATTATCTTTCATGACGAACTATCTTTAGTTGGTCTAGTCTGAGACTAGTTGACACTTTTCAATCGATGTAGTCTGGATTATCTTTCATCCAATGTGTGCATGTCAAATTATCTTCCGTTGATCTAGTCTAAGACTAGTTTGTAACTAAGGTTAACTGAGCCTTTTATGTGGAGGCTCAAGTTTTTAGGTCAAATGTCCTTACGTGTGACATTCTACATCTTTCTTAAGAACATCGTGACTTTTGATTTTCAAGGATCATCAAAATTGGAGATAATTATGACAATAGATATGATTATTTAGATACAAAAAGACGTGAGTAACTCAGAACATGAAAGGGTATTACTTACGTGTACGGCATAAATTATTTCTCTACTTTCAAGGTGCATGTTTAGCCATAGATTTTGAGGATGCGTGTTCTGATGATACATAAATATAGGGTGAGGTGGTTATGCTACTGTTATATAAATATGGCGTTGCTTTTTGGGTTTATTATCTATCTTCTTTGTTCATCTTCTTCTTCTCTTTCTTCTTTCTGTATGCTAGAAAAATTGTTGCTCTGGTTATCTTTGCTTTGCCTAGGCAATGAGATCATCATTGCCAGTATCTTCTACATTTTTACTAGAGAGTGGAAATGCTTAGGGGATGCTGGCATTGATGATTTTATTCTCTCGGTGATAGCGATAAGGTACTGGCAATGTTGATCTCAATGGTCGAGCATTTGTAATAGAGTCTTTGATCATTTTGGGTGGTCTGATATTTCAGTGGGAAGTGTGGGTAATTTCACTCCAAATCAATGAAATTATCCACACTTCACTTATATTGTGAAACCACCCGATTGCCTCTAAATTCCATCATGACTATTGGTGGAATTCGAGAGGTAGTCATATCTCAAAAATATTTACCAGTGCTCATAGTTGCTCTAGAGAAATATTTTTGATCGTCAGAGGAGATGAGGAAGAAAGAGAAGTGAAGTCTTTCTTCAGAGGTGAAACCCCTCAGAAGATGAAAGCCACTGATCCAAGATAGCCCCTTCTCGTTTGATGGAATACGAAAGTTGTAGAAGAAGCGATATCCAAAGAAGAAAACTATAAAAGTTGTTGACCCGATATATATATATATATTGTTTATATATATCCAATGTTCTGGGTTTTGTAGCTCTGCTTTTGTAAATTTTATTGAAAATAAATAAAACCCTTTTTATTTCAATGCCTCTATTATATCCTTTGAATGAACTATATTGCTTTTATTGCTTTAACGAATGTGATACAAAATTTATCATAATGTAAATACATTGTTTACAATTTGTGGCGTTCAATCTTTAGAAAAAAGAAGTTGAATGGTGAATTCTTAGATTTTCTGAATGTCAGTTTCTCAAAATAGTTTTGCCTTTCAGGTTTTGAATTTTGTATGTTCCTGGCCGAACTACCGAGAGAACTTTATAATGTCCTTCCCGGTTTGGCCCAAGTTTTCCAAAATTGGGCTCGTTTTCTCTTAGAGAAACTTTTCTGAAGACCAAGTCACCAACTTGAAAAGTCTAAGGCTTGACCGTTGAGTTATAATGCTTTACTGCTATTGCTGATATTGGGCAAGTCTAACAGATGCAGCTTCTCTTATTTCTTCAGCTTCGTCAAGTGCCTGGTTCATCATCTGGTCATTATGTTGTCCGAGGTTTCTGTTTGTGCGTAAATTTCTTTCTAATATCTCGGCTGGTATGACTACTTCGGCTTCATAGACAAGCGAGAATGGAGTTTGGTTTTTTGGTGCATGTACGATCATTCTATAAGCCCAAAGGACTCCTAGAAGTTCTTCGGCCCACAGACCTTTCGAGTCCTCAAGTCACTTTTTTAGATTATTTAATATACTCTTGTTTAATACTTTGACTTAGCCATTCCCCAGTGGATGTCTTGGTGAAGAATACAGAGCTCTATCTTCCATTCCTCACAAAAATCTCTAAATCCTTTGTTGATGAATTAGGGCCCGTTGTTTGAAATTGTTACCCTCTGCAGTCCAAATCTGCATATGACAAACTTCCACACGAAATTTGTTAGATGCAACTTTTTGATTTTTGGATATGCTTCAGCCTTAATCCACTTTGAGAAATAATCAGTTGCTATCAAATGAATCTCCTTTACGTCGAAGCCATAGGGCATGGTCCCATAATATCAAGTCCCCACTGTATGAAAGGCCGAGAACTTGATACACTTACGAGCTCATTTGCTGGTACGTGGTGTAAAGGTGTAAATTTTTTACATTTGTCACATTCTTTTACATATCTATCGTAGTCTTTCATTAGAGTCGGCCAATAAAAACCATGTAGCATTATCTTCCGAGATAACGTTCTCCTTTCTGAGTGATTGCCATAGTGGCCTTCATGTACTTCGAACATGACTTTTAAGGCTACAGTTGGACCCAGACATTTCAATAATGGCCCTTAGTAAGATCTTCGATAAAGTTCTCCCTTGAGAATACAATATGTGGCTGACTTTATTCTTAATTTTCTTTCTGCTGATTTGTCTAACGGCTAAATACCCTTGTTTAGGTACCCTATGATTGGAGTCATCCAGCTTTCCCCATCAATTTGATCATCAACTAAGAGATTTTCTTCCTTGGTTATGCTTTTGTTTCGAAGATAATGGGAATGGTCTTTTTCGATTGGACTTGACCGAGGAAGCTATATTTGCAAGTTTCTGCATGACTATTTTCATCTTTTGATAGTTGTTTTATTTCTGTCTCTTGGAATTTTTCCAACAATTGCTTCACCTTTGTAGATAAGCTGCCATTACTGGGTTGGTCCATTTACTTGGTTTACTATAAGTGCCGAATCGCTGTGTATCTTCAGCTTCTTCACTCCGAATTTGTAAGCTAGATTTAATCCTATGATTAATGCATCGTACTCTGGTTCATTGTTTGAAGCTTGAAATCCAAAGCAAAGAGAATGTTCGACAAGTTCCCCAGTTGGAGCTTTCAGCAAAATTCCAGCTCACAAACCTTTTTCATTTGAAGATCCATCAACAAACAAGCTTCACGATTCAATGTTTACTTGTGTTGATTCTCCTTGTGGTTCTCTTTCTTATACTGCAAATTCAGCTGTGAAATCCGCTAGTACCTGGGATTTGATGGCTGATTTTAGGACTTACTTAATTTCTTAATCTGCTAGCTCTGCTGCCCATATCGCCATTCTCCCTGTTAAATCAGGTTTGTGTAATAGAGATCGTATGGGATATGTTGATATGATCTCTACTTTGTTGCTATGAAGTATGGCTTGATCTTTTGGACCATTACTACTAGTGCCAAGACTAGTTTCTCCATGTTGGTATATCGAGTTTCAGTGTCTAACAACACTTTGCTTACGTAGAAGATTGGGTGTTGTTTTCTACCTTCAGTATTGTCAGAACTGAACTAATTGCTTTTTCTGATATAGTGAGATACAGCTCAAGCACATCTCCGGGGTTTAGTTTCACCAAGAGAGGAGGCGAACCAAGATATGCCTTCAACTCTTGAAATGCTGCCTCACATTCTTCAATGCAAATGAAATCTTTACATCCTTTGAGGATGTTAAAGAATTTGTAACTTTTGTTCGAGGACCACGATATGAATCAGCTTAAAGCTGTGATTCTACCATTTAGCTTCATTACTTCTTTTTTATTTCGGGGAAAAGGCATATCATTCAAAGCTTTGATTTGATTTGGGTTTGCTTCAATCCCTCTTTGAGTGACTATATGACTGATAAACATTCCTCGTGGAACCCCAACAGTACATTTTGTCGGGTTCAATTTAATTATGTATTTTTTCAATACATTGAAAGTTTGTCATAAATGATCCAGATGATCATCTGCTTTAGTCGGTTTTACCAGCATGTCAAAAGTTTTTGAGTTTGAAGGGCAATACCTTGTAGTAATATATATATCTCGGTTGGTCATGAGGTCTTTTCTTGATCTTCTAGATGCATTAGGTTTTGGTTATGTCTTGAGTATTCATCCAAAAAACTTAACATCTTGTGTCTAGCTGTTGCATCCACCTAGTTTTGGATCATTGGGAGAGGAAAGCTATCCTTTGGGCAAGCTCTGTTTAGGTCTATAAAATCGATGCAGACCCGTGGTTTCCCCATTCTTCTTCATCATTACCACCACATTTACAAGCCACTCTGGGTAGTGTACTGTACAAATGAGTCCACTATCTTCCAACTTCTATATTTCTTCATTGATGACTCGATTTCTTTCGGATGCAAATTTCCTACTTTTTTGTTTTACTAGCTTATGATTCGGATCTACATTCAATTGGTGTGTGATTATCTCCGAGTCTATTCCTTCCATGTCTGAAACATCCCAAGAGAAGTAATGCTTTCTCTTTCTTAGAAATTTCAGAAATCGTTCCTTCATTTCTTCAGATAATCTCGTATTGATTATAACCTTTTGGTTCGGCTTCTTCTCATCAAAAGCTACATCTATAACAGTCTCGGGACTTTCAACTTCATTCACCTCTTCGGTTGAAATCTCGAAGTTCCGTAATTGCTATTTCTCTCTGTATGTTTTTCCTTTCATAGTTGCCACATAGCAATTTCGAGCACTAACTTGGTCACTCGTCACGGTCACGACCTGATCTTCGACGAGGAATTTCACAACATGATGATATGAAGATGGCACAGCCCCCATGGAATGGATCCAAGGCCTACCTACTATAGCATTGTAGGTGGAGTCTGCATCAATCACCATCATCTTGGAAAGCATTATTTTTCCTTTTGTCAGGATGGGTATAGTTATCTTTCCCACTTCATTTTGTTTAGCGTTGACGACAAAATGATGTCGACCAAGTTACCATTGTGTACCAGGATCTTTAAGATCCAATTATTTGCTATGTCTATCATGATGATCAGTGCGTCATCATGAGGCATGTACAGTCCCTTTGTGTCTTGATCTGAGAATACAATCGAAGGGGTTGATTCTAACCTGGGGGTTTTTCGATTAAGGGTACTTACCAATACTACTTCTGCCAACTTGATATGTTTTTCTCTTTCATTGGCATGAACTCCTTCAAGTACCCTCTTTTGATTAGTGCTTTGATTTATCAGTTCAATTGCCTTCACTCTACAATGAGGCGACCATAATCATTGTGAAAAGCATAAAACTTCCCTGCGCCTCGGTGACGTGGATCTATTGTCATTTTCTTTGGCCACTTTATGTATTTCTTTCCTTCCAAATGTTCGACCAGGCATTCAGGGGAGATCATTAGAGAATAGTATTTGAAGGGCTCACTAACCTCATCTTGTTTTCTTCTGGTAAACTTTGTTGCTTTTGTTTGAGGCTGAAAGGGTTGTATAAGTTTCTATTGAGTATAGTCCAATTTACCTCCATAACAGGTTCGTTGTTCTTGATGTTGCTGGCCTTGTCTCTTTTTTCCATCTATCGATCCTCTTCCAGGTTAATGTATTTTGCCACTTGAGACATGGCTTCAATCATATTCTTGGGAATCCTTTTTGTGAGTGACTCATATAGACGATTTTCTCTTAATAGCCCTTTCCTGAAAGCTTGGATTGTTATTGACTCATTACAACCTAGGATGCCAACCTTCTCTTTGTTGAATCTTTGTGTATATGCTTTCAAGGATTTGTTTCTTCCTTGGGTTACGGTGAAAAGGTGGTTTGCTTCCCTTTTTACTTTCATGCTGGAAGTAAATTGTGCACCGAAATGATTTACAAGCTCTTCGAAGGAGTGAATTGACTTTGGCTTAAGACTATTAAACCAGGTAAGTGCTACTCCTTTGAGGCTTGTGGCGAATATCTTGCACATTATAGCCTCTTTTCTATCATGGGGCAATCTGAGAGGGAACATGGCATGATGATATTGAGTCAAATTGTCTAATGGGTCGATTGTGCCATCGTAAAGGTCAAATTTCGAAGGGAGGAAGAGGGATGGTAGATTCCTCTCGGCTATCCACTTGGCAAATGGTGTATGTACCAAATTTGAAACCTATCGTTGGTCAAATTGGGCTACCCCTTTCTACCTTTTGACTTCTTCCTGTAAAATCTCTTTCAAATCTTTTTTAACATCTTCTTGAGGTGGCTTCTTCAATTTTGAAATCCCTTAATTTTGGCCATGTCTCCTCTTACATTCCTCGTCATTGTGACTCTTCAAAGCTACACTGTGAAGTGGTTGGGATTTTGATAGCCTGTCCTAAGGTGACTTATCTTGACTTACGTCCCTCTATTGCTCTTCTACCGTTTCTTCTATCCTCACTCCTGGAAAGGGAAGAAGTTTTTACAATTGCTGCATCAGTTGTTGGTTCACCTTCTGGGTTTGTTCGTGCATTACTGCCATCTCCTGAATTTGTGTTTGTAAGTTTCCACTTAATTTTGTGGAGCAAGGATTTATTCGCATTGTGTAGGGAGATTATCTTGAAAGGCCATTCTTAAGTTTCAACAGTAGTTATTTTGCTTATGTCCCCTACTTGGTGTGCCAAACTATTGATGTCAAAATTCGGCTGGCCTTCAACTCAGCCAAAATATTGACACAAAGGCTAAAGACATGGAAATTGGACTAAAACACTTGCACCTACGAGATAAGAGAATGAATGATAGGTAACCTAGGCATCGGTGTGGTACTGGCCAAAAGCACTCCGACGCTCAAGTCAGACGTTGAATTATAGAAGTTGAAGTTTTTATAGTGTTGGTCGATTTTTCATACCTTGGAACTGGATGCCTTTGTCTCTTTTTATAGCAATTTGAGTTTGAATATGTAGGATAGCATGATCCTAGGAGGATTTTGGGAGTTTTGTTGACTTAATTCAATTTTGAGTTGATTTCCTTCCGAAGAGAATCTTGGTTGTTGCCTTACCCATTTGACTCCTAGTCTTTAGGGTCTTATTAATAAAATCCCCATATTTATTCAAAGATAGTTTGACTTGTGTCTTTTATCTCAGTAGTCAATATTTAGTCAGATTTGAATTATCTCGGACCTTGAGAAGTTATCTCAGATGACTTTTATTATGTCTATACATACTGAACTAACCTCCTTTACCGAGGTTTTGTTGCCTTTGTTGCCGTTATAACACTTTTTAAGGACATGTACCATACTGATGATGTATAATTTTGAATAACTTTGATTATCAACATGGTAACTTGATTTTCATGATGTGTCAACTGTTTATTATTTTACCCATACAGATACAGTATGTGGAGCTGAAGAAAGATGAGTTCTAGTGCCTCAATCTTTTGGATGTAACTTATGCCTAGGTCCCTTCTCGTCTAATCTTTATGAGCATTTAATCCATCTTTTATTTTTCTACTAACATCTAACAACGAACATATAATGCTTTCACATATATTTTTTTTTTCTATATGCATGATAATGTTAACACCTCATAATAAACAAAAAGAAAAAAACATAAAAACTATATCAATGTTATATATGATGCAAAAATATATAAATGAACAAAAATAAGGTATAGTGAAACATACCTCCCAATATGGCAGCTTAAGAAAGATTGATCTCTTTTTCCACATTAGCACACTTCCATAATCTCTCTCCCACTTCCTCTTATCACTTTTTCCAAATTCATTCACAAAGTTTTTTAAGAGTTTCCATAATGTTGTTACCAGTTATAATTCTAGACTTTCTTCCCATTTCTTCATTTCCGTGAAACCAAGTACTTTGTTTTTCTGAAATGTATGAGATGGCAGCGAAAATCATCTATGACCCATGTATAAAATTTTTCTATTGAATTTTAACCAATTTAAATGCGTATTATCCTCACATTTAAGACATGCTGCCTTACCCTTAGTAGTACATTCAGCAAGATTCCATAAGATAAAAAATCACTAATAGTCCACATTAAAATTGCTTTAAGATTAAAAGCAGATTTAGTGAATGCATCATACACATCCACTTCAATGCTCCACACTTCATGTAAGTCATCTATGAGTGGCTTCAAATATATATCAATATCATTTCCGGGCTGTTTAGGTCTTGAAATCAACAAAGTCAGCATGATATTTTCTTTTTCATGCATAACCAAGGAGGTATATAAATGACTAACTTAATTTGGCTAGCAATTATGTGTAGAACTTAAATTTCTAAATTGATTAAATCCATCTGTAGAAAGCCCAAGCTTAAGATTGTGTGGATCCAATGCAAATTAATGTCAGTTATTCTTAATTGAATCCTAAATAATGAATCCAATGGATAACACATTTTTCCATAACCATTTTTATGAGTTGAATGCCATACTAATGATTCAGCCATGTTTGAAATTTGAAATATCCTTTTAATTTCATGTTTTATAGGAAAATATCTCAAAACTTTGGCAGGTATACCTTCTTTTTTTTTAACTATATTCATATGCTTATCAATCTTCCATCTAGAAAAACCACAGTTTAGGCAATTTTCTAATTTTTCATTATCCTTACTAAACAAACAACAATCATTGATGCATGCATCAATATTTTCATATCCTAAATCAAATGTCTTAAAAAAAATTTTAACTGATGGTGTGGATATTAGAATTACATTATCTGTGGATAACATATCTTGTAGAATCTTAAGAAGTTTAGTGAAAATTTTATCATACCATAACCATTTATAGTTTTTAACTTATATAAGGCCACAATTGAAGATAACTTTGTATATTTTGTATTACCATGGTACATAGGAGTTTCTGCATCTTCCATCAATCTACTAATGTCATCATTTATTTTCCCCCCATATGGCTTTGGCTCTATATGATCATATTTATAATCTATATGTGCAGCCTTGTATAAATTATATATATCAGAGCTTTCCACCGATTGTTATCATCAATTGGTTGTTCACTATGGTGAATCTAATTAGTATATTTTGGATCCATTCTCCTAACGACCTAGTGCTCATGAACAAAATTTACATATTGATGACTTAAGTTTTGCAACACTTATAGAGACACAATATTTTTTCTGGATTACCTAAGTTGTTTTGAGCATTATTGACAAAATTCCATGATGCTTTCATATAGTCTTCTGTAACTCTAAAAATTCAAAAAAATAAATGTACTTAGACATCTATCCAAAATCTAAAATTCATAAAACACAACAAAATAGAAATTACCCATTTAAACGGACCCAATCTTTATCCATAATTCTCACAGCACCGTAATTTTATTCTAATAATTAGCAAGTCATCCATCCAATCTTTTACACATTTATTTCACAAATGAATCAATCAAATAATTAAAACTATAAAAATATACTAATTTGGTATTTGAAACCTATAGTCTGCTATTTACTCTTTCTAAGCTATCGATATATAGGATGACAAAAGAAAAAAGAAAGAAAAAAAAAACCAACTAAATCATCTTACTCTGTAGTCCTTACCATGAGATTATGGAAATGACATAAAACAACCCTGTTTGCTTAGTTTAATTTCCTAAACAAATATTAGTGGAGACACAATTTTTTTTTTTTTAATATCTCAATTAGCTTTCTATCCAATAGTAGAACTATTATGCTCCTTTTTATTTATTTATTTATTTATTTTTTAAGGTGGAAGAGCTCTACTGGTGGGGTATTTAAGTAAATGATTGAAGCATACTTGAAGTTTATCACATAATATAGATATGAAGCATAGTAGGAGAGTGATCAATTTGTAATATACCTATGGATTAAGAATTTAAAATATACCTATGGATTATATATTTAAAGAGCACTACCACTTAATTATTAAACCAAAATAATGACACATTGTACTCTACGGGCACATGTTTTGGATGTAACATATACTAATATTAATACATGCAAAAACCATGTTTTAACAAATAAAAAAGAGAGAAGGCTATAAACTTTCCTTGCTCTGGTTATGAACTGAGAGAAGAGGAAGCTCTATGGATGACCATGGGAAAAGCTCAATTATATTCTTTGATTATAAATTATTCTAAGAGGTCCTAATTGAATAAATACTAATGATATCAGATTGATTAATTAGATGCATATCTCAAGGAAAGTAAAGTAATACAAAACTTCATATGATATATCCTCTGCTTTGTTTAAATAGGCAATGATATCATTTTCTTTTTGTGGTGACTGATTTTGTTATTTGCACTTCATAGATAAATGCAAAACTTGCATATACTTTTATCTTATATTTGTTAAACTACCATTCGTCTTGAAAGTTTAGGATAATTGTGGTCCAACTATTTATGCAAATTAAGTTAACAATTTTAACACTTCCTCATATGTAGGTTACAAATCTGGCCTTAAACGTGCAAAACAATTAATTAACAGAAATTGGGCTAGCAGAATTTGAACGTAGGACTTGATACCATGTAAAAGTTACCAATGATTTTGAAAGTTTAAACTGATAAAAATTGGAGCCAACTATGAATATCAAGCTAATTTTATAGTAATATATTTCCTAGGCATAAAGTATCTACTTAGAGCTATTCATTATTTGTTTTATTGGGATTTTCTTATATTTGCTAGGCTTTCTTCATTTGAGATTCATTTTCAATGTTAAATTGTATGTACCTATGTATATATATATATATATACTGTATATATATATATATATACATAGAAAAATATTATACTGGACGATGGAGCCCATGGTATCTTGCTTAACATAGCGTCTGGTAACTTGTTGCAAATTTTTTTACTCTAATTTTACATATTCAGGAGCATATTGCGGGATGTGGTTCAGTGTAACGTTGGATTCGTCGCTAAGAAGAATAGGGCTAAATGTATTTACATATATACATATATAGCTTATTTACTTTTCAATTTTCCCATTGAATTATTACAGGCAATAAAATCCATATTTATTTATCCCTTCTCTCTTTTTTGTTTACCCCCTTGCCCCTTATTCTCTAACTTTGATCAGGACCGGCAACAAAGTTTTTCTTTACTTCATTTATGTTCATCTTGGTGAACCTATTATTCAACTGGCATGATTTTTTCTTTATAGCATTGCTACTTCATCTGGAACCATGTTTAATATTCATAAGTTAATGCTTGGCTTCCTTTTTCTATTTTTCCGTCCTGTTTAAATGTGCATGGCTTTCAGTTTTTTTCTCCTTTTTTTTTTATTCTTTAAATCTATATATAATTTTTTAAATGATGGGCATTTTTTAACCATTCTGTTAGCTATATCCTTTTCAAGTTGACTTTGCAACATGCATTGTACCTAATAATAACAGTTGTTGCAAAAATAATGTGTATGAGAACACCAGAGTCTGCAACAATGCTAAGAGCCAATACCTTTGCAATATTTATTCCTAGGTTACCAACTAGCTCCCTAGAAAATGATTTCCCTGGTGCAAGATCATGCGAACTGGAAACAATAAATTTGAAGACGAAGTTAGGAGATTTGGGGTGTTTGTTGTGTTATCTTTGTGTTGGTCTATGTCATGCCATCACCATTGCAAAAATATATGGTTTGTGTAAATATATATATTTTTTGCTAAGGAGGAGATTTGGTGCTTGGAAATATATACATTTTCTTAGAAAATATAGACATTTCTAGAAAATTGTTCTTCTTTTCTCTCTTCTTTTTCTCTCAAGTTCAAAAATCTTTCTTTTTCTTTCTTTCATTTTCTTTTTGTCCAAACACAACTTTATCATGGTATCAGAGCCAAAGATCTAAGAGGTTCTGTTCAAAACTCAACAATTCCACCCAAAAAATTAAAAGCACAAGTAAGGACCCAAAATGAAGCCCAAAAGAGGTGGGCCTACAAGTGAGGAGGAGTGTTAGAGAAAAATAAATGAAAGTAAAGTCCATCTTCCATCAGCTTAAACTTTTGGAATTAGTGGGAATTCCAATTTTTCTACAGCTCCCTTAGTTCTATTTAAGTCATTGCCTCCTAATATTTTTTCAGACTCAGTGTCACCTATTGATAGTCAAAATAACAGCTCTTCTGACAATTCAAGTTCTTTACATTCAGAGGATCATGTTGTTGCTGCCGATCCTCTTTCTTTAAACAACACAATTTCTTCTATTGAGCCAAGTTTAGTTAGCCTTTCTGATACACATTTGGAAATTTTTTTGCCTGGAATACCTTCAGAATCTGTTTCTAGTCTGTCAACTGTGAATAAAGTCATTAATCAACAATCTATTTCAACTCATTCTATGCAGACTCGATCTAAGAGTGGAATTTTCAAACCTCAACAATCTACTTCAAATCATTCTATGCAGAATCGATTTGAGAGTGGAATTTTCAAACCCAAGGTGTTCACTCTTACTCAACTGGTTGATAGTCAAGGTGATGCTGAACCTACTACTATTCAAGATGCTTTAATAAATCCCAAATGGAAAGCTGCTATGGATCAAGAGTATGAAGCTCTTGTGAAGAACAAAACGTGGTCCTTGGTTCCTTACTGTCCTGGAATGAATCTAGTTGGACACAAATGGATTTTTCGAGTAAAAATAAATGCTGATGGAACTGTACAAAGGTTCAAAGCCAGACTTATTGTGAAAGGCTATTATCAACAAGCAGGTTTTGACTTCAATGAAACTTTCAGTCTAGTTATAAAGGCAATAACAATAAGATTGGTCTTTAGTCTTGCTGTTTCACAAGGATGGGAGGTAAAATGACTAGATTTTAATAATGTTTTTCTAAATGGAGACTTACAGGAAACTATTTTTCTTTCTCAACCTTAAGGATATGAAGATAAAAAGTTTCCAACATATGTTTTTAAGCTTTATAAGGCTTTATATGGACTTAAACAAGCTCCATGAGCTTAGTATGACAAATGAAAGGAGTTCTACTAAGCAAAGGGTTTACTAATACAATATCTGACTCTTCATTATTTGTGTTGAAGACAAAATCTGCTTATACTTTAGTTTTGGTATATGTAGATGACATTATTGTGACTGATTCAAATAGTGCAATAATCAAAAAGTTGATTTGTGATCTCAATTTTCAGTTTTCATTGAAAGACTTGGGAGACTTAAGTTTCTTTCTTGGCATTGAAGTAAGAAGAAGTAGTAGAGGGATGTTGCTGACTCAGACTAAGTATCTACATGATTTGCTCAAGAAAACTAAAATGAATGGATCTCGGACATTACCATCACCTATGGTCTTATGTAAACCTCTATCATTAAGAGAGGGTGACATTCTGCATAATCCATAAATGTATCGAAGCACCATTGGTGCTCTTCAATACCCATAACCAGACATGATATCTGTTTTGTAGTTAATAAACTCAATCAGTTTGTGCAAGCTCCAACATCATTACATTGGGAAGCATGTAAACGTTTGTTAAGATATTTGAAAGGTACAAGAGCTCATGGCTTACACATCAAGTCAACGATGAGACTTGCCATACATGCTTTTTCAGATTTAGATTGGCCAAGTGATTGAATTAACAGAAGGTTAACAAGTGGTTATGGAATTTTTTGTGGGTTCAAAACTTGTTTCATGGAGCTCTAAAAAGCAACTTGTTGTAGCTTGTTCAAGTACTGAGGCATAATACTGGACTTTAGCTCATATTACTTCTGAACGATGTTGGTTACAAAATCTGATTATAGATATTCAACTTCGGTTACCTAAACCAATAGTTTGGACTGATAGTCTTAGAACAACTACTTTGGCAGAAAACACCCTATGCTTCATCAAAGGACTAAGCATATTGAAATTGACATGCACTTTATAAGAGACAAGGTGCTGGAAAAATCAATTGAAAATAGATATGTGCCCACAAAGGAACAAATAGCTGATGTGTTTACCAAAGCTTTATGAACCTATAGATTTTACTGTTTGAAATCTAAGCTAGGAGTTGTCAATGTTGCTTAAATGAGTACTTTAAGGGGGAATTTTTGTCATTTTAGTTGAATAATAATTTTCGTTATCTAATCAAAGGGAATTTTCTTTTGGTTGGAAATATTAGTTTAATGACATTGGGTCTCATGGGACAAAAGTTATTATCTTCAATTTATGGTTTAATGATGATGGGCACACAGAGCTAGATTTTGATTCAAATCGGGAGGTAAACAATTTCCTCTTTATTTTATATATATATATATATATATATATATATATATATGTTTTACCTCCTTTAGGAGTTTTCCTCGACACTATCTTCACTTGATGTCCTTTTTTGACTTAGTGGTAGTAGGATATTTGTATGGATGGGGACATCAAAAGAGTTGACACACTTTTTGCTTGGAATCCTGCAAATGAACAGCACATCTGTAATCGATTCTAATACTCTCTTTATGTAAGCATATAAAGGACACCTTTTAGTGAATTTGATTAAGGAATCAAAATTTTTAGTATTGTATCCTTTTGCTTCATAGGTATACTTGTCCATCTTGTACTTGTAGATACCAAAAATTTTCAAAATGATACTGAGGTGAAAGTTGTTAAGCATCATAGTATTAATGATCTTATATTTCTTGAGCGTAACATGTACAGACCTCAAGGTGGGGGATATATGGATGTTCGTCATACTCAATTCTTGAAGAACTCCTTGTCTTGTTTGACTTTATTTTTAATTTAAAAAGTTCTATTTTTTCTACATATCCTTTTGGGGGATGCGATGCTCAGATATATATATACATAAAAGCTTGAATGATAATATCTTTCTAGTAGGCTTTACCTATTAGTATAGAAATTTAGTATTTTGTAGTTTTCACTGAAATTTTTTTGGTTTATCTATTTTATGGATTTACCTTATAGGGCCAAGTTTTCACTACTATTGGATTTGATAAAGAAGCTTCAGTTGTCTGTACCCAAGGCTTCAATCTATACCACAAAAATCGTCTCATACAAGTAAGTATCTTAAGATGTATGGATTTTCTATTGGCATTTTGGTGTGAACCCATTTTGCTCTATAATCTATATGGTTTTACATTTCTAGTACTGCTTGTTAAGCACAAGTAGTTTGAGGATTACATAAGCTGGACGTTGGCTTTTTATATTAACAAAAACATAGTTGTGGATATGACTCTGCAAATATAACTACAGTTTTCAATTGAAAAGAAAAACACTTTGATGACCTTTACACTATTTATCTATAAGCCAATTGGTTTAATGTCAGTTTCACTTTAATGACTAGAGGAACTATGGAATTCTTAAAATAAAATAAATGGTTTATATGTTTTTAGTTATCGTATACCTTATATTTTAGCAATGTTATTTTGTTTTCAAGTATGGCTTCTGTTCTACATTATTTGATCTCCTTCTTTCTCTTCTTTTGTGTATCACAGCAGCACAATTCAACTATTATGTTTTTAGACTTTCCATACTTGTCTTTGCCTTATTGTCTTCCGTTCCAGTCATTTTGGTAGGTTGTCAAGTATTTAGATAGTAGAGGGAAGGGAGTTGTTGTGAAAAACTGCAAAAAACTTGTTTAGAAAATTTCTTTTCACAGTTGCAAAAAATTGTTCTCACTTGTTTATTATTTTATTCTTGGGTGCTCTAGAAGCTAACTTTATAGAGCTAACTCATAGCAAAAAGGATTTTGAGAGGACTTCCTTTTTTAAAACTTGAAGTTCGCATGAAGGGAATGATATGTGAATGCTGGTAAATTATTGTTGTTTGTGTTTTGTCGTATGAAAACAAATTATCTAGATGCTATAAGTGGCCATCCTACTTGTTTTCTTTTATGATAATCTTTCAATGCCTATTACACTAGCTTGCTCTTAACACATCTACATAATTTTTGGATGGTAAAATGATATTTACTAGTTTGACATAATATTTAAATAGGTTTGCCAATTTGCTTGAAATTAATTTTTATTTTTTCTTCTTTTTTTTTTACCAATTAGTTGGGTCCATGTATGTTTTGCTGAAAAGTTTTATTATTTTATTTCTCATATTTATCTATTGTTTATGGCTACTTAACATCAACTGAAAGTGCCTGCATGTTGGTCATTCTTGAAATCTTGCAGGGATTATCATTGTGGATTAATTGTCTCTCAGTAAGAAAAAGAAGCCTCAAGAACGAACCACCACCTAAGTTTTAAACAATGAAAAACATATCCAAATGAATCATGCTTCCTCTACTATCTGTTGTTCAAAATGATAATAGGGAAATCTAAATCATTAAATCTTAACTTCCAAAGCAGATATGGAAAAGGTAATTGTTCTAACACTATTAAGCTATTAGCATTCATGGTAACAAACACGGATGCCTTATGTTGAAGCAAAATCATAGTTGAGGAGGAACAAGGGCATGGTGATTTTTTGGAAGTTGGAAAGGTGAAAAGGCTATCAGAGAAAGAAGCCAATGTTACTGGTCTTGGGCAGAGTTAGGCTATTTCGGTCTGTGTGGGCAACATATCTAAGAATTTTTACTATGGTAAATTATATTATCTCTCTTTATTTTGCTAGTTTTGCATATATTCCTTTCTATCTCCAGATTGCCCACTTGGATTTCATTTATGTTACAATCTCTTATTTTTAAAGATTGTTATGAAATATCCACTTGAATTTCATTTTAATTTTTTTTTTATACGCTGTAAAATAAGTATACAGAAAGGTATGGAAGGTAGGATAGGGTAAAATAAAAATGAAAGGGAAGGGGCTATTCTCAGTAATTTCTAGAAGTACGAAGGCATACATTGCAAAACTTGTAAAATTTAGGGAGGTCAACTTGATTTATCCTTTTCAATTCTTCCACATTGTCCATTCCGGTTCAAAGCGTGTCGACTTCTATCTCTATAATCAACTTAAAATTAATTTCTATATCATGGAGAGCTCCTTAATTAACTACTTCCTGTCTTAACTTATGCATTTACAAGCATGCAATTTTTAAGAACTGTTTTTGAGTCAATAAACATGATTTTTTTTTTGGTTGTTGATTTAGGGAATACTAGCATCAACTTCCGTGCAATGCACGACATCTATAATCATAATAAATTATTTCAAAAATAATTTATAATAATTAATTATATTCAAATTTAATAATAACATATGAAATTTTTTTTTTACTAACTATCTTACTTATATATATATATATATATATATATAACATCATAAATAATAAGTAAATAATAATATTTAAGCTTTGATGTTATTATATATCACATGCACATTTACATCCAAAACTTTAACTTATATTATATGTATTATTTGTTATAAATTACAATTAAAAATAATCTAAAATAGCAAATTAAAAATAAATAAAAAGTAGATGTAGTGAAACAAATAATAATAATAATAATAATAATATGTAACAAAAATTTAAGAAAAACAATTGTTCATCTACTAAAACCATTTCAATATTACTAATTTCTACTTTATCATCAAAGTTTGAATCTTTCCAGCTAATGGGAAGAACATTCTATTTTCCTTAATGCCTTTTATTTCTTCCCCCTTAAGGCATGTTTTTCCTTGGAATTTTTATTTGTTGTAGCCTTTGTTATTACTAAGTTTGTTTCACCTTTAAGCTAGGTTCTTAGTCTATTGAGTTTTCATCATGGAATGTCACATTTGGATTAGCTTAACTCTTTCAAGTTGATGTCTTAGGTCATTGAGATTTTCTTGTGGAATGCCATGATTGGGTTGGCTCAGCTCTTCTGAGTTAAGGTCCTAAGTCATTGAGGTTTACTCATGCAATGCCATGATTAGGTTGGCTCAGATTTACGAGTTGAGGTCCTAGATTTTCATATCATTAATCCTTTCTGTGTCAATTCCTAAATAGTTGTGGTTCCAAAAGGCTTATTACTTCTTCAACACCATTTGTTGTCATGGCAAGTATTCTAAAGAGCTATTTATCACAAAAAATTTGGCCATTATAGCTGTTTGACAAGGTGGATCTTCCATTATAAAGGGGAGCTCGATGCATCCTTTAGGGAGTATACTTTTTCCAACAAATCCATAGAGTGAGGACTAAATAGGTTTCAGCTTGTGCATCCAAAATTCAACTTGTCATAAGCGGTGGTATAAAAAGATATGGATATATAGCTTTCATTATCAACCATCATCCTATGGACTTTGGTCTTTGCAATATGAATAATGACTACAATTGCATCATTATGGGGGAGGTAAATCCTTCCTTCTAGCTTCTTCATCAGTGAAAGTAATTGAGAAAGCTTCTTTGCAAGCTTCTTTAGTAGGTTGCGATATCATGCCAACCTCATGATACTCGTTGGTCAACTTAGCATTTATCATATAAGATTTCTGAGCTCAATTTGAATTGCCAACCATTGCATCTCCCCTAATTGTCTCCTCATTTCATGGATTGGTTCACGAACTAGTTGGGATAACTTTGTCCCCCTTTTATCGTGATTTTGGAGAGGTCGCTTTTACACTACCTACTCTCCTTACTTAGAGATAAATTCCCTTAAATAATGTCATTAAATCAATGCTTTTATCTTTTCTTTCGGCTTCAAACACTTATCAGTACTATATTCATAATCACGATGAAACCTACAATAGTTCCTCTTAATCCTTTTGCTCAGTGGAATCACCATTGAAGGAGTGAAAGGTTCATTGATAAGATTGCAAGGGTTTATCAATGCCCTAAACAATGGATAACAAATGCATCATGGGTTTATTTACGGGGACACGCACCTCAGAACTGTGTGACAAAAGTATTTTCAAGCTGGGAAAATGAGCTGATCAGATTCTAAATGAGTAAACCAGATCTTAGCTTGTTCCTCCTAAAGTTAAAGGTAAATGTCCTGCACATGATTGCATCCTCTACTCCATCTAACTCCATCCAAGTTCAATATGCACCAAAGTGATCACTAGGGTCACCTCATCCCTCATACCTATCAATAACTGGGAACCTGAAATTGCGAGGAAGTCAGACCTTATGTATCTCCCAGGTAAAAGGTGGTGCAACATAAGATGAATGACACCTAATGTTGACAAGAGCTGAGTCTTTTACTAAGAAATCCATATACTCATTCACTTTCCTTTTCCTTGACTTGATTTCCTCCTCTTGGGCTTCACGAATTGAACAACTTTTCTTTTCCTCTTCACCTAGAGCTCAAATCCTTCTTTTTATGGCAAGAGAGTTTCTTAAGTCTCCATGAGTGAGGTTGTTAGGTGTTGAGCATGCTTCACTCTTATAATAACTCTGTGCTCCTTGCTCCCTTTATCATCATGAGTTGTCACCTTGGTCTGGCAACTCTTCCATGAGCTGTTACAATAGGTGTCAAATTATCCCTTTTATAAGCAGTTTGAGAAGTACTCTACTTCTTTTTTCCCTTAATTAGTCCTTGAGAATCACCCTCTATGCCCTCTTGTCTATGAGCTAGTGACCTGCTTTGTATATAAACATGGTTAGTTTTTAGGGATTTGTTAGGTAGCTGAGTGAGATCATTAGCTCTTGCTTTCTGTTTTTGGGCATAAGCTATTAGTACATTAAGCTTATTTGCAAAATTACCCATATACTACTCAAGATCTAAAACATGAGCTTGATTTGACTGATTTCCCATAGGTCATCCTTCACGATGGATGTTCTAGAGGCTATAGGACATTTGCCCATCTTGAGAGAAGGCTTACCATGCTTACCTACTCGTGGGACCCATGGACCAAGTGAGTGGAAGAAGCAAGTGTGCATGGTTAAAGTTAAGCATAGCCATAACAAAGTTCTTAATTGTGATAACAAGGCTAAAACTCACAGATTTAATAATATTTGTAATGAAATTTTTCTAAGAACTATTCAATGCATGTAAGAAAACCACACAACTAAGAATCCACTATCCGCATTGCTCAAATGTGAAGAAATAACATTCCAAAAAATTATTATCCATGAAAATTACAGATCGAGAAAAACTAAGCAAGATCCAAATTCCAAATAACACAGGAAACAAAAAGATTGCAAGATCCAAGATCTAAAACAAAAGAAGCTCAGATATAAAAGAAGAAAAAAAAAATGTAGAATTGAAAAGTATGGTAATGTAAGCATATTGCACAGTTGTTACGAAAAAGAGGTGCTTCAGGAAAAGAAAAAAGAAAAAAAAAAAAAAAAGAGTACCTTTATGCAATATAATTGGTGATAATAAATGGGCTTATTCCACAAGGATTTAAGACTCACTTTCAACTTAATTGATACGGACTATTTACACAAGTCATTTCATCAGTCAATAAGAATGCATAGAAAATTGAATGCAATCATCATTTTTATTTTAATTTTTCAAAAATATTTAGTTCTTCCAAATGGGTATGTCACTTCCATTGAAATGAACAAAACCGAAGAGATGAATATAAGCACACAATTTTTGGGCTATTTTTCCAAAACAAAAAAACAGTACAAAAACTCATTCTCACGCACAGTGTATAGAGCTACCAAGAGGTATAATTTAGGGCCCAAAATATTTTGCAACTCTCTCACACGTTTCTAATGGTGCCAGAAACATATCTAGGTCAGCAGGTTAGTCAACAACAAAGTCATGTTCATACTCAACTCATACATTATGGTTTAGTAAATTATTTACAAGTTTAATTACGTATATTAATATAGAAATCAAAGTACGTTTTATTTTTTATTTTAGTTTTTTTTTACAAGATATTAATTTTATTTTATTGAATATCATTCTTTTTGTTTTTGCTTTTTTATTTTTTTGGTTACTTGCGTTTTATTTTTTATTTTAGTTTTTTTTACAAGATATTAATTTTATTTTATTGAATATCATTCTTTTTATTTTTGCTTCTTTATTTTTTTGGTTACTTGCGGAGCAAGCAACTCAATCGAAGCAACAACACTAACGAAACTAAGGTTAGGCTATTAAAATGTATATAATTCTAACAGCTCCATTATATAAAAAATCTATAACCAAACCCATATCTACTTTTCGACTTCTTTCCAATTCCTTTGTTTTTGTGAGTTTCTTCTCTGTTTTGTCTCCATTCAATTTTAGTGCGTGTTGTATCAAAGTCTTTTAGTTTCTTCGGTTTGGACCTTTGGGATTATGCTATTAGTTTCCAAATCTTGATTGGCCTCTATTTCTAATTAATATATATATATATATATATATATATATTCCATGTATCCTAATTTCTATTCATTCCTTAGTGTCCTACTATATAATCCAATCCAAACTAGGAGGGGAGGAGAGACACATGAAGTATCGTTATCAAATGTCAATACAATCAAAACACTTATGATTTTTTTAAAGGGATCATTTTTTTTACCATATACGTATCGTTTTAAAATTTTTTGGAAGACTAGTTAGATAGATTTTTATTTTAAAAAGGCAAACTTTCCCTTAATTTATAACATAAAATTTAATTTAACTTTAAGTTTTAATTTATAACATAAAATCCTATTACTAACCAAATATTATAATTAGGAAAACTTAGATTTCATTTTAGATTGATTTGAAAACTTCGAAGTTGATTATTAAAGAATCTAAAGCTACTTTTAAGTATCTGATAAATTTTTGAAAATCTAATGGTACAAGAATTTATATTTTCTAATTGTTGTTTTTGAAAAAAAAAAAATATAGATTAACTTTAATATTCTGATTTTAACTTATTTAATCGCCTATAATTAAAACATCAATTTTTAACTCTCAAAATTAAAAAATGCAATAGTAGTCTTATCCTAGACGTCTTGATATTTTACACAACAATATTATAGAAGTCCAAGTTTTCATGGTTAAGAAGCCAAAAGTTTACCTGTTCCGTGGAATTCCTACATTAAAGGCTTCCGTTCGACCTTGTCGATATATTGTAGTTTAAAGCCAAGGGTTTCAGATATTGACGGCCGGTTCGCTTTCTACTTGCGTTTGGAGGGGGAAATTCGGTAAATTTTTTCTTGCTCTGTTTTTGTCCAAAAAAACAAAATAGAAAATTCATCTATTTATATTTATTGGACTGAATTTATATTTATTGGACTGAATTTTTGAAAGGTTTGGGTGTGCTGAAAAATATGAATCTTGGTTTACATGGAAGATGACATCATTAGTCAATGTCCACCATGTTAATGTTACATTGCTTGGTGCTTGCAATTCGTTTGCTGCATAAATACGTGTTCAAATTTTTATTAGTTTTGGATCCAATAAAGATATGTAATCGTTAGCCATGAAGTTGTGGAATTTTGCAATTTGCAAGTGCTCGTTCTGATATTGAAGTTATTTGTTTGGGTACTATTAAGTTTTTCTTTAAATAGATTAGAATTAAATAATAATAATAATGATGATGATGATAATAAACATCTAGCCACTCTCCCTTATGCTTTAGCATATCACTGTTAACTTTTTTTTTTCTTTTTTTTTTAAATTATTATTTTCTTTGGATGTTAGTTTATCAGTCTTATTCACTACAATCCATCTCCACTCCTACAATGTTTTCCCGCCATTAAATGTCGGCTCTCTAACGTGCTTGTGAAGTTTCTTCAGGATTTTCCGGCCATTCAGTGTCAATTATTTTGCAATTTTCAACCATGCAAACGAAGAACCGCAGCAAGAGTTCAACAACAGGGGATTTAAGTACTACTGCTAATTCTGTAATTTTCCTTTTTTAGTTTGCGTTGGTTCATTCTATTTCAACAGTAACTACTTCCAAAGTGTTAGAGTTTGTTGATTTAATTTCACAGCAATTTCCAAATTTGTTGTTGGGATAGTTTATAAATGAAAATTTTCGACTTATTTTATTTTATTTTTTTATTTTGTATGTCCATATTGGGGGTGGTTTTATATTGTTATTATAGTTGTTTTGATGCTTATCACTGTGGTGATTGCCACTTTCTTTGCCTTTTTTTCAAACGTTGGAAATTTTGAGATCTGTTGGTCTGGAAGCAAAAGTTCTGTTGGATTGGAACCATTTGATCGTGCACGAAACTGGGAAATCTGGAATGGAGCAGAGAACACAGTAGAAGGGGCTAGCCAAGTTAGAGTATTGAGGCCGGGGATGGTTCTATTGAAGCATTATATCAGCCATGATGAGCAGGTACTCATACAGATACCTTTATCAGGATGCTAAAAACCTTTTAACACCTTTAATACCATAAAAGATGAATAATAATAATAAAAATAATAATAAAATAAAAATAAAAAGTTTGAAAAAGGCTGCTTTGTTGAAATCCCAAGTATGAACAACTTTAGACGATTTTAGACCTTGTGCATATATTTTGCCTAATATAATTAGGGGTTTAACAATTGTATCCATCGAGTCTCTTTTAGGTATGATATGAAATTGATCAATATACAGTAGCCTCCTTTTCACTTGAGAAATTGGCATTGTCTGTTGAACATTAGTAGCTCTTAATTAGTAACCATACCATATGTTATTGGATATGGCACTTGCTACCAAAACTTGTAATTCCAAGTCTGTGAGTAACCAGTGGAGAAAGCTGGGTATGTGGATCTTGCACTTTACATGGTATAATGCGATGTTTTATTTTATATCGTTTTTTTAAAGTTTAGCAGTTTTTTGGTTGTATAATGTTACAGGTTGGAATCATTAGAACTTGCCAGAAGCTTGGTCTTGGCCCTGGGGGATTTTATAAATTGGGAAATCATGGTCGGCACTTCATGGGTCTTGGCTTGAGTTGGGATCCTAAAACGCAAGTCTTCGAAAATTGGAGATCAGTTGATGGTTGTAAAGCACATTATATTCCTGAGGATTACATTTTACTGGTTAAAAGATCAATCCGAGATGCTCATGCACATCTTAAGAAGGACTTAAATGTAACCAATGTGGAAGACATACTTCCTTCACTGTCTCCAAGTGTATGCATAGTCAACTTTTACACTACCATTGGAAGACTTGCTCTTCATCAGGTCTTCATCCAACTGCTATTGATATGTAAAATGTTTAATTTTGTTGATATATATTAATTTGTTGACTATAATTTAGTTTATCATTTTTGTTTTTTTGGGTCTCATGCATGCTTAGCCTAAAAGCTTGAGTTAATTTCATTTGTAGGATCTATCTGAAAGCAAAGAGAGTCTGCGTAAAGGATCACCTATTGTATCCTTTTCTTTGGTGACTCGGCAGAGTTCGTGTACGTGGATGTGCACGAGCGAAACAAAGTTATTTTGGAATCAGGAGATGTGTTGATGTTTGGTGGTAAATCGAGATATGTATATAATGTTGTAAACTCCATAATACCAAATTCTGGTCCTATTCAATTGCTAGAAGAATCTAGGCTACGTCCAGGTCGTCTCAACCTAACCTTCAGAGAATTATAGAAACCCATCAACTAATGGTCATTTTTCCTGATTAAGTTCTAGTTTGGATGTTTCAATTTTAATAATTTTATTAAATTTGCTTAATAATTTAGAGTTTCCTGAATGTACTTGGTGAATTTGATCTTGAGCTATTACAATCTTATAATTCTGGTTCTGTCCGTATTCCTTAGTTCTTTCTTATTTTTGTCATCTTATTGTATATAAAATATGCTTTTTTTTTTTTTTTCTTTTAAGGATTAATGTGCATTGATTATTAATCAAACTTGAACTTGTTGGACGATGTATATAAATCACATGAAATTTCAATAATGGTGCTTTGAAACATAAATTGATGGAAAATTTATTTTTTATTTTTTATCGTTATCATTATTATTATTATTATGTGCTAGTTGTGAGTATGAAGTTTGTCTGCGATTGCTAATACACATACATATATATATATATATATATACACACACGCACTAGGTTTTTGTCACGTGCTTTAATGATAGAGCTTAACTGTTTTTGTTAAATTAGATGGATTGGAAATTTATAAAATAAAATTGATCAAATGGTCTCATCCAATATTAACCAATTTCATATCTTCAATTGGGTTACGTTTAAGATATGAAATGATTTAGAAGTATAATAGGAAACAAAATGATCTTATAAAAATAGGTTATTCGCATTTTTAAAACAGAAATTTATGTACAAAAGTTAAAATGGCATTTCTAAAGTTTGATTGAAAAATCATTATTTACCCATTTAAGTTTGGATCATCATCATGTGTTAGAAAAAATATGGCATTACTATTGTACCATGTAGTGGCAGAGCTAGGATTTTATGATAGCAGCTTTAAATATAAGTTTTTTTATATAAAATATAACATATAATAATAAAAATGTTTTTTTTTTGTTCAAATAAAAATATGGTTTAAATTCAAAATAAATGTATACAATTCTTTTAAAATATCTCAATGATTTTTCTTTCGATCTAGATTTTTTTTTGGGGTATAAATATTGATTTTCTTAATTAAATTAATTAATTAATATAAAATATAAGTAAACCTCAGAGATTAGCAAGGGGCAGTGACCCTTATTGCACCCACGTTTGAATTCGCCCATGTTATATCATGTGTTTTAAAATATTTGAAGCTTTAAAAAAATCATTTGTATATTAATAAATAATATTTTTAAAAAGTTAAATAAAATAATTTTTTTGTTGTATATTATTTTATAAAAATAATAAATTAGAGTTTTTGTACTCACTTTGAAATAAAGAGATAAAATAGAGGTTGATAAATTAATTTATTCAAAAATCAATTTTAAGAATGGTAAATGATGATTTTTCCATATATTAAGATATAAATATTGATCTTTTAAACCCTATGGGAAGTTATACATGAATTTTTAGTGTTTTTAAAAGGGTAAAATCGGTAGGCAATTAAATATTGTTCTTTTATTAAAATTTGATTCCATATTAAAATTTGAAAAATATAAAATGCTATTTATCACATTGATGAATAATTAATAGTGAAATTTAATATCAAATAATAATTTAAATAGTTACTATTAAATAGTTTACTTTTAAAATTTTAATATAAAAAATTAAACAAATATCATTATAGCACTCGCTGGTTTGCTATTTTTTTATTAATTTTTGGGATGCATTAAAAATATTCTCATATATATCTATATATATATATACACACACATATGGAAAAAAAAAAAAGAAAAAAAAAAGGTTACTATGCTCCCGGAAATTCTCCTCACACAAGAAAATGGACCAACATGGCATGTGGATCATCTCTTTGTAAGATGTGAGAGCCAGGGAACATAAAAATTTGTTCATACGTACAATGTTTTCTGATAAGAATAAAAGTCTTCAAATTAATTTGGATTAAACAGATTATTATAAAGTCATTGTGAACAACATCATATCAATTTTACCATAAATTCTCTCCCACCAAAACTAAGGATTTTTACGCTCACTTCTTGGCTCTCTCTGCCATTCATTCTACCAAGTTGGACTTTATTTATATGGGAAGCTAATAAATTTATAGTATGTGTTGGAGTTTGATGTGGTTTTGGGTTCACTTGACCAAGAGAATTATACACAAGGTATTAGTCTTGTGCATAACCTTAATCCAGTTTTGGCTTGGTGTTTAGCGGTTTTTGTGTTTGCTTTTGGTATAGTGGTATTAAGGTTTGTTAAGGTTTTTGTTTTGAAGGAAGAAGAAGAAGATGAAGAAGAAGAAAAGATGTTAAGGTTCAAAACACCACACTTGACAGCACACTAATTCTTCTTTTTTTTTTTTTTTTTCATTCATTTGTTGCATATATAAATACAAAACTTTGTTCACACATGTGATGTGTATGTAAGACCAAATAAAGTCATTTTAAAATTCAAAATAAAAATTTCCCACCCAATAATTTAATAATAAATCATTCAAATATTAGTTGCACATGTAAATGTACAAATATGGCAAAGGTTTGTGAGAATTTAAATTCCAAAAATTGTCTCTTTCCAGATTGGATAAAGCTCTTTTGACCTGATGGAAGACTGAGATTTTTTCATTCAAATTGCTTGATTTTTGACTTGTGGCATGTTGAAATATTAAAAATAAAATCTGGAGAAGACCAGGTCCAAAGGAATTGGGTAAGACCTCCAATTCATCTTAAACCCGTGGACCATAACTGCTGGAAATCTCAGCAGTTATGCCAACTTGCAACCTGCATATCTTAGGCTTCCCAAGTCCTTTGCTAATCATGCTTTTTGTTATATTTTCTTCTACATGTCTATTAAAAACATATCCAAAAACCATAACCTGGTTCTAAAAGCCCAGAATACGCAAGCACCAAAAATGGACCTATGTTGCTGGAAACATAATTTCTAGCATATAGCCATTTTACAAAACAAAATCAATACCCAAGGAAGAGACAATTCCTAAGCTAAATACAACAAAACTTAGGCATTCAAAAGATATTAAAAGGAATATAAATCATAGACATAAATATTGTTTTAAGACATTCAACAAAATATTTCTTGCTAAAAAAGAAAGAAGGTGCAAACCTTAGTGAACTTTATATTGCACAAGGTGACAAAATTACCATCTTTTCAATAGTATGTTGCAGAAACTATGCTTGCATTTATTTTATTATTATTATTTTTTTTTTATCACTACTTCACATATCAAACTTCAGCTTTTAATGTAGATCAAAATGATTTATTAAAAAGTGATTAAAACCGAGTGGCTTACTCTTCATCAAGTTTTTTCAAACCAAAGTCATATTTTAGAACTAAGATTCTTGTCAAGCAGCAAATTGGAAGGCCTTTATCTCAATATAATCAAAATTAAAACTCGATTCTTCATGGAAATATGCCTTTGAATTATTAAGCAAAAAAAGTCAAATTAAATATGAGATTGTTCACTATGTGGTGTTCGGGAATATCATTCAAGCATTGATCCAGAACTTTCTTCTCATGATGGATATAACAGTAAATTTGAAAATATTAATAGGTAAAATTAAAAAATGACGGCTGATGTATATAATATACATATCTAAACAAAAAAAAAAATAACAAAAAAAAGAGGAAAAAGAAAATGAAGCAACTTAGGATAACGTGTAGTTTTTTTTTTTTTGTATTTTTTTAAGATGAAATTATTGTAACATTTTAAACATTTTTTGGTTTGAATGATTTTGCCATAAATTGCATTAGTGGGCTTTAATTGCTTGCTATAATGGGTTTTATCGTTTTTGGAATTTGAAAAAGTTTTTTTGAAAAAAGGTGAAGGAATAAAAGAAGAAAAAGTGTTTTTGTCTGAACATACACATGTTGGTTTTCTGGACAAATTAGAGAAAAATTAGTTTTCAGCATATTTTAGTTAGTGAGTATGGTAAAAATCAGGTACACTGAAAGTTCGAGGGAAATTCAGGTGGTGTTTTGCCTACGATTTTGAATTTGTTGTATCTTGGGAGACGACCGTTGGAAAACACTTGCACCGGTGGGACGAGAATAGTCTTAAGGATACTGTGGTACCACACAGGCCTCAAACCAATTTTCATCAACAAGCAGATAAAAACTAAGGTATACAGGTTTCAATTCTAATTTTATATTCTTATTTATTTCCTGTATTTGTTTAGTTATTATTCCACATATATACACATGTATCCATATTCTATTTCCAATAATCTTAAGACTAACCCGAAATATATGTTTATATATGTGGAGATATGAATATTTATTTTATTGTTGTTTTGATCTGTGTTTTCGAGTGAAAAAAAAAAAGAAAAAAAATTTATATATATATATATATTTTTCTTCACACCCTGTGCAAGATTTAGCTATGGGCATTAGTTTATTTTATTTCTCAATTTACATATTAAAATATATATATATATATATATGTATATATATTTATATTTATTTTTCATAAATTTTACATGCCCTAGTTTGAATCTAATTTTTTTTTTTTTTGGTAATGGGTTTGTATAAAATTTGTTTCCCATGGGTTTGAAATTTTTTGGGCAATATTTAATTGTGTTTTAAATCAAATTTTTTTTTCCAAAATTGAGTTGCCCATGAAATTCTAAACCTTTTGGTGTTTTTTCCGGCATTTTTCTCTCGTCGGAATCATAAAAAATGGCTGAAAAATGGTGAACCGGGTCGAAAAACCCATTTACCAGTGAAACGGGTTGAAAAAACCAGGCTAGAAGTTGAAGACGGGTCAAAATGGGTTAACGGGTCGGAAAAACGGGTTTGGATAGGCTTCTGGGTTAGTGGGCCTGAATTTTAAATTCTCATGGACCTGGCCTAGTTCCAAAGCCCAGCCCGTGGTTAGAATAGGTTACTGTTCAACCCAAGACCAAGCCTAGTTTAGAAAAAGGCTTAAAGAAATTCAGCCCGACTGGATATGCCATGTGTCGCTGCAAGAGAACGCCACATGGCGAGACGATAGCTGACAAGTGGCGAACTGCTGCAAGACCACGTGTCCAATAAAAGATGGCCACGTGTCGCGCAATGAGTACAGACACGTGTCAACCTGTAACAGGTGACACATGTCAAGCTATAAGAGCACTACGTGTCGGCTTCTGGGTCATGCCACGTGTTAGTTTTAAGAGTATGCCACGTGTCGAGCCAATAGACGGACGCACAAGCTTCATTATGCGTCATCTTTTTTTTTTTTTTATTCTTTTAATCAATCTAATGTTATTTCAACTTCAAATATCCAGTGAAAATATTAGAGAAACATAATTGAGCTTGTTTTTTTTTTTTCTTTAAGATATTGGTAATAGGCGAAGCACAATCGCTTGTTCTTCTTCTTTTCTTTTTTTTTAATTCTTTTAGTCAATCTAATTTTGTTTCAACTACAAATAACCAATAAAAATATTGAACTGGTTTTTATTTTTTATTTTTTTAAAGATTTTGGTATCACTATGCATCTCCTGTTACCAATATCTTTAAGAAAAAAAAAAAAAAAACAGTTATGTTATGTTGCTTAAATATTTTTACTGTTTATTTGAAGTTGAAAGAAAATCATATTGATTAAAACAAAAATATATATATATATATATATATATATATATATATGAGAATAGGTGACGTGTAATGAAGGGTCTGCATTGCTTGTTCATTTTATCTATTAAAAAAAAAAAAATCAGCTCAGGTATATTGCATACATATTTTCATTGGTTATTTGAAGTTGAAAGAAACCAGATTGATCTTAAAAATAAAAAATAAAAGGCAACAGTCGACACTTAACAAAGCGTCTGCGTTGCCTATTCATATGATCAAAAAAAAATAATAATAAAAGAAAAAATACCAACTTAGTTATGTTGCTTAAATATTTTCACTGGTTATTTGAAATTGTAAGAAAATTAGATTGATTAAAAAAAAAAAAAAAAGTACAAGCGACTCGGAATTAAATTGATGCTTCGCCTGTTCCCTTTAGAATGGGTCGGCTTAAATTATCTAGCGATCCATATATCATTTAATGTGTCGCTTGTTATTTAAAATAAAACAAAAAAAATTAATCTATTATAAATTTTAAATTCAAATAAACTATCATTGATACTGTTTTCTTAAAAAATAAAATTGTTTTTTGTTTTTATATCAATGGAATTGATGTTCATTGGAATGCCGCATGAAAATATTTGTAGATGAAATTTCAAAAAACTAATTAAAGCTTAAAAATAAATTTTAAATACTAGAGTATAAGATGACTCTTTTAAATGCAGCTGTGTCGTCTATTCTTAAGATTTTGGAGACATAACAGGAACATTTATGAGAGTTGCATATTTTAAAAGCAAATGCAAATTTTAAACTCAAATAAGGTACAAAATCCTATTTAAAGGGTGAAAAAAACATAAATAAAAGAATAGGCGATGCTATATGAAGACAATGCTTCGCCGTTTACTCTAGTTTGTTAAAAAAAAGTATATAATTTAAGAGACTTGCAAGTTTAAGCAAAAAATAAATCGTACTTCAAAAAAAAATTTAAAGAATTAAAAAAAAAGACAACTCTAAAAATGTTATTGCGTCGCCTGATCCGTTGTCACGTCTAACCTTTAGCGACACAGTTTATTTAAATGGGTCGCATGTTTCATCATTTTCTAAAAATTATTGGTGCATATTAAAATTTTACGTAGGCCTTTGAATACCATTTCTTTTCACAAAATAGATGTTAGTACACTATCTAATAGATGTTAGAATTGGAAGCAATCTCAGAAAGACTTGAAGAGTGGGAGTATCTCGGGGTTTAAGTTTCCATTTGCCTGCATTGCGGTCTAGAAGCTGGATTTCTCTATGTCGCCTTCGTGGTTAGCTTGGCTTCTTCTTTATTCATCTCCATGGTTTTGGTGAGTTTCTTTTTTTTTTTACAATTGGCGGTGACATGTGGTGGGTTGGGTTATTTTTTATTTATTTATTTTTTCATTATAACCGAAGGTTAAGTTTGCTAGGTTTTCTTAATCTTGCTTTTGTCGAGATTCGCTAGGTTTTCTTAATCTTCCTTTTGTTGATAATTTGTTTGTGATATTGTTTGAAATTGTTCTACTTAGATTGGTAGGGAAATGGATAAATCGTGGACAACAAAAGATAGAACCTCAAATTGATTTTTCTAAAGGGGTAAATGAATTTTTAAAATTTAGCATGGATAATGCCAATGATTGTAATACCATACGGTGTCCTGACATGTAATATGGGAATATGAAAATCCATACTATTAGGGATATTAAAGGCCATATATATTAGAATGGGTTTGATGTCAACTATCAGTGATGGATTTAGCATGATGAGTCATGTGCTGACAGTATGTTGATGAGATGGGGTTTACATGTGTTAACTTTAATAAAATTGGATATAATCTGACCCATTCATCATGGCTTCACAAGTTCAACAAATATTTTATGTTGAAGATCAACTTGATTCGAGATGGTCTATTGTTTTAACTCCACCACGACATTTTACTTTTGTTGAAGAAGAATTGGTTGAAGAAGATGTTCTTGGCAATACTACGATGGCTCACAATCCATTTCCCATACAATTGTCAAGTGTTGATGAAAATGATAATGATGATAAATGTGAGAGTGACTATGTTCGTAATGACTGTGAGGGGATATGGATAAACAATATATTTTAAATAAATTGGTACGTATATTTATTAATTTATGTTTTAAGTAATATTTATGACATTTATTATTATTCATTAAATTATTTTTTTGATCCGCTTCATTATGGGTTTTTCATTTTTAATTAGGAGAAATATGCCTTGCCAAATCTCAAAAAGGTAATATTCTACTAAATTACAAATTTAATAATGATTAATATTTTATTTATTTTACATAAGTGTTAATAACTTTTTTAATTTTTCCATATGCAGTATGAGGGTATAATATTGTCAACAAGAGGATGTCAACTTCCATCTCAATGAGTGTGCATTCATGAAAGTTTAATTAATATTAAATTTGTTATGAAAAAATACAATAGTTTACAAATTATGTAAAAATATGTCAATGAGATAATATTTAATTTATCTAATAATTAATTTGTCATGAAAAAATATTTATTTAAAATTTTTGTATTCTAATTATTTTGATGGAGCTAATTTTAGTTTTTTTGTATTTTAATTACTTGTATAGTTTTACTATTTTAATCACTTTTCAAAAAATTAAAAAAAATGTAAAATTTAAAAAAAAAAAAAGAAAAAAGAAGGGGCGATGCATTAATGCATAACAAAGTCGCCTAACATATTTAATGATCTTTAATTTTCTATTTTTAGCAACTCATATATTTTAGCTATGCTTTAAAAAAAGTCCGTAATACATTTTTAGTGATAGTGTGGTAAAGCGTCGCTAAATAATGCGTCGCTATAAGTGGATTATTAGCATGCACTGTTAAAAGTCAATATGCGTTGCTAAAAAATCAATGATAGGCGACTCTCCTGATGCGTGGATAAAAATATATCTGAGTCGCTAAAAACTCAAAAATAGATGACTTTTATGATGCATCGCTAAAAATCAATATGCGTTGCTAAAAACCAAAGATAGGCGACTCTTATAGTACGTCGCTAAAAATCTATCTGAGTCGCTAAAAACTCAAAGATAGGTGACTCTTATGATGCATCGCCAAAAATCAATCTGAGTCGCTAAAAACTCAAAGATAGGTGACTCTCATGATGCGTCACTTATTGTTTTATGGCTTTAATTACATTACGTTAGGCGACTCCATACGATACGTCGTTTTTTATTTTGTACGACGCATTTATTGCTTCATTTATCATAACAGTGATACTTTTTTATCCACTCATTGAGCTTGTCTCATAGTTTTGTTTTTAAACTTTTTATTTAAGTCTTAGCTGACAGGTTATGTGCGCCATGTTTATGCATCTTCATTGTTCATATGTTTTTTCTATTATTGATGCATTGTTCTTTTCCTATTAACTATGATGATGTTATGTATTCTTCTTTCACTCTGGTTTTAATGTGTAAATTATATTTAGCACTTTTGATATTTTGTATTTGTCCATTTATTCTACTTAAATTATTCTAGTGTATCAACTTAATATGTATGATTTTTATATTATAATATTATTTTTACATTATAATATTTTAACTATACTGTTGTGTTATATCTAAATTAGATTTTACTAGATTTTTGCTAGAAAATAAGATAGAAAGTCCCTAGGTGGAACCATGTCAAATGTCCGAGAAAGGCCCCGGGGTGGTCTGTAAGTGATGCACTTCACGAAGAGTATCTGGAGGGAGATATGAGACCATTACTGATGGTATGGTATAGTTGATTTTTTCCTTCGTGAATCCGATAAAAATTAGGTTCGTACAAGCGTTTTCCATACAATCTGCACCATTCGTAACAAGGTGTATCAGCTTATTTTAGATTATCATAGTTGAAAGAATATATCACACGAGGAGGTAAGAAAGTGGGGTGGGGTGGGGATCCCCATTCCCTACTTTGTTTCTCTATTTTTTTCGTAATTTTAATTTATCAAAGATATTAGAAAAAATAATTTTTCTTAAAACAATACTTTAGAATTTTTTCGTAGTGTCATTTTCTTTCTCAAACAAAGGAAAAATACAAAGGTAAAAAATAATAATTTTTACTTATATATATGTAAACGAGAGGGTACGGCACAGAGATTATATGCCTTGTCCTTACCTTAACCTTGCCCTAAGGCAAAATTATTAGCCTTATTTTCGTCCCTAAGGCACAATAAAGTCTTGTAAATTTCTGAACTAGAACAATTTACAAGGACAATGCGTGGTGTGACGTGATGCCTATGGATACATATCATCTTCTCCCAAGGAGCCATGGCAATACGATCATAAAGTAATGCATGATGGTCAATTAAATACTTCATAGTTTTGTGTTCAATACCAAAAGATTGTTTTCGTAACCAAAAGAATGGAATACAATATAGAGATCTCGCAAACAATGATCTTTTGACTATGCTAAATTTGTAAAGGAAACGTATGCGTGAATAGTTGAGTTTTAGGAAATGAAGTAGAATAAAAGGAAGTCTATCCAGATGTGGAGTTGTATGAGTGGCTGGATGTGCCCTTTTAGGTTGGAGATTATGTGTTGGTTGAATATCAATTTCCGGATGGTGAATATGGCAAGTTCTGTCATCAAAAGTGTATGTTACATGAAAATTATTGAGCATAGTTTTTTACTCTGAATGCTTATTGTTTGAAGCTTCTCACTTATGTTCGTACTTTGAATATTTTTCCGTGTTAAGCATTTCATCCCTTACAATGAGGATTATTCTTCTAATGAAGATAATGTAGCAATTTCAAGGACAAAATTTCTATCACATGCGAAGGATTATGTAACCTGCATGGCAATAAATTATATGGAGGGACTGGACCATCCCAAATATAGATGAATTGAAGAGTAATTTAGTATGATCTTTTAACATATTTTAAATTCACAAGGAAATAATATTTTTGCATCTTGGTTTATGATTATTTTAATTATGTCAATTTAGTATATTTTACTATTGGATCTTTTAGGTTGCTAAATACAATTTTATTGGAGGTTGTGATACTTGGTTGCTGATTAATAATATTTGAGATTTATTTTTGAAATTTCTCTCAATTTCTTGGTATTTTGCTTGTAATATTTCATGTGATTGTTCTTTCTCATAACTTCCGCATTACAGCACTAATCCTCTCTTGTTACTTTGGACGTTACTTTTATTTTTTTTGGGAAAACTTTCATTGACGCCTCCTGAAATTTGCTAAAACATTATTCATCTTGTAAGGTTTCAAAATTCATCACTTACCGCCCCATAATTTAACAGTAATTCAAAAGTTTTCTTTTTAATTAAATTAAGTTATAAATAAATCTGTTTTGTCCTTAATAACGAATGAAATATTTAAAAGTTTATATTGTTTTGCATTTTATTTGCTTTTTTATTTGAATTTCTTGACACAATTAAAAAAATTAATTAATAAAATGTTTGAAGTATATATATATATATATATTTGGTCATTGGGCTGCATTTTATTTTTTTATTTAATTTTGTGATACGCTGTAATAATGACAAAATATTAATTTACTATTCATTTACACTCATACAAGGACAAATCAGATTTTTTTTTTAATAAGTCAATTTCGTTTTTTTTTTTTTTTTTTTTATTCTTTTCCCGGAATGAAAACTATAAACTCGTGAAGAATCAGAACAATTGTTTACATCAGCATGTACCAACCAACTGGAACCTTCTTCCATCCATGACAAAAAATATAAATGATGGTGCAAATTGAGCTAGTCCATGAGCTACTCGATTTGTTTTTCTACGAGTAAAAGAACATCTAAAATTACCACAAGATAGTAACAACTTATGATATCCTCTACTAAAAAATAATTGAAACTTATAATACATTAAAAATCTTGAATAAGAGCCATCATCTTTGAATCACTCACTGTGAAAAGCAAGATTTCAATCAAAAAAGCAAATTAAATATTAACGTGGTATAGTAAACGATAAATTTTGTATATAAACTTACTTAAATTTTTAATGTATTTTTAAATACCAGCTATTGAAATTATCCAATGGGTGATAAAGCAATCAAAATTTAAATTATATACTATTAGAAGAATACTATTTATCATCGTTGATGAACGATTACCGATATAAACTACGTGTTATATGTCAATTTAAAATCTTACTATTAAAACATATTATTTTTAGAATTTAAGTATAAAATAATAATAAAATTAAATATTGTAATTAAGATTTATCCTAATAGTCGTCATCAGTGATAGTAGATAGCAAAACTCATATAATTTTGATTAGCACACCTTAGGGTGAATTACATAAAGATAGAATTAGTAAATTATGGATGACATTATTAATTTACTATATCTCTATTTATATTTATTTTTTAATATTAAAAATCTAATATTGGAAGGTAAACTATTTAATCATAATAAATTAAATTATCACAAAGCTTGTAAAAAATCCATTCGGATTTTTTTCAATTATTTATTTTTAGTTTTTACCTCTACTTAATATTATGTGACATTAGTGTCATATACCATAAGGTAGTCTTATATATATATATATATATATATCAATATATATATAGTCAAGCCTAAATTGAGTTGTGCTTATTGTTTTTGTATTAAATCAATCCTTTATTAGTTTTTATATTGATTTAATAATTGAAATTTAAAATCTATTAGTGGTATAATATGAATTTAAAAAAATACTAGAACCCTATTTAAGGAAAATAAACCCTATAGAGATATGGTGATTGGTGAATCATAAATGCATCTTTAAATTTTAGCCTTTGAAACAATTAAATAGTTGATTAAAAAAAATTAATGGTAAAATTATTAGATCATCCTGATATGAGTTTGCTTGTATTTATATATAATGCATATATATGTATATATATGAAATGAGACTTTTAGCTCAAGTTATTATCCAAGAAAACAATTGGGTTTACCATTGGATTGTCCTAGTAGGAATACAAGGTAGGATATGTAGTGTACTAAATCAAAATAAATATATATATATATATATATACACACAATTAAGTTAACATCAAATCAACCCGATGGAAACTTCCTTTATCAACTAATGGATCAATTTATGGGATGTGGTTCAAAAATGCATATTTATATTTCATTAGGTCCTTATAGGATTTTAATATCACACTAAATCCTTATTAGGTTATTAATTGATTTTTTTAATTCTAGCATTTAAAGTGATTCAAGGGCTAATAAAAGAAAACTCGATATTAAATCATTACATCAACTTTATATAAGCCTAACTCTTTCTTTTTGGCTCACTTTCTCTTTATAGCCAAGCACACATTAATTACCTATTGATTTTACAGTTAGGACTTCCATTACTAACTATTAAATTTTCTAATGATTAAGATTTAAAAATGCATTTAAAGTTCATAAGGTCCGTATAAGATTCATTTTTCCCAATTAAAGTTTTAATATGTAATTATATCTATTATAGATCATTAATTGATTTTTAAATTCTAGCTTTGAAACAATCCAAAAGTTAATAAAAGAAGACCTAATGCTACAACCATCTTATCAATCTGATATGAGTCTAACTTCTTTACTTTTTCTCTCTCTCTCTCAATATATATATATATATAATCAGTTTTTTATTAGAACGTCCTAATAGATTTTCCATTAGGAACCCACTTATTAGTTCTTGAATTTCTTTATGAGCTAACATTTAAAAATGTATTTTAAGTTTCATATAAATTTAGTGAAATATTAAAACTTTAAGAGTACAAAGTGAAGTTAGGACTCATATCAACTTTAAATATATTTATAGATTGCAACCCTTAAAAAGATTCAATAACCGATAAGTGAAGTCCTGATGGATAATCCATCAATATATTCTAATGAAAGACAGGCAATATATATATATATATATATACATATATATGGAAACAGAGAATTATATTTTGGTGGAAACTATTTCCAGTAGAAATTAAGAACATGTTAATCAACATATCAAGTGAAAAAGACGACACCTTAATTAATTATTCAATTTTAAAAACTTAAATAGGCAAGTAGTAATTCTCACTTACCATTCATATTAAAATTATATATATAGTTTTTTTATTATCTGGGAATTTTTTGTCTAGATTGTCCAACAGTATGCACATCTCATCACATTTGATGTTAATGCGAAATTATTATATGAATGTCGCACCAAATTTGATGGAACGTTTTTTGGACAATGCTTGACAAAAATGTCTTGGAAGAGAATTATTGTATATATGTATACATGTAGGAATTTTTAATCGAGATTGTCCTAATAGAAATTCATTGTAACTTCTTTTCTTAGCTTGTAGATTGCTTTCAGAATTTAAGATTTAAAGATGCATTATATAGTGCATATGAGGTTTATTTTGTCCCCATTTACTAAACTCATATAGACTCCAGAAACAATTAATTTTAAGCACCCGAAAATGGATGTTCTATCAAGAAAATCCAAGTTAGCGATCTCAATGGTGTGAATGTTAGATATTTGCTGCTAGACCATTTGTCAAATATTTTTGCAGTTGATTGAATTTTTAAAGTTGAGTAAGATTTTTTTTCAACATGGAAAAGGACATAACAAGTCTCCCTACTCACATATGTACTAAATGAAATATTTTTTCATATCAAAACTGCAGGTGTATATATAATGCATCCATAACCATACGGTAGGTAATTTTAAAAGTATTGGTAAGAGGGAACTTTTATTTATTTATTATTTTTTTTGGGGAGGTTGGCGGGGGGTGAATGTTTGATTTTTACTACAATATCAACCTCATTTGTCAAATATTTTTGTAGTTGATTCAATTTTTAAAGTTGAGTAAGATTTTCTTTCTACTTGGAAAAGGATATGACAGTCTCACTACTCATATATGTAGTAATTGAACTTTTTTATCGTATCCAAACTATATGTCTATATATGATGCATCGATAAGCATACGGTAGGTAATTTTATAAGTATTGGAAATTTTGAATGATTCATTGGCCAATTAATATATGGTGCATGTGTTTTCATCCTCACCAATTAAGTTATAGTTGTTGAGATTCTATAAATCAAATGTCTGGTTGTTGAAATTTGCACATACCCAAAATCTACCACGACACTATATATATTTATACAGCTAAACCTCACCTGGTACTTTCCTCCAATCAGCTGCCTCACTTCAAGGTGTTAAACGCATATCCCTATGTGTCCGTGGGTGGGTGGGTGGGTGGTGGGTCAATTATATAATATAGTAAATCTTATCCCAATTCGGACATTTATCCATAAACACCACTAAAAGTCATATACGCATGCATATATATTGTAGCTAATATTTCTCTCATCCATATTGTGCATATATTGTTGAGTTATACAAATTCTTATATTAAAAAGTTTGGTAAAAAGCGATACATAGTTAATTAAAAATTTTTAGACTACTTTTCTTAATTAACTCAACTGCAAATTTATCCCATAATGCTACCAAAAACTTAAGAAGCCAAAGTTTAAGAACCACATCGAAAAGTTACTACAATCTTATTTTCTTTTTCCCGTCCAAATGGTTTTTTGTACCTTCTTTGCACCATTCTGAACTGGAGCTTTTGCTTTCCTTCCCATGAATACCATCTCTTCCTTTCTTCTTTCAGCTGACCTCTGCATCTTCTCCATTGACGGTTTCTTTGCTTTTTCGTCAATGATGCAGTATTTCCCATCATTTTCTTCTTCTTTATCCTTGAAAACAGCATTTCCATTTGTCCTTCCAAGATGACTTGGACCAGAAGAAGCATCAGAAGCCATGGAATCATCGCTGTCATTCTCGTCGTTGTGATGATCAGCATCGCTGTTGTCATCGTCATCACCATCGTTGGTTCCACCGTCATCATTGTCCGCATAATCACTACCGTATTGATCATCATCGTGAATTGGTGAGCCAATATACATTGTCCAGCCAGATTCACTGCTTTGGCATTCTTCTGCACCTCCAAAGCTTTGGGAAGAATCCATCATGAAAGCCTAAGAAATTCAAAAGCTTTTTTTTTTTTTTTTTTATGACAGAAATTACAAAAATTCTTAAATAGGGCAAAACTAAGGAGCTGAAATGAGACACCTAAGGAAAAACCAACTCAATAATCTGACCCATTTACCAGCTTTTCCACACACAGAACAAACATACCCAAATCATAATTTTATGGTTTTTCTTTTTTTTTTTTTTTTTTTTGGATAGCAACGCACAAACGCAATATCTCTCTCTTTTTAATGGCTATAGGATGATATCAAACACCCACCACACCACCTGGAAATCTAAAAGAAGCATTAATTCTCTGACTTTACAGAGCCAGAAAGACAGCTAGAAGCTGTCAATGAAAGTGAAATTCATCTAAAGCAAAGGGCATAAATACCAAAGTTTTCTTGAATATTTGAAAGGACATGTGGTTGTTCACTGGGTCATTGGGTTTCATAAGAGAGCTATAAAACAATCACTTTATTTCTCTGAATATGTCATCATTAATAAGGCAAGCTTTAAATGCAAAAGACAGAATGGTTTCCGGGACTAGCTGCAAAACTTAGAGAGAATATAAGACCCAAGTCTTTTATTAAGGAGATTGAAGAAGACATCTTACACTATCTCAATTAGCTTTCACACCTAATTTAATTCTTTGTCATATATGTATTGAAAAAATATGAGGCATGCTTTTACCTGTGAGAAAGAGAAATCCAAAAACAAACACCCAACTGGAGTTTTACGTATTCTGGACTAAGCTTTTTATGAGAGGAACTTGTCAAGAAAATCCTGTCTGCTTGTGTTTCTCTTTCCTCATCCAATTTGATGGTGTTTGTCTCCTGTGAAAGCAGGACTACGTCTTCTGTGCTCTTGGGGGAATAACATCTTGTTTCTTAGAAACATCAATTATCTGTTTCCTATATCATAAACAATGTCATAATTATTAGGATATAAAATATGTATATATATGCAATCCAGCTTGTTAAGTTCATGTCTAGTTTTAGGAATAACGTCATAAGAAATACGACATGTGGTTGTAATAATTATTATTTGCGAGTAAATCAAGAAAAAAGAAAATCAAAGGGCCAGAAATGAAATCTTTTTTTTTCTTTTGTTTTTTTATCTTGTTTATTAATTGGTCCTGCTTTTTTCAACAAGGTCTAATGGGGGCAAAATTATAGTGACCGGACAGATAACTTCCAGAATTTACTTCTGTTTTAATTTCGGAAAAGACATTTTTCACATTTTACTTTCTTTTACTTTCTGATAACACGTGTATACTGTGGTAGATTTTTTTCTATCAACGTTTCAATGCTCTGTATATCATGCATAGTGAAGATTTGACTTAAATTATTTGGCAGTAATATTAGAAGCTCTGAATTTTATTTATTAAACGACTTTCATTTTTGTTGCATGCATAACACAACGCATTGTGCATAATTTTTTGGTCATTCAATACATTATGCATATTTTTACCATTTATGTGTGAGAAAAATTTTATTTATACTTTTTCAGTTTTGCTATTATATCATTTAAAGATTATGTTTTTGAAAAATTACCATTTACTTCTTTTTATTTTGTTAAATTTATTTAACAAATATTTATCTTTCAATTTTTGTGAGTTTTTACCAGATAATTTTAACAATGAAAAATAAAAAAATGTATTTCTATAATATTATTCAATTATAAAATAATAAGTCTTAACTTTCAAATGATCTAATGGTCTATCTGGAAAATATTTTGAGGAGAGCACCACCTATGGTAGTTAACAAAAAAATAAATAAAAAAAAATTCTCCAAACACCCTATTATTTAGTAACACCTACTGATTATTTTTTTAACCCATGTTATGGAAAAGTACAAATATACACAAAAAAAAAGTTAATTAATTTTTCTGATTATGTTATAGTCCACCTAAAGAGTATTTGCTAAATCGAGGGTTGAGTTGTTTTATTTTTCTTTAATTTTTTTAAAATTGATTTTCAATGTTTTTGGAAGCATAATAGATCAATTGCAAATCTATTAAAGTAAAAATAAATACAATAGATGCAAATAAATAAAAGATAAATTTTAGTTTTGTTACCATTTACACTTCTGAAGTAATAGAAAACTAAAAAAAAAAAAAATGCAGCTTCTGTAATTGAAACAAAAATTAAATAAAGAATAAACTATTTATATTTATACTTGTATATAAAAAGTATATTAAAGATTTTAATTAATATTTGTTAAAATATTTAATTATATTTTAAAAAAATAGATTGCATATAAAGAGGGAGATGATAGAAAATATTTATATATATAGATAAGTGAAAAAAATAAAAAAGATAAAAACAAATGTAGAAAAAGAAAAGCACCTAAGCCTATGAGAGAGCTAATTCCATTTAGATAATGTTGAAGTTAGTGAAAATTTTAATTATTTTATAAATTAATAATTTTTTTTATTTGGATTTTTATTTTGAAGTGAAAAAGTATGTCCTAAAAAATTAGATTTTTAAACTATATTGAAAAATATAGTAAAACTTATTTTCATTTATGGATGTATCTTTTTAAAAATTTCAGATAAAATAATTTTAAATTTTTTTAAAATATAAATTTATTCTTAATTTATTATACAATATCAAATTTAATTATTCTAACTTTTATATAATCCATCAAATATAATAATAAAAAAATTAATTCATAGAAACTAATTGGCGGAAAACTAAATTTTGATACTTGCCGAATAAATTTTAAAATTTAACATAAAAAGGGAATATAAATGTAAATAACTAAAAGAAGTATGCACGTATCCTTTGAATTCAACGTGGATTGGTTGATGATGTGGTCTCTAAAAAATGAAAAATTAACTAGTAAAAGTTGATAAAAATTGACAAATAAATCTGCTTTGATAGACATTGAAAAATAAAACGAAAGTAATGATAATTTTTCAAAAACCTGAAACCTAAATAAGATAATGACAAAACTAAAAACATAAAAATGAAATTATTCGGCCTAATATGTTCAGGGCATATAGACTAAATTTACCTGTCAAATGGAAAAAATAAAATATTCTACATGTGACAGACGCAATACAAGATTAATAAATAAAATTATGATAAAAACCTTCAAAATATATTGATAGGAAAATTTGTATATACATATATATATATATATATACACTCATTTTCTTTTAATATAATCGTGGATTTTAAAATTTTATTTAATTTGTTTCCTCTTTCCCTTTTGAATTCCAAGGTACAAGCATAATTCCCAAAGCAACCCCAAGAATATTATCACTTTAGAATTGCATGACATGCCAAAAAGAACAATAAATATTCATACGCTCTTTTTTTTTTTTTTTTTTATAGAGGGTGACAGCTTAAGTACCGTTGTGCTGGCATGCGTGCATTTATTAGGGATTACATCAATTCCTGTGCAACCAGCAACTTCCATACGGTTCCAATGCAACACCTAGCCAAACAACCCCCCCATATGTCCTTCACACTCTAAAGGATTTTCAATTTTTATTTTTTGGTAAATTCCAAAGAATTTTCATATTTGAGTAATTCTCATAGACATCCCGTCAATATTCACCCGTTTTACTTCAAATAATAATAATAATAACAAAGATTGATTGCACTTTACCATCGTAAACAACATATATATATATATATATATATATATTTACACATAATGCTTTAAACTATTTTTTTCTTGTATTAGTTTAATTATATAATTTTGTCTCATAAATTTTGTAAAAATTAGGCATACGCACAGTCAAAAATGAAATAAAAATAGCTTTCCAACAAAATTAGTTGTGTATAGTTAATATTTTATAAAATTCATTGGCTGAAAATAGATTATTGGTATTATACCGACATCACAAAAGGACTATACAAGCTTTTTTGAATGATTAGATTGGGAATTATTGAAAGAATTCTTTATGCAGAAAGAAGGGTTCTTTGATTTTTTCGAAGAAATTAGTCGACTTTTCAATGGTTATACAGAACGAATTTGGCATTATAATATTTTTCACATCAATGATCAATGATCTGGTCAATCATGAATGGTTGGCTGTTCGATCATGAAAATGAAATTATGCTGAAATGCTGAAAAGATAACAAAAAATTTATTTAGTCATCTATTATAAAATATTCATATAGATTAAAATTTAAGAATTTATTTAAAATATTCAATAATGTGGTTGATAGTAATAAGTTGATTTTTTTATTGTTACTTTGCAAATGCTTTTGTAATGAGTCAAGGTGCCTAAGTGTATTTACCGTAATAATTATGATGGAAAAAAATCCTATAGATGTGGAAGAGACATTGAATCTGGAATATAAGACTGGATATATACAGTTTCTAATGTATGTGAGAATCCAATTAATTGTGTAGCAAGAACAAAAAGCAATCCATTCACCAAAAAAAGAAAAGAAAAAAGAAATAAAAGCAATCCAATTCTCTAAATATTTTACATGTCACGCCGAATAGTAGGACCTTAAAATGTTTGGCATGTTTTGGAAGAACATAATATTAAAAATAAGCAAGCACTACTTGGTACTTTTCACCTAATCCTTCACACGTGAGCTGTAAAACGCATATTTTTATGAATTCAGAATATCCAGCTTTGAAATTATTGTCTCATTGCCAAAACCATATCTTTGAATCCTTTTTTTTTTTTTTTTTTTTTTTTTTTTTTTGGGGTAAATCCATATCTTTGAATCCTCACGTGGAGGGGCAAGAAAGAAGAGCAAATCAAAGATCCAAAATGACAAGCAACAGGTAAGTATAATATATGGATTTCCATCAAAAAAACAAGAATAATGTATGGGCCTCACCTTGTCTGGGAATCCATGTATTATACTTGTTGAAAGTGGGGAACAACCAAATATCATGCTTAAAAAGTATTGGGGGCAGAGTATGCCCAGACCCCCCTGGATTTAAACTCTCAATTTTCTTTTGTTGTTCGCCTTACCAATCATGAAGGGTCCCATTAGAAGAGTGGTCAATTATCATCTATACACAATCATATACGTTTCTTTCTCTTCCTCTCAGTTTTGCTAGCCACAACCATTATATACATTTGTCATGGATAAAAGCACTTTTAATACAACAATTTTTGTATTTAAATCTAACCGTTGAGGCCAAAAACTAAATGCTGTAGAAAATGGTTTTAGGCACAAATGTCCATGGTAAAAGATTAAAGCTATTTCTTTTATTTATTTAATTATTATTATTATTATTTGTTTTAGTGTTTCTGCGGTTCACTACCTACAGCGTTTTTTTTTTCTTTTTTTCTTTTAAAATTTTTTTCTTCTCATGATTAATTTGTTCTGGGTAAGAATGTATTCCATTTAAGAAGATTCCTTAGGATAAATTTTAAATTAAAGAATGTGTAAATTATTTCAAATGTAAAAATTTAAGAATAATATTATAGTAAATCCTTAAATGTTATGGGTTGTATAATTTAAATCCCTAAATTTTATTTTGTGACAATTGAGCCTTTAAATTTTATAAACTTGTGCACCATAAGAACAAAAATAAATTTTCATCCAAATATCCAATAGAAAATATATGAAGATTACATGATTATTTGACAAAGATATTAAAAGTCATTTCAATCGCAACTCTCAAAACAAAATAAAAAAATATTTGAATAATAGAGAAAAAATTAGGGTTAAAAATTGAGTTTTCATTATGGAGTTAATAGAAAGGAGAGAAGAATGCAAGTCATGTATTTGGAAGTTTTCTAGTGAGCTCATAGTAGTAAAGCAACAATTTTTTCCTTTTTCCTAATATGCGGCAATAATACCTAGAGAAGCTAACAAAAGCATACATCTTGTAGCCAAGTAGTTTTTGAAAGAAAATAAAGATTATTTTATTTATTTTTCTTTAGATATAGTGTCTTTTATTTTATTTTTCGATTCTTAAAAAAAAAAAAAAAATTACTTTGTTTTGCAATCCTGTAGCAAGCAAACCAATGCTAGCTCTTGGCTGGAAATCCCTTGGTGGATCTTTTTTTTTTTTTTTTTTTTTTTATGGCTTAAATCCAAAATTTGTTTTAAAAAAAAAAAATACATAAATAAAAAAGATTTTCAATGACCTTATCAAACGACTCATGAGTTTCATATACGTAATTTATTAGGCATCTGAACATAAAATTTAATTTTATCCTTGCACTGTATAATTTTATTAAGTTGAGGGATTTGATGGTCAAAACAAAAAAAATTCATAACTTAAGTGATACAACTCATATAGTTTAAAGATCTACTACGATATTATTTCTAAAAATTTAAAAATATAGTTGAAATTTAAATGATATACAGAATTCACTTTGTCTTTTTAAAATTTTAATATATTTGCAAATTTATATAGTTTATCAATACATTTTTAAATTTTAACTATTTAAACAATTTAAAGATTAATAATAAAAATCTTGATAAAAGACTTATTATATATATACCTATTGGATTAGCATAAACACAATTGAAAACTTGAAATTCTTTTAAGCAATTATCAAAACAATTGTTATGAAATCTTTTACCTTTCAGGGGGAAAAAAAAATGTGGGTGGGGTGGATTAGGAGGATTGGGGATATATTTTATGTCTATCTGCCAGCAATATTGCTAGAGCAGATACATTGCTACCTAACCTAGCATAGACATGTGAAGATTAAAATTCATGCCTTTTTACTTTGGCAAAAGTACTTCTGGTGGTGAAAAAGATGACATACAGGACAAAAAGTTTATTACATGTGGTACTCAACAATCAGCAAACGAAAGGCTGAGGAATTATTTAAAAAAAAAAAAAAAAAAAAAAACAAAAAAAAAACAAAAAAAAAACTAATAGTAGAGGAATTCAATTAAAACGAGGCAAAACAATATTTATACTAAAAAGGAAGACAGAGGCAATATATATACATCTGGATTTTGCTACAGTGAAATACAGTAAATGTGCATAACGCCTATACATAAAATGAGTGTGCACCTACCGTAATAAAACTGCATATATACACCCTTGATAGGAATTATCCCATGATAAATCTCGTTATTGTGACATTTGTAAGCTACAAAGTGACTAAGCAGCAGTAATACATCAAATTAAATATAAACATAACAACAACTCATCATGATAAAATATCTATGGAAAAATTTGGCAGAGTTTCTTTTGTTTTTGCTACAAACCCAAATTACAACATCTCATAAAATAGTCCTGCAAACTACATAGTATAATTCATAAATCCCGCATTTGGCCTCCATGATCATTACAACAACCGCAATCCATAACAACAAACCATTACTACCAAATCCAATACAACAAACTTCCAAATACTAAAGACATATAACAAAGGAGTTAAGCAGAAGTCTTAAAATAAAATTAACCAAAACGAGACTAGTTTACCCAAGCAAACTAGCTGACCCTTTCGCACGACCTCACAAAGTTCCTGCTATAAGCAACACCAGGAAACAAAAAATTGCCTGTGGGGGGAAAAGTAAAAAAGGGGTGAGTACGAAATAATTAGTGAGTGGGCTAGTGCTGTAAAAGTTAGCAAAATAAATTCTTTCTTAAAATAACTATATACTTCTAATTATGCTTAAACATAAACATTTCTCAATAAAATGATAAGTATAAGCTAGAATATAAATTTGAAAATAACAATTAATGAAAATAATGTAGAAACCATATCATAAATCCAAATAAGAAGTTCTAGTTGCACTACCAACCAATCTCTATATAATTCTATCATAATTTATATTTTTATCCTCGTTTAGAATTACTATTAAGGATATTTACTAATTAAACATATTTATATTTAAAAGTATATGACTTAATGTTTTCAGATATGAACATGTCAAATATAGTCATAAGTATATAACTGAACATCTCAAATGTATTCAATGACCGATCATTTTTAGAGACGTTCATAATTTTGAGATTGAACAATCAAATGAATATATCTTTTCATTACCCAAATGTATCCTAATCAGAAAGAAAATTTTGTGAAATTTTCATGATTATCAGTTTATCCCGAAAATGTTGTGAAGAGTTTTATTAAAGTGATATTTGATTAGTAAATGATTTGTGGATAAAAAAAAAGAGTATTTTTTTTGCTTAATTAAAACTTTATGAATTGTGGGTATTTTAGATATTAAAAATATTGTATAAAGTTACTTTATATTTTTTATGTATTTAAATAGTAGTTAGTAAAGAATGGTACTTTATAAAGTTCTTTTAAAATTGTGAAAATAACTTCTCAATCTAAATATTAGCATCTTGGAGTGCAATCTTGGAAGCAGAGCCTCTTATCTAATGTAAAAAACACATTAACATATATGGAGGAACAAAAAATGTAACCAAGTGAGTCTCTCAACTCATGTAAAGGTGGTAATCCATGTTTACGTGTCGGGTTCATGTTGACCCATTTAGTAATTATGTAAAAAATGCTTAACTCGAATCCGACACATTTATTAATTGTGTTAGGTACCTGTAATACTAATCCACCTGTTTATAAATAGGTCAACACAACACGACTCGATTAACAAGATTACTTTAACGGGTTGTGTTGACCTATTAACCAGAAAATTAATCTATTTATTGAAAATTAAGATTACTTTAATGGATTTTGTTGACCTGCTAATCCGAAAATTAATCTATTTATTGAAAATTAAACTATTAACCCAAGATGAACCTATTTATTGATAATTAATATATATATATATATATTAATATACCTATTGTACTAACTTGAAAATCAAGTTCCTTATTTGAGAATGATTTTAAAATAATAATTAAAAAAACAACATAAAAATAATCTAAGCGTTAAAATACCTAATAAAAAAATTAAGATACAATATTTAAATTTCATAGTAATATACCCTCTAATTATATTTGCAAATTTTTATAAAATAAAAAAAATTCAAAATGCCAAAAATCCTAATCAAAATATATAAGTCTCAATACACATGCTTCAAAAAAATAAGTTTCAATTCACCAACATTAACCGTTCACTGTCCATAACTATTGATAATACGACCACACCAATACAAAATAAAATAAATGGCATCATAACAATATAGATATAGTCTCTAATTGTAATAGTAATACATCTAAAAACAAAGAAAAAAGGACATAATCATCACTATATTTCCAAATTTATTTGTCAATGTCCTAATTCCAAACCAAATATGTCAAGTTTTGGTGCTCAACAATCCGACCTAGAATTATCATGTTCAAGTAAATTAAAAAAAAAAAAAACAATCAATTAAACATAAAATAGAATTTAAAATATTAAAATATAATAAAATAAATTAAACAAATTTTTAAGATTGATATTATTACCTTATGTTTGAGTATTGGCATAATTAAAGCATTAACTTGAAGATTCTTCTTTATTAGTATCACAACTCAAAGCATCTTCAATATGATGATTAAGTTATGCTTGAAATTTTTTATGCATTACATAAATTAGTGAAACTAAAAAATCATTAATATTCATGATAATAAACATAGGAAGCAGAAAAAATTGAATGAAAAGAAAAATAGTTCTCTTTTTTTCTAAACTATTGGTTGTCTATATTTTATCCAATGCTCACCTCAATATTTATAAATATAAAATCAAACAGATTTTGCCCCGTACAAAATAAATAAGGTTGACCTCTACGAATATGTTAATTCTAATTGAAAACAAATTAATTGTTATATAATACTAAAAGTTTCATATATGCAAATGAAATAAAGAAAACATTAATAAAAATAATTACCCTTTTCTCCAAACAATTAATCTCTTGTACAAATTGGTGGTGGGTATGGATTAGATTGGTTCGATTTTAGACCAAAATACAACCCAATCCATACTTTTCAGATTACCTAATATAAAATCTGATCCAAACCATTGAATACGTTAAATCCAAACCAAACCAAACCATTTATGATTAGTTTTGTTTGAATTGGTTAATCGGTTTGAAACTTACTAGTCTATAAATATATAATACAAATAAAAAAAATTTCAAATATAAAATATAAATAATAAATTATACTTTCCAAACATAAAATACAATTAGCATAATCCAACATAGTTATCATCTCACTCGTACAATGGAAAATAAAGAAGAAAAGGTAGCAAGGCAGGTAAATATTTAGGGTTATGGTAGTGGTTCGGCGACAAAGCAGGATAATGTTTAGAGTTCCAATTCAATTTGGGAATTGGGGGTGGGACCGATGGGTTTAAAAGAAAAATTAAAAACTAATATATAAAAATGAAAAAAAATTAAAAATGAATATAGAAAAATGGAAAAAAAATAGAAAATATATAATTTTTTAATTATATAATATATGATTTGGATTGAATTGGATTGGATTGGATTTATATCTCTAACCCCATAACCAATCCAATCCAAACAATTTATAATATTTTGAACCCAATATAATCCAATTGATGTAAAAAATCTAATCCAAACTACTAAAAATGGATTGGATTGGTCAATTTAAACGGACTCGATTGGATTTTGTCCAGCCCTAATACAAACTATTCCTTCAACAGTGCTAGGGTTTAATGCAGTACAAAATTGATATAACACTCATCCACCAATGCTAAAAGTAGATTAAGAGGCAACAATAGATATAGGGATACTCAATTAATCATGAGCCATTGAAGCAACTTCAGGATAACAAAACTAATTTGCTTTCCAAATATCAAGCACATTAAATTCAATTTCAGTCGCCATCCTCGGCTCCTCTAAATAATGCTCCAATTGTGGTTTTTTTGAATTGGCACCTAACTGCTCAATTTCACAAATATTAAATTCTTATCTTATTAGAAAATAAAATTCTCAATAAGACTATTTTTCAAAAAATTATAAATAATCACTCATTAACATAGACATAAAAAATTAAAAAATAAAAATAAAAATTTAAGCATCATTTACCTTCATAATGACACTAGCTGTCTTTCTAAAAGCAATCCCTTTTCCTACAACACCAGAAGACAAAATATTCTTTTCTTTCTCCAAAGAATGCACAGAAGATGTTGAAACCCGAGATAAGCCTAAAAACAAACTTAAAAATGACTTTTGAAATAACTTAAAAACTTAGCATTTTAAACTTTTTAAGACTAATAGTAAGCAATACAATTATGGGTATCTCAGAGAATTCAATCTATAATCAAGAAAAGCTTCAAAGTTAATATGCAACCTAATGCCCCATTTTTCATTCAACAAGCTATTGTTCCTAAACTCTGTGTGTGTGTAAAATAAATTTCAACAATCAAAATCATCCACCTAGATAGATTTGCACTAATTAGAGCCTTAAAATTATATATGCTTAACATGACTAAAAGTTCTCCACTGGTATTGATTGAATGCAAAACTTAAGATCAAAATGACTAAAATGGCTTGTAATGCTGAGGGCCAAAATGATAGAGGTTCATAGAAAGAAGAAGAAAAGGGAAAAATTAAATACTAGAAGAAAGCTTAGAATTAAAAATTCCATGAAAGCTTAGAATTAAAAATTCCATGAGTATATGCTTAAATATCATGTATTATTCTAATTCACATTTTCCTTTTTTTAAACTTACAACAACTCTTTCTTAAAACTCTTCACTTCTTAAGCTACTTCTCACACTCTAGCAAAAATTGTGGTTTTACTTCTATCTAAGCAAAACACTTTCAACATTACCCCACTACATATATGTAACACCCAAATCTAAGAATATGCATCGAATTTAAAATTTTGTCCAAGTTTGACCAGAATTTATTATGGTTGACCGAGTGAGTCTAACAGTTGACTTTTTGGTATCGATTTGACCATGCCATCATCGCAAATTATGTGTCATCACAAGTTCATAGACTAATAGTACGTCAAAATCGAAGTTGAGACAAAAAAGTTATAGTCATATCAAGGTAAGGTCTACACTGATCAAGCCAGGCTAAGGTTGACTTTTTATCTGTATAGATTATGGCTTTGACTTATATACCAGTGTATAATGCTAATCAATATGAGTTTTTAAGCTAACAACACACTTAATTTGGACCTGTTGTTGAAAAGTTATCAATTTATAAAATTGCAAATTGATAGGTGCCATGTGTCATACATTGATCGAGCGAGGTCAAAGTTGACTTTTTATCTATATAGATTATGGCTTTGACTTATATACCATTGTATAATGCTCATTAATATGAGTTTGTAGGCTAATAACACGCTTAATTTGGACCTACAGTTGAAAAGTTATGAATTTATAAAATTGCAATTATTTTTCTAGAGTTGACTTTACCATGTAGTTTTTATCAAAAACATGTGAAAAAATATTGGAAAATATCTTTAACAAGTGACATGTGTTGCAAATTGATAGGTGCCATGTGTCACAATCTGATAAGGCAATGTGTCAATTTTTCTGCTCATTTTCCTCTCTCTCTCTCTCTCTCTCTCTCTCTCTCTCTCTCTCTCTTTGTCTCTCTCTATCTATGTCTCTCTCTCTCTCTCTTTCTCTCCCTTTCTCTCCCTCGACTCCGACTTAAGAAGCCACTTTCCAGCCATTCGTATATTGCAGGCACTAAACCTGAGCAAAGCCCATGGAATTTTCGATTAGCAGCTGGAAAATTATGGCAACCATTGCCGAATGCGCCCAGATTGGGTATTCAATGTTGGCGATGGTACAAAGAATTTTTTTGGCAATTTGGTCACTTTCTGGTAAACCCTATCCCACCTATACCTCTATCCCTTCTATTTTGGACCCCTTAATTCCAAATACGGCATCCACTCTTTCAAATTCCAAGTTGTTTGAGAGATATAATAATTTGAAGTTTGATTTCCTTGGCACTGGCAGCGAGTTTAGTTAGTTTGAGCTAAATATTCTCAATTCTTTTTTTACAAGCTTTTATTTAGTATATAGTTTGCTAATTATGTATGAGTATTTAAAATATTACCATATTTGAGCTAATTTAGTAATCACTGTAAAAATTAGCATTTGTTAGTAATTTTTCCTAGGAATTCTTGCATCTAGATTTCTAGTTATTAATAGAGGTTAATGAAATATTCAATTTCAAGATATTGAGTATGTATAGTAAACCCCAAATTTTAGGCAATAGGCCATTCTGGGTGATGTATTGCCTATAATCCAATTTTGGAAATTCAAAGTAGTAAAAGTAATTTAGAATATTTAGAAAATTCCAATATATTTGGATAACATATTGGCTATCTAAATAATATTCATGGTGTATGTTAGGCACTTGACAAAACTTATGGCTAAACCCGCAGTAGAGTAAGGATGAACAAACATCTGTACTATGAGTGATATATTTTTTCTAAATTAAGTTTTGGGATAAAATATATATTTGTTATTAAACTTGGAACTAATATGTTATTTAAAAAATTATTATTAATTAGGCATTTGTTAAATTTCTAAAAGGCTAGATGCTTATGTTTAATTAAAATAAATTTCTTCAAAAATATATTTGTTTTAAATGCTTCAATGCCTTAATTTTGATCATAAACATGCGTATGTGTGTATATGTACAAGTCATATAAATATGAGCAGCATGCCACTTTCTAAACTATTTTTGAGTTATGAAAATGTTTATCATAAATTTTAGATTTGTCAAAATAATCATATTATTAAAACATGTTTATTTGTGTACATACATGTGTGGGTGTGGGTGTGTGTGTGTGTGTATAATTAAATACTTGCATATGATTTCATTATGTTTAATTCTTATTATTTTTATTTGTCTATTTATTAAACTACTTATTTATTTAATTATTTAAAATATTTATCTACAGTTTTAAAAATAATTATAAAAAGTCGATGTTTTTGTAGTTGTATGTTCATATGTGACTACTTGGTTTTTAGATGTACCATATAGCACTATTGTTCTCAATATACATGTGACCGATTTCAATACACGGGTTATATATATAGTCATTCTTTGTACGCTGTGGTGAGTGAGGATAGGTTAGCCACCCTCCATCTTTAGTTGTAGGATGGCAGATTGTTTAGCATTGGCACTTTTAAGATGCTAGAGGGGCATGCAAGTTCTCTTCTTTCATCCCCATCTGTCAAGTGGTGTTGAGATATCTTACATCACGTGGTAGAATTGGTTTCGTGTGGTGTATCAGATATCTTTTTAATATATATATTATATGTTAGGTGTACCATACCATGCCGAGTTAATGACTTGGTTAGGCCCATGAATGGTTTAGTATCGTCTTTTCGCTGCTTACAAAATCAATTGGTTGGATGACCATTATAGACAAGCACCCTTGACCATATTGGTAATAATATACTCACGGACTATTAAAATCATGGAACCATGCACTGGTATATCATATAGTACGTTGGGTGTATTCTGGTACAAGTGTGTAGTCTAGATAATATATTTATTGTTTTAATACTATTACTTTTAATATCATCCATTCTATTAAGATATAATTTAGTATCTGTTTTTTTTTTTTTTAAGTTCTATTTTGATGTTATCATTATTATTATTATTATTGCTATCAATTGCATGACTGTTGTATTCATTTGAACTGATAATTTTATAGATTTGGTAAGTATGTATGTAACATTATAAACTGGTGGGAAAGTTCATACAATATCAATAATAAAAATCTAGTCAGCTTTGTACTAGCCTTCAAATAGGTGTAGTAGACTTTACGCAAGTGTTGCAGACTTCAAGCTGGTATTTCAGCTTTTGAGCAGAAGTATTAGCTTTTGGGTAGGTATTATGGATTTAGTAGATATCCTAGTTTTGAGATAGGTAATTTAGCCTTAGGATAAGTGTATTAGCCTACAAGTAAGTTACTTAAATCCTTTGGAAGACTGTAGATATATTCATATTCATATATATATGTGTAAAGAAAATATATCTTTATACTGGTTCTAGATGGTAATAATGTTGTCATAATTATTACTTCAACCTTAACTATTCAATTTAAAGTATTATTTTTATATGATTATGTTAATATAATTTATTTAAGGGCATCTTATAATTTTTTATTTCTTAATGGCAAAAACGTGTATCTTTATATCTCATAAATGCTAAGATATGGGTTATGATACGAACTTAAGTCGACTTGCTCCTAAGCCCGTATTATATTAGTCCGGATCATAATTAAGTTCAAATTCTAATGGACACCTTGATCCCTAATCAACTTATGACTAAAAATCTTGGTATATGATAAAGACACCATAATAAGTGATGGATGTCCTATTGATAAGCCAAACTAAAACATTTGATCTCCATTAAATATTTTAGGTGTTCAAAGAGAACAAAGAGAATTTTTCTCATAAATAATTTTTGAATAATAATCTAAGCTATCATTCTATTGAAAAACAAGCATCTAAATAGGCTAAAGTTACAACCAAAAAAAAAAAAAAAACCTAAACCAACTTTGGTAATTTCGGCCAATAGGAATTAGAAATCAAGGTATGGTCGAAATTCCCTTTCTTGCCTAATGTAAATTAGATTAATTAATTCCTTAATTTTAAAATAGAAATTAATTAATTTATAACCAAAATAATAAAATATTAACCTTCCTAAAGTAATTTGTCCAGCAAACAAATAAATAAAAATCAAAGTAAAAGATCAATTTCCTAAAACAAAAGTAAAATTTCATATTAGGAAACTAGTTGACTAGTTTTAAAAGTAAGCTATCTTTATCCAATCACTAGCTAGTTTAGGCTCCAAATCAGCACTAATATAACATGTAGGATGCCAAATAGGATTAATATTGATTCCCATATGTTGCCCCTATATTGGAATAAGTCAAAGTTGCTTAATAAATAAAAGAAGTCAAAGTCGGAGCCAAATTGGATGATTTATGGCCAAATGGAGTCTTGTGTGCAAATGTGATGTTTGGTCCATCTTACTTCTGTCTTGTCATGATTTTATGGTCTCTTGGAGTGCTCAATCTCATTCATAAGTCAACAAATTAATTCTTTACTGTCCGAGATCCATAGATGCACAAAAACAGCTTGTCGAATGCATTTCTGCCTTCATAACTTGGAACAAGATAGGCTTTAGATCTTCGAGTATTGTCATGCCCGCTTGAGTTTAAATCACACATTATATAAAGCTAACTAGATTTTCCTTGAATCTCTTAACTTGTGCCCTCGTGATTGGCCCTATCTTCATTTGTACAGGATCAGCACCTCAACAGGCAGTCGTTATATGGGTATCGATGGATTCTCATCATTTGCCTTATCTTGAAAAGGATTTGCCCTCAAATCAAAATAATTACGTACAACAAATGGAGATAAATCAGTAATATTAAAGGTAGCACTCACATTATACTTACCTAGTGAGTCAACCTTGGAGGCATTTTCATTAACCACAACTTGAAAAGGTTCATCTCCTCGAGGCCTAAGCTTTGATTGTCGTTGTTTTGGGAACCTCTCCTTTCTTAGGTACAACCAAACCCAATCTCCTAGGTCAAACACTATCATAACAAATCCTAGAAATACAAGCTCATTTCAGCAAAAATCACATTTTTTGATGTTAGCAAATAACCATTCCTTCCTAAGTACTTCTAAAACTAACCTAAGGTGTCCTACATGATCATCAAAATTTCTATTATATACAAGAATATCATCAAAATTAACAACCATAAATTTTCCAATGAATGGATGCAAGACATGATTCATTAGTCGCATAAAAGTTCTAGGTGCATTAGTTAAACAAAAAGGCATTACTAACCAGTCATATAATCCATATTTAGTTTTAAATGTGGTTTTCCACTCATCCTCCTTTTTCATTCTAATTTGATGATACCCACTCCTAAGGCCAATTTTAATAAATATGCCTGCATCATATAATTTATCAAACATATCATCTAACCCAGGAATTGGATTCCTATATTTACTAGTTATATTAGTAATAGCCCTACAATCTACACACATGCACCATGATCTATCTTTCTTAGATGCTAATAAAACAATAACAGCACATAGACTTATACTCTCATGAATATAACCCTTATCTAGTAACTCACTTATCTGCCTTTGTAGTTCCTTTGTCTTTTTGGAATTACTCCTATATGCAGGCCTATTAGCAAATTGCATCTCTAGGAATAACATCAATTTTATGTTCAATCCCTCGATTAGGTGGTAAACCACTAGAAATTTTCTCCTGAAAGACATTAATAAATTCTCGTAAAAGAGAAGAAATAGAACTTGGCAGTTCAAACTCTTCAAAAGTTACCTTGATCATTTAGGTAAACATCTTTATAAATCATAACCAGCAAGGGTTTATTATTCAAAATTTCCTTTTTAACCTCCTCTACACTAAGATAAAAAAATTTCTTTTTCTTTTCTTTCCTTTTTTTTTCTTTCGCACTCTCGACCACCTCAACCTTTCTTACACTCTCGACTTTTTCACTTTGTTTCTCCCTCTTGGCTTCCTCTCTCTTTTTCCCTTTAATTTCAGGTTTAGGACACTTACCTTGAATGGAAGAGTTGGCCTTACATTCCTTCACAAATGGTGAAGCCGTGGGTATGATGCTTGACTTCTCTTTGAGCCGCTCGGCATCCCTCCTTTGTTGCATTTTTAATTGGTCTCTAAATACCTCAATGGGAGTCGATGGCTCAAGCTAAATCTTCTTACCTTCAAATCGAAATACAATGGCATCCTCTCTTCCATAGTGTATGATGTCTTTATCAAATTGCCATGGTCTTTCCAACAAAATATGACCAGCATACATAGGCACAACATCACATAATACAACATCCACATATTTATCAATGCTAAACTTTACTTTGCCTTATTTGTTCACTTTCATCTCACCACTATCATTAAGCCATTGTAATCTACATGGTCTAGGATGTTTAATGGTTGTTAACCCTAATTTCTCAACTACCACATTACTGATTACATTAACACAACTTCAATTATCAATTATCATACTACAAATGTTACCTTGAATTTAACATCGGGTGTGGAAGATGTTTTCTCTTTGGACTTGGTCCTCATCTTTACACACAATTAGAACCTTCCTTTTTACCAAGCTCAATTTGGCTTTTGAGGCTTTAATTGTCTCGGCTTCTTCTTGCTCTTCATCTCTAATTTCTTCATAAATAATTTGGCCTGTCCCTTGGATTCTTCACTTTTTTACTCCAACTCTCCATTGCCTTTTAGCACCATTATTCTTCGATTCAAACATTGATTGGCAATATGCCCTCGACCTTGGCACTTAAAAGAAATTCGGCCTCTCTCTCCGATTCTTCACTTTTGAACTCCAACTTCATTGCCTTTTAACACCATTATTCTTTGATTCGGACATTGATTGGCAATATGTCGACCTTGACATTTAAAACAAAAAATGTCATGAGTTCTAAAAGGTTTAGAATCAAGCTTACCACTCGATGCAGTCAAGGCTATCCTAGGGTTCTAGCAAGTAACTATAGGAGAATCATAACATTTATATGTGCTTTTCTTGTAACAAGGCCAAATACTTAATTAGGAAAAACTCTTTTCTCTCCTAGTTCTCTCTTTTTTTCTTTTTTTCTTTTTTTTTTAAGAATATCTCACCCATAACTTATTATTTTTTATACTTTTTCTTCCTTTTTTTCACAACACTTTTTCCTTTCATAGTAAAGGCTGAAGTCAATTTATTTGTTTATTTATTTTTTTTTTCCTTTGTTTTCCTAAATGCAAATGTCTTTGGATAAGATTTTTCTTGCTTAAGCACCATACAAACTTTCTTATCTATTACCACTTAACCCTGAAATATTTCCACTCACTAAAGCCTCAAATACAACAAATAAACGAAAATCAAAGCCTCACAAAAGTAAAGTCCCTCCCTCAAACTTCATACTTTATCCTTCTTATAAGACATTACACAAGCATATATTTATAAGAAATTAATAAAAAGCTTTCTTAAAACATGTAAAGGTGGGATAAAATCAACATTTAAGGATTATAAAAATAAGTAAATAACTCCACTTAACCCTGAAACATTACCACTTACTAAAAGCTCAAATGCAACAGATAAAAGGAAATCGAAGCCTCAAAGCAGTAAAGTCTGTCCCTCAAACTTCATACTTCATCCTTTTTATAAGACATATTGCAAGCATATATTTATAAGACATTAATAAAAAGCTTTCTTAAAACATGTAGAAGTGGGATAAAATCGACATTTAAGTATTATAAAAATAAGTAAATTTTGGTCCAATAAGAAAAAAAAATCTAATTATGCAATTAAGTGCATATATACCTAAATGGCTCAAATGGGAACTAGCAACAAGAAAATGTTACAAGATAGCTTGAAAGGCTGAAATGCTTAAACACAGATGGCCTAAATTATTTTCTAGGTAAGGTATTCATCTAGGATTTCAGCTTAAGCTATGGTTATACAAGTTCTAGAGATAGCCAAAATAATGTGTGCTAAATTTGTGCAAATTTGATCTAAAATACAATCTAAATCATATCAAATTGATTTATTTGTTCAGAAATTAGTAGAAACAATAACTGGTAAATGTATTGTAAGGTATAAAAGTCAAAATGCAACAAATTCACAATCTCAAGAATTATCAATATCTTCTAATTTCATTATCGAATAATCATATCACTTACAAAAACAAAAACCACTTAAAAACAAAAAAAAAACTTAAAGACTAAAAACCCAAAAATATTTTTGGATTTTTAAAATCAAACTTCAAAAACAAAAACTCTTTTTGGATTTTAAACATTTTAAAAACATAATCAAAAATAAAACTTTTTTTTCCTTAATCTTCTAATTTGTTTATCTTTTAATTTTTTAAAACCAAAAATGAAAATTAAGAAAATTACTTAAAAACAACCAACAAATCAGTAAAATTAAACACTACTAAATTTTTAATTTTTTTTTTCAAGACTACCAACAACATAACATTTCCAACCAAATGGAAACTTCATCAAAATCACCACAAGAAACATACTAAACATCTTATAATCCAAAATGGTGATCATCAGTCAGCATACTTCCATCAAACATCGTCATCCAATATTATTAAAAAAAAAAAAAAAACAACTAAACAAACTTTCATCAAAACAAGATAATCCAAAGAAAGAAAGAAAGATTCATCAAGGAAAAAAGAGTGTTATGAAAAGAAGCAGGCAGAAAACACAATGAAAACTAAATAAGACCATAGGATAGACCCCCAAACAACAAAAACACATGAAAACCCTTCCAAAAACTTAAATAGGACATTGTCCTTAATGTTTAAAGTTTAAAGAGTCAAGGGAAAAAGAATGCTTACTCAAGGGTGAGATGCTCCTAATCCCACCCATCCAATCAATTTCAGTTATTGTTAGTATGCAAGCCATGGCTTACATTGTAGTCATCATTTGTTGAGTTTACACTTGAATCTTTGACTGGGTGTTCACTTTAGAAAGGACCAAGAAGATGTTTTAGATAAGGAGGAACTGGCTTCAAGCTTAGCTTACATTTGAAATTAATAGACAACTCATCCATTGTTACATTCATTGTATTATGAAATTTGACTTCATAGTTAGCATGAATAAGTTGCCTTTCTTTTATCTCATTGATTGATGATTACCACTACTTGAATTCTTGATAAAATAACCAAAAACTTAATTGTTTTTATTCTCATAAATGCATTGAGTATTCAAGTAATAATGTAAAATGAGTATGAGTATCATCCCATGAGGATCAATTTGTCTGATAGTAATTTCTATCTTAGCTAAATAGTTGAGATGCTCGCCAAATATTTGACTACTTAATTTGGTTTTACATGTCTAATTGACCCTAAAAAATTATCAACAAAGGGTTTTCTTAATTCCAGTACTTCCTCTATCAAGGTAAGCAAATAAGGAAAATTGACAAATTGTAATCAATTCCTAATTCTACTAATTAACTATTCAGTTAATTCCCTTTCTAATTATCCAAAAAAATTTAAAAATTGGTAATCCATCTATTTATTGTAAAAAAACATTAAGGACAGGGCAATAGTGGGGTATGAAGAAGAGGATTAGATGGAAAAATGAATAGATCCTAGGTTAAACATAAAATTGATCTTTATAGGCTAACAAACCGTAGGCTCTTTCTCCTTAGCAACAACATCCTCATCAACAATAATTGATTTCGCTTTAGAATTTTCACTAGAAATTCCATCTCCACTATGTTTAACATCAATAGATTTATCATAAACAATCGACTCTTTTTCCACACAAGTTTTCTTCTCAACAATAACATCATCAACAAAATTTTTCAACATTAGCATTCTTAGAACAAGAATTCTCACCAACATAAAAGTTCTAAACATTACAAGGGTCATCTTTAATAAGATTTTTCTTTTCAACTAATTTCTTATTAAAATCAATTTTCTTTTCAACCACTTCTTCATCAAAGGATTTCTCATCAACAAGAGGTTCTAAAAGAGACTCATTATCACTTGGCATTGGAGCTTCATAGACTTACTTCTCAATTAAATGGCCATCAATTCTTTTGGATTAGGCTAGGTGTCATTAGGAAATGAACATATAAACTTACCCTTGAGCTTCTTTGCAAGTTAACTTATTTGGTTCTCAAAGTTCTTCATTTAGTCTACCACATCAGCACAACAAAAGGTGAGATCAACTTTTCAAGAGGATGCTTCTCCTCATTTAGATTAGAATATATGATTGTTGGGTTCATAATTACGCCTAAACATAATTCCTATTTTGATTGTGGCATCATTTAGAGAATCGACAAAAGTAGAAGCATTCTCCATAGGCTTGGAAACTTGATTAAAAGAAGTCAATTGGTGTGACAAAACATTAACATTAGACACCAAGTTATTGAAAGCATCTAACTTTAATACACCACTAAATTTCTTCATTTGCTTCTCCATTGGCCAATTCTAAGAATTTGAAGCCAATTTCTCAACTAAAACAAACATTTCATCAACCGTTTTCTTCATGAACGAACCATGACTTGAGCTATTCTCAATAGATTTGGTTTGTCCATGTAAACCATTGTAGAAGATATCAATAAACATCCATTTAATAAGATTTCCCTTAGGATCCTTTCTAGACATCCGAAGTGGTTCTGCCTATGGGTCACTTATGGAATTCTTTATAGAAAATTCAGGAAATCCTAGGAGGGTTCCTGAGGCGAATCCTATCAGTCAATGTACAAGAAAGATTATCTGTTAGCTTGAACCATTACAATGTCCTTTCTAATCGACACCCACAATGCTAGTTTCAGAAATGGAGTATTGCATAGACTTACATGGATCTAATCAGAATCATGCAAAGCATGACAACTGGATTTGCATATACCATGATGAAAGCTGTCATGGTAGATTTGGCCCCTTCATGGAAAGCTCTGTTTATCTTTATAACCCCTTCTTTAAAAGTAGCTAAGTGTTAGTTTGGTCATAACAAGATCTTGCTCACTTTTGCAAAGCTTGGAGATCATGGAGACCGACAAGAATTCCTAATGACTCAATTCTTTGCTGGAATCCTATCAATGGGCATCCAATTAAAATGGGTTTTGATGTAGAAAGGCTTTAGATAGTAGGCCATCATTTCAGTTGGCTTCAATAAAAATATCTCGTACTGTCTAGAAAGGCTCAAATCCTTTTTTGGATGTTGGTTCCTCCACAATCTCTACCTTAACGTTCCCATTTTCAATGATGTCTTCTTCCATCAAGCTTGCTTGATTAGGACGAGCGTCAAATGCTACCAATAATTTGATGACCATATTACAGGTCAATTCATACATGGTTCCAAATTTGACTGGCAATTCCTTGTTGGTCAAAGAAAAACCATGTCTTCTTCCACAAGGTCAGAATCTAAATTCTTTGTGCATAGGATAACATCCTCATTTTGCTTTTTGACCTAAGCCATATATTGTTTCTTCATTCCAAAAATGTCAGCTCTAAATGAGATGACAATCTTTTTGTCCGCAGTTTCAGCCATCTTCTTTAAATTCTTCAGCCTACCCTCCGTGTTGTAATGGTGTGCTTCCAACTCCTTTAGTACATTGTCACCTTTCTTGTCTTCAGGCTAGGTTTGTATCACTGTTGGCCATTTTTCAACAGCCTTTTTATGAGCCTTTGCTTATTCTATCAGTCTTTTTGCCTTAACATGTTAGCATTACATCGGTTTCTTCTGAATCCTGTAGGTGGTTGATAAAACTTTTTCTTTGCACTGTACCAACAACCTATTTATGTGATTGAAGGCTTAAATATCCTTAGCTTCTTGACCTTCTTATAAACCAACCTTGTCCAATTGTCTTTAGAAAAGGTGAGTTAGAGCTTAGGATTAATTTGCCTCCTTGATGTTGATGGTTAAGCTTTCAATACCCATCCTGCACCTTCAGTCCTAAATGTTGGAACACTAACTATAGACTATTAGGTCTGTAATTCTCTGCTTTTGACTTCAACATATGCAGTGCATGTAGCCGTACAATTGCTTTTTCTCTTCTTCAACCTCATGCTTGCAATGGGTGCAAAGAACTTTATTAAAAATTCATCCTTTTTGGCCGAATAATCCCTTCTTAGTTTGACATCTCTCTTTCAAACTCTGTTAGTTGATGGATGCCCTAAATCAACCTTGATTTAGTCAAATCTTGGGCGAAACCATGTCCACTTTAACCGATGAAAAAAGATTGATATCAACCTTTATTACCTCCTTCCCTTTCTTAAAGAACTTTAAGGTCACCCTATCGATTAACAATTGGATGGCATTCCTAAATGCCATGCAATGAACAGTCTATACATCCACATACCATACCCATTGCAGTATGGTGTCTTCTTCATCTCGTCAACAAAAAGTAAAATATGGCCATCTAGTGATTTGATTATATTGTAGGCTAAGAAGTGGTCAAAAATCTAGTCGACCTTGAAAATGTTAAAGTTGTAAACCTTTAATTATGTTCAAGTTCAATTATGTTCTAATGGTGTTCAATTATTATGTTCAATTATAATTAGCCCAGATCTAATTATGTTCAAGTTCTAATGGTTACCTTGACCCCTAACCAACCTGTGATTAGAAATCTTGGTATATAATAAAGATGCCACAGTAGGTGATGGATGTCCTATTGATAAGTCAAAACTAAAACACTCATTCACTAATGGTGTTTTAGGTGTTCAAAGAGAACAAAAAGAATTCAATCTCACAAATAATTTTCTGTATAAAATTCAAGCTTAATTCTTATTGAATAATAAGCCTTTAAATAGGCTACAAAATCATGAAATAAACCCTAAAAACAAAGGGAAAACCGGCCATACAAAGTGGTTTCCTATGGTGGTCGAAATTCTCACTCCTTTCCTAATCTAATTTGGATTAATTAACTCCTTTATTTTAAAATAGAAATTAATTAATTTACAATGAAAATAATAAAATAATAACTTTCCTAAACTTAATTGTCCAAAAAATAAATAAATAAAAACCAAAAAGTAATGATAATTTCCTAAAACAAAAAGTAGGATCAAATTAGGAAACTAAAATACTAACTTTTTGACTAAGTTGACTTTGACCATTTTTTGACCAATTTAAGCTCCAAATCAACTTCAATATGCATTTTAGGATGCCAAATAAGCTGATCATGAAGTCCCACACGTTGCCTTTGCTTGGAAGAAAGAGAAAAAGCTAACTCAACACAATACAGTAAAGCCAGCACAAAATATAGCGAAAACAGGCCAAATTTACTAACTGTCCGTACAACCCCTTTTTGGATGACTTTGATATGAACCTACGACGATCTGCTCCTAAACCTGTATTATATTAGTCCGGATCTAATTATGTTCAAGTTCTAATGGTCACCTCAACCCCTAACCAACCGTGATTAGAAACCTCTGTATATGATGAAGACGCCACAATAGGTGATGGATGTCCTATTGATAAGTCAAATTAAAACATTCATTCGCTAATGGTGTTTTAGGTGTTCAAAGAGAACAAAAAGAATTCACTCTCACAATTAGTTTTCTGTATAAAATTCAAGCTTCCTTCTCATTAATAAATAAGCCCTTAAATAGGCTAAGATTACAAAGCAAAAACCCTAAAAAAAATAAATTCAAAACCGCCCACTTATAGGAATTAAGAAATTTGGCCGAATTAATACTTTCTAAACTAAGTTTTCTAAACTAAATTTGATTAATTAATTTCTTTATTTTAAATTAGAAATTAATTAATTTACAATGGAAATAATAAATTAATAACTTTCCTAAACTTATTTGTCCAGCAAATAAATAAATAAAAACTAAAAAGTAATGGAAGTTTCCTAAAACAAAAAGTAAAAATAAATTAGGAAACTAAAATACTAGCTTTTTGACTAAGTTGACTTTGATCAATCTTTGACCAATTTGAACTCCAAATCAGCTTCAATATGCTTTTTAGGATGCCAAATAAGCTGAATATGAAGTCTCACACGTTGCCCTTGCTTTTAAGAAAGAGAAAAAGCCAACTCAGCACAATATAGTAAAGCTAGCACAAAATACAACAAAACCCAGCAAATCTTGGACCCATGCGCACACCATCTATTTGTTTGCCTTTGAAGCTGCCTTGACTTGATTTCATGACTTAGAAGACTTATGAATTGAATCCATAAAGTTTTGGAACCATTTCATGCTGCCCAATCTCCATTTGTGCACCAAAACCGCTATCCAGGTCCATACCGGCTTCCACCACTTGGATGCTTAGAATAGGCTTTGTATCTTCAAGTATGGACAAGCTCTTTTGATAATTGATTACTCCCTATATAAATTCTCCTAGTTTGTCCTTAAATCTCTTAATTTGAGCTCTTGTGATTGGCCTGGTCTTCATCCGTTTCGGGTCACCACCCTAGCGGGTTATCAGTTAAACGGGCTTAGACGGAATCACATCATACTTTGAAGCTGCTTTGACTTGATTCCATGTCCTCTTAGACATATGTATTGAATCCATGAAACAATGGAACCATTTCATGCTTCTTGGCCTCAATAATTGCATCAAAACCGCTACCCAGGCCCGTACCGGTTTCCACCACCTGTATGCTCAAGATAGGTCTTGGATCTTCAGGTATGGACAAGCCCTTTTGAATATGAATTACTAAATGGATAAAGGCAGCAAGATTGTCCTTAAACTTCTTAGCTTGAGCACTAGTGATCAGCCTAGTCTTCATCCGTATCGAGTCGGCACCCCAGCAGGTTGTCAGTTAAATGGATTCGGGTGGATTCACATCACTTTTGTTCCTTATTAGCCTAGTTAGGGCTTTTAAAATGTATAGCCTAATGGTCAATACTTTATATATGTTGAGTTCAACCGTGACGTCCTCAATTCCTCGGTCCTTAACGTCGACCGAATGAATCATAGTATTGACTTCTATAAAATATGATCCTTTAGATTAGTTCTTCCATCGATATTTATCTTTTAGAATGATTTCATACCAAGAAGCCAGGAAGACCAACTTAAACAAGTTATGGAACTTAGTCCATTTAAACTTCTTCTAAGCTTGTAACTCAATCGTCCTTGAGTAGTTTGACGAACTACCTTTCTTTTATATCTAAAGACATCTTATTCTCACCCTTTTAAATTAAGCAATGAAATTCTCCACTAATACTTTTTACATTTGTCACAGGCATGACAAGTCAGCCATAAAGATCTTTAAGAACTTTTATTGCAACTTTTACTAGGCATTGATCAAATTTTGGTTGCAAATTTATTTACCAGAAGAAAGCTAAACCTATTAAAGAATTAGTAAATAGACTGAGCTTTAGAAAGTTATTGGCCATGGCTTCTCCACATTGGATAGTGAAGTGGCATATATGCTCCACGGTGGATTGCTTCTCTTCATCTGGAAATAAGGTAAATTTAGGAAACCTAAACCCCTTTGGAGTAGGGACTTTTATTAGATGTTTGACCAATTTGTCTAGAAGCAAGGACAATCATCTCATAAACAATGGTTTCAACAGCCTTTTTATCCACTTCATGGCTATTGTCCATCCAATTTTGGATATTATGTTTGTGTATCCATGTTGGGTCGTGGTAATCGACTTGATAATGCTAGTCTTCATTCTAGCCATGCTGAAAGTTTTAGCCATACTACTTAGCATGCCTCCCACCATATACTTGATTCTGTACAGGTGGGAAGACATAAGGTTGGAGGTTTGCTCTTCTTTCATTATCATTATGTGTGGCCTAAATGGTCTGCATGCCATAAGGTGTTGCTTAAGAAGCCACACTACATAAAGTAAAGCCTAAAAGGTTGGCACCATCAACTTTTTCCTAACATTCTTGATTTGGTTCTCAGTTAACACTCCAACTGAATTGGGTTCATGGTCGGTGAGAAAAATATAAATTTGGAATTATTATTTTCGCACGACTATCTTTCATTTCCATTTGGCTTTTTCCAATCAGAAAGGCTGGTGTATTAGTCCTTGATGTGTTGCCCTCAAATGAGGCTGAAAAGACCTGTACTTGTTGTTCATCCTGGTTGGTACTCATCTTTGAGCCTCTTAATGAAGCATATGTAGCCTATAGTTGTTGACACAACAAATTCGTTATGCCTTCCATAATCCATTGCTAGGTATCTAGAATGGTTCTGTCTTCCTTTAACCTTTCTTCATGTCCCGGGATAGCTCATGAATTGATTCTTAAGTGAACATCTCTATTGGATCTTGAATCTTGCTGGCTCCTTCCTCTTTATTACTATCATGGGTGTCAAATTCCTAAGAGATTGATCAAGTATGTAGCATTTTCCTCAATTGAAATATTTTTATCCCATAAGGCATGCTAAAAAGATATGTTGAAATATGTTTGGAAAATTTCCAACAATCTGTCGTCTCCTAAATACGCAAGTGTACCACTTCAAAGCTGTAACAGTTAAAAGAAAAAGAAAAGCATGCCAAACACATCATAACTACTAAGGTGATTGTTATTAATTATAAAAAACATGATAATTAATAAGTTGCCTTTTCCTTTAAGGTCAAAGGACTTTTAAACTAAAATTTCAATTGAGAACACTTGACTAGCTATACTATATTCAAAAATAAGATCTAGCTTCTATTTATGTATGCAGAAAAATTTTGATGTGGGATTATTGCAAATTCCAACTGTAAAATTTTAACTTATACATGTACAAATCACATAACCCTTTAATATCTAATCAATGTGGGACAAATGTCACTCTTATAAATAATTTTTATAGAATCAAATATTAATTGAAAAAAAAAAATATATAGTCCAAACTAGGGGTGGGCACGGATTGGGTTGGTTCGGTTTTGGACCGAAATACAACCCAATCCATACATATCGGTTTTTTTAATTTACAATCCAAACCAAACCATTAAAATATTAAATCCAAACCAAACCAAACCATTTATGATCGGTTTGGTTTGGATTGGTTGATCGGTTTGAAACTTACTAATTTATAAATATATAATACAAATAAAAAAAATTTCAAATATAAATAATAAATTATAATTATCCAAACATAAAATACAATTAGAATAATACAACATAGTCTGCAATGGAAAATAAAGAAGAAAATGTAACAAATGATATACATCATGCACTTATTAAATAGCTAACATTAATGTCATCATCTCACTCTTATAAAATCAAATTAAAATTGTTAGAACAAATAATGTAAAATAATACATTCGTCAAAATTCATTCACTCAAGAATCAATGCATAATTCCTTTTTTTTTTTTTAACTTTAAAACTTTGGTAAATTATAAGTCAATCAACGTTGACAGATTCACTAATTTTAGTTGATTATGTAAGTTCTACAAAGATCAAAACAATAAAATTAGCAATAAATTATATTTAAACATTTATATATATATATATATATATAAGTAACAATTGGATACAATATATGTAGATATATATATGATGGGGATGTAAAAAAAATATATATATTATGGTGATGGTGATGGACTGGTGGTGGGCGGCAACAAAGGTAAATGTTTAGTTTAGCATTACAACTAACAATTTGATTTAGGATTTGGGATATGGGGATGTAAAAGAAAAGAAAAAAAAAAAAATATATATATATATATATATTAAAAATCAATATATAAAAATGGAAAAAAATTTAAAAACTAATATATAAAAATGAAAAAAATATTCTAAAATTAATATATAAAAATGAAAAAAATAAAAAATATATAATTTTTTAGTTATATAATATATTATTTGGATTGGATTGGATTGGATTGGATTTATATTTCCAATCCATAACCAATCCAATCCATACAATTTATAATATTTTGAACCCAATCCAATCCAATTGATGTAAAAATCCAATCCAAACCGTTAAAAATGGATTGGATTGGTCGGATTGAACGGGTTGGATTGGATTTTGCCTACCCCTAGTCCAAACAGATACTATACCACTAACAAATTTATCCTAACTTACTTACACCTGCATTTTACTTTATAAAATCAAAATATGCTAATATCATCATGATTACATATATATATATATATATACACGATTTTGATGTGGTAAAGGGCAACCATCAACAGCTGTAAGATTACAACAACCATGTAGATCTAACGTCTATAGATGTTGTCCCTCACAATCCATCTCTATAAATCCTTTACCATATCATTCTTTTATATTTATATGTATATATTATATGTGCCTATCCAAACTGAAGGAGATCTCATTTTAACTGAGTTTCTTCATAACATGCTAAACTTGTAAATATTTATAAGTTATGATTTTATATTAAGAGAAGTTCTACCCATGCTACAGTAAATTGCTATCCATACATTTTCTACACACTAACACTTAAGCCTATTTTTGCTTCCTACACCAATAAAAACATATTTATTTTATCTTCAAAACAAATAAAACTAAAGCAAAATACGCTACATCCCTTCATTTTAGTTAGTTATTAGAATTGATAACAATGGAATGGTAATAACAAAGATTGCGAATTGCCATTGCACCATACTGAGCTCCTTTTCTCAGATATGGCAGCATTCTCTAGTTTATATATCCAAACATGGAAATTCTTTAATATATCAGACAAATTGTTTATTCAATGAAAATTGTACGTCAGACAAGACAACATTTTCCAGATTATATATATTCAATGAAAATTGTTTGACATAGGAATGCATTTAATATATAGAAGTCAAACGTTTTGAATTCATTTAACTTACAGGTACCGAATACATTTAGGAGCAAATCACTGGAATGAACATAAAAAGATTAAAAAAATAAATAAAACTGTAATCAAAATAATGCATCTTAAACAAATAGCTATGTGCTTACTTTTCAAGGTTAGAATCAATTATTTGCAAATCATTCTTTTCAATAATTGTTTTTCTACAACATTAAAGATAGTTTAGTGTCTGTTATATTTAATTTTTTATTTATTTAAGAATTTAAGGGTGTTATTGATTTTTTTAATTGATATGTTTTATAATATAAAATATTTTTAAAATGTAATATTGATCGCAACTAGACTTTGCAAAATGCTACATGACGCTTATATGATATTATCAATGATCAGATTTGCCTTAACGGTGTTAACATGATAAAACATGTTAGCTAATGGCCTGTTAATAGTGAATGCGATAACAACACGTAAACACATTAAGAAGGATATTTTTTGTAATATGACTCCATATTTATTAAATATTTATTATTTGTTGATGTTATTCAGTATTTTTCTTATATATATTATTTTAATTCATCTATTTAATATTTTCATTTTAACATTATATATAACTTACTTTATTCAAAAATAATTTTATAATTGAACTTAATGGGTAAATGGGTTACATGAAAATTTAATAGATGAGTTTAGGTTTATATATTTTAATACGAAAAGTTTAATGGATCGTATTTGAGTGAAAGACTTTAGATACGAACATGGTATAACCCAAATATGTTACAACACAATACATTGTCTCATTTAGTTGTAACTATTGTAGTGCGGTTAGAATGTAACACCCCATCCTAGTAAATGATTTAAAGTTTACCATCTGTAGGTCCGAGGTTTGACCTTTGGCATGGTCAAGTTTCAGGTTTGACTACTATATCTGATGTGATTCCGCCCGAGCCCGCTCCACCGATAACCCGCTGTGGTGCTGAGTCGACACGGATGAAGACTAGGCCAATCACAAGAGCTCAAATTAAGAGATTTAAGGACAATCTGGAAGTATTTATACAGGAGGTAATCAATCTCAACAGAGCTTGTCCATACTTGAAGATACAAAGCCTATTCTAAGCATCCAAGTGGTGGAAGCCGATACGGACCCGGGTGACGGTTTTGGTACATTTTTGGAGTCCGGGAAGCATGAAATGGTTCCAATGATTTATGGGTTCAATACATATGCCTAAGAGGTCATGGAATCAAGTTAAAGCAGCCTCAAATGCAATCAAAAAGGGCTTGTACGGACAGCATCAACAATTTGGCCGAATTTGCTGTATTGCTTGCTGGCTTTACTGTATTTTACTGTATTAGCCTTTTCTTATTTTTCCAAGCATGGGCAACGTGTAGGGCTTGTACGGACAGCATCAACAATTTGGCCGAATTTGCTGTATTGCTTGCTGGCTTTACTGTATTTTACTGTATTAGCCTTTTCTTATTTTTCCAAGCATGGGCAACGTGTGGGCCTTCATATTCAGTTTATTTGGCATCCTACAAAGCATCTAGAATCTGATTTGGAGCTTAATTTGGTCAAAGATTGGTCAAAGTCAACTTAGTCAAAAAGCTAGTATTATAGTTTCCTAATTTGATTCTACTTTTTGTTTTAGGAAATTACCATTACTTTTTAGTTTTTATTTATTTATTTTCTGGAAAAATAAGTTTAGGAAATTTATTATTTTATTATTTTCATTGTAAATTAATTAATTCCTAATTCAAAATAAAGGAATTAATTAATCCAAATTAGATTAGGAAAGGAGTGAGAATTTTGGCCACCATAGAACTCTTTATTGTGTGGCCTGTTTTACCTAGGGTTTTTAGGGTTTACTTTGTTTCTTTCAAAGCCTATTTAAAGGCTTATTTTTCAATATGAATAGAACTTTGATTTGATTAAGAAAATACTTGTGAGATTAATTATCTCTTTGTTCTTTGAGAACACCTAAAACACCATTAGAGAATTGGTTGTTTTAGCTTGACTTATCAATAGGTTTTCCATCCCCTATTGTGGCGTCTACATTATACCAAGGTTTCTAACCACAGGTTGGTTAGGGGTTGAGGTCCATTCCATTAGAACTTGAACTTAATTAAAGATCCGGGCTAATATAATACGGGTTTAGGAGCAGGTCGTCCTAGGTTCGTATCAATATCTTTGCATAAAGCTCATCGACACAAGTTCATAAACTAGTGGTGGGTCTAATTTTGAATTACGGTTAAAACATTATGATATTGAGAATTTTAGATGATCGGTATTATATCAATGTCTAGACCAATACTGAATTTTTGGCTTTTAGTGACCCGAGATCCTTATATATATTGGAAAGCATGCCCAACAGTGAAAAAATTGTAAAATACCAATTAGGTCCCTAAAAAACGTTCCCAAATTCATGGAACTCAACCCGACCCCCTTTGGGACTCATTTCCATTGCCAATTGGTCAGCCAAATTTCGCCATTTTCAACCACCAGTAACCCACATGCACTTGATGGTTGAAGAGCTCAAGGAATTCTTACCAAAACCTCCGATTTTATTGGCAATCTTATTAATGATGTACCTAGATCCGACTAGCGCATCCACAGTGGCGTCATCTTAGGTTGTCGGTTAGTTGGCAAGATTTTTGGATATATAAGGTGTACCCATACACCGCTCTCCCTAATTTGGACCCTTTAAGCTTATACTCGGCTGTCATTTGTCAAAATTCTTCACAATTTGAGAGATTCATGTACTTGAGGTTTGGCCTAAACTTTCCTTGCATTTTTCAGCTACCAGCGATTTTTGGGCTGAAGTCAACTTACCATCTTATTATCCATTCCGCAAGCTTTTCATTGACATATTATGAATTTTGGACAACATTTGAATATATTTCCATTTTGGGATGAATTAGTTAAATACGAAGTAAAAATTGGACTATATTTGGATGACCTAGGATAAAATTGGAGTTGATTTTGCATAATTATATACTATTTGGATCTATTGGAAGGTTTAATTTCATAAAATTAGACTTTGAATTACAAAAAAAAAAAAATTTCCAATTTGGGTTACCAAGTCCTAAAGGTTCACAGGATAACATGACTACTCAATGTCAATTTATGTAATTTTATGGGTGTATAAATTATTTTTAAGACATTTAGCATGCACCAATGTCTTTGATTTGATTTTTGGAGCATAAAAAATATGTTATTATATTATAGGCACTCGTCCTACATCTAGAGGCCACCATGCGGAAAAGCAGGAGTGATCACTAGCGATATCTGTAAGTGGTGTAAATGGTTCTGGGTATAATAGCATAACAATTATGTGGTTTGAATATTTTATATGGTTTTGAGAATTTAAATGTTTATATATGCACACATAGTTGTTTATACATTTACATACATGTTTTATCATTTTATGTGACTTTTGACGAGATTTTAAATAGTTTCAAATTTCAATGACCTCATGATGAACTTGTGAATCTGGTATTTAAATATTTTGGTATTTGATGTAATTTTTTAATCTTTTTGGAAAATAATTGATTTTGAGAAAGTAGATTGGAAATTGTATATTTTTAAGTATGCTTAAATATATTATATTTCAAAGTGCTTAAAAACGATTTATAGTGATAGATATATATATTCCACTAATGGTATTTATGTTTTGGTATGAAATGATGATTGGAATATTTAAAATAATTAAATAAATGGTTGGGTTTAAACATTAAATTATGGTTTATAATACCGTATTTGTTTAGGAAAAATAGAAACATGTGATTTTAAAAAAAATTGTTTGTGAATACTGTACTATTGTTTTAATTGGTGCACCATATAGTACCAGTTTCTCGGTTTTGCTATGATTATTAGCATGCTGAGTTGCCACTAGGCCTTTAATATTCTAAAGGTTAGCGAGATGAGTTTTTCCTATGGTTTATATATTGCAATGATGCTTCTAATACGCTAGGGGTTATGAGATGGATTCTTCCATGATTTATTTTTTGCCATAATGCCTTTAGAATGTTCATCCCATGATTTCTATTTTCTTTTCTCTCTTTACTACTGATGGTGTTCCGGAATGTTATGCATCGGTTGACAACATTAGGTATATCATATGGTTGATTATTTATTTTTCTAAATACATTCTTGAGTTTCTAATATATTTTGTAAATTTTTATTAATTCTCTATGATTATTTTATGAATTTATATGAATATTATTTTATGCCCAGTATTTACAACATATTGATTTAAATTTTAATATTTAAATGATTTTATTATTCATTACTATTTTATGATCTTAATTTGGAGTACAAGTTGGGTTTTTTAAAACGGATTTCAAAATGAGAACTTTCCAAAAGAGTAAAATAAAAGGTCTTGAAAGAAAGGTATACAAAAATATAATATTCTTTTCTATTATATTATATTATACCACTTAATAAGATATCTTTATCTTGGTTTTTATTTATTTTTGATTCGTTCCCCTAGATACACACAGTTAGCAGACAATCTACATAGCATATCACTTATTGTTCCATCTTTTTCACAATAGTAGAGTATATATCTTTCCCTATTTATATTTATTTCTTAAATTTATTCACATAAGCTGTATTATTTAATCTTTCAAATATTTTTAGAATGTTTTAATTTAATCATTGATAGAGTAGTTTCCCTTGTATGTATGCATAATAATGATCTACAGTATATTAGGCTGTAGATGTTGACTGTAGTTATGGACTTACATACTGGTATAACTCTATCTTTATATATTGGGATATTATTTTATATTGCACGAATTGGTTGTCCGTGGTTTATATGAGAATTCATTAGGCTTTCCCTTAAAGATTCCTCAATGGAACTTTTCTAATCTAAACCACCTGAGAATCTAGGAAAATTCTCGAGACGGGTCTTATCATGGAAACCACCGTTATTTTTAAACTATTTGATTATCTCAAAAGTTTAAATCGATAAAAATTAATGGACAAAACTAAACCAACATGGAAAATCATTTGTAAATTCCAATTTTGAGAGAATTCAGATAATGTGTATGTATAGCATAATTCGGTACAAACTAATAGAATATATAAGAGAATTTATCCCAAAAAATAATAATAATAGTAATAGGATAAGAAAAGTATATATATATATATATGAAACATTTTGTCAATTTATAACTAATATTTAATATTATATACCAGCTTGTCTGGTAGTTTTCTACCTGACATTGTCTTATGCTTTTGGATCTTGTGCATTGATGACATGGAAAATCTTGACACAGAAAATTGGTTTTCCAGATTCCTAATATGAAAGCATGGGTCTTAAGTAAAGTTTATACATTTAGAGGGTGTCTTATCATAATTTATGTCCCAAATTTTATATCTTATCATAATTATATCCTAGTAATTAAGCTTATCCTAATAATTAAGATTGATAGACTAGCTAGTAGAACTACTCCACTATCCCAACTTTATTTTCCTCGTACTTATATCTTACACCTCCTCCTGAAACACATATCTTATTATCTTCATTTTTACGATCTCCTTCTTCAACTCTCTCTCTCTCTCTCTCTCTCTCTCTCTCTCTCTCTCACACACACACACACACACACACACACACACACACGCACATTAATTAGCCAGACAAGAGGCTAGCTCTCCGGAAATAAATATGTCTTACAACAATCAGAACCAGCCTGATCGAGGTGAAGTTTCCATTTGTATATGTTTACATTAATTATATATCCTTCTGCTGTGTTTTAATTTGAAGCATATGATATAATCTTTAGAAATTATCATCGCCTATCTGACATATCACACACTGTATAGAGGCCATGGTGTCAAATTCACACTGTTTGAAGATAGTAAATTATTCATTACTGCAAGATTAGACATTTCTTACTTTTAAATATTCACTACACCTTAATATGATTCTTGAATCCTTATATGGGGTTACATGCATATATACATATATACATGTATACATCTATGTGTGATTACAAAGCTAGGTAGGGTTGATTATGAATTACCTATATGTCATATTACACATATGGATGAAATATAAATACGGACAGAATTAGCTGCTGCTAGTGTTATATATATATATATATATAGATATAGATATCTATACAGAGTATTTCTAATGCGGGATATTTTGTTTGGAACTTATTTGGGACAACTTCAATTTTAAAAGGATGGGCGTATAAATTGGATTAGCTTATCCCAGATATATTCCAAATTTTAATCCCTATTAAAGAAAAAAAAAAAAAAATATATATATATATATATATGTATTCATACTTATAGCTCAGTTATCATGCACACCAAGTCCTCACCATAACGTGCCTACTACCAATCTCTTGGCAACAATAAATTGAACTATTTAGGTTATTATCACTAAGAGACTGGTGGTGCGCATATTATGGTAGGTATATTTGACACCTTATTTTGGAAAATTTTGCATATACTTATTCACAAATATATATATATATATATATATATAGTCAAACTCATATGAAGATGACATGATAGTTTTAATATCAATTTCTTTGTTAACATTTGGATTATATTAAGAGTTAAGATTTAAAATTCAAAAAGTTGTCAAATATATGTTCAATGGCATGCTAAAATTCTATTTAGGAAAACTAAACTCTATGAAGACCGAATAATTAATAAATATAATTTTAAATCTCAATTGTTGATGAAATCTAAAGGTTAAAAAGATAAACGTTATGATTAATTCTAATACCAATGACTTAATTTGAATCTAAATATATATATATATATATATATATATTTATGCATACTTATAATATGTGTGTATATATATATATATTTTGATTCTATTAATGATCCCATGACATCATACATGGTGCAAATCTATAATAAATTTGTTTAGAACAAAATAAAATAAAATATATCAATTAATTATGCGATTTAAGATTGGTAGACAAGGTACATAGAGAAATTATATATGTTCTTTTTTTTGGCTTATAAAAGTTAATGGGGAGAATAAAAAGAAAAATATGATATATGATCATGAACGTAGCTATAATGGACTAGGGTGGGCTCAAGCCTACCCGTTTTAAATGAATTTGTACACATACATATGGATATGTATAAGGTAGTTGGTGTAGTTAATCCTGAAATATTTGTTGTATTTGAATCTTTATACATTTTTTTTTTTTTTTTGGTTTGCACTTTGATCCTTAAATTTTAACTTTTTAATGCATTTTGGTCCCTAAATAATTTTTTTATATCTATTTTTAGTAGTTTTAAGATATGCAGTGGACTTGAGCAACAAGCAGGGATCTTGTGAAGTTGTCTAATTTTCTAATTTTGCTAATTTTCTATTACAGTAAATGTATCGCATATCTTACAACTGTTAAAGATTAAACTAAAAAATAATTTAAGAATCAAAGTGTACTATATGTCTCAAAACTGCTAAAAATTAAACTAGAAAATAATTTAGGGATCAAAGTGACAAGAAAAAAAATTCAAGGATTAAATTGCAAATATGGCTATAGTTTGATGACTAACGATGCCAATTACCCATATATATTTATACACAATCAATTAAAATTTGGTATTTAATATGAAGATTAATTTTAGTACTTTTTTTTTTAATATTTAAAATATATCAAGAGTTAAAATTTAAGATTATACGTATTAATCATTAAATTCCAATAAAATTTACATTTTAGTATGTTATTAAATCTATATTTTATGATATTTTAAATTTTATAATCTTAACCATTAATCTGATATAAGGGCAAATTGTTAAAGATATGATATTAAAACTATTAAGTAGTTTTGAGATTAACCTGACTATATATATATATATATATATATATATACAAGTTCTGCTTTAATTATAGATAATAATGGATGAAATCAATGTACATCTGTTAAAGAGTGGATAAAAAACTTACATACCTATCTTTTTAAAAATAGGCCATACCCAGTCATTCTCTATAGCAGTATATATCTATATATATATATATATATGTATAGTAGTATTTCATTATGGGGAAAAAAAAAAAAAAAAAAGAGAGAGAGAGAATGAAAGAAGGAAGAAAAGAGCAAGAGAAAGAAAGGGTAAAAGTTGAAAAGCATACATACATGAATGGCTTTCTGAATTGGCGAATATATCTTTTATGTTGACGGAAAAAAATACTTTATTATTGTTTCTTTCAAGCCCATAAATGTTGAGAGTAGACACCATAAATTTTGGTTAATTTTTGTAATTGTAACTAGTTTCCCATTAAAATAGTTATTTTGGGTTGTTAGTTTTGATTGGTAAAACTGAAGAAGAGACGATCTAAACAACATTATTGGTTACTTTGAATGATTTAGTAATTGATCTAATTCAGTTTGTAGATTTTATATAACTAAATATTTATTAGAGACTTATAATTTCTTCATGGATACTTTTATATGGAATAACTTTATTTATTAATTTGTACTATATAAAAAGTTTTTAAGAATTAAAAATTACAACTTAATTAATAACCATTTATTGTATTGTATTTTTTAAAATTATTTCTTGTATATATTGTATGATTTTCTTTTTCATGCTTTGTTGTCTTATAATGTAATTATATGCATACAGAGCGACAAGGTTCACATATCCCCTCTAATTAATTGCATTTTTACTTTTCAATTAATAAATTTGTTTTGAACTATCAAAGTTACAATTAAGATATCCCCCCGGGGGGGGGGGGGGGGGGGGGGGGGGGGTGGGGTGGGGTGGTGAATGAAATTGGTACATTTAAGAAATTTTGTGAAAGCTCATCCTAATTGATGTTAACTTCTCTCTGATTACATCCTGTATGTGATGCAAATGGTTAATTCTTGGTTTGAAAGTTTGCAGTGGTAAATCCTTCTTCGCCTAATATGGTTCCTCCTCCTGATGTGAATGCAAAGAAAGATGAGGCAGGACAATTTGTTCCTCCTCCTCCTGGTCAAACCAAGTCCAAGGGTGACGGTTTCTGGAGAGGATGGTACTTAAGCTCCATATATACCTATCTTTTTCAATTAAATGCGCAATTATATATGTAGATATAGAGTGTTGAATTTTTATTTTTTTTAACATGCTAATTAATGATTTAAAACTAAAATAATTTGTTAAACAAGTGAAAACCTTTAACCCTTACTATCTCAAAGATATCCAACATAAGGGAAGAAGTATTGCGATTTATATAAATTTTCAAAAATACCCTTTTTCATTAAATATTATTAGACTCCAGCTGAATAATATTAGGTGGTTACTATACACACCATGATAACAATATAAAATGTTTACCTAACTAGAACTAAGTGCATTTTTTATAATAAAATCTGGTTTATATTTTTAATCAAAGAAACAAATATATTTAATCAATTCAAAAAAAGTAGAATATATTCATAGATTTCATTAAATTGTTTTAAATATAATTATACTTGAGGGAGACTTTTTTTTTTTGGGGGGGGGATAGAGGGAGAATGTTTGATTAACAAAATATTCAAACCTTAAACACATTTTTTCTCAAAAAAAATATTTATTTAAAAAAAAGTTGCAGAAAAATATGATCAAAGCTGGAGCCTTTGAGGATATTTGAATTTTTTTTTTGTCAAATAAAATTTTATTTAAAATAATTAAAAATGTATATGCATAAATTATACTACATATGAATGTATTACATTATCTATGCTTCTATTCACAAAAGAAAAAAAAAATTAAAGGTCAAAAAAGTTCAGTTCTTGTCAATTAAACACATCTATATTGTTTGATTGATATGAATTGAACAACTCAATATTGCTCTGCAAGAATCCATCGTGCATTTAACTAAGAAATAATTTTTTACAAATTTATATAAAATGCAGTGAGAAAAAAAAAATTTGTGGTGTAAAAAGAGCAACCCTTAGCTTTTGAATTTTTACGTGACTTTTATCCACACAATACATATGTACACACCGATACATAATTATCCCAATGGGAATTTATTTTTTCTTGTTGCAGTTGTGCTGGCTTGTGTTGCTACTGTTGCTTGGATATCTGCTTTTGAGCATTGAAAGGGAGATTTGGCAGCAAGATGAAAACAAAAGTAATACATTTCCTAGCTAGTCCACAAAAGAAAACGAAAAAAAAAAAAAAAAAAAAAAAAAAAAAGAAGTGTTGGGTGCTTATATTTTTCTTAACATTTTAGACGATTTTTAGGATTATGTTACTAAGTATGTGAAAAGATGCTTGTGTTTACCTGATTGCTGTCCTTTTTTGTTTTGAATGATTTTGACATATGACTTTATTAATAAATATAAAACAATTACTATTTATCATTATTGATGAATAATTATCAGTGAAATTTACATATCAGATTTCAATTTAAATGATAACTATTAAGGATTCACTTTACATGTTAAAATAAAAATTAATAAAATTAAACATTTCAATTAAAATTTGTCATATAAATTGGTGATTATCACTATTGACAACAAGTATTAAGATTCATAAATGTAATATTTATGCCTGACTTGTATTATCAAAGATTTCTTAGAAACAAGAAACAGGTAATTCAAAATTCGAGATGTTACATAAAGAGTTAGATAAATGGAAGCAAGGATCAGTGAAAGGAGAAAATTAATAAGGAAAGAGATTTAGAACTTCTAAAGAGATATGAAGATTTAGGTGCATTCAAAATTTCTTTTGTCATAGGTTATCGATTATTTGAAAATGTAAAGATAGATAATAATGCAACTAATAATATTCTTGCTTTATAAATCTTCTACTTAGGAATAGAAAGAGAATACAGTCATTTGATAGGAAATTGAAATCTTTAATCTTGACTACAAAAAACGATTTGGCATTACTAGAGATTTAGTAATCAATGTGGGAGGATTATTTTCCCCTATTGATTTTATGGTTTTATATTAAAAAAAAAAAAGAAGAAAGAAGATGATACTAGAGAATACTTTTAGACAGACCTTTACTAGTTACTAGTAAGGCCATGATTAGAATGTTTAAAGGTAAGTTAGAGTTGTGAAGTAAAGATAAAAACATTGTGATTCTAATGTATGATGCTTCTAATAGAAGAACTTTAGCAAATTTAAGATAAAAGTCTTTAGGCTGTAAGCAAGGAAAACCAGATGAGTAGATCCAGGAAAAAGTTAAGCCAAATGACTTGCTCTTATTGGGAGGCAACCCAATCTTGTTTTTATTAATTTGTACTGTTTTTGTTTGTTTTAACGTGTTTTTCAATTTTGCAAGTTTCTTGAGAAGTTTAGGTACAAAATAAGCAGTTTTTGGATTTGTACAATCTTGAAGTTCGGCCATTAAGGAAATATATCAAACCACTTGAGATTTTGTAGAGACTTTACTATGTGAGGAATCTAGGAAATAGCTCCCATGGTGCTTGCCACCCTCACCTTTCTTCAATGCTATTTGATGCTTTTCATGGTGTTTTCAAGGGATTTCATGCTTGACAGTAGTGTTTTCTAACCTTTATTCTTTTAATTCAACTTTTTTGTTTCTTTACATATTGGAAATCTTGTGAAGTTAATTTATTTTACTGGCTTTTAGTTTGCTTTAGATGTGTTTGATCTTGTTTAAAGGCTTAAAAACTAGTTAGCTTGCATTGTAAGAAACTTGATGAAGAACACTTCGAATTGAAAATGGGCTTTTTGCATTGGAAAGAGGACACATTGAAGTATCAAAGTCAAAAGAAAAACATGATTGCCACAAATCCTAGGGGTATTTCTGCACAAGCTTAGTTTTAGTCATTCTTGATGGTTTCTCAAGTGTTTTCATGGATTGTAAAAGCTCAAGCTTGCTAGTCTTCAATTCAGGGGAACATATTTAACTTTAAACTTTTAATTTCATTGAATTTTTTACGCTTCTAATATTGAGAACAATGTTCATCTCTAGTTGAGGGTGCATTTCAATGTTTTGAAGTGATTTAAGCATGAATGAGCATGTTAAACTTAGTTTTTGTTTTGCAGATTAGGTTTAGTTTTTATTTACTTTGATAAGTCTTAAAAATCGAAATGACAGGATCTGCCTCGGAAATCCCACTAGACAATTCCTAAAGGATATCCAATGGAATCTCACTTAAAATGTGGACAATCGAACACAAGCATTGTCGATATATATATATATATATATATATATATAAATAAATCTACAACAGTACAAAAGTCCACAACCGGCCTATTGTACTGATGTGATTCCGCCCGAGCCCGCTCTACCGATAACCCGCTGGGGTGCTGACCCGACACGGATGAAGACTAGGCCAATCACAAGAGCTCAAATTAAGAGATTTAAGGACAACCTGGGAGTATTTATACAGGGGGTAATCAATCTCAACAGAGCTTGTCCATACTTGAAGATCTAAAGCCTATTCTAAGCATCCAAGTGGTGGAAGCCGATACGGACCCGGGTGACGGTTTTGGTACATTTTTGGAGTCCAGGAAGCATGAAATGGTTCCAATGCTTTATGGGTTCAATACATATGCCTAAGAGGTCATGGAATCAAGTTAAAGCAGCCTCAAATGCAATCAAAAAGGGCTTGTACGGACAGCATCAACAATTTGGCCGAATTTGCTGTATTGTTTGCTGGCTTTACTGTATTTTACTGTATTAGCCTTTTCTTATTTTTCCAAGCATGGGCAACGTGTGGGACTTCATATTCAGCTTATTTGGCATCCTAAAAAGCATCTAGAAGCTGATTTGAAGCTCAAAGAGGTCAAAGATTGATCAAAGTCAACTTGATCAAAAAGGCTAGCATTTTTAGTTTCCTAATTTGTTTTTACTTTTTGTTGTAGGAAACTACCATTAATTTTTGGCTTTTATTTATTTATTTTCTGGACAAATAACTTTAGGAAGGTTTTTATTTTATTCTTTCCATTGTAAATTAATTAATTCCTTTATATTAAATTAGGAATTAATTAATTTACAATGGAAAGAATAAAATAAAAACCTTCCTAAAGTAATTTGTCCAGAAAATAAATAAATATTAGGAATTAATTAATTTACAATGGAAAGAATAAAATAAAAACCTTCCTAAAGTTATTTGTCCAGAAAATAAATAAATAAAAGCCAAAAAGTAATGGTAGTTTCCTAAAACAAAAAGTAAAAACAAATTAGGAAACTAAAAAAGCTAGCCTTTTTTATCAAGTTGACTTTGATCAATCTTTGACCTCTTTGAGCTTCAAATCAGCTTCTAGATGCTTTTTAGGATGACAAATAAGCTGAATATGAAGTCCCACATGTTGCCCATGCTTTGAAAAATAAGAAAAGGCTAATAGAGTAAAATACAGTAAAGCCAGCAAGCAATACAGCAAAATTGTTGATGCTGTCCATACAAGCCCTTTTTGATTGCATTTGAGGCTGCTTTAACTTTATTCCATGACCTCTTAGGCATATGTATTGAATCCATAAAGCATTGGAACCATTTCATGCTTCCCGGACTCCAAAAATGTACCAAAACCGTCACCTGGGTCCGTATTGGTTTCCACCACTTGGATGCTTAGAATAGGCTTTGTATCTTCAAGTATGGACAAGCTCTGTTGAGATTGATTACCCCCTGTATAAATACTCCCAGGTGTCCTTAAATCTCTTAATTTGAGCTCTTGTGATCGGCCTAGTCTTCATCCATGTCGGGTTAGCACCCCAACGGGGTATCGGTGGAGCGGGCTCGGGCGGAATCACATCATGTACCATAGGCCATACCTACACATGTATATAATATAGTCTTTACTAAGTCCAATATTTAGATCAGAGCATTCTAAGAGTGTTAACAAAGTTTATAAGTACAAATAAATAATAAATAAGTCTGAAAAGATAAGGGTAAAATAAAGAAAGGATAAATATTGCTGCTGTCGTGGAAAGAATGAAGTGACAAGCGGTGAGTGAGGTAGACTGCTACTAACTGCCAGACCTAGGGGAATGAATTTAAAACAAATAGAATGTGAGATAAAGAAATCTTAGTGAGTAGCATAGTATAATAGAAAAATAATAATTTATTTCCATAAAACTTTCTCTCAAGACCTCTCGTTCCACTCGTTTGAAAAGTTTCCGGTTTAAAAATCATTTCGTAAAACACAACTTTGTATCCCAATTTAATATCATAAAATTGATGCTTAAAGGTATAAAGTGAACGATCAATATAATATTATAAAATATCTTAATCAATATGTAAATATTGAGCACAAGATGTTATAAATACAATTTCCCGAAATAATTATGAAAGTGTAGTAATAAACACCATATTTGAAAAAAAAAATCAATATACTCAAAATATGTATAATGTACCATACGATATACTAAACTATAAACCGTGGGATACACCCACCTCACGAGCCTCAATATACGAAAGGCATCGTAGAAATAATAAACTATCAGGATGCACCCAATCTAATGGTCCATGGCAATAATAAACCTGTGGAATGAACCCAACCCCACGACACCCTAGCAATAATGAACTTATGAGATGAACCCAACTTTACAGTACCGTAGCAAACCATGCACTATAATATAATAGTGATCTGAAACACTGGTACTATATGATACAGCAATTAAAAATAACCAATACAGTATCCTTAAAACAATCTTCTAAGATCATATATATTTTTCCAAACAATACTGCATCATAAATCTTAATTTAGTATTCAAATTCAACAGCCTATTTAAATATTTTAAAATTTTCAAATCATCATTTCATGCTAAACCAGAAATACCACAGTAAAATATATTCACCATAAACCAATTTTAAACGCATGAAATTATAAAATATTTGAACATACTTAAAATCATATAATTTTCAATTTGCTTCTCAAATTAGCTATTTTCCAAAATGATTTAAAATCTCAATTCAAATTCCAAGATATTTAAATACCACAAGTCCATTTATGAACTCATTAGAATATAAAATCGTTTAAAATATTGTCAAACGTCACATAAAATGATGGCACATATATGTGAAATCAAATATTTATATATGCATAAACCAAATATTTCAATCAAATAGTTTATACATAAAATATTTGAAGCACATATATACTATACTATATACTCCAAACATTTTAAAATGATGTAATTACTCACAGTACTAAAGATGCTCACTCTTGCTTTTTTGCAGGATCGCCTCCAGGCTCAACTCGAAAGCCTATAATATAATAAAATATTTTTTAGGCTTCAATAACTAAATCAAAGACACTTGTATGACCTAAATGTCTTAAACTGATCTATACCACCATAAAACTACATAAATTGGACACCAAGCAGTCTAATTATACTGTGTATCCTTAGGACCCGGTATCCAAAATTGGGGCTTTTCACCCAAAAGCTAATCTTTCAAACTTGAACCTCCTAATAGGTCCTAATTATATCTAATTTCACTAATCCATCTTCAATTTTGTCCAATTTAACCAATTTTGTCTAAACACAGTCTCAATTTATCCGATATTTAACTAATTGACTCAAAAATAGAAAAATTATCAAACAACATCCAAAATTCACAAACTTTATATATACGGAAAGCCTAAGAGATAAGAAATACAATTGTGTGCTCACCTCCTCCAAAAGTTCCTCCGGTGGCTAGAAAATTTGGTGGAAATCTCGGCCTAACTCCCCATTCTTGTGTCTCTCAAACGGTGAAGAATTTGGGCAAAAGGAGTATGGAAATGAGTTTCGAAGGTCCAAAAAAATTGGAATAGGTGTATGGACCGGCCTAGAATGACCCAAAAACATGAAAATCCGATGACCCACATCGTCAACCGCCGTGAGCTTAGCCAGCCCGATCTGGGCATGTGTATCCACAGTTCACAGTGAAATTTCATGGCCAAGCTTGCCTCCATATGGGCTTCCTCCTAGGGTGGTGCGTGTATATAGTCGGTGGCCGGATTGAGAAAAAACGGCGATGACTCGGTTGGACGGTAAACGGGGTCAATATGACCCAGTTCGGACCCAGGAGTCTGGGGAGGAATTTTTTAGGGTTTGGGGGACAAAACTGATATTTTGGACTTCTGTCCTGTTTGACAAGCTTCCTAAGGCTTATATAGAGCATTGGCCCACTAACAGATAAAAACTTGGGACTATTTTGGACACTGATATAAACTGATGTTTAAAACTTCTCAGAATCATATTTTTATCCGTAACTCGGAATTTGATGTGTCCCCAGTCTATGAACTCGTATCGACGAACTCTACACAATGGTACCTCAATGAAACAAAAAGTATTGGCCATTGAAAAAGTCAACTTAGGATCCACATATAATTCACTTAGTCAAATTTGGTCAAACATATACAATAGGGTACTTTGGTAAGGGTTGTTACATCAAAACTATGTTTATTTGTTTTGTTTGCATTTTTTTTATTTTTATTTTTTTTTAGGTTTTTAATTTCATTTTAGTGGAATTTGGGTAAAACTTTTCATTTTTTTTTTTTGGTTGGTAATATGATAGCATATGATGAGAATATGGTTGATATAAAATTGAATTTTTAATAGTGGAATTGTTCTTATGTATGCTTAAGATACATTCAAATGTTGTTACTTCCAAAATTATTTGAGCAATTATCAATTTAGCATGATTTATATTGTACTCTGGAAAAGATTTGCATGAAATTATAGTACTTTAATTAAGTTGAAGTCTTATACTTGCATAATTGATGTTGGAGGTGAAATCCTAGAGTATCATTGCTAAGAATATGAATTAGTCCTTTTATTTTTCTTTTCTTTTTTTTTTTTAAAAAAAAATTGAGTTTGTGTCTTTCTAACTTACCTAAATCATTATTATGTCTTTAGGTACCCTTTTGAGCTTTATTAGGATGCATATAAGATGCAGATTTAGAGCTTTTTATTCATTTAATCTTATTTACCTTTTATATGAGCCTAAATTTTGATTTTTCTACCCTTTAATGAGAGCTTAAAGTTTAATGTATATGACTATATACTTTTTGATATGTATTATGTGGAATAATGTGGGAAATAAAGTTGGAAGATATGTTTTATGTATGGTTTTGGGCTTTGATGTGCATTCTTTGATGTATTCGAAAGTTTGATATAATATGGAAAATTAAAAGTTTAAGATACTAGTGATCATCATCATTAAAAAAAAAAAAAAAAAAAAAAAAAAAAAAAACAAACCAATTAAAAAAAGAAAAAAGAAAGAAAGAAGGAAAAAAAAAAAAAAAAAAAGAGTAATGAGCAAAAAAATGATGATGATGATCCAACAAAAAACTAAGGACTTGTTTGGCCATTAGGTTTTAAACAGTTTTCTGTTTTAAACAGAAAACCATTTCCAAAATAAAAGATTACCTATTTGGCCATCAATTTTCATAAACAGTTTTAGAAAACAAATTAAAAAAAAAATTAGAAAATATTAAATTGATGTTTTCTGTTTTCTATTTTTTAGTTTTGAAAATCGTTTTCAAACATCATTGACGAAACACCTTTATTTTCAAAAAACAAATAAAAATAATTTATTTTTTTTATTTTTAAAATAATATTTTAAAAATTGAAAACAGAAAACATGATCAAACAGGGCCTAAACTTTTGTGTTTTCGAAAAAACATGCGTTGCATTGAAAAATAAAGTGTGGAAGAAAGGTTGTATGAAAAAAAAAAAAAAGGTGATGCGGGGTTGACAAATGGAAGAAAAGAAATTTTCAATGAAAAAAACATAATGATTTTTTAAGCATATATTCGTTGCTATTTAATTGTGTTTTTTTTCTTTTTTTTTTCCTTAACTTTTTATTTATTTTTGCTTTTATATTTTGACTTTTATATTACAAGTTCAATAAATTCCTATTGCTTGAAGGTGATGTATTACTCTACATTAGTTGAGAGTAATTAATTATGTCAAGCATATGAACCTTATACTACAATTTTTAAATTATAATTGATGTAAATTTACTCAATTGCATGATATTAATTGCTAACGTTAATTTCATGCATATTTTGGAAGTAATAATTATATAATATGAAATATAAACTGTTAAATTGCATAATTACTAGGAAACTATTGTTGAATTGATAACGTAGGTAATCTTTGAGGCAAAATTATCATATTGTTAGCTTTGTTTTTAATGGTTTTTAATGTTTTGAAAAATTGTTTTCTAGTTTTAGTCTTTTTTTTGGTTTGCTAGGGACTCAAATATTAAGTTGGGGGTGTTGTTACGCATAAAATACGTCTATTTTATTTTTTATACTTAATATTTGTTATTTTCTTTGTGATTTGTTACTAATTGGAATAATAATCTATTGATTTCATATTTTTCTTATTTTTTAGATGAAAGGACGATTTTGCACTAATTTGGACTCTTTTTAAGAAATAAGGTATGGAAACATACATTTTATGGAGTTTAAATGGAGTTGAGTTGATGAATATATATTCCGGACAATGATTTCAAAAGCTTGAAAATTCGAAGATTAATTCTCTACTACATTATAAGTTTTATTTTTTTTTTACCTTTAACACTAGTCACTATTTTGATTAAATTTGAAGCTACTAGTGGAGTTTTTCAGCAATTCTTGTTGGAAAATTTTCTTGAGACATTAATGATTATCTCTATAAAATTCCATTGCATGCGAACCAAGGAATCAACACTAATTTTCATTTGAAGTAAACAAATTTTGCACAATATTTTTAGTGGCTTAGAAGATTTACTACTGAAATTAATTGAACCCAGAAGATTTACTGCTGAAATTAATTGAAGTAAAAATTGAAAATACAGTGGGCCCTGGGACTTACAATATGCTACCGGAGGAAGGATTTGGGTGAGAAATTGAAGCCCAAAACATGAAGACAATTGGAGCTCCATCACGAATTCAACCGACCTAGTTAGATAATTAAAGCCCATGGTCTACTTGGTGACCAAGTAACTGTAATTTCCACCTATTTTTGTATTCATTTATTATTTGGATAATAGTGGACATTCCCATAATTTAGGAGCTGGGATATTTAAAAATCCAATAGGATTTTTAATATTTTATTTTGTATTTTAGAAATAATAAAAAAGAAGAGGAAACCTTAGATCTATAATAAATGGTTGAAATTTACGCCACAAACAACACTGGTACTTCTTTATTTCACGCTACCATCATCACTCCCTTTACCATTGCTGACTTTTAAAGACCAATCTTCAATTGAAATGATTTTGAAGAAGTTTTGGAAAACTAAGGAGGAAGCAAGAAGAAGGAATTTTGAAGGATGCAATCACCATCTACACTAAAGCTATCGGAATTCAAGCTTGGAATTTTTATGTTTGCCTTCTAATTCTTCTTTGTCTTTTTATTTTTTTTAATGAATTCTATGATTATGGACGTGTTTTCTAGTTTAGTTATGAACTAAATTCATAACTAGGACTTGGATGAAACTTTAGTTTTGATGAATTTTGATATTATATTGGAATTTAATTTCTAATTGATTTTAATACAAGTTTATAATTCATCAGTGAGTTTCACGCTTCATTCTTGACCTCTTGAATGTATGATTTATGCCTTTTATTTCTATGTGAAAGCTAGGTTATTAGGTAGATTAATTATGATGAATTACATATTATGGCTAGCCAGTTCAGTTCTTGGTCACTATTAAGTGAGTAATATGCCATGTGAGGCCTAATCTTGGATTTAAGGGATTGCACAATTCTTAACTAGGTCAATGGGTATGTGAAAGCTAGTTAAACCTTGTCTAATTGCTTCTATATTAATGTGAAAGCTATTCAAGATGCATATGAATGAGGTGGGGTGAACTTATATTTATTTAAATTCCAAACATGCAAGCTTAGTCTGGTTTCCAGATTAATTAGTGGTGACATCCTATGTTCTAGTGTTTCCGTACGTTGGTCTTCTTCAGTTTTCAATTCATTTGTTTTCTTTAGTTTTAAGTGATTAATTTAATTGTTTTAGTTGCCAACAATGACATAGCTTTAATTTAGTTAATATAATAATTGAATCAAAACTAGTACAATTATTCCTTATTCCCGGTGGGTTTGAAACTTTGTTATCACCATAATTATTTTATAATCATATACTTCCAGGTGAAAATTGCACAGTATCCACTTTTTAAAGGCCATCCTAAAGTTACGAATCTTCATGCCGTTGCAGACGATATTCTAAATCAATTTTAAGGTTGGCAAGATAAACTTCTCTCATTTGTAGGTAGATTATGTTTAATCAATTTGGCGATCACTTCAAAGTTCGTGCAGTCGTTCATGGTTTATTGATGGCCTTTTTTACAATACTTTAAACATATGCAACTTTTTATAGACAAGTTGTATTCATAATAAAAAAGGCATCATGATGAAATCCAAGTCATGCTGTAACTATCTGAAAGTGGGATGCCTTAGTATTAAAAATTCAAATTTGTTCAAGTTTGCATGTAAAATCATGACCTTTCAAGCTTTTTGTCTTTGAATTTATTCAATAATAGTCAATCATATTAAAGACTTACAGTCCAAGATTTTTAAAAATTGTTTTTGGTATCATATGAAATCATTCTAGGGTTTGTTTTTTACATTAAAATCGGTTGGGTAGGCCTTTGCAGAGTTCGGGACCCTAATTTATCAGTTTTATCTTTTCTATAAAGTGATGGTTAGTGGGTATTACTTTTGTTCTTCAAAGTTGCTTTTTCCAAGTTATCTAGTTTTATTAAGGAAATATAGGTAGATATGAATAACATGGAAGCCCTTTGGCCACTATGCTTCCTTTGAAGCTCTTAATCTGTGGCAATCTCAAACCTAGCCTCAAATCTTATCCACACCATCGACAAGCTGGTTTGGATGGATTCCTCATATGGTGCAGTTACCATGACATATAAAATTTTTTGATGCACCCCCATTGGTCTCTGGATTATCCTCGCTTCCTACTAATGAATCATATTGTTGGAAATTCTTCTTGCCTCTAAATGTTGCCTTTGTTATAAAAGTTGTGAGACTTTTGATCACTTATTTTTGTCCAATACGCCATAGCAATATAGGATTTTATCAGCTAACATTTCAGCCTACACCTGGATTCATCCATACCACTCGAGCTTTTTTGAAGTGCATTGAAAGCCAATCTTAGTTAGCAAGTTTATGATATTTGGATAGCTTCCATTGTTGCGGGTTTTGTTTCTATTTGGTATGTAAAGAACCAATGTTTACATGCTAACTCTTTTATTCTTGTATCTAGAGCTTTTATATTCATTTGTAGGTCATTGAATGAAGCAAATAATTGAATTTCCAATTCTATGAAAAACTTAGTTTCACGCTCATTTCTTTTAAGGAAACTTAGGTTTGAAGCTCACCTGACTAAAGCTTCTAAAATTTTGTCGATGGTATAGTGACAAGATTACCCCTAAGGTCTTCCTTGGACACCTAAAATGATCCATTCTAAGGAAGCTCACCAAATTTTATACAAAAATCAAGCAGAACCTTTTATAATTTTGATGTAAATGAACAGTGTAAGAAAAAATATCATAAACACTTCTAGTAGATTTCCACAAATCAAAAACATCAAATCAAGGATTCCAAACATAAGTCCTGCAAAAGAAAAATAAAACAAGGAGTCATGTATATTAAGTTAACCCACCAGAATAATCTAAAAGAAGTATAGGGGTTTAAGCTAAATAGAAACACCACAATTAATAAGAGTATTCAAAAAAGAAAAATCCATCAAGTAAAGATATACAATAGTGATGAATACATCCAGTAAAGATATACGAAAGTGATGAAGATACAAAGATACTGATAATGAAGAATGCCTAGATGTAGTGTGGACCTGTTAGTTGAAGCATAGGATAACAATTTAAAACCAATCTATGAAACAAGCTTAATGAGTAGAATAAAATAATAACATGAAAGTAATGATTTGTCAAAAAAAAATTTTTTCCCAAAATCTCACTTTCACTATTTGAAAGTCCCTTGTTTTAGAAAGCAACTTTTACAAAACCTCTGAATTTCTCCAAATATGTCGGAAATATCATTTGAAAATATTTGTAACTATGATACTTGCCGTAAACTTATGTACTTAAATAAATGAATTTTATATCAAAAAATATACCATAAAGAAAAATAATAGTTCCATAATCACAGTTCATAAAACTCTCAGTGTCTCACAGATATTACAGTGCTAGAATCTCTCAACTAGCTTCTTCATCATGTGATAATAGCAGAGAATTTAATAATATATATATATATATATATTTATTTATAATCATAACTAGATCTATAATCGTATCTATATTATATTTGTAACTATGGTATTGTTTGGCATACACTATCACAAATCCACATGTCACATGTACCATAGCAAAAAAAGCATTTATTCATTTGTTTCCATATACTCAAAGTAAAACTTTATATCAAAAATCTTTTATACATCAAATTGTTCAAATCCATAAACAAATAACTTAACTACAAATACATTTAGACTTAGAAACATCAAAAGTTCTTATTAGTGCAAAAAGTTTCAAAACTATACTAAAAACTACTCATCTGATAGAATACCAAGAAACTTGTAGATTCCATTAGGAATATTGGAAACTTTTTGATTCCATAGAACATCAAGAACCTGTTGATTCCATGTAATACCAAGAAACATATTGATTTTGCAAATCAAACCATGAGATTCAAAAACCCATTTATCTAATAGTCATTTTAAAGCATAAAAAATCCTTAATATTCAATATTCAAATTCTCAAAACAATTTAAATGCCAAGGTTTATAATCACTCCATAGCAAATTAAAATTTAGAAACATTTAAAACCTTGCTAAAAATCATTGGAAATTATAACTTTTATATATATATACATATATGTAAACATATATAATTATGCAACCATAATTCATCAAAATTTCCATAAAACTTTAAAACCATGAAAGATTAATATAACATGCACAAAATATTTATGAAAAGAAAAATCCTCTCACAGATAATGGTGCAATCATGATTTGCAGTCCTATTGCCTCAAGTCTCCATCCTAATGCCTAAAATATTTCTGAAGATCCAAAAATTAAACCAAAGACTTTAGAGCCTACCAAGTGTCCTAAAATTAACTTTTACAATGTTAAGATTATCAAAATTGGATACTAAAAGGTCAAATTATATTGTCAACCCTCAGGATATTGTCAACCCTCAGGATTCACTATCCAAAATTAAAGTTTTCCACCTTAAGACCAATTTTATTAAATCAAATCTTTTGTTGGGTCCTAGTAACATCTTGAAACATAATTTGAACTTCAGTTTAGTTCTAGATTGTCCAAATACAATTTAATTTTATATGATGTTTCATGAATTTACTCAAAAATAAAAATTTATCAAATGACGTTCAAAATTCCTAAATTATATATCAATAGAAAGCTCATGAGATAGGGATCATATTAGTATATTCACTTGGTTCAAAAATGTCATTGGTGATCAAAAAACTCACCAAAATATTCGATCAAACGTCATATTGATGCATCTATCAAACCGTTAGGAATTTCATTGAATAGAGGTCGAAAATGAATTCAAAGGGTTTGAAATAGGAAGATGAGGCGTATGGATCAAATAGAGTTAGTCAGAAAATGGAAGAATTTTGGCAACCTAATCGAACCACCATTACCAACTTCGTCAACCTGATTTGAGCTTATCCATTGGCGGATTGGTTGGAAATTGAGTGGGTAATTGGCTAGGCTAGGTTGTGTAGCTTTACGGTGGCTGAAAAATGGTCAAATTCGGAAAAACCCAAATTGTAGTGTATAGATAGGTATGTTGGTTGACCTGATTATAGTGTGAGTCCTGTACTCATGTGTTTATTAGGATTTTGAAAATTTCTTGGTATTTTTCAAATTGTTTACTATGAGGCATGCTCCTCAATATATATATAGACCCTTAGGTCCATTAAGCGACAAAAGCTTTTACTAGTTTTAACATAGATAAAAATACTAATCCTCATAAATTTTTAAAACCATAACTTTTTAACTCATAATTAGGTGTGCCATCAATCTACAATCTATGCAATGGTACATGAGTCAAAGTTGAATTCCATTTTTAAAGAAAATTCAAACTTAGTCCCAAGTAAAAGTCCAAACTTGGTTTACCCTAGTCAAACCGCTAAAAGAAATATTAAATTTAAGGTGTTTTCTTGGAACAGGTTGTTATGAATGAAATTTTCCTTTTTCGAGTTGTATCAAAGCAAACACTAATAGCACTTCTAAAGGTTGTCTTGGTCTCACCTAGGATGGTGGTATTTTCAAAGGTTATTATGGTTTTGTCTTTGGTTACTACATCATTCTACTTGGTATTTCCATGGCATTTAAGGATGAGTTACTATCATTGTTGCTTGCTTTAGATATTGTAAAATCTAATTTTTGGACTTAGCACTGATTGGAATGTGATTCAACTTACATAGTTCATCTGTTGAAGATTATTTCAACTTTGGTGCATTGAAAGTTTAAAGCTAGGTGATTAGCCTATTTAAATTTTGTTGCCAATATCAATTTCAAAATATCTCATACATTTTGTGAAGGGAACTCTTTAGTAGATTTACTATCTAGAGCATCTACTGGTTCCTTTTTTAAGCTTGGATTCACTCCTTTCTAAATTATTGTTTAGATGCTTATGCTAGGATTTGGCAAGGACTATAGGGGTGGCAATTTAGGTCATGATCACAATAACACAATTAAAAAATGACATGAAGTTAGCAGATTTTAGTTTACTATAAATTCGTTGAGGTCAAATTCGAATCAACTCGTTTAACAATATTATTAAACTAGTTAATTTTAGGTTAACTTGCTTAGCCCAAAGTTAACCTAAATTGACCCATTTAACTAAATATGTCAATAAACGTGTCAACCTAACTTAACACGATTATAATCCTGTTTAAGTTATAACTTGAATATATTAGATTTACCATTAATAAAAATTTAATTAATACTTTTTAATTACTAAATTACAAAATTATTTAGAGTGGTATTATTAATTTTCTTTTATTAATTAAGAAAACAAAGCATAAAATTTATTAAAATAATATTCAGTTACTTAATTATAATATGTTTCATACATATATGGATTTATGGACACCGAAAAAATAAAACTTAATATGTCTAAGAGTAATGGAGAGGTAGAAAATTAATAACATGATTATTGATAAAGTTTTTTTGTATTATTTTTGTAGAAGTAGTATTAGGTTTATTATATATATATTTAACTATTACATAAGATTGCCATATTATCATATCATATATTATATTAGTGTAAATTTGTATATATAATTATATGTTGATCCAAATTGACCCATTTAATAAATGGGTTAGATGAGTTGTGTTAGGTTACCTATTTATTAGATGGATCGAGCTGGGGTTAAAGGTTCCTGACGATTAATAAACGGGTTGACCTGAACATGACTCACCAACATGAATGCCTCCCTAGCAAGGAGTTGTTCTTTTAGATTTTTTACATAATTTTCTGTTTGTTTAATGTTAGTACTCTTTTTCCTACCAGGTGATGTGAAATTTTCACAAGTATATGAATTGTTCATAATAATATATAAATTATTATCCCATAGAGATTGGTTACCACTAATTACTAACATAGTCTAACTCTTAGGGTTATTAAGGAAACCCAATAAAGAAGAACTTAAATTAAATTAAATCAACCTATGAAGTAATAAAGCTAAATTAAACAAGTTCTACACCAATTTGAAGAAGAACTAGGACTTTATATGCCATCGATATTTCTCTAGTTTGAATTAGTTTGCTTAATTTCAATTGTGGCTATCCTAAGTTTGCCATCATAATTATCAAATATGCTACTTATCTCTCTCTAGCTTAAATAATCTATTGAATATTTACCATATTAACAAATCTCTTTGTCTAAATTGTTTAATGAACAATCCTAATAAGCTCCAGTTATTTAAATGGCAAAAACTTAGTTTGTACCTCTCAGTCTCAATCTAGTTTAACATTTTATTAATAAACATGTGAACAAATTTATATTTCTCAATGCCAAACTCATGCAATCAAATTATTCACAAAGTTGGCCAATCTAAGTAAAAGCATTAAGAATAGAACTAAAATTGAACTAATAGATAACAAATCAAATAATCATCCATAAAATAATTAAAACTAGTTCCACACGACTACATCGAAGCCACAGTTAATTGTTTAGTTACATATGATTGAAAGAAGCATAAACATGTCTATAATGTAATCAGCCATTCTAACTAACAAATGAAAATAAAATTCAATGTTCAACAAGCATTTCATAAGAAAGGAAAACAAGAATACTAAGATTGAAGAAAAAAGCTTGAAGTTGTAATCCTTTCGAATGTCTAAACTCCTTCACACTGAATGCTTGCAATTGTTCTCTTTGTCTACGTGTATTCTTCTTCAAAATGTTTAGGATGATCTCCAATGATGACCTTTCTCTTTTCTAGGGTTCTCTCATGAATTATCAGACAAAAAAGCTACTAACAATTGAAGTAATACTATAGTTCTAACGATGGTGTCACACACTCTTGCTTTGAAAAATTACTGTGCACAAAAAAGGACTAGCCCTATAGCTATTTTGTTTAAGTGTTGTGGCACTCTAGCCTTAGGAAAAATAATGTTGTTTACTTCTTATAGAGTGCTACAGTTTTGACAAGGGTGATGTGGATCTCTACTAGTTTGTCTAATGATGAACATTTTTCTAGCTAAACGAGTGCATAAAACTTGAAAATAAAACATAACACACATCAAAATAATAAAATACACTCAGGAACATGCAAATTACGTAGTTTATGTCAGGACCGGTCCAAGATCTCTTATCAGAATCCTAGACAAATCCTGATCTCAAAGAAATCGTACCGAACCTCCCTATGGAAAATACAGCAAAATCTCCCTTATGGGTTAGACTTACCATTCCCAGCACAAAAAACACTCCTAATGACAACACCTTATTCCTCCCACCTTACTATAATCTAAATCCACAATTTCTAGCATTTTAAATAACCAACAGGGAAAAAGTGCAATATTAATTAAATAAATCAAGTACAGTATACAGAACATCACATTATCTACGATTAAGAATAAAATTCTTTACAAAACAATATAGAAAATTTACAAGATCAAAGGAAAAGAAAGAAAATTTTCTTAGAGTGCAGCAGCGAACGAAGACGTCGAACTCGCCCCGGACGATCAACATCTATTAATCTGAGTTTAGATGAACGAATTTAAAAACATAAGACACTAACCATCTCAGTGGGCGACTATCTACTATAACAATAATAGTCATATAATACTATAATAAATTTGACTAATTAATATATAAATGATTCATAAATATTAGGAAATAGCATTTTCCCTCAAATCCTTACGATTCGCTCAGTTGAAAATGTTCCTGTTTTAAAACCTTTTCACAAAACCCCATAAGTTGTACCCGAAGAATTTAGGAAATCCATAAATAAATAAATGCAAATAGAATACAAATATTTAGAATTTAAGATTAACATTGTGAATAATTTAATAACAAATTATTAAATCTAGAATGAAATATCGTTAAGCAAAATACAATCATGAATAAATAATAGTATTCACACTAAAAGAATTTAGCACAAATCAATTAACCAATCAAAATTTAGCCCAACATTTAGTTCATCCTATAATTATCAAATTTATTAATTAAATCAAGGAAATAATTAAAGAAATATTAATAAATACAATAGAAATAATATGCAATGAATCAATTTAGAAATAAAGGGGTTTAACGAAAAACAAAATTTATTCCAATAAGTAATTTATAATAGTTGCTCAATAAATTAATAAGCTAATGAGAGATGCCATAGGAATTTTTTTATAAATCTTAAATTTATATAAACCTTGAAAACATGATAAAATATATTTTTGGACACCAATTTAAATAAATAATAAAAACACAATTAAATACTTTTAAATTTAAAATACAATTTTGAAAACATTTAATTTTGATAATCGGGTCGGAAAAATAACTTGAGCACACACTATATACCAGTGATGTCCGATGGTGTCTAGCGTCCTAAAGCACCGTCTAACGGAGAGGTTATAGAGAGAAACCTACATCCAGGCTGCTCTGACGTCCCAGCGGCACCGATGCTATAACCTTCAATCCTGGCCATGGAAGAGGACAGCTATGGTCAATATCAAACTTGCATGCCTTAGATTCAATGGCAACCATGAGAGAGTATAAACCTGCGCGCTCATAACAATCCGCCCACGCTCTAATCACATCCACAACTACAAAGCACCGGTACTGCATAGTACATCTTAAAAACCATATATATATATATATATATATACCATTTCAAATTTTCATAAAACAAGGGCTAACGCCCATCAATTCCAATTCATTAATTAATCCATCATCTTAAATCCAACGGTGTATATATATATACATATATATACAAAATTTTCCAATACCATAAAATAATTTTCAAAATTCATCTCGATGCGTAATAAATTTATTTATTTATTTTTCTTCAAATCAATAAAATCAATCCACTCAAAAATAATATTTAAGGCCCATGAAATTTACATATTCTTAAAACCATGCAACAAATTTATTATGCATCAAAATGCCAAAATTTTCTCAACAATAATTTAATAAAAATTTTCTGCACATCCTCCAAATTTCAATACAATTGAAATTGCATTAAAATTCACATTAAAATCCACATATTCATAAATTCATATAAATATTTTTTTATCAAACATAAATGTCCAATACATAAAACATATCTTTAAATTAATCAATTAATACAAATATACATAATTTAATGCTCGAAAATAAATTTGAAGGTGAGTCACTCACTTCAAGTAGGCATATTAATCTAGATCCTCAACGGGATCGGTCCCATGACTTACACATGCTTCTTTCTACGATAGAACCTTTGGTGGCCAGAATCTCCCTGAAATCTCTCGGACTTAATATCCTTGAATCTCGCAAACCATCACGAATTGAAGGAAACAAATTCAGATTTGGATTCAGGGAGGTTCAATTAATGGGAAATGGTGAGAGGTGTCATCAGAAACTCGTCGGAGGTGGGTTTGCCAGCGAGCTACCGTGGTCACCGGAATACGCCACACCGTCGACAACACATCTGGCAGCCACTAGATGTGGTTTTTGGTGGGGAGGTAGATCGGAGGATGGATAAGCCAATGGGATCAGTGGTGTTGAAAATGGGTAGCTGGTTTGGGAGAAATCGGTCAGAGAAGGAAACGGGTCACTCAATAGAAAAACAACCGATCTGGGCGCATCACTGGTGAGTTTTCCATGAAACTCAGATGGTCGGATGGAAATGAAGGGTGGTTTTTCGTGGTCTAGCACGTGTAATGGTCAGGTGTCCGAAAATGGGTGAATGGCGAAAGATCGGTTCCTCCCTCTCTCTCTTTCTCCTTCTTTCTCCTCTCTTCTCCCCCTTTCTCCCCCCTTCTTAACCAATCAAAATGCCTCCTGTGGGTGCCACTATGCACTCAAGGGTTGGCCAGATTTTGACACGTGGCGACACTATGCACACACTCACACAGCTCGATGAACAGTAAATGTTATCTCGGAAAAATTTATGAGTCCGTAACTTTCAAACCACATGTCCAAATTAGGTGTGCCCCTAGTCAATGAACTCGTATCATCGAGTGCTTTACAACCATATAAGAGTCAAATCCAAATTTCACAGGAATAAAAAGCCAATCCCGATACTCTCGAACAGTTCGAACCTCAAATTGTTTTACTCATAACTTTCAAAGCATAGTTCTTTTTTCAATGTGCTACTAGTCTACGAACTTGGATCGATGCGTACTTCACAACTGTGCCTCGATCAACCCAGAATTCTATCCGAATCACAAAGTCAAAGTTTGACCCTTCTTAGTCAACGATGATCAAACCAGTCAACCTCGATCAACGAGAGAAAATTCCGATGTACTTTGGGATGGGGTGTTACAATTTAGAAGGTTAGTTGAGTTAATATAAAATCAACTCATCAAACTCCTCCAAACTTAGCATTTTGCTTGCCCTCGAGTAAAACAAAACACTAATCAAAACTAATAAGACAAAAAAATTTCAAAAATTCCAAAGCACCTTTTCATGCTAAAACATAAATACCAACAGTGAAATATATATCACCATAAATCATTTTTAAACACTTAAAAAGATAAAACACTTAAACATGCTTAAAAATAAATAATTTTTTATCCTCATTTCTCAAATCAAATATTTTCCAAAATGATTAAACCATCAATTTAATTGTCAAAATATTTAAATACCAAGATCCATAAGTTCACTATGAAGTCATCCAATTTAAAATATTTTAAACTCTTATCAAAAGTCACATGAAATGATAACATATATATGTGAAAGCCAATATTCATATATGCATAGAATAAACATTTAAATCAAATCATATATAAATATTTAAATCAAATCATGTATAAATATATAAAATATCAAGATCATATATTATACTAGCATGCCCAAAATTATTTAAAAATATAACCACCCATAAGTATCGTTGATGCTCATTCCTGCTTCTCCGTAGGTTCGCCTCGAGGCTCAATACTAGTGCTTGTAATATAACAAAATATTTTTTAGGTTTCAACAACTAAACCAATGGTCCATACTATATGTCATGAAATAATTTGTACAACTATAAAATTATGTAAATTAGACACCGAATGGTCCAATTATACCGTGAACCTTTGAACCCAATACCCAAAATCGGAGTTTTCCACCCGAAGGCCAATTTTATGAAATTGAACCTTCCAATGAGCCATGTTAATATGTAATTACACTAATTCAGCTTCAATTTTGTCCGATTTATCCAATTTAACAAAATTCAATTTTATCTGATATTTAACTAATTGATCCAAAAATTTAAAAATTAATAAACAATGTCGAAAATTTAAAAAATTTATGTCAATAGAATGCTCAAGAGATAAGGAATACATTGGTGTGCTTATCTCAGTCTAAAAGTGTCATGATTGCTGAAAAGTTCCTCAAAATGTTTAGACCAACTTCCTTTTAATCAATCTCTCAAACCGTTGGAGGATGCTAATTGATTCAGAGAGTCCAAAAGTAGTGACTAATGGGTATGGGCTAAGCTAGAATGGCCATACACTAAAAATGCCAAACGGTCAGCGCTGCTTCAAAAGGGTGATCGAAAAGCATCAACCAATGGTTCAGCCTAAAAATGTGACAACATGGTTGATGGTAGATGGGCTTCCACAATGATTGGTGCATGTGTCTTTAGGGTGGCTTAAAAATGATCAAACAACTTGACCTGGTTGGTGCTCAGACAGGTTTAGATCAACCCAGTTTAGGGACTCTCTTGGGTTTGCTGGGTTTTTTACAGATTTCAGGTCTTTTTGGAAACTTTTACTATTGTTTGATGAAGGCATGTTTCCCCATGCCTATATCGGACTTTGGATCACTAGCAAACAAAAATTTGGAACTAGTTTGGACATTGATATAGTACCAATACTCAAAACTTCTCAGAACAATAATTTTTAACTGTAACTTAACGACATACTCTACACATGTTGCCAATCAATAAACTTGTATCGACATGCTCTATCTAAAGGTATATTGGTCAAACCAAAATATTGATACGAACCTATGACGACTCGCACCTAAACTCCGTATTATATTAGTCTGGATCTCAATTAAGTTCAAATTCTTATGGAAACCTTAACCCCTAACCAACCTCTGATTAAAAACCTTGGTGTAAAGAAGACGCCACAATAGGTGATGGTTATCCTATTGATAAGTTAAAACTAAAACACTCACTCTCTAATGGTGTTTTAGGTGTTCAAAGAGAACAAAACGAATTCTATCTTACAATTAATTTTCTGAATAATATTGAAGGTGCATTCTCGTTAAAAAATAACCCTTAAATAGGTTAAAGTCACAAAGCAATAAACCCTAGAAATCTAAGAGAAAACCAGCCATACAATGTCAATTTCCTAATATGGTTGAAATTTCATTAATTTTCTAATTCTAATTTTGATTAATAATTTCTTTATTTTGAATTAAAAATTAATTAATTTACAATGAAAATAATAAAATAATAACTTTTTTAAGTTGATTTGTCCAGCAAATAAATAAATAAAAACCAAATAAAAAACTAATTTCCTAAAACAAAAAGTCAAAATCAAATTAGAAAACTAGTTGACTAGTTTGACCACTAAACTAACTTTGACCAAATTTCAGCTTGCAAAGGTTCCAAATCAACTCCCATATGCCATGTAGGATGCCAAATACAGTAAAAACGGCCAACTATTCCCTCTATGCACAAATGCCCATTGTGGTTGTTTTTTATTTTGCCGTGACTTGATTATATAACCTCTTAATGATATTCACTGAATCTATGAAGTGTTGGATCCAATTCATACTACCCGAAGTTCATATTTACACGAAAACAGCTACTCAGGTCTGTATCGGCCTCTACCACTTGGATGCTTAAAACAGACTTCGTATCTTCGGATATTGATAAGCCTTTTGAGAATTGATAACTTCCTGTATAAAGGCAGCTAGGTTATCCTTAAATCTCTTGATTTGAGCCCTAGTGATCGGCTAGGGATGTCAATGGGGCGGGGCGGGGCAGGTTTTTAAAATCCCGTCCCCATCCCCATAGGGGATTTTTCATCCCATCCCCGCAATTTTCCCCGTTTTTTTAGAAGCGGGGCGGGGACGGGGATTCCCCAATCGGTGGCGGTGCGGGGACGGTTTCCCCATTTGTTTTTTTTCATATAATTGATATAATTTTTTTTGATAAATTTATATTAAAAAAATTTCTTCTATAAGCAAAATATAAATAAAATGACCAAAAATATAATAAAAATACAATAAAAGATATCAAAGTTCAAATTTATAATTTTAATAACATACATTCTCAAAAAATACAATATAATATAATCCAAATACATAAACATAAAATTTATAAAAATACACATGCACACATAATAAAGTTTTACTTCTCATTTCCTTAAGTCTCCATGAAAGAATGTTCCGTAAGAGTTGATTGCTACAAAAATAGACAAAAATATTAAATAATATCAAAAAATTTTAAACAATTTAATATAAACATTTTTTGTAATAAATAAATTCAATTTACCTCCTCGTCAATTTCTATGTCACTCATAGTAAAAGAACAAGCTCCAACATACGGTGAAGAAGATGAAGCTAACAAAAATGAGATTAATTAGTTAACAATAAATAAGCTCTTAAATCATAGACTTATGTACCGCATACTCTTAAATCCTAATCTAAAAGCCTAACTCATAATAGTTTTTATATGATATGACTACAAAAAGCTTGAATAAAAGTTGGTTCTTCCAAATACTTAATATGCTAAAACATACATACCCTCTAATTCCCTAGCAGCGCAACTAATCTTTAGCAATTGAACTTATATGTATCTTCAACACTAGGAATTTTTTTCCCCCTTTTTTTTTTTTTTTTTTGTTTTTTGAGAAAGAATTTAATGAAAATACTGAAAGCAGATTTCCATTTTTATTTCTTTCGTTCTTCTTTTTTCCCAATTATAAAATCATAGACTTCCTAGGTATTAAGCTGCGTTAAAGTAACAAGCCACTTAAGCAAGTTTGAGGGAAAAATTTTGCATCAATCCAAACAAAGGCTTTAGCAATGCAATTTCACCTTCTAAAATCACATCCATAACCAGCAAAAAGAAAATGGAAAAACCCATTGCAATTCATATCAGTTTCGACCTTTCCTCAATATTTCTCAGCAATCAAACAACACGTAAGGAAGCAAAAAGAAAAAAATGGCAAACCTTCGGTGGTGGCCACGGCTGTGAAGAAGAATCGGCTGAGAGAGCTGAGGGAGACCGGAGATGGTGGTGGCGGCACTGCTGGAGCTGACTGCTAAGGGAGATCGAAGATGGACTGTCGGCAGCACTACAACTACTGGAGCTGGACTAACTAAGCAGAGAGATGAGAGAGCTGAGGGAGATGGTGGTGGATGCTCGAGCTGAGTTTGTGTGAGATAGTGAGAGGAATGTGTTTGTGTGTGTTTAGGGTCGGCTCGGGCTAGGAGAACGGAAGGAATAATCAAATAAGTTTAATTTTAATTTTCAAAATATTAAAAAAAAAAAAAAAGGTAATATATACGGGCCGGGGTCTTTAATACCTGGTCCTGGCCCATCCCCGCTTCAGGTCTAAAAGAGTAAGCCCAAGCCCGCCCCGTCACCTCGTTTTTGCGGGGAAAAACCGCCCCGTTAGTGGCGGTGCACCGCGGTTTTTGGGATGGGCGGGACAAATTGACATCCCTATGATCGGCCCATACTTCATCTATATTGGATCAGTACCCAACAGGTAATCGATTATGCGGGCGTGAGTAGATTCTCATCAAATATTGACCATATAAAAATCAAACTTGAGACCCAAAAATGGTCTAATTGGTCAAACTTGATCAAAATTCATAATTTTGGGGCATTTTTCGTGATGAGATGTTACACTAGTAAAAGGAATCAACTAATCAATCATAGGATTCCAAAGCACTCATACCCTCTTGCATAATGGAATGATTAAACTCTAGAAATACAAACCACTATCGTGCTAAACCAGGCCTAATGCTCACTGCTAAGTTGAATTATGTTACCTATATCAATTGATTTAGCCTGCTTAATTGCATAAATCAACATAGCTCAATTTCTGGTCACGTCACTCACACTGGTAGTCAATATCAATCTAGTAGCCACAAAATAATACCATGCCTTAGTGTAATGATGCCCAATAGCTTCAGTATGAAAACTAATAACTCCATCCTTTGAACCATTCAATTTTGTCCCTGGAACAGTTAGACAAGTTATACCCATTCCAAGATCTAACTCATTCTCCAAATAAGCATTATACTCCTCATTAGGTATCTCTGCCAAGTCAGAAGATGGTTAACACTGGTTCTATCATATGCACATACTTCCCACGCCCAAAACACCTTATTATCTTGATGCTTCAGGAAGTCTCTCATTGAAGGTAACATACCAACCTCAAGCTACTTATTGAATTTTTGGCAACCATAGTTTTTTAAAAATTTGACTAAATGTGATAATTTGCTTATCTAAGACACTTCTAAAAAAAGCCTTTCAGTGACTATTGGTTTTGGTTGTAGAAATCCATATATTGGTTATTAAAAGTTTTTAGCAACCAAAAAAACATGATCACTGCATGGTCGCTTAAACATTGTAACTAATTGTTTTTAGTTACCAATAAATATTGGTCGTTAAAATTAAAAAATTTTAGCAACTATATTTTGTTGTTTTGATGACTAAATTTTAGTCTCTGAAGATCTTTAAAAAAATAACATTTTGACCAAATTTAGTAACATAAAACTATATAAGTGACCAATATTATAGTCACTAAAAACTACATTTTGAGACCAAATTGTTTAGTCATTGACGATCACTTAAAGCAACCAACATGTTGGTCACTTAATGACTTTACGTATTTAAAATATATTTTTTTTTTAACCACAAAAAATTTGTCATTGATACTCTTATTTAGCAACCAAACATTAATAGCTAATAAAATTGACTTTTACTAAGACTTTCGGCAATCAAAATTTGGTCAATAGAAGCCCATTTTTTAGTTTAATCATTTTAAAATTAATATTAATAAATCTTAAATTAATCAACTACTGATAATGCAAAAATAGACAATATGTAAAGTAAATTATTAATTTTTTACAATTCAAGATATTTAAATAATATTTATAAAAACTATAATTGACTTTGATCGAAATAATTGTTGTCACATGATACAATGATTTAAACGTATACAAATATATATATAATAAAATCTATCAACAAGTGTGGTAAACAATATAGATGGTAGTGGCGAGAAGAAATGTAGGTAGAACCATGGACGCAAATGTTGCATTGAACTTGTAACTGCAATAATTTTAACCACATGTACTCCATTGCATCAAACTTGAGCATCATCCTTACATTTTTGAAATCTAAAAAAATAATAACTTAAATTAAATGAAACCAACCTAGTATAACAATTGGCTAACAATTATAAGGTAACTAAAAAACTCTAACTATGTTACAGTGTCTAAACTAAATGAATATACATTATGAAAACTAAAACCTTAAATATATAATTCCAACTATCTTATGAAAAACCCTCTAAACACACATGAAAAAATGCTAATTACTGTTGACGTTACAAAAAAAAAACTAATGTCAAATAAAAAAGTGACATAAAATTTGAAATTCAAACCAATATAACATATATATAGAGAGAGAGAGAGAGAGAAATATAAAGACAATGTGAAAAGCTATAAAATTATCATTTAATTATCCAAAAGTCTTTCTCTACCCATCAATCCTAAATCTCCATTATCTCATAGGTGCACCTGGAAACATTGTGAAGTTTGACAAAAAACTCTGCATACCTGCACACCTGCATACGGGAATAGGGTAAGTATTTAACGCAGCTCAAACCTCCATAATAACTTAAAAGAAACCTTAGAAATGATATAATGCTTTGGTCATTTCCCACTTTTCTATAAGCAAAGTTTATGAGCCTCATTCACTTTGAATGGCCTAATTACAGTTGGAATGATAGCATTGCAAAATTAGGGGGAAAAAAAGAAAAAGCAAAGAAGGTAAAAGAGTAACACCTTATAGACAATCATCTTATCTAGAGACAAGACACTAAATAATAAATAAGGTCATTTTCAAATAAAATTTTAAGGGCAAATCTCCATTATGCCCATTATAGAATTTAATCTATAAGATTAAGCATGTCAAACAACATTTTATATCAACATCCAAGAAAATCACTTGCCAAAATAAAATTTCATCAGTTAAAGCATCTCCAGTACACCTTCTGTTTGAGGTATGTGTATTCCTTTCCAGAGGAAGAGTGCTAAAGAAGCAATGCAATTCTTTTAGAAAGTTGAAAGAGAGTGTTCTTTGGCTCTCTAGAAAAAGAGCCAAAAACACTCTCTTTTGCCTTACTTTAATAATAAATTTCATTCTACAAAACATCCACTACTATGTTCATGTAATTATCAAAATAAACAAGAAATCCATGGAATCTAGGAACCTCAGCTTTTTATATGTTTACTAGGCCAAGAGAAATAATGAACAGAATATGAATAGAAAATATATTACTTACCAGAACTGCAAATAGCATTGTTAATATCATAGGCAATGTAATCACAAGAAAATAATGAAACATATTCAACCATCAGATAACCATGCTGTAAATAGATGTGAAATGTCCAGTGCTAATAATTATATGTATCATATGAATGTCTATTTGTAAGTTTATACAGGCATGATGGAAAAATGAAAATACAGATTATATATATTGAGGGGGTAAAAAAAGTAAAAAATGAATTTAATGAATTTTCTTCTTCTTTGGGAAACCTTAAAAAAAATAAATAAATAAATAAATAAAAATAAAAAAATAAAAAAAAAGGGGAACAAATTGAAGTATGCAATGTTCTAAATCAAAACATTTAATTGAAAATAAATAAATAAATCAAACTCGCCAGACTCTGTCCTTTAGTACAGGCTCGTTCATCATCTAATGGGCGAGAAGATGGCATTCTTTGTGTGTAATGCTTTCTATCCTGCTTTCTTGTTGACTCCACTTCATTAACTGATCTTCCGAATCTCCCTCCATTATTTGCTGTTTTTGGCTGTGAAGGACCAGATCTCTCATGCAGATCTTCAGAGGATGAAGTCCTAGCTGCTACTAAACCTGATAATTTAGACAAGTTGGCTCTACTTGAAACCATAAGAGGATGAATAGGTTCCCTCCCAGGTTTCGTTCCTCGCTAATGATTTAGTGGTCCTGAAACTGAAACCCTCTTATTAAGATTCTCTGGAAAATATTTCCTTGCATCTTTATCAGCTTGTTACTGTTTAGCTGGATCAATCAGAAAAACAGAAAGAGCTTCATCTCGACGAGGGTTGAAAACTTTACTTAGGCTCTTTGCATTGGGCTGATCTTGTCTTTTCTGTAATTAGAAAACAAATTAATTAGAACTAAGGATGATGCAAATTTAAAAATAAAAGCTTTGACATTCATATTTACCCCAAAATTAGCAATGAAACACAATAAGATGGAAGCAAAGGCAAGTCCGGTTTCACAGCTTGCTTTTAGGATTTTATGCTACCATTCAGTGAAACTGTCTAATATAATAGCCATGCTCCTCTCTGACAGCCAAACAACTTTTATACCAGCAATTAGGGGAAGTATTACTATGCTACGAGCCAATACTTGTCTTATAATTATAGAGGTCATACAAAATCTACATGAAGCCTCATCATAGCTTGAACAAACCATGCAACTCAAAGACACTATGACTCAACTCAAAAGCCAAAAAAGCCTCAACCTTAACAAACAGTGCTCATTCATAGCAAACACTATGTTATTTTCAATTTTCCTAAGAACTTTCTATTTGGTGTTGATTACAACATAGAAGAAGGAGGGGGCAGGGGGAGAGAGGTAAGGAGATAAAACAAGTAATACATTTTGAAATGAAAGAAAAGCCCTCTTCTTTCAAATCTTGATCCAATAGGAAAGTCGATACGATTGTGAATATGAGAATAGATCAAACAATAGAAAACCAAAACATTTTATTCTTTAATTCTCAAATAACATAAAAATAAAAAAAAATTAAAAAAAAAAAAGGCACTGGGCATTCATAAACAACCAAGTGCAACAAACACAGGAATGGCAAAAGCATCCGATGAAACAAACGAAACTACCTCTTTGAAGTACCCTCCCAATATGAATATGAGAATAGATCAAATAAAAGAAAACCAAAACTTTTTAATCCTTAATTCTCAAATAATATCACAAAAAATCAGTGCGCATTCGTAAACAACCAAATGCACAACACAGGATCGGCGAAAGCATCCGATGAAACAAAGGAAACTAACTCTCTGAAGTACCCTCCCAATAGGGCATTGTACATGTTAGCTGTTGGCTTCAAATTCATTTTCTCCAAATCATTAAGCATTCCATATGCACCATCAAACTACAATAAAAGGAGTATATAACATTATATTGAGGCATGATTTATTTATCAAACTTAGTTCTCAGCAAAAAGAAACCAAGGCATATGTGTTTGCACACATGGGAAGGGGGGAATAAGTGAAAACCTTACATCTTTCATTTTGATGCATAAAGTTATCATAAGCCTGAATGTTTCACTAATTGGCTTTAAATTCTGGTGACAAATCACTGAGTAAACACGGTGAACCTGAATGGTTAAATTCGATCGAAGAGATATCAGTGCAAAAAAGACAACTACGAAAAGAAAAGTTAAAAATAAAAATTTATAAATGTCCACATGAATACAAAAAAGATAACTAAAACTCCAACTGGCAAGTCATCAAAAGTTATGAAGACTGGGTATTAAAATAGTTTATTTTTTCTACTTCTCTTATTACTTCAACAAAGTACAAACTACTCTAAAATTCTCTGCATTGGTGGATAAGATCAGAAAACAGAATAGATAAAAAAAAATGGGAAGGTTCTAACATTGAAGTGGGATCTGGTGGATGGGAGACAAAATTTTAGGGATTTAGACACTATGTAGTGCAATGTTCGGGGATTTGCGTAGAGCTGAGGATTTGGGTTCGAAGTTCTTCACAAAAAAAAAAACTCATAGCTTTGCCAAAATTGGTTTTAGTTTTTGAAGCCTACTCAAAATTGCTTGGGAGTCTCAAGACATAATAACAAAAAATGCGAGTTGCAGAGGGTGGGGAGATGGAGAAATAGAGGGAGGAAAAGGAAAAGAGAGAAGTACAGAGGTGAAGCACACCTGAGAGGCAGCGAGAGCGGGATTATCCGTCGGAGAGAAGAAACATGGAAGAAATTCGTCAGCTGCCGTAAAGAAGGGGGATGACATTGTTGGAGTGATGAAGTGCAGCAGAGTCTCAAAAAAGGTTAGGGCAAAATGTTGTTTTGACTAGAAAGGAAGCCCAAATCAAAAATTGATTTATTTGGCAAAAATAAAAATTTTATATTTTATATGATAAATAAATTAATATAATTTTTTTATATATAATATGGACTTTCAACAATAGTATTAATTGACTTTGTTAATTTACTGAAATAGTATCCATGTTAATCTAATTAATTAAATGCAAATTTTAACTAATATATTTTTTTTTATTTGGGACCTATTAGCCCTTGATCTTCTCTAACACCACAAAACTTCAAAAAATTTCACAAAATAAATTTTATTAAATAGGTCGCACCGCAAATTTTTCAACTCAGAACAATTAGAATATTTGGATCACCAATTTTATATATTTGTGTTTAAATATATATGTCTATGTATGTAGAGATGTGTAATAATAGCTATAATAATGACATGTTAAGTCCTATACCAAAAGAATTTTAATTTTTAATCATGTATCAAGTAAGACCACTTTATTAAGTCCACTCTTTCCCAAAACAAATACATTATATTTTAAAGTAAAATATTCCCTCCCTTTCTCTCTTTCTATATATATAGTTTTTCATTATATGGATTAGAAAAATCAAATTAAAATATTTATATAAGAAAATAATAACAATGCCATTAATGTTTTTTGAATGAAATTTATATAGTTTGCTTTCCTGACAAATATCTTACTTTATAATGAAAATTATAGTGATATGAAAAATATTATTTATAATCAACGATGACCATCGTTAGGGATGTTCATTCTAAGTCCGAAATTTTTTTTAAAAAAAAGACCAATTAAATCGAAACCAATTGAAAATTGAAAAAATTAAATACTATCAATTACTTAGCTAAACTGATCAAAATGTTGGCAGTTGTTATCCCTATTGAATTTTCAAAGCCAATAATTAATTGAAGCAATAAAAAAATAATAGAAGAATCGAAAATGACCAACCAATAGTTGGATGCTTTTTGAAATGCCAAAAATGATTTTTTATAGAATAACCTACTGATCAAAATTTTCAATTAAAAAATTAAACCGATTAAATATAATTGTTGAATTTACCCTTACCCATCATTAGTGACATATAGACATGACAACTTAATAGGCTACCATTGAGAGTTCAATTTCCCATAATATAAGAAAAATAATAAATGCAATCAATTAATATATATAAACCAACTCAGCATGGGTCCCACTAATCAATAGTGGCGACAAATAGTGTATCTTTATCTATATGGATACATCATGATGATATCATTTTTTTTTTCTTTTATAAATCAAAAAAGGGGAGATTTCAATATTAAACGTAGTTGAATTTAAAATTTAAAAGTTTTCATCAATGATCATTGCTATTTAAACCATCCTAAAAGAGCATTTAAGCAAATGATTAAATACTAAGCTACATAGTTAATTGGTAACTTATAACTTCCACATGTTAAATATGGCTTCTACGATAAAGTGAAGAAGAGTTCCTATTTTATCAAGGTTATATATAATATTGTTTATATCCGTAGCTATATTTAAAATATAAATAAATCTATGTATGTATATATGTACGATAATATATACACGTCCACACATACATATATAGATATATATATGAATTCAAATAAACAAGTACGGATTACAAATATATATATATAGAGAAAGAGAGAGAGAGAAAAGTAGTTATATTTATTTATATTATATTCTAAATAATAAAGGACAAATCTCAAATGATCAATTTTTTATCACTAAAAGGTATTATATTGTATTTTTAGTAGATTTTTTTAATTATTTATGCTATCACTTGGTTGCTCATGTTTGGTTACTCATGTTTAGTCGTCAAAGGTGTACTATATCATCATTTTTTTAATTTCAAAAAATTTTAACTATCAACATTTTATTCACTCATGCAGCATTTTAACAATAAAAGCTTTTAGGTCCCCTCGGGTGTTATATTCATATTCTATCCCAAAAAAAAAAAAAAAATCTTATATTAATATTTTTTTATATTATTTTAATTATTACAACTATATATAATAATTATGTGCTCACCAAAAGTTGCATCTAGCAAACAATTTATTTGTGCTCTTTTTAAACAACCAACCTACATATGCTCACCCATTATTAGTATTAGTGACCAATTCATTAGCCACTAACACAAAATTTTAAGTGACCAAAGAATGGTCACCAATCTCATGCGTTTATATTTATTTTCATTTTTAATTACTTAGACTATTAATAACCAAACTATTAGTCAGTGATAATTAATTTCAGTGACCAATACATATTTAGTCACTGAAAATCTTCTTCCCGCTAAAAAAAATGCAGTAAAAATTTTCCGCTCTCACATTGAGTAACCAAAATTTAATTGGTCAATGAAAACTAAGATTTAGTGACCAATCCTTGGTTGCTAAAAATGGTACCTTACCTTTTTTCCACTATGAGATACCGAAATTTTTAGTGACCATAATATGGTCATTACCTTTAACTACCAAAAAATTTTGGTTGCAAAAGATTCAGTCACTAATTCGCTTTTTTTTGTAGTGAGAATTCAAAACCACATCTAGATTACTTTATGATGCATGATGGAATTATTGTACTAGTCTTGGGTTGTTTTAGTCATAAATTTAGCTCTATCATAGGCTTGTGAGGTGGAAAAAGAACCATTCTTTCTTTTATAAACCATGAATGAATTCAAAACAATAAACCAAGATTCTTCCACAACCAACCAACACACAAAATGATCCAAATATGTTTGTCAACAATGTACCATAATCAAACCTACCAATAAGTAAAACCAGAAGAACCTTTTAAGAAAATTGAATATCAAGAATAATCAAATTCAATTCAATTTTAGTAAGAAAGGAAATAAATAGAACATGTCAATGACCCATCCAATCTCGAAAAGCTTCTTGAAAATTCCTGAAAAGCTTAAAGAAAAATTGGAGGAATTGGAATTTTCTGAAGGTTTCCTTGGTAAAGAGATGGAGAATGAGTTCTAGGGTCATTAATGCTTGAGGCATTGAGTGAGATTTAAAATTTGGTTGGCCAATAATGGAGTTTTCAGGTGGATTTTCGGCAGAGAGTAGCTAGGCTTTCACAATATAAAAGAGAGGTGGAGAAGAATAAGAAAATTTTGGAGCTTTTTTCCTTCTTTGTTTATTATGTTTTAATAAAATCAAATCCCCGATACAATGTCGTAGCCCCCAGGCAATGGAACCACAGCTCTTAAGTTTTTGTCCTAAATTTAAAATAAATAAATAAAAACAACAATAACAACAACACCATAGCTCTTAGAGTGTAATGCTACAACATTTAAGTCTCTGGATTTGATGTCAAAAATCTCATAAGAAGCATCGTAACTCTGTAAGTACATAGTTGCAGCTGTTAAAGCTTGGATTTAAGTTTAAAAAATTTCATTAGAAATGCCGCAACTCTCAAGCCTAAAAAGTATTGATAATAGCTCCAAATTTTGTGCACCCCAACACATAAGCCTTTAGTTTTCTACTATAAAAATCTAGAAACAACTGCTGCTGCTCCACAAATTCAAATTTGCAACTTTTAAGCCCCTGCTTATTTAGTAGCTTAAATCATAACTTTTCTTTCTAGCCTAAATCCTTCAAACTTGTTTCAATTCCTATGGATAAAAATGAAAAAATTAAGGGAAAAAATTAAAAAATCAAAATTAAAGAAAACTAAGAAAAAGAAATAAACTAAAAACAAAGAAAAATAAAGAAATTTAAAAAACTAGGTTGTCTCCCAAGTAGCGCTTGCTTTATAATCTTCCATATGACTCTTCTTAATTTCACTTAGGCAATTCTAGAGTGAGTGCAAAGCCTCCCTTAATGTATGGCTTTAAAAGTTGACCATTGGCTTTAAACTTCTCCTTGGACAAATTTTCTCATTACACGGTGCCATGATAAAATACCTGAACAATTATAAAAGTTTCAAACAATTTAGTTCTAAGTTTACTAGAAAATAAACAAAGTCTAGAATTATGAAGACACTTTTTGACCAACTTGAACTTCCTTTTCAATAAATGACAATCATGCCATAATTTAGTTTTCCCTTGTAAATTTTGGTGTTCTTATATGCATTGAGCTTAAATTCATCTAATTCATTTAATTGAAGGAGTGTTTTCTTCCTTGTAGCTTGCATATCAAAATTTAATAGCTTTGTGGCCTAATAAGTATGATGCTCCAACTCCACGAGAAGATGACAAGCCTTTCCAAACACCAGTCGGTAAGGAGACATTCTTAAAGGTGTCTTGAATACTATTCTATACACCCATAATGCATCTTTCAACTTACATGACCAATCATTTCTGGATGTATTGACTATCGTTTCCAAAACTTGCTTCATCTTTCTATTAGAATTCTTCATTTGCTAGTTGGTTTGAGGATGGTAAGGTGGAGCAACCTTATGGTTCACTCCATATTTAGCCAAACAATTCTCAAGTTGTTTGTTATAAGAACCACCGCCATTTATAATGGTTGTTGTTGTACCAGCCTTGTGAAAATGTTTTTGCACAGGAATCTCGCTACAATATAGGAATCATTGATCGCCAAAGCAACATCCTCCACTTATTTAGACACATTATTCACAGCCACTATAATATATTTTTTGGAAAACGACGATGGGAATGGCACCTATGAAATCAATTCCTCAAACGTCAAGTAATTTTTCCTCTAGTATATTGATTAGTAGCATCTTGTATCTCCTTGATATGTTGCCCATCTTTTGACATCCGTCATAAGTAATTATAAAATTATGTGCATCCTTGAAAAGTCTTGGCCAATAAAACCTTGATTACAATACCTTTGCCATTGTTCTAGGCGATTCATTATAGCCTTGATAATCTGAAGAATGACAATGCTTCATAATTTCCACCATCTCCTCCTCTAGAACATATCTCCTAATGGTGCTGTCAGAACAATGCTTGTACAAACATGATTATTACCAAAAATAATGCTTCACATCAAAGAACAACTTCTTCATTGTTCCCATGACATTTCAAAAGGTAACTTTCTACACACTAAGTAATTAACATAATCTGCATACCAATGGTAACTATTTTTTTTGACAACCAATAATTGCTCATCAAGAAAATATTCACTAATCTCACCTTCCTCTTGTACTATATCATTCTATAATCTAAATAGGTGATTGATAACTAGATTTTTTGTATCTTTTTTGTCAACATTTATCATGTCAAACTCTTGTAACAAAAAGAACATCAAATCAATCCTGGCATTGACTCATTCTTCTCCAATAAATACTTGATAGCTAAGTTATCTATCTAGACTATGAATTCAAAGCCAATCAAATATAAGCAAAACTCATCATATAAAAAGACAATAGCAAGCATCTCCTTCTTTGTTATGGCATAATTCAATTGAGCATCATTATGACCCCTGCTTGCATAGTAAATCACATACAATTTCTTATCTTTCCTTTGCTCCAAAACTACTCCTATTGCATAGTTATTGTGTCACAAATAATTTCAAAAGCTAGTGTTTAATTCGATGAAACTATAATCAAAGCCAATATTAGCTTCGTTTTCAATGTCACAAAAGATTTCATGCACTCATCATTAAAATCATGAGGCACATTTTTAATCAAAAGATTGCATAAAGGCTTAGAGATTTTTGAAAAATCCATTATGAATCTTCTATTAAACACAGCATGTCCTAGAAAGCTTCTAAATCTCTTAACTAATGTTGGCAGTGGTAAATCAGCAATTGTCTCAATCTAAGCTTTCTACACCTCAATGCCATTCTCATAAATCCAATGACCAAGCATAATTCATTTCTAAGTCATAAAATGACATTTCTTTCAATTAAATACCAAGTTAGTATCTTTACGCTGCTTTAATATTAATGCCAAATGTTTCAAAACACTCATCAAAAGAATTTCCAAACTCAAAAAAATCATCCATGAATATTTTTATATACTTATTCACCATATCATTAAATATCAATATCATAAATCTTTGGAAAGTCGCAAGTGCATTACATAATCTAAATGGTATTCTCTTATGAGGCTTTAGGTATCATAAGCACATCTAAATATCATATTCTCCTGGTTTTCTGGTGCTACAGCGATTTTATTATAAAATAAATAGTCATCCAGGAAGCAATAGTAAGAATGTCCAACAAGTTTCTCTAGCATCTATTCAATGAAAGGTAATGCAAAGTTATCCTTTCTTGTACCATTGTTCAATTTCCTATAATTGGTGCACATTCTCCAGCCTATAAATCTCATTATAAAGATTAACTCATTCTTCTCTTTTGGCACAACTATCATCCCTCTTTTTGTAGGCACCACTTAAACTAGACTTACCCATAAAATGTCTAAAATTGGATAGATTATACCAACCTTAAGTAATTTAAGAACAGGGACCTTGACAACATCTTAAATATTAGGATTGAGACACCTTTGATGATCAATTGCTAGTTTGTGATTCTTCTCCATCAAAATCTATTAATATAAATAGATGGACCAATGCATTTTGTATCTTCAATAGACCATCCAATTGCACCCTTATATGTTCTTAATACATCTAACAATTTATCTTCTTGTTCTCCATTAAGTGATGCAGCTATAATGACTGAAAAACTTAAATTTTTACCTAAATAAATATACCTTAAAGAGTATAAAAATCTTTTTAACTCCACATTTGTTGATCCTTCTCTTCCATGTCTTATGTAATATCCATCTCAAGTTCCATTAACGACTGAATAACTAATTTATCAACCTCATATTGAAACTCATCCTTAAAAATCTTCTACAAAAACTAACCGAACTAAATATACTGATACGAACCTAGGTCGACATGCGCTTAAACCCATATTATATTAGCCCGAATCTAAATTAAGTTCAAGTTTTAATGGATTGACCTAAACCTCCAACCAACCTATAATTAGAAACCTTGGTATAATGAACATGCCACAATAGGTGATGAATATCCTATTGATAAGTCAAACTAAAATACTCATTCACTAATGGCGCTTTAGGTGTTCAAAGAGAACAAAGAATTCAATCTCATAAATAATCTTCTATATGAATAATGTACTGAATATTATTGATAAAAGAAGCCCTTAAATAGGCTAAAAAGTTACAACATAAAATCCTAATTAATTTGGTAAAACCGGCCATCAAAGAATCGGAAACCTAGTTTGGCCGAAATTCACCTTCTTTCCTAATCTAATTTAGATTAATTAATTCATTTATTTTGAATTAGGAATTAATTAATTTACAATGAAAATAATAAAATAATAACTTTCTAAGTTGATTTGTCCAGCAAATAAATAAATAGAAACCAAATAAAAGACTAATTTCCTAAAACAAAAAGTCAAAATCAAATTAGGAAACTAGTTGACTAGTTTGCCTACTAAGGTATCTTTGATCAATCTCTAGCTTGTTTGGGTTTCAAAAAAGCATCCATATGCCATGTAGGATGCCAAATATGATTAATAATGAGTCCCACACATTGCCCCTTAATTGGAATAAGTCAAACAAGAAGAAAAGTCAAAGCTAGTGGCTAAACAACACATTTTCGGCCAAATTGAGATGCTGCCCGGACAAGTCTTTTTAGATGCTTTTGATTCTACCTTGGCTGGATTCCATGTCCTCTTAATTATATTCATTGACTTTATAAAGTTTTGGAACCATTCCTTGCTGCCCAGAGTCCATATTTGCACGAAAACAGCTACCCGGGTCTATATCAGCCTTCACCACTTGGATGCCTAAAACGGGTCTTGTATCTTTGAGTATTGACAAGCTCCTTTGAGAATTAATTACTTCCTGGATAAAAGCAGCTAGTTTATCCTTAAATCTCTTAGCTTGAGCCCTAGTAATTGGCCCGGTCTCCATCGGTATCGAGTCAGCACCCCAGTGGGTTGTCAGTTGTACGGCTCGGGCAGATTATTATTATTGAAAAATAAGGAAAATTTTTGTTTTTACGTTCTTTTATTGAGTACCTTAATGAGCCAATGATAAGACTATGATTGAAAATAAATTGGCTTTTAGATAATGGATTTGTTTTTATGTATGTTTAAATGCCTAAAGCTATATTCACATCTTGTAACTTTCAATAAATTCTGAGTACATAATCAATAATGCATGATTTAGATTGTGTTAGAAGAAAGTTTGCATGAATTAGAGTACTTCATTATTGAATGAACTCTCGAACTTGCTTGATTATTGCTCGAGGTAAAATCATAGTTAAATGCATTTCTATGAACATGATTTAGGCCATCTTTATTTAACTTTGAGCCTTGCAAGCCTATTTAAAATATTATTTTTCACTTGTACCTTATTTGAGCCTTTAGGATGCATAAAGATGCATTAGAGCCTTTTATTCATTAAACCACATTTACTTACCCTTTATGAGCCTTAAATTCTTTTTTTCTTATCTTGAACGTACTATAAAGAGAGCTTTAATTGAATTGATATGAATATATGCTTGTGAGCTTGTTGAAGTGTTGAAGAAAAAAAACAAAAGTGAAGTTCGGAGGCTAAGTATTTGGTGAATTTGTCTTTAGCATGTATTTTTATGTAAATTGGAGGTTTGAATGTGTACAAAAAAAATAAAATAAAATAAGTTTGTGGGTTTGGTGGAAAAGAAAAAGAAAACAAAAACAATTGTATTAAAAAAAAGGTGCGATTTGAAGAAAAAATCAATAAAAAGGAGAAAATAGAAGATTTGTGAACTTATATTGAAAATTATGTGAAGATAAAGAAAGAAGAGAAGTTCTAAGAAAGAAACAAATTTAATAAGTAAGTTATTCATTTATATTTAATTTTAGCTTTCTTTCTTTGATTTATTATATCCTATCCTTTTCTTTCTTCTAGCCATACCCATTAGTCTTAACAATAGAAGTGATCAAGTCCTAATGATTTCAGGTGGTGTGTTAGCTTACATTAATGTATAGTGATAATTAAGTCAAGCATATGGTAGTTTAGTTTAAACAAACCATTGACTATACAAGCTTTTTCCCACAAATATTGCATACTTTGACAAAATAACCTTATCAAACTCGAACACTAAACAAAAATCATATGTACTCAGAAGTGATCCAGACACCAGATTCTTGCAAATATCTGGAACATACAGCATACTGTTCAGAGTCAGGTTCTTTCCAGAGGTCATCTTCAAGACTATCTTGTCCTCTCCCTAGATTTTAGACGTGGCAGAATTGTCCATGAACAACTTCTCCATTTTTACTTAGTTCGAAGGAAGTGAACAATTTCTTGTCTAAACATATGTGATGGGTTGCACCAATATCAATCCACCACTATTTAGGATTTGATTCCACAAAGTTCACTTCAAAGACAACAACACTCAGATCGATATCATCGACCTCTCATGTAATTTTTTCCACCATCTATGCCTCTTTGTTCTTCTTCCTTTTTCAACAGTCTGCAGTCTGTCGCTCTGTGACCCCTCTTGTCACAGTTAAAGCATTTGCCTTGAAACGTGGCCTTCTTGGAGATCCCTCTTTTAGGCCCCAACTTGAAATCTCTTCCAATTTTCTTCTTATTCTTGGAGCTTTCACCATGCTTCACAATATTGGCCTTAACCTAGTCCTTCAAAGATCTTTTATCGGATTTTCTATTATCATCTTCGATACGAAGTTTACCAACAAGAGCCTTCATGTCCATTTCCTTCCTCTTGTGTTTAACATAATTCTTGAAGTCTCTCCAGCTAGGAGGTAACTTCTCAATCATAGCAAGTACTTGAAAGGTTTCATTAATTATCATCCCTTCAGTTAAAGGTTTTGAATCCACCATCATGAATTCCAAAAATTGGCCTATAACAAACTTTTCGAAACCAGCATTCTCAATTTTGTATTTGCGGTCCAAAGTCTTCCACAGCTCTTTTGGTGTTTTCGTGATACAACACACACCGTACAAAACATCTGATCGGCCATTCAAGATATAATTCTAACACAAATAATCAGAATGCTTCTTTGCATCCACCACCATGAGTGTTTCTCTATCACTCTCATCATTGCTCGGAGGTGCGTCTTCAGTCAAGAACCTTACAAGGTTCAGGGTGGTTAAGTAAAACAACATCTTCTGTTGTCACCTCTTAAAGTGTGCCCCATTAAATTTTTCTAGTTACTCAACATGATTGGCAGGTATAACAACTTGTACAAAAGATTAAGTTAGCACTTGTGTAGCAGGCATAGTTAACCTCATATCAGAAATCATATTATCTCCACTTGTCATTTCTGTAAAATCACAAAAAACATAAACCAATAAGTTGTTGTTCTTTAAATCCCAACACACTAATTAAAACCAACTTCCAATAGGAAAACATAATAATGTGACTTTTCAAGGGTTCTATATACACCATAAAATTTTTGTATACACTGATAAAATTTCTATATACACCCATAAAATTACACACCACAAAATTACTTTATACACATGCAAAATTGCTTTATACATCCACTAAGGCTTACGTCATCACTACATCATGATGACATCATCATCAAAGTCATGTTGATGCAACAGTCAACAGATGTGGTACTGCCACGTGGCACTATATGCTGATGTGTCACTGCCATATGGCATTACACGATAATGTGGTGCAGGCCACGTGGCACTATGTGTTGTTATGTCACCTGCCATGTGGCATCCAAAGTTGAAGTGGCATTGCCACATAGCATAACGTGCTGACGTGTCAACCGACTTGTCTGATGTTTTGGCGCTCAATTGACATGTCATGCTGATGTGTTGTCTAGCACGACAGCTGATGCCACTTGCTAGCAGCCACATGGTCATAGCATAGACCAACATGTGTAAACTCGTGGCCCTTTCTTGGGCTGACACGTGTTACCAATGAGTAGACTATACTTGACCATCTTTTGGGCAGACACGTGTCCCACTCATATCACAACACATGGTGACATTTTAGCATGACACGTGGTGGTTCTCTCTGTGTGACACGTGACCTTGCGAGTGTGCGACATATGGCCTTGCCACTGTTCGCCACATGTCACCGCCTCACTTTGCCTTGTGTCACTGCTTTGTCCATGACACGTGGTGTACCCATAATAGTTGGGCCAAATTCTATTGGGCCTTGGGTCTTGAGCTGAACCGTAGCTTATTCTAACCACGGGTTAGGATTTGAAATTAGACCAGATCCAATAGTACTTAATTTAAGGCCCATTAAGCCAGAACTTGACCCGTTTACCTTATTTGTAACCTGTCTTCAACCTTTAGTCGGGATCGATTTTTACATGTTTTCTGGTAATAAGGTCAGCTGACCCAGTTCCAATTTTTTCACATTTTTTCAGTATTCCGACAACTAAAATTCACCCGAAAAACACCCAAAAATTCATAAAATCATAGGTAAGCAATTTTATGAAGATAATTTTGATAAAACAAAAAATAAACATATACCCAAAACAAATTCTCATCCATGGGTGTGAAGGAAAAATTTTATTTTTATTTTGATTATTATTATTTTTTCAAACCAAAACATACAGGGAAAAATATATCCACATCTAGAACATACAAATAAATAAACAAATAAATAAATTCACACAACTACATATATATAAATATATATAAAAAGGGTCATCTTAAGCTTGTTGGTTAATTAATATGTGTATATATATATATATATATATATATATATGGAAATGTGGAATAATAAAAATTGGAAAATTAAGAAATGAAATTCAGAACCTATATGCCTTTGATTTGATGACCTACTTATTAATCAATCTGTCTGAGGCCTGTGTAATAACACAGTTTTCTTAAGATAATTTTTGCCCACCAGTGTAAATGGATCTGTGACGATCGTCTCCTAGGATATAACAGATACTAAGGCTCGAACACGGCACCATCGATGATACAAACCTAAATCGACTTGCTCCTAAACCCATATTATACTAGTTCGAATCGAAATTAAGTTCAAATTCTTATAGTGACCTTGACTCCTAATCAACTTGTGATTAGAAACCTTGGTATATGATGAAAACGCCATAATAGGTGATGGATGTCCTATTGATAAGTCAAACTAAAACACTCAATCTCTATTTGATCTTTTAGGTGTTCAAAGAGAGCAAAGAGAAGTCTTCTCACAAATAATTTTTGAATAACAATCTAAGCTGCCATTTCATTGAAAAATAAGCTCTTAAATAGGCTAAAGTTACAAAAAATCAACCCTAAAATAACTAGGTTAATTTTAGCCAACATAGAAAGAAATTAAGAAAGTGCCGAATTTTCTTCCAAGTTTCCTAAACTATTTTGTATTAATTAATTCTTTAATCTTGAAATAAGAATTAATTAATTTACAATCAAAATAATAAAATATCAACCTTTCTAAATTAATTTGTCCAGCAAATGATTAAGTAAAAGCCTAAATAAAATACTATTTCCTAAAACAAAAAGTCAAATTTTAGATTTGGAAAGTAGTTGACTAACTTTTCAAACAAGCTGTCTTTGTCTAATCACCAACTAGTTTAGGTTCCAAATCAGCTCCAATATGCCATGTAGGATGCCAAATAGGATTAGAATTGGTTCCCATATGTTTCCCTTGATTGGAATGATCAACGTTTGCTTGAAATGCAAGTAAAGTCCTTCCCAGCTCCTAAACCACTAAAACCGACCATGTTGAAGGCTTGTGCACAAATGATGATCTTAGATGCCTTTGCTTCTGCCTCGACATGATTCCATGACATCTTGGTAAGCTCAATCATGTTCATAGGCTAACAAAGCAGTCCCTTGCTACCCGGAGTCCATAGATGTACCAAAATAGCATTCTGGATCCATCTCTGCCTTCAGAACTTGGGTGCATAGTACGGACTTTAAATCTTCGGGTATTATCATACCTTCTTGAGATTTAATGACACCTTGTATGAAGCTAACTAAATTTTTCTTAAAGCTCTTAGCTTGTTCCCTAGTAATTGATCCCGTCTTCAGTTGCACTGGATCAGCACCCTAACATGTAGTTGATTGCACGAGTACAAGTGGATTCTCATCAATCGAAGCATTTCTTTTCGAAGTTTCAGTAGCTGAGTTTACCACCCTCACAATGCAAAACTCAGAAACTCTTCTTTGTATGCAGTAGGACTCAAAATCATGTGTCTTTTTGTTATGCCAAAACCATTTTGTCAAAAACTCACTTTTCTTCCAAAACAAACATTTGAAACTTGAAAGCCCACCCATCAATACACATTAAATCCCATTAAAGACAAATCATTCAAACCTATTAAATGAAAAAACGTTACACCTATAACCTAGGCCAATCCATTTAACTGCCTTTAATTTAAATCCTATTTAAATGTTACTTTACAAGACAACAAAAACTTAACAATTACTAATCTAGAAGGTCTTAACATCGATGAGTACTTCACCACTTAGCCCAATCCACATAGCCACTAGCATCTATAGTTCCTTTGAACAAATTCAAACAATAATAAACTTACACTTGCAACAATTCATCAACACCATCCCTCCTCCTCATGGCCAGTGACTTTGGCTCTCATGTAAGCCAACAACAACCCCGTTTAAATCTCACCGCCAATCTAAATCTTCAGACCTTAAACCTATGCCCCAATTCAAATACAATCTATACAACTCCCTCAATTTAACTCACACTCACAAGATTTAGAAAAAGTTTTTTACTTTGATTCTTACCAAGGCTAACATGCATGAAGGATTTTAAACATAGAGCTTGAAGATTCATAATAGTTTTTTCCACTATGGTTACCTAAAATCACTTCAGGCCTTTGATATTCAACTAGTAGCAAGAATGGAGATGAAATAGGTAAGAAAATTTCAAACTAAATCCTCACCAAAAATTACAGCATCTCTGGTGGTAAAGATGCAGCACCAAAACATGGATTTTTGGTGTTTCAAATAGAAATTTTGTTATAAGAGTTCAAAATTTTAAAGATTGAGTAAGTAAGAAGCAAAAAAGTGAGCCTTATTCTAATCCCCACTCTTTATTTTACCATGGCTCTTGAAAGAAGAAAAAAGGGAAGAAAAATAAAAAAGTAGCATTAAGTTTACTGGTGATATATAGGGAAGAAGAGCATTTTCATCACTTCCAAAAATCCCTTCACATCAATTTCTTAATTGCCCTTAATATAATCTATCTTATTATTTGGGTCTAAGGCGACCTTCATCTTTCCCATATTTTCCTCATTCCAGTTACCAGTTTACTCTCACCAACTATAATTAAATTTCTAAAACTCAAGGGCAAAATCATCAATTCATAAACTTAAACATCTAATTACCCAATGGATGGTTCTTTTCACAATATAAAATTTAATAATCACATTACACTTTATACGTTCTCCTATTTAATTCATTTTTACTACATATACTCAAATTTATACCTAATTTACCTTTAAATAAAACTAAAGAGATACACTACAAATTTTTACCATTAATTCCCTTTGAAATTGATAAACAACCTTCAATTGACCTAATTTCTAAATCTATTTTAGAGAAGTTTGTTGATTAGCCAATCACATTATAGTCTGTTGTCGCAACCAAAGGTTCTATGTATTTTTTATTTTGTCCGAATTATATAATTTGGATAAAACCGAATAAGTTTAGTATATGGAATCCGGACAGGTTCAAATTGTTTGGATGACTATTTTATATATCGTTCATTTCTATTGATGAGAATTTATTCGTACCTGCACAACCGACAACCCGCTGAGGTACAAATCCAATATAGTTGAAGATCGGGTCAATCCCTAGGGTTCAAGCCAAGAGATTTAAGGACAACTTGACTGGATTTATACAAGAAATTATCAATTCTCAAAAGGGCTTGTCAATACCCAAAGATTCAAAGCTGTTTTAAGCATTCAAGTGGTGGAGACCAATATAGACCCGGGTAGCTATTTTAGTGCATTTATGGACTCCGGACAGTAAAGAATGGATCCAACACTTTGTGAATTCAATGAATATTACTAAGAGGTCATGCAATCAATACAAGGCATAAGCTAAAGTAACTAAAATGGTCATTTACGCCTGGAATAGATTCTTGGTCGAAATTGCTGTTTTACCCGTTGACTTTACTGTATTTTACTTATTTGGCATTTTCTCTTTGTTCCAATCGAGGAAAATGTGTGGGAATCATCATTAATCCTATTTGGAATCCTACATAGCATATGGAAGCTGATTTAGAGCTTTTATAAGCTGGAAATTGATCAAAGATTGCTTAGTGGTCAAACTAGTCAATTAGTTTTCTAATTTGAATTTGACTTTTTGTTTTAGGAAACTATCTTTTATTTTTTTTTTATTTGTTTATTTGCTGGACAAATCAACTTAGAAATTTATAATTTTATTATTTTGATTGTAAATTAATTAATTCATTTTTAAAAATTAAGGAATTAATTAATACAAATTAGACTAGGAAATGGTGTGAAATTAGGCAATTTCCTTATTTAATTCTATGTTGGCCGAAATTTCCTAATCCTTTTAGGGTTTTATTTTTTTCATTCAAAGCCTATTTAAAAGCTTATTTTTAATGAGAAATCAGCTTACATATTATTCAGAAAATTAATTGTGAGAAAAAATTCTCTTTGTTCTCTTTGAACACCTAAAATACCATTAGAGAGTGAGTGTTTTAGTTTGACTTATCAATAGGACATCCATCACCTATTGTGGCATCTTCATCATATACCAAAGTTTCTAGTCACAGGTTGATTAGGGTTTGAGATGACCATAAGAACTTGAACTTACTTTGTCGATCTGAGCTAATATAATACGGGTTTAGGCGCAAGTCGACCTAGGTTCGTATCATCTATTAGGATTATATAATTAATATGAAACAGAATACATCTGGTATATAGAACCCAGACAAGCTCAATATTGTCCAATTATATAATCCAAATAAAACATATATTTTCAATATACAGAATCCAAATGGGTTCAAATTATTTAAGTTATATATACTGGATGACTACTTCAAATATCATTTGTTTCCATATGGATTATATAAACCAAATGAAATTGATATGTCCAAACGGATTGAAATCATTCCAAATGAACTTGATATGTCCAAAACGATTGAAATCATTGGAGTTATACATACCATACAATTACATGTACCATTAAAGCAATTATTTTCTCTTGTATATAGATTTTGTAACTATTTATAATGTTTGGGCGATTGTAACGAACAACTTCAAAATACATATGATAAAAATTAAAACAATTGCTATGGACAATAGTTAAAATGAACACTAAAATAATAATAATAATAATAATTAAATCATGCAAAGAAAATAAATAAATCAAAAAAGTTAACTACTTACATTTTCAAAGTTGAAATGAGTAATTTACTAATCATTTTTGTCTATTTGTTCTTCTTTGATCGCTAAACACCATTGTTTTTACAGTTTATTATTTTTCTTAAAGCTCCATCATAATGTACGGAGTAATTTATTTTTATTCTTTTTAGGTGTTTAGGTATAGCTATGACCTTTTAACAAAGGATATTTGTGAAATATTAAAAAGTAATTAAAAATATAGTGTGGTTACTAAAATTTATAATGTGGATAGAACTTCCTTTACCTAATTCAAATTTTTATTGGTCCACATTAAATTTTTTCCTTTCTAATTTAGTAATATGCTAGTAATTTAGTGGGTGTAAAAACACAAAGAAAAGTAATAATAAAATTAAACATTTGATGAATTTCTATCATCCAAAAATTTTGTTTGGACCCATAAAAATTTAAATTAGATAATTAACCTTATATTTGAAAATTTTAGAAAGTTACAGTATGCACATTTTTATGAAAATTGATAGAAAATATTTGAAGTCCTTAAATGCAATTCACATACAGTGTTAGGGAGCTAAATGCCAGGAAAAGAAAAAAGAAAAAGTTCAGGAACAATGACTGCTAAAGTTCAATTATCCAAGATTTTATTTGCTACAAATTCTTTTCCTTGTAGTACAATTAGTATCAATCCCGTATGATGCACGACATATATAACCGTAATATATCATTTTAACAATTAATTATATTTAAATCAAAATAATTAATCATATTTAAATCAAAATAATTAATTATATTTTTTTTTATGAGTAAAAACTAAAAATCATTGGTTGTTTGTTATCAATATTACAATTTTCGTTGATATTGTTTGATAGTTTTGTAAAAATCAAACAATTTGAATCTCTTTTTTAATGGGTGAGAATGAAATACCTCACTTCCACTGGCAGACCTATCACTCTCTATTGATATTGTTTTCAATTTATCCACCACACTTGGTATAAGATTTTTGTTCAGAACTTTCCGGAATGTCCCCCATCCGAGAATTGTCCTCACCTAAATAAGCTTAACTTCGGAGTTCTTTTGAACTCTAAAAGCTAACTGTTTTTAAAATGTCTCAACGCTATGAGAATGACTATCATTTCTTTGAATCATCCCCTGATCCACATTTGGATGATGTGATATTGGACATTTGTAGCATGCCATTACCCTGCACCCACCCACACAGATTGTCACAGTGAGAGTGCTACTCTATAAAGAAATTAAAAAAAATATATATATATATATATATATATACAGTCCGTCTATGGTGCGGACGGTTCTCATACGGACCATAGTATTGGTGACAGTTTTTCATAGTATTGGTGATGATTTTCTAAAAAATCGTCGTTAATACTATGAAAAACCGTCACTAATACTGCGGTCCTCATGCGAACCGTCCTCACCATAGAATTTCCATATATATATATATATGATAATAAAATAATAAAAATTACACAAAATAAATCTGACAAAGATCAAATGATTATACTAATTTGCAAAGAACAAATAAATTAAAGATTCTTAAATTTATTGTAACAAAAACGACTTTAAATATAAATTTAGTCAACTAGGTAAGATAATAAAAAATAACAATAACTTTTTTAAGAATAAAAAATATTATAACAAAAATTGAAATTAAAGAGAAAACGTTATTTAATAGTTGTATGTCTGGTTGATTCGAAGTTAAAAGATCACTTGCTCTATTGCTTATTTATAGATAAATAAAATTTGATAAGGACATAAATATTATTTTAAATGTAAATTTTTTTCCAATTTCTAAAATCAAGCCGTTGTCTCAAATTAAAGCTTTTTTTCTTTCATTATTTGAATCAGTGTGAAAAATGACCATGTATGATAACTAACCTTCTTAATGGAAATATTATGTGTCTAACTTTATTTATACCCTCATTTATTTAAGGAAAAAAATTATTTATTTATTAAATAAATAATTAGTCTTATTCAAGTTTCATTTGTTATAAAAATAATTATTATTTCAAAAGGATATTATTTACCTTATTCAAATTCATTTATTATCTTTCAAAAAAGAAAAATAACTTTATTCAAGCTCTTTTAATTTAATTCCACAGTTAATTGCTAAATTTATTATTACTATTCAAAAATCATAATTTGGATGTTTTAGGAGGAAAAAAAATGTAATTTGGGAGATTTGGACCAACATGTCATAATAGTTGGCGTATTTTATGTTTTTTTTTTCATATTTTAAAATCCAAATAAAATTAAATACAGCCTAATTATCAAATATAATATTAACCATTCATAAATGACATTTAACTAATATTTATGAAGTAATTGGAAAAGTTTTTAATTAGTTAATTGAAGAATGTTTCCCTATAATTTATTATATAAATCTCTGGGATTAATAATATTCATTTTATGAGTGAAAATTTTCAAATTTTAAATTTTAACATTTCAGTATCACAATTGATATTTCAACATGATCTTTGCTTACCTATATTAATTACTTATTATAATAATATGTACAATTTGAATTTGAAATTTGAAATTTGAATATTTCTATATGTAAATTCTCATTTTAAATTAATAGGCTATTTACTATTGACAAATAATATTCATAAATAATTTATGTGACACAAATTTTTAAATTTTAAATTTTAAATGTTAAAGTTTAAAGAGTCTTATATTAAAAATTTAAAATTTTAAACTAATGACCATTCAATATAGATAATTAATTTTATAACTCATGAAAATAAAAAATTTATATAAGCCAACATTTTCAAATTTTAAATTTTAAAATTTCAGTTGATGATTAACTAATTTATGCATATATAATGCCAAAAGTTTATATAAGATAGTTTGTTAGGTGAATTGTATAATGCAGTTTTCTTTTATCTATTAAAAGATGATATTTTTTTATAATTTATCAATATTTTATTTTATTATATGAGAAATGCTTTTTTATAATTTATTATTATATTTTTCATTTGGTTAAAAGATAAAATTTTTTATAAATAATGAGATCTATATAAATGATAATTAATTAATATTTAGAAGTAATTCTATACCATATTAGATAAATAAATTTAAATAAATTAATTAATATTATATTTTTTTTATATTTTGAAAGGGGAATCAAATAAATTGACCCACAGTAAAAACTTTTTACTGCCTATTTGTGCTATATTGTGATTAACTCTTTAACTTTTTTTCTTCCTTTTTTATTGTGATTAACTCTTAACATGTTCGCCACCTGTATTTCATGATGTGTAGCTGAAAGCCACGTGCAAGAATGGAAAATTCAAATTCTAGCCCAAAAAAAAAAAAAAAAAAAAAAAAAAAAGGAATGGAAAATTCAAAGACATTAATAGTGGATCTTATTCCTAAGCACATGCACGCATTAATTACGGCAACTACACTGATAAACATATTTACCGAAAAAACTACACTGATGCACATTGGTTGGTTGGAAATGTTGTTATCATTATTGTTGTTGTTGTTGTTCTCGTTTTCCTAAAAAAGGAAATGTTGATACAAGGATTTGTATGAATGGTGATATTTTTATATCATATATAAACTCAATGCTAAATTTGAAAATAGTCCTTTATTTTGTGTGGTTTATCTTTATGTTTTTAGATTTTTCTAAGGGTTAATTATAATTTAATACCTTCCAAAAATTACATTTTTGATTTTTAAATTTTAAATTTTTCGATTTAAATTTTTAAATTTATATTTGCTATAATTTAGTCTAATTAGTTTTTTTGTTAACGATTATTAATGATTCTACCATATTCAATTACTATTAAAATATAATTTGTTATAATTTAAATCTTTTAGCTATTAAAAAAATTCTATTTGAATATCCTCAATCATTGATTGTCATTAACCAAAAATTCAGTTACATTAAAATCCAATAAATTAAAATTTAAAGGTCAGATTTAGTACAGTTCAAAATTAAATATCAAAAGTTAAATTTTCCTAAGTTAGATGCACTATAATTAATTAATTTCTTAACAACAACCATAATTTTCCTTTTCTTATTATTATTATTTTTTGGGTTATAAATGCATACAACCATTTTTTATTATTATTAATTTTTTTTCCCTTTGAAAACAAGTATAAAAATATAAAAACAAATAATAAATGAATTTCTTTTGTAAATGAGAAAAACATTAAAAGAATTATTTTGAGAAAAAAGGGTAATGGTTTACTAACATTTTGGCAAACAAGGCAAATTTGAAATTAAATATTAGGGGCCATATTGTAATAATTTTAAAATATAAATATATCAGTAGGGGGAAAAAAAAAGCAAAAAAAAAAAAAATTATTATAAGATCAATACGGCTACATTTACTAAAATATTCATCAAATTTATTTATCAAATGATATGACAACAATCAATAATAATTTAACATGTATCATTTGAAAAAAATTTGATAAATATTATTGTACCTAAAGCACTATTGTTGTAAGATTTATCTTAAGCTCGTTTTCCTTTGATGAGTTGCAAAGTTTGTTAAGAAATTTCTTCATAAAACTAAAGTTTTATGGTATTCGTAGGAAAGAAAAAAAAAAAACTGTTTTATGGAAATTGGTTTTTAGAGAATTAATTTCATTTTCAAGTTATTAATTAGTTTTTCGGATAGGATTGAAGATTGAAGAGCATCCCCAATGGGTTAGTGAATTTTTATGTATGTGGCATAGAGAGCTTGTTGTCTATGTAATAAAAATATTTACTAGATAAACACTCAATCCAAAAATCATTCTCCATTAATTTTGTCTAATAAGTCTCAATTAATTAATTTTGTGTATATATAGATATATTTAAAAAAAATAACAATAGATAATAATCTATTTATCTTTTTTTTTTTTAAATATCTTGATAAGGATTATTTTGGTGAGTTACAATTAATTAATCTTTTAAAATAGACCGTATTCTTAATATCATCTATTTTGTTTTTAAAAAATTAATTTGATAAAAATTGATAGACAAAGCCATTAAAAAATAACAAAAATATAGAAACTCACATAGCAATTAGAGATACTCTAAGAATCAGTTTAGTATAAATTAGTTTTATAAAATGAGAATAATAAATTAAATTTTGTATTTTTGGAAGTTAAGAACATGTTTAGCAATATATTTTAAAACATTTTATGAGGGTAAAAATGGTAAAATTATGTTTAATAAATGCTAAAGATGATATATATATATATATATATATATACCTATAATAAAAAAAATATTCACCATTGAAAAGATAAAAATTATTCATATTTTTTTCTATTTTTTTTTTGTTTGAAAAAAAAAAATCTCATGGTAATATTATAGACATTAGGCTGTAATCCTATGCCATTTGGCATTGCGGTTTGCATCCATTCGAGATAATATCAAAATTTATCAAAATTCGAATCTCAATTTTTAAATTGACAAGTAAAAATAAAAATAAAAAATTATTCATATCTATATTTAATATATATTAAATATGATATATACTGCTATAAAAATATTTTTTTATTTAAAATTGACAAGTACTTACCATCCATGTCCTTTTACATGTTTTCTAATTTATCTATATTTTAGATAATGTTTCTTATTTTTTTCAAACCCTGCTGCTTTTTTTTTTTTTCTAAACTAATTTTCGGAAAATATCTTACTCTTTAACTTTTTCATATTTTTAAAATCACTTCCATATGGGTTCACATTTTCTACACCAACAGATTTACCAAAACACATGGAGATTACACTTTTCCAAATAATCTTCATATTCTCACAACTTTAATACCGACCAATCAAATCTCGCTCAAAAAAATAACACTGATCAATCAAGGAAAAATGGTTATTTTCATTTGGGTCCTTGAGGTTTTCCATAACTAGGATTTAGTCCCTCAGGTTCCAATACTTTATTATAATACCCTTACAGATGATTGCCGTCCATCCTAGTGTGTTCTCTATTGTCGCATATAAATCGATAAACATACTTTTAGATGTGATTTATGTAAAATTAAATTTTACAATACTTTTTAATCCAAGCATGTATATATATATATATATATATATTGATTATTGTGTGACTAAAAAAATTAAAAGTATAAATAACTAGTAAAATATATATTTAAAGTTTTAGTAAGGAAAATATTTATTAGTTATTTGTAGCATCATTGTAGTTTAAAAATTTATTATAGGTTTGGATTTTTCTTTACTAAATAATTTTATTTAGTTAAATTTTATTTTAAATTTTATAAATTATGTTAAAAATTTAATTTTTAGGTCTAATATTGATATATGTTTTTAATTTTTTGAACATTTCCAATTAGAAAAATAATGTTTGTCATCGGTATAGACTGTCACTATCCTACATGACAGTGGATTCTATGTGTTTATATAAGTAAAAACAGCCCACATAGTAGTGTATCTCATGTATATATATAAAAGTCAAATATATATTAAATCCACTGGTATGTAGGATGACGACAATCACCATTGATAACATATAGTGCTACTCAAAAACTGAATATAATTCAAATTGGTTTGAATAAGAGAAACTAAGAATGTTGAGGAGGTGTCATAGAAACTTCCAAGTTAGTTTTTATCTCAACCTACATTGTAGGGGTTATTTGTTACTAGAGCAAATCTTAAAGGATCACTATGAAAAGTAAATGATGTTAGAATACAAACATATTTATTAAATGAGTTAGTATTAGATCCTATGGTTTACCCTTATTTCAAAATTTACTTTTGATTTGAAACATTTCATAAACATCCTCTGCTTTTAGCATTTTCTGTGACATAACATTTTGTCTCTTAGTTGGTAGTATAAAAGGTTATAAATATCTTTAATTTAAAAGAAAAAACTATTTTGTGTTTTATTTTTTCTATAATACTAATATAATTCATTTACTTATGTAACTTTTTGCATTACAATTTTAGTACATAATTTGCATATTTTTTTTTTTCTGATTTTCATTTTTTTTCCCAAACTCATTTTCTATCATATATAAAAGCATATAGAAAATTAAATATGTTTTACACATTTTAATTAATTTAGGGAATTTATGTAATATATACAACTTTAAATACTAACTTTTACTTAAGTATTAATTTAGACAACATTAAAATCTTGTGTTTATTGATTTGTTTTGCATGTTAAGGATTCAAAAAATCAATGGCTACATTTGGAAAATAATAAATTTAATCTCTTATTAATTAAAATACAGAGAATATGGTTGTGTGTGTAGATCTTGTTGATTATAATGTTGCATTATCGAGTGTTGCTATTTTTTATCACTAATGATGATCACTGGCTTAATTATGTAGTAAATTTTAATTAAAAGCATTCAATTTTACTATTTTCATATCAAAATCCTAAAAATAAACTTCTTAATAGTAATAATTTGAATTATTATTTGACATATAGATTTTATCGGTGATCATTTTTTAATAATAACAAATAGTATTTATCTGGATAAAATATGTTATTTAATTGTTTTAGCACTAAAATATGAAAGAAAAGACAAGATCTAGGCATAATTTTTAGCCAAAAAAAAAAGAAAAGAAAATCTTAAATTTTTTCTTTCCATTTTCTTTTTTCCAAAACATATTAAAGCATATACATATATACATATACATATATATTTTACTTTCTTTGGATGAGTAGGAAAATACAGGTAAAGAGAAAATGGAAAAGACGACATCTGGGTAGATCTGAACTCATGAAAGAGGAAGAGGAACGATTCCTAAAGCTTTTTATTTCTTTTTGTTTTCCTTCATTTTATAAAATTAATATAATAGGTACTAATTTAATTAACATACATTTTTCTATTTATTTTATACATAATATATGTTACACGTTTTCCAACAAATATATGACAAAATTTTCGGCCTTTTTAAAATTTTTAATGATGTTCAATTAGCATCATATCCATCTTGAGTTATATTTAATGAAAAATTGTTATAGGTACTGGGTGTTTTGGAAATGTTTCAAATTATAGGGGTAATATTTGAAATAATAATAAACCACAAGGGTGTATGATATTAAATAATCCTTTTAAAATGATGTGACGAGATGGCTTGTTATAAATTTATTGGTTGAGAAATTAATAACTTAAGTATGGGTACTTTTTTTTTTTTTTTTTTTTGAGAAAAAAAAAAGTGAATTTTTAAAAGAATAAATATAATTAAATATAAATCAATTAAATAATAATGCTTATTAGTATTTTGATACCTACAACATTATTCATGAAAAGAAAATTAATAGAGCGTATAATAGGAATAATGCTATAGGTAATAAAAAGTTTACCAATATGTTTATCAAGATTAATGTTTGGATTTTATTGAATTATATTTAATTATATTTTATACATAAATTTATTATATTTGCTAACGAATGAAATAATAATATATCACTTTACTAAGACCGTTTTCAACAATGTTAATGCCTCATTTGATAAGAGCAAATATTATTTAGGCTTTTTCAATTTTGTTATATTTTTTTTTAAAATTGTATTTTTAAAAAATTATTATTAATTTTTACGAACTAATTTAAATGATTAAAAGTAAAGAAAAATTAGTGTTTTATAATTGAATGATATAATAATAAAATAATTTTAGTTTTTAACTGTTAAAATTAATTAAATAAACTATTATAGAGAAGTTAATTATAATTTTCAAAAGATTGAGCCTAAATGTGATTAGAATAAAACTGAATGTGTTTAAATTAAAGTTTGAGCCTTGCTTTAGGTAAAAATAATAATAATAAAACTGAAAAAAAAGATTATAAAGTTTTCGAATCAAAAGTGTGGCCTACTTTATGCCCAAAAACTACATGATCCATAGTTATGAAGAAATTAAAAAAAAAAAAAAGAAAAAAAAAAAAAAGAAAAAAACTACACGACCTTTGCTGGGAAGATGGGTCAGAAAACTGAGAACCGCAACGTCAAAACCTCAGTTTTATTTTCTCAAAAGTCAAACCCTGATACTCAATCTGCCATTATCGATAATATTCTTTCTCTCCGAATTCCTCTCGAGTTTCCTTCAAAGGAATCGATATGGGACTCTTTGAAAGCACCAGATGGATCAATTGGGAGCTGGAGACGTACCCACTACCCCAAGACTTGGTCTTTCTTCCCTGTTTTGCTTTCCTCTTTGCTTCACTGCGTCTCTTTCTTGACAGATATGTCTTTGAGGTTCGGTTCTGTTCTTCACTTGCTCCATTTTGATATTATTTCTCTTTCATATTTTATTGTTGTTATTTTCTGGCACACAAAGTTGTATTGATGGTATTATTTAGAGGACAAATTTTAGTTTTGCATGCTAATATGAAATGAATGATAATTTTTTTTTTTGCAAAAGGGTACAGAGTATTTATGAACATTTCTCTGTTCGAATTTCAGTTTCTGCTATTCTTTTTGCTGGCTTATCTATGATTATAAGTTTTTTCTCTTCTAACTTATTTATTTATTTTTTGGGCCATGTATGGTGTTAAGAAAATGGGAAAAAAATTTTGAAAGGAAAAAGAAAGAGGGCAAAAAATGTGTATATATATATATATATATATATGAGGGAAAAAAATTGAAATTTTCTTGTCTTTGATTCAGCCATTCATCACGCTTATGTAAAGAACTACTGCTCTTTGACTTTCCTCACAATATCTTCCAAAAATCTTTAATGGATGTTCCCTTTTTCATCCTTCTCTCCATATCTCCGTGTTATCTCTCCTGATCTTCATCAATTTGGCTGCAGGTTTTATATTGGGGTGAGGTAGAGAAGGGAAAATTAAAATCTGATTTATGTGTTAAGTTTTCTCTATAACTTTTTTCCTCAGTTTGTTTTTTATTTATTACTTATTTATTTATTTAATTTTTTTGATAAAGAACTAAACAAAGAAAATCAAATCAAAATCCCTAGCACTTTTTTACCATTTTCCTCATCAAAATTCTGGAAAGTTTGAAGTTTGGATTAGGGAAGAGGAAAATTGGTTATGAGAAAAGTATAAAAAAGAAATGTTATATATGTATAACATAAAATAATTTGAAAATACAAATGTTCTTACATTTTCATTGAGACATGTAAAGATTTTTTTTTTTTTTTTTTTTTTTTTTTTGTGCTTTTATTTTCCTTGTTGGATTCTTGATCTCCAAACATTAGCTTAGAAGAATGTGTTTTGTACATCTAGTTAATGAAGTTCATTTTATAGGATGATAGTGGTTTGTTGTAGGTAAAAAAATGGGAAGATGGAGAAATGGGTCTTGTGTGAGCTAAATTGGGAATTTCCTGTTCATAATGTTGAGGAAAAATTAAATGACATTGTGCAGCATGCTGAAGAAAAACAAGCTTAACAAACAAAGCATACCTCCTCAATAATTCACTTTTCTACCTCATCTCTAACCTTTACCGGGCAGTAAAGTTCCTCACAATTCCAAATTTTATTGAATGTGAGCTGTCCAGACTCCAGTCACTTTTCTTCAGACAAAGCTACTTTAGCCAAGTTTGGGATCCTATTTGAATAAAGTTTTGCAGGCATTGCCTTTCATTTGGCCCCAGTTGGAGCTGCTAGCCTGGTAGTATGATTTCCTTAGCTTGTTATTTTGGGTTTGAAATGACTTGGTGCATGTTGAGTTGTATGGAGCCTAATCTCCTACTATACTGTAAGTTGCCTCCATTATTGTTGCTATGCATGTATGGGTTTCGAGCTGAGCATTCTCACTAGTATAAAGATTACTAGGGTTCCATTTTTGAGTTAGCGAGAAGAGTGTGATATAGTTTTGTGTCTGTTAATTCTGTTATGAAGGTGTGAGTATCTCTTGTACAATTCTTTGATTATAAGCAGCAAAGTGGTAGTTCTCAGGTGAACCGTTGTAAATCTTGTGTGTTCTTGTTTTCCACTCTATTTTTATTGCTTTTGTAAGCAAAAATTTAGGTTTAAATCCCAACACATGATACATTTGTTTTAAAACCAGATTTCAACTAAAGGGTCCACAAATCTCACAGAATGACCATTGCTAATGAGGTAGTGAAAGAAAAAATCTGTAGCAAGATTCCTTAAATACTTGGCAATTACGAACCACCAAGAAATTGTACCTCTGTTCAATTATAATGACCAAACTTGTTTGCTCCATCAGTTTACCCTAACCAATTCATATCAGACACCAACCAAACCAATCGAGACTTATTTGTTAGAATTGCCTACGGCAACTAACTAGTACCAGCTTCAAGCATATGGGATATGCAAATGTCTTTTCATTTTAAAGATGATCTACTTTACATCAATAATCTCCTTAATCAATTCTGGTTGTACTCGATTTTCCATTTTTTAAAATAAAATGTGTTTTGTGATCACATTTTTTGTTGTCTCTGTTTCGCATCCATCGTTTATGCAATTTACTGGTTTTGTTTTTGTTTGAAATTTGTTTATTATCCTCCAGGTGCTGTGGTTTAGTTTGAAACAGACGGTTATGTTTGTTGCAGGCATTAGGTAGACACCTGCTGGGACATGCCTCGCAGAAAGTTGAGACTCGTGATAAGAGGAAGAAAATCAACAAATTCAAAGAATCTGCTTGGAAATTTGTCTATTTTTTATCAGCAGAGCTTTTGGCTGTTTCGATTACATACAATGAGCCTTGGTTCACTAATACCAAATACTTTTGGGTAGGGCCTGGCAATCAGGTTTGGCCAGATCAAAAAATCAAGTATGTCGCTTAACCCAGCCCTTAACCCAGCCAAATTATTTTGTAGTGTCAATAAGTAATGGAATTAGTACTCATTTGGGTAATGATTCCACATGAATTTCTTTTTTGGGAAAAATTTCCAAGAAATCATCTAATTGGTGCTTCTTTTACAATCACCAAATAGGTGATTTCTAGAAACAAAGTTAACCAAAAAGCGCTTCTATATTTTGTGCCAAACACTAAAGGAACCACTTTTATATTCTCAAATATGTTTTTAGACATTTCAAAATCACTCCATATGGACACAGTTTGGTTTTGATAGTTGACTAAATGTTTAATTTTGTTCTTAATACATCTTTTGTTTGCATTATTAACTAATCTTTTCCTATTGACCAGATTAAAATTGAAGGGATTATACATGTATGCTGCTGGATTCTACATGTATTCAAGTTTCGCTTTAGTTTTTTGGGAAACAAGGCGTTCTGACTTTGTGGTATCAATGGCTCATCATATAGCAACTGTCATTTTAATCTTGTTGTCTTATATATTTAGGTATGTTTGAAAGGAATTTTTAGTTCGTGCTTTTGCTTTCAAATTAATTTTGTTTGAAATTACTTTCCGCAAATCTTGATCATGTAGAACAAGCATTACAATTTTGTTCTTAGTAAAGTCATATCTCTCTATTCATGCCTATTATATGGATCTTTGTCCATGCTTTCTCTATCTTCCATGTCTGGATAACCTATTTTGGGCTCCCCTCAGGTTTGCTCGAGTTGGTTCAGCCATTTTAGCTATCCATGAAGGAAGTGATGTGCTTTTAGAACTTGCAAAGATGTCAAAATACAGTGGCTTTGAATGTATGGCTAGCTCGCTCTTTGTTGTTTTTGTTTTATCATGGACAATACTCCGGCTTATTTACTTTCCATTATGGATAATTTGGAGTACCAGGTGAGTCTAGTGTTCGGCAATAAGTTCATAAAGCAAACAACCAAAAAAAAGAAAAAAAAGAAGGTTCAGAATTTAAATCATTTTTGGAATTATAGACTCTAAACTGCTAAAAAGCTATGCTGAAATTGTTCTCTCAGAACCTATAAATTTCGCATTTTGATTTGAAGACTAAAATACATGGTTCCTTGCATTTGTCTTTAAGAAGAAAGTAAAGAAAAGTTTTGGGAAAGTTGCTCTAGAGGCAATATTAGATATCATAATCTGGCAAATGTTTTTATTTTTTTTTTATTTTTTATTTTTTATAAAAAATGTTATTCAGCATCTATAAACGTGAAAATTACCTAACTAGCACTAATATTTTGGTTTTATACCGTATTGTAACCAGAAAGGAAATGACCAATCTTCCACACAATGGTATAACATGTTTCCCTCATATTGCAATTTAGTCCTTGCTTGTTGCTATGGTTTCACTGTAATTTTGTTACATTATTAGTTCAATCTTCTTCTTCCTTCGTTTCCTCTGCATCTCCTTCCCACTCTGCCTTGTTCACGTGGAGAAAACTCAATTCAAAATACAACCATTCTTATTTTTTCTGCAAAACTTGCATAGCATAATTTTATTATTTATCCAACTCTCTACACAATCTTTTTGCTGCAAATAACAAGTAGCAAGAAATATCAGTCTGATGGATTGAAAGTTCATCAATAATTTGGGAAAAAAGTTTGACTTAAAAATTATATTGTATGTATCAAGTTGACTAGTGTTTTTATCCCATACCTTATCATTTAATAATTCTTAGTCGTGTTCGTAAGGAGCATTTTTTTAATTAATTTTTGCTTCAAATCTTCGTGGCAGCTATGAAGTTCTTTTGACGCTGGACAAGGAGAAGCATATGGTGGATGGATCAATGTATTATTATTTGTTTAATACTCTTCTTATTTGTTTGCTTGTTTGTCATATCTATTGGTGGGTTTTGATGATTCGAATGCTCATAAAGCAAATCAAAGCAAGAGGCAAGCTAAGTGATGATGTTCGATCTGGTAAGGGGGGAATGATATATATATATATATATATATATATATATATTTTTCTTAAGAATTTGATCAAATATCAAATTGAAACAAATAATATATAATGGAAGAGTCACTAATATATATATATATTAACCACAACAATAAAAAATGAAGCTGCTAGAAGCTTTTTGCTACAACAAAGTGTTGTTACAATTATTACCCAAAAAAAAAAAAAAAAAAACCAAAAAAAAAAAAAAAGTGTTATTACAATATAAGTAGTGGACAATAATTATAGGTATGGCTAAAGTTAATTCTTGTGGCTAAAAGTTAATCGTGGTGGTCGAAAATGATTTTACTCACAACAATTGGTCATTGGCTAAAAAGTCCATGCCAAAAGATCAAGTTTCTTGTAGCCACACTTCGTGTTTTCTTTGCCTCCAAACTAGAAGTTACTCCCAACAAATTATTGTGTGTTGCTGTGACCTTCTGTTACTTGTATAAATCCCGTTTGCTCATTGCAGACTCTGAAGACGATGACGAACATGAAGATTGACAATGAAAGAAGATGGACGCCCTGCTGATGTGTATAGTTCTACTAAATTTTTTGCACAATTGCTAAAGAGCTATGTTCCTTTGACGGGTTTCCACAATGCCATTGTCCTACTTTTCTCATGAAGATGAACCTTGGAATAAGCATGCTGATCATGTTTGTTTCTCCTCATACTCTCATTGTTTGGTTTGGTTGTATGCTTTGATTCGTTCATGACAAAGGGAATGTAAAAGAAACTTGTAAAAAGTACTTCCAGGAATTGGAATAGAGGATTGCTTGCTTTGAATTCAATTACTGAAAACTTAATTTTAGGAAGTAAAAACAAACATGTACTAGGAATGTAGTCTTGGATCTTTAAGGAAAGCATACTGCACTTTTAACCTTTGCATAACCACATGGAAAGGGATGCACCAAAAAAGACTCAAAACAAGCAAAGGTTGGATGGCTCAAAAGCACTCAGCATTCTAGTTCCATTGTAAAGAATGTTTTACAATGACTTAGCTTTTCTAACGTTCTTAAGACTAGCTCTACTTGCACTCCAAGTATCTATTTCTGGATTGCCATCGGTCGGTGTCCCAGCATATGTTTTTCTACTGAACAAAGCATTCATCAAGAATTAGGATAATCATTTTTGAAAAAGATTAGTACATATTAATTTGAGGATGGTTATTTTAACACGAAAAAGGAAATGGCTTCTCCTCTTTGATATTTCTTGTGATTCTGCATTTTTTCTCCACTTTAGCGTTTTAACTCCTTGAACCAGTTCTTCAAACTTAGCAACTGAGTTTAAATGACTACTCTTGATGAGCACAAAAGTTTCTGGGTGGGCAAAAGCAGCACCTGATTTTGACAACCTGATGCTTAATTTTATACAAATAATTATATTGAAGCAACCTTAGATTCTTTTTACCTTCAGCAAATGGATAGGGCATGGACCCCTTTGCTAGATATATGATGAAAATCCAATAATTTATATAAAAGCAGGATGTGCTATTTATTTAGCGATCTTATTAAATTATCATATATTCCAAAAGATTAAACTAATAAAAAATATTCTTAACTAACGTATGTAAAGTTAACATATAAATTATTATCACATACACATTCTCCTTTACATGTAGACTTATTGATATCATAAGCAATCCTAATGAGTTTTACGTGTAAACATACTGTGAACGGGTAATTACAATATTTTGATTCTATATTAAGTTATTATATATTTTAAAAATTTAGATCATTTTTGTTATAACTTTTAAAAAGCTAATTCTAACTTTTTAAAATTCAAAAATAGCTTATAAAAGTATTTAGATAATTTTTTAAAAATGTTCTATGTACAAACTAAAATTGGTAAAGTATAACTTTTTAGGAAGTTCTTCTGAAATTTTTTTTAAAAATGTTCTATGTACAAAACTAAAATCGATGAAGTATAACTTTTTAGGAAGTTCTTCTGAAAAAGCAAAATTAAAAGTTATCTTAGACAAATATAAACTAACATAAAAAAAACAAAATTAAAAGTTATCTTAGACAAGTATAAACTAACATAAAATTTATTATATATAAATTCAACACCATATATTCAACTAAAGTATTTCAAATTAGAGTTCTTCAATATATCACAGTCCAATTTTTTCTATCTCCATACAAATCAGACAAGGCAAGTCTTTTGCTTTTTTGCATTTTGTTTTTACTTTCAGTATTTATTTCTTTTTATTTCATCTTTTAAGATTATATACATGCATATAAATTGAGGTTTCTGAAATTTATGTTTGGACAAGGGAAGGCAGATTCAGGAATAGTGTGAAGCGGTATGTAGGTATATGGTGTTGTGTTCTGAATCACACCCCAGGTCACACACATATTGGGATGAGAAACCTGGTTGGAAAGCAATCCCTCCTCGAAACCCACAAGGCGATCACCCACCCAGTGATGAAAATATCGTTATCGATGAAAATATCGAGGGTATAATTTTATGGAAATATCTATGGAAATGTCGATATCGATGGAAATATCGATAAAATTACGGAAACTATAAATATTTAATTTAGAATATAAAAAATTTAACTTCTCTTTAATTTAAAAAAAAAAAAAAAGAAAGAAACAACTAGAAAAAGTTACTTTCTCATTTTGCTATCAAATTGGAAAGAATTGCTTACTCAAAACCCCAACCTTTATTTCCTACCCGTTCTTAAAAAGAGGACAGCTAAAAGAACAACTAAAGTAGCTAAATCATAAACATTCATGGTTCATAGTCCTATTAATGTTCTAGCAAGACACATAAACCCAATTTGATTGAATATTTTGATTTAATCCCACTGTTAATTACAATATAATATGACAAATTATTTTATGCAACTGATTCTACATCACTTTAGGACAACTAAAGTTACTGAAACATAACACAAGACACATAAATCCAGTTTGATCAAATATTTTGACTTAATACCATTGTTAATTACAATATATATTACAAATTATTTAATCTTCCGCAGCAATTACATTCAGTTGACCAACTTATTCCACATCATTGGTTCTCACACCTCTTTAATGGAGTAACTGTGAAGTTGTCTTGTAAAGCTGGCTGTTGTGTCCAAGAAATAGAGAATAAATGACATTAGATGAAGCATACATAGATATAGGACAAAAAATCCGGAGGAAGAAGGGGGCAGACAAGTAAAATGCTCGCAATCCGAAGGACCAAAATAAGCTTCCTCTATTCAGATTTCTTGCAAGTTGCAACATACTCAATGGACTCTCCTTTTCCTTGCCATGTAGGAATAGTGGCCAAGAAACTTATATAGACGTAATAATAGACTGTACATTGCAAATAAAAGCAACAAGGAAGCATAGCGAGATGGAGAAGTATCTAATTGAAGAGAGAGTAAGACTCTTATTGCCATATATTAATTGTGATGTTGTGTTGCCGGAGTTCCCTGTACTACTTACAAATACAACAATTAGTGAACTAATAATTTAAAGGATAATTGCCAAGATCCATAAAGTGATTTTTGGACAACAAAAACAACCTTTTTAAGTGGTAGACTTTGAAAAATATAAAATGTCAACCAATTTTACAAGCTGCCAAAACCAATAACAAGTAACTGAAAAAAAGGAAAACCAAATTTTCAAATGAAAAGAAATAACTTTCATGTGGGAAATTTGTCGAACAGTTGGTATCCATGTTCTACAAGAACCAAAGTCAATAGAGCTCCAAATCTGCTTCTCATTCCCATGAAACAAGAATAAAAAATCGAATTGAATACAAATACTAACAGCCCATTTGCGAACTAATAATTCAAAGATTACCAAAAAACATATAAAATTTATTGAAGAATGGAAGGCACCATCAAGCAGCTTGAGTTTGAAAATGGAGTTCTCCTACAAGACATCATGAAGCTATCGAAGAAGGAACCACCAATAATCCCCTTGAAGAATTCGAAAAGGGAAAAAGAAACCATCAGCAACTCCATGTGATTTGATTTTGAAGATAGATAGAAATCAAACACGGTACCTTCAGCATTTGGTTCTTCAAAATCATGAACAGGAGATCCAAAACGGTTGAAGTTGGCAAGATACAGAGCTATTGTTCTTTCTGCATATTTAACATTTCCTACAATAAAGACCAAAATGGTTGGAAACCATAGTTTGTTGTCGAGAAGTGTTAGAAGGAAGCAATAACAAGCATCAACGACCTGTAAAATGAACCCGAACAAATTCCTCAGCCAAGATTCATTGTCCTCCAAAGCAAAAGAACTAATGGTATCAGGGCCACCATAGTCCTTGGACCGACAACTCAAATTTCTACCGACAACCGAAATCTCCATCAAAATTCCATAAATATCCATTTGAAAATGGAGATTTCTGTGGATATTCATCGACACTCTCGACATTCATCGACACTCTCAACATTTCCACGATAATCCATACAGAAATTTCTTCCCCCCCTCTATCGGTGTCGGTACTCGCCGACAACAGATATTGTCGCCGGCATTTCGACCATATCGTCGACTTTTTCTTCCATGCACCCACCTTGGTGAGTCCCTGATCCGCAAGGTAACATTTTTATTAAACAAAAAGTAACATTTTTATTAAACAAAAAGTCAAAACCACAGCAGAGCACAGGGCACTATTAATTATTTTGTCAACCAGGAGTGCCGTATACAATATGCATATAATTTGTACATGATAAGAGACTGTATTGTCATTTAGATAATATAATTTTAATTTTAGTGATAAGATAATATTATCCATCCAAGTGTAGCTGTAATTTTTATTTTTCCAACGGTGTCAACTTTTTTCACAGCTCAACAAATAAAAAGAAATGGTTCTGATGTTTTTTTCAAGGTGCACTTATTTAATACTTCTATGGTTGGGACAACTTATTTTTCCTTTGGAAGACAAGTAGTTGCGCATTTTGGGTTTTCATTCAGGCTCTTTATAGTTGATTTTTGGTTGATTGTGTGATTCCCCTAATTTATACTTTCTAATGTGTGGTAAATCAACTTTTTACTGAGCATGTTGTTTACCAACTTCACTAAACCCGTTTACAATGTGAATGAGGTATCCTACAGTACAATTGGAACAATTTTTGACTGTTTGTGATTGTGGCCCCCTTTTTTTTTTTTTTTTTTGGGTTTTGGCTAATGAAAACGGTGGAAAGCATTCATGTCTTTGACTAATTGAAAATTATTTGTTACTCAAAACAACAGGAATATATTTAATAAGAGGACCTAGTTTAGGAAAAATAATTTCTGAATTATACCAGTTATGTGATCCACAGCTTAATGCTGTGGAGAATTTAGTTCAAGCTCTAGATGGAGAGTCAATTTGCAAATTTCCTTGCAGTCTCTTCAGCTTGAATTTTTGAGAGCATATACCACGAATGGAATAGGAAAACGATAGACAAACATTAAACATATAGGAAACTTGAGGAATATCTTTAGAGTTAAAAGAAAAAAAAAAAAAAAATGCAACAGCAAAAGAAAAAAAAAAAATTGTTCCACCAGGATAAGGTAAAAAAGATTTATGCAGAAAAGGAAAATAGGAAAAAATGCAACAGCAAAATAAAAAAAAAAAATTGTTCCACCAGGTTAAGGTAAAAAAGATTTATGCAGAAAAGGATAGGGACTAAAAGATATTCCTCAAGTTTCCTATATGTTTAATGTTTGTCTATCGTTTTCCTATTCCATTCGTGGTATATGCTCTCAAAAATTCAAGCTGAAGAGACTGCAAGGAAATTTGCAAATTGACTCTCCATCTAGAGCTTGAACTAAATTCTCCATAACATTAAGCTGTGGATCACATAAACTGGTATAATTCAGAAATTATTTTTCCTAAGCTAGGGCCTCTTATTAAATATATTCCTGTTGTTTTGAGTAACAAATAATTTTCAAATAGTCTTGTTAAACATTAGTCTAATGAAGTAATTATCTGGCCTATGTTATACTGAAGTGAGTAACCATAGTGTATCGACTAGTAGATGTTGCAAATGCACATCCCGATGCTCGCGGAAGAGAAATTTTGGTTGGAGTTGCTATATGCATCTATCCACGAGGCTTTGAAGATTGTACAAAAACACTACCCTTCTACCCGAGACTTCCAGAAAAGTATAGTTTTTCCTAATTATATATATATATATATATGATGGTGCCATTGTCAACCTCATAAAAATTGCAGGTGATTTTCCATCCAGAGCCAGAAATACAATTTCTACTAAATAAATTCAACACAAATTAAAGCAACCATAAATTACAAAAGTAAAAAAGTCTATATCGTTATAACTCAATTTGAAATGATCACTTTCTTTGCTCCGCAGAGAACATCTAGTCTAGTAACTAATTTCATACCAAAAATGGTTAGACAAACAAATTCTTTTAAGTACAACTCAGATCCATTCACCTAATATCCATACCAAAACTGGACAATGGCAAGCACACTGTAGGTGGAAGTAGACTGAATCAGCATCACTAAATTGTAAGGCCACTGCAAACTCTTTTCAGAAACAAAACAGCTACACTTCATTAATGAAACACCTCTCATCAGCAATATTTAAGGATGCAGCAAAGCCACACAACTGCCATGGATGCCAACTAAAAAGTTGCAAATTAGGCAACTGTAGGGAAAAAAAAAAAAAAAAAAGAAGTAAATTATCACAGGACTAAATAGTGCATACATAATGTGTAGGTAAAGAGGATAGTGGTCATGAATGAACAGTGCCTCTGTATATATTAATCATCAAGGTAATAGTAGGACCCAGCAGATTTTTGTTCCCTGTCCTTGGTAGACTCCAGTTTATTAATCCTTGGGCGGTAATTAGTTGGGTCCCTTCTGAATGTGATATCCAAATGCTGCATCCAACAAAAAACAAAAGAAATTGTTTTCATGTAAAAGCAGAGACGGACACTGAGGAATTATAGGAGAAACAAAATTTGCAAGGCTTACAGATAAGAAGAGATTCATCCCAGTCAACAATGACTGGGGAGAATTTGCAGTACAATCAATTGATGGCCTCCCCTCGTACACAATAACTCTATCTGCCAGATAAGTTGCCATTATAAAATCATGCTCAACCACAAAGGCAGTTTTCTTTGCATGGAGGATAAACCTTTTTATGACCTTGGAAGCAACAATACGCTGCTCCGAATCAAGATAGGCACTAGGTTCATCGATCAGATAAATATCAGCAGGCTGCACAAAATCAAAACATACTTTGCGTTAAACTACTTTAATACCATTCTATTTTTCTTTCTCCATATATCCATCCATGCATTAAAATCGCAATTTTCATGTTTTGACACCTGATGATGCATGGGTCCTGACTAACCATGGAAACCCAAACACAACATTATGATGTATTCAACCATGAGGTCACTTGCCAAACTGGGATCCTTTTCAACAGTATGCTATACTAAAACAAGACCATTTCTTTTCCTGAGTCATCAGAATGTACTGATTTGATGAAAGTTAAACATTGCATTTGTAAATGACAAAATTATAACTTAAAACACTACTGCACAGACGTAAACAATCAAACACTTTGCACCACTAAATTGAAAGAAAAAACTGATAGTACTACAACGAAGATCAACAACCTTTCCAAGGCATAGACACAATGCAACTCTTTGCAGCTCCCCACCAGAAAGATTGACAACTTCTTGATCCATCAATTGTTCAATAAGAAGAGGCTTCATCACATCTGATATAAACTGGGGATGAGTATATGAATCTCGGATTTTTTGAATTAGCAAGTGTCTGACAGTAGATGGAAACTTGGGACTGATTTTCTGGGGCTTGTATGAAACATTAAACTCAGGTATTTCCACATCGGAACCTTCCACAGAATCAGGTTTCAACATACCAGCCTGCAGATTTAAACAATATGGTCATTGAACTAATTAAGGTTCAATTGATACCTTAACGATTTAAAACATATGAAATTATAGAGGAAAGAAAAACAATGAAAAGAAGGAATACCAGCATACGAATAAAGGTTGTCTTCCCTGTGCCATTTTCTCCCAGCATGACAATAATTTGCGAATCAGTAAATTCACCCTCAACTACACGAAGCTTAAAATTTCCTTGAGTTTTATTCATGGTAGGGTATTTGTATCGTGCATATGTTTGAACTTCCTCAGCATTCTCCTGAGGAGTCTCAGCAACCTGAAAAAAGAAAAAGAAAACAATATATATATATATATATATATGTGAACAAGTATTTAGCAAATAAAACCATGGGAGCAATTAAATCCACAACTACAGTCTACCTTGAAGGTAAGAGATTCATCTCGGAATCGAAGATTTTCCGTGGGAACAAATCCAGCCAAGAAAATGTTGATTCCTTCTCTGACTGAGAAGGGAAGGGTTACAACTCCATAAGCACCCGGTTTCCCATATAAACAGCAAATGAAGTCCGATAAATAATCTAGAACACTTAGGTCATGCTCCACAACAATTACATAGCTGAAAATTACAAAGATAACACCTTTACTTTATAGCACAAAATACAAAGGAAAACATGTATATTTAAAAATGGAAATTTATCTCTAAGTAACAACATAGAGAAATATTTAAGGACAAGTAAAAGCAGCAGAAAATCAAACCTATTAGGCCTGAGCAAAGATCGAATAACTTGAGCTGCTTTAAGCCTCTGCTTCACATCAAGATAGCTTGAAGGCTCATCAAACATATATATCTCAGCGTTTTGTATGGCAACAACAGCAATGGCAAATCTCTGAAGCTCTCCTCCAGATAGATCTCCTACATTACGATCTATAACCTGCTTCAAGTCCAGATCAACGCAGAGTTCTTCCTTTACATCTCTCTCATCTTTTTGGTCAAGCACCTGACCCACGTTGCCTTGAACTGCTTTTGGAATGTGATCAACATATTGAGGCTTTATAATTGCCTAAAAGTATAAGGCAAATAAAGACAAGAGAAACATTAGCAGGAAAACAAAATTACTATATATATGAAAAAAACAAAGCAATGTGATAGTTTACCACAAGCCAAAACTGCATTGCTTTGGAACCACAAGGCGATCAATCAATGAAATCATGTATGCAATTATTCATAGCTTATTATCAAGACTATTAAGGTAATAAAATATACTACAATTCCAAAATCTCAAACTTGCATTAAAACAAAACTAAAGGAAAGTGAAACAAAAAGCCGGTGTACTGAAAACCGAAGTAATAAGTAAACATAAGAGCACTAGCTGAATCAGGTTGCCACATATAATAAAACCACCAAGTCCTGTTTTGCAGTAGCTACAAAGGATAATAAGAATAATCCAAGTCAACCATGCTAAAAGGTTAGAGAAACAAAGAGAAAAGGTTATCTCGTTCAACCCAAAAAAAAAAAAAAAAAATACTAGCGGGATAAACCAGGTACCATATTTAGGTCATATATCTACATGCTGAAAATTACCACTGAATAACAATATAAAACTGAAACGAAAAGAAGCATTTGCCCTATGAAAGAGAAAATCAAATACCAATATATTCCATAAATTTTAAAGCTATAAGCATCATAAAATACAAAAATTTTACAGGTACCTTCAAATTATCCTCCAGGATACGAGTAAAATAATTTTGGAGTTCCGATCCTCGGAAATAGGTCAAGATCTCCTGCCAGTCTGGAGGATTCTGAAAAGAAATGGTGAAAAAAAATGTAAGAAAGAAGATGCATAAAAGAAATTCAGGACTAAGATGGAATATTACATTGAAGCGCCCTAAGTTTGGTTTTAGTTTGCCAGCCAAAACTTTGAGGGCAGTTGACTTCCCAATGCCATTAGTTCCAACCAAGCCAAGAACTTGACCTGGTCTTGGGACTGGTAACCTGAAATTGTAATTTTATGTTGCTCAAACCAAATAAAAGCAAACTATATGAACTCTGCAGAAAAAAGCCAACCAACCTGTGTAATTTGAATGTGTTAGGACCATAACGATGGGTTGTATCTTTGTCCAAATCTTTTGGCAAGTTAATAATCTGTATTGCTTCAAATGGGCATTTCTGAATCCAAAGATCACATTTGGTTAGATCAGTTCATCCTAATAAAAAGGATGTAGAGGAACAAGTAAAGAAAATATCGACCATATATTTTTCTACAGACCTTAACACAGATACCACAACCAATGCACAGCTCCTCAGAGATGAAAGCAATTTTGGAAGCAGGGGTAACCTCAATACATAGTTTACCTGTAATATGGAACAAAAAAACAAAAGTTATTACCACTAAGAGGCATTTGGATTTGACCAATCTGTTGCACTTAATACCACCTATGGAAGCCCAATTGAGTAATACATAAATATACATATATATATGCTAACAAAATAACAATGATTTTCAACATGTGAAACAACTAACAATGAAAAAACACTTACCATGCAGTTATTTTTATTCATTAGATATTTCCTACGGAGTGCTTAATTACAATTTAAGAATTGTGATACAGGAAAAAAAAAAAGAAAAAAAAAGAAAAGAAAAAGAAAATGAAAAAACACGAACAAGAAAGATTCATCTAAGATAACTGAATCAATTCATAATCGCGAAATTGTATTATCCAATAAGAGACATAAAAATAAATAAATAAATACCAGTTTTGACGACAGGACAGCTTTTTTTGCATTCTTGGCGGCACTTCTTGGGCTTACACCTATCTGAGCTCACTATGGCTATACGCGTTAACCGATCCGCCATCTCTCTTCTTCTTCTTCTTCTTCTTCTTCTTCTCAAACTGTGTCTGTCACCAATTTCATTATGATTTCAAGTACAAATTAATCAAAATTACTTTTATAAAAATGAAACAATATATTATATTAAACAGACCGCTATGAGATTTAGAAAATTGAGATTCCTCCTTCTCCTCTTCTTCCTCCTCTCCTGAGATGACGAGAGAGAAGGTATATGTGGAAAGCTGACTGCACACGCACAATCCACACGACACCTCCACCAGTTCCAAAAGCAGAGATTTTCAGATGGAAGCCAGCCAACCCACCTCCTTCTACCTAGGGTTTCTCTTACCGGGTTGAACCAGGCACCGGCCCAACTTTGTTTCCTTCAGCCCAAAGACCAACCCAACTTCGTTTGCATAACTATTACAACAAAACCAAACTTTAGTATAATCCAATCGAAACAAAATCTTATTGGCAAATGATTAACTAAATTAAACTAAAATTAACCAAACTTCCTCTTTTAATTATATGACATTATAATTATCCAACATTAAACACTTCAGATATAATAAAAATTGAATATTTAAGGATAAGATCAGTAAATAATATATGATAATATTATTTACAATATTTAATTTTAATTTTTATATTTTAATATTAAAAATGTTGCATAAGAAAATGAACTCTTTAATATCAGTCTATTGAATTATCATATAATGTATAATTAACATTGAATTTTTTTTTTTAATAAAAAATTGAATATTTTTTACATTTCCATTTTTGCCTTTATTTAGTATAGCATCACATAATATCATGCACAATAAAGAGTGTATATATGTATATATAGAATATGTATTCTTAAGGCCAAGCTAATATCAAAGGCCTTCAATGAAGCTGTAGAAGCCAGCAGAAGGATAATATAATTCTTTGGCATAAAGGTTTCATACACATTAAATGCTCCTTCAGCTCAACAGAGATGAAGGTGTAACTTCTCCATATATTCCTGTAGTGTATTACGCAGACAAACTTCACCCCAACCCGTTCACCACAAATAAACGATGTAATAATAATAATAATAATGAAGCCAAAAATACACTTCTATTGAAGTTTGAACAAAAACAAAAACAACATAATATAGAAGCCAAAAAAAAAGAAAAAAAAAACACTTTTTTCTCTTTTTATTTATTTTATTTTTCTGTTTATTTGTTGAATTTTGCTTTCTGGAGCAATATATCTTACAGATTGAGGAAATTAAATCAATCTTTGTATTTGGATTTGATTTAAACAAGTCTGAAAGGTAATAGGGTATGAAAAAAATAGATAGATTTGGTCTATATGCGTCAAGCTTTAGACCATGAAATCCAAGCTACGAATATTTTCACCTATTCTTTGAATATTGTAATTTTCTTACAATAATAACCGATAACTCTAATTGATTATCTTATAGATATAAATATAAATATATATATATATATTATAGTTTTATTTTTGTTTAAAAAAAGAAGAAGAAAATTTATGTTAAAGTATTAACTTCAATGATTTTGTGTACTGAATCAAAATCTACAAACATTATATTTATGGTGAAAGGTTTAAAAAGAACAAATCAGAGCTACACATGGACATTAGAGACATAATATCACACAAAAATAGAGACAAAAAATTTCTAAGCAAAGATATACAAACTAGAGCGCATTCATTTTAATCTCAAAAATGAATGCATAACATATATAGTTTAATAATGGATGAATAATGAGGATGGTTGAACCATAAATTAGTTTGGAATTTTATCAATTTAATATTTGATCATTTAAATATTATTTTAATTATTGATAAAAAATGGTTAATTATTAGAGAAGAATGTATTGTCTTACATGGTTTAGAAATAAAAAAGCTTTCAATATTCACAAGTGTAAATGGGATTTGTTAAAAAAAATATAAATGTAAAAGTCTCAAAACAGAAACACAACAAGCATCTCGAGAAGCTCCTCACCTACATATTTAAACTTCTCCAACATTTGAAAGGATCTCACCTTCTACGCACAACTACAACACAAAAAGACTAACTAGTTAATTTACCATATCTACTAAAGATAGTTTAGTATTCTTAGTTGAAATTTTATTTATAAAAATCTTTTGATTCAAAAGTTTGAAGTGGCACGCCTGTTAAATGTATATAAATATTGTGTAGATTTGGCATAATTAATTACTCATTTACATGGCTTAGTTGTGTCATTAATGAGATTGACTTATTTATTGAATTATGCAGTACAGCCCTTCGACACACACTCTTTGTAATGTTCCAGTTGACCCATTAAATTGGAAGACTAGCTCTCTTTATAGGCCCTCTTGATTTACCTATATTTTTGTTATTATCATATTTATTATTAAATTATTACTTTTGGTGTGAGTTATAATTGATGGTAAATCATGTAACTTGTACATGACTTTAGTCTGTAAAATGTTAAAGTTTTATTAATAGGGCAAGAGTTATGCCACGTGTCAATTGCTAGCCAACCTGTGAGTGCACAGTGGCATCCATGGGAGCCAATTTCATTGGTGGAAAAGGGAGGAGGAGGGAGAAGGAAAGGGAGGAGAGAGAAAAAGAGAGAGAAAAGGGGGGAAGAATTGGCCACCGTCTGTTGACCCATTTTCTAGCCACCCTTTGCTACATGTGCCACTCCACCATGAAGCCCAAAAATCATGGCCAGATCTCCAGCGACGCGCTCAGATCGGAGCTTTTTCCGTCGGCGGTGCCGTTTGCTTCCACCCTCGATTTCTCCCAAACCAGACCTCTGTTTGCCTCACTGTTGATCCCATTGGCTTACCCATTACCAGATCTACCTCCCCACAAATTTTCACGGCCAATGGCGGCTCGCCAAAGAACCCATCTCCGGTGAGTTTCCGATGACATCTCCTACCCTTTCCCCCTAATTTGACCTCCCTGAATTCAAATCCTAGGTCCTTTTTCCCCAATTCTTAATGATTTGTGAGATTTAAGGACATTAATTCTGAAACCTTTTCGGTGAGATTCCAACCACCATAAATCCGATCTCCGGAAGGTTCTCTCAAATGGTGAGGAATCTTGGCAAAAAGACCATGGAAATGAGTTCAAAGGGTCCAAAAATGGTGGGATAGGTGTATGGATTGGCCTGAAATGGCCGAAAAATGGCCAAACAGCAGGAAAACATCAACGGCCATCGCAGGCTTCAAACGGCCGATCCCAGTGCGTCTACAGATGGTTTGGCCTCATAATTGGCCGGTAAGGTCATCTCGAGGTGGGTAACAAGAATGGCCGGCATGTGCATCAAGGTGGTGGCCTAATTTGGACAAAATGGCGATGACCCGGTTCGAATCCATGGGTTTTGAGAGAAATTTCTTGGGTTTGGGTAACCAAATGGGTATTTTGGAACTTGTTTCCTACTGAGCACACTTTCCAACATTTATATAGAGCCTTGGGTCACTAACAGATAAAAATTGGAGACTAGTTTGAACACTAATATAAAACTGATACTTAAAACTTCTCAGAACTATAACTTTTTATCCGTAACTCAGAATTCGACATGCCATTAGTCTATGAACTCGTATCGACGAGATCTACACAATGGTATCTCAGTCAAATAAAAAATATTGTCCATTAAAAAAGTCCACCTAGGACCTACATACTGTTCACTTGGTCAAACTTGTAAAGCATGTGTATTTTGGTACAGGTTGTTACATTCAACCTAAAATTCTTGTTCATCATTCCAACACACATCAATTCATTTTCATGAGGATCAATTATAGTGCATGTCATGTTTGAGGAGTGCAATGCATAATTGTTCTTAAGAATTTGACCTATACTAAGCAAGTTCTCACATAAAGAATGTACATAAAGAACATCATGGATAGTTTTGATACCTTTGGTGGTGTGTATCACTACATCTCCTTTTCCTTTCAATTCCATCAAGGCTCCATTTTCAATTTTGAATTTATTATGGCTGCTCCTATCCAAGTTTGTGAACCACTCATGCTCGTGAGACATATGGTATGTTGCTCCCCTGTCAATGATCCATCTTTCATCATTATTGATGCTACTAAAACAAGTAGTAACAAACAACTCTTCGGATTCACTATTAGTTGCATTATCTTTAGCAACATTTGCTTGTTGCTTATCCTTCTTATTAGCCTTGCATACTCTTTCCACATGACCCTCTTGTTGGCATTTATGGTAAAATGCATCCGGCCTCCACCAACACGTTCTTGGATTATGACCTTTCTTCTTGCTATGGTGACAAGGTTCACAAGACTTCCTCTCGGGTTTACTAGTTTCAACTTTCTCTTTTAAGACCATCGACTTGTTCTTCTTTTGATTTTTTGTCTTTTAATATTAAGAGACAAATGCAGCCTCCATTGATTCTTCATGTCTAATCCTCCTCCCTTGCTCCGTAGCTTGCAAGGCATTCACCAACTCGGTTAAGGAAATTTCATTTAGGTTCCTTAACTCCTTCAATGAAGATATCTTGGGTTCAAACCTCTCTGGTAAGGAGACCAACACTTTCTCCATAATTCGTTGGTCACTTAATCTTTCACCTAGCACCTTAATTTGATTTACTACATTAAAGAGCCTTGTGGTGAACTCTTTAACCGTTTCTTTATCTTTCATCTTGATAGTCTCAAACTTCCTCCATAGGTTACGGATTTGCATTTGCCTTGTCCTTGCACTCCCTTGGAACTCATCTTGAAGTTTGTCCTAAGCTTTTTTAACTCTCTCACATGCCATTATCCTTGTGAAAATGTTGTCATTAATACAAGAATGAATGGCGGTGAGAGCCTTGAAACCTTTAGCTAATTCCTCCTCATACCATTTCTCCCCATCTCAAGGGCTTGGGTTCTTAGGGATTTATGGTGAGCTCCCAAAGATAATAAGCCTTCAAGTAAGCTTGCATCTTGATACTCCAAATATTGTAGTTCTCCCCATTGAAGATAGGAGGAGAAGGAGATGAAAAACTTGAAGAAGCCATGTGAATGTTACTCTCAGATATGGAGGAATATAAAAATAAATTTGTGTTTTCAAGTCTCTCTTCACTCTCAAGCAATGAACCAGCCCAAAAAAACCTCCTAAATCTCACAAAATATGCCTTGTCTGATACCACTTTGTTGGGGTGAAGATGTTATAATCAAGAGTAAGCTAGCTTGAAGTGTTAGCAACAAACATGCTTTTGATGATGCTCTTAGGAATGGTTGTGTGTGAGTTATGTTTCTTAGGTTTTGGTTATAGTGTTTTATGGTTTTTAAGGTTCCCAGAATGTTTCAAGATGTTGAAGCAGAGAGAAGGAGAAGGAGAACACGTTGGTTTTGAAAACTAAGGCTTAGATATTCAGCCATCTCAATCATTCAACAACATAAACATGAAATTACAACTAGTTCACACATGCCAAGCATATGAGCTTACAAAATGAGTAAAGCATTTGAAATTTAAAAATAAAATGGTCAACACCTAAATTTTCATACACAAAAGAGGTAGAAACCAGCTGCAACATGTCTATTCCAAATATAGCCAAAAGGTGGCACAAAGGTTTGAACTAAGTTCCTATTGTTTGACTAGTTTGGGTAACCAACCAAACTAACTTCACCTACCTAGTTACCCTTTGTATTTACTTACATAACTCTGTTTGAGGCATCCTTGGTCATCAAAAAATATTGTTCCATGAGATAGGAATGTTCTAGAACCGAATCATGGGTCAAATAGCTCCAAAATTAACCCAAACTCTGCACATTGGCCCATCAGATATAGAAATCTAAAAATGGACTTTCACATGTCATTTTAACCTGAAATTTGGATCATAGTCTTCTCTATATGTTTGTAGACATTCCTCAGCATCTTGAGATATAACACAAATAGTGGACCTATGTTGCTGGAAATTATGAATCTAGCACCATAGCCATTTCAAACATAATGTTCCTACTCTTTTGTGCATAGTTTTGTCTATACTTTTGCATACATAAATTAGGCACAAAACATCATCAAAACATACCTTACATCAATTAAAAACATACAAGAAAATATAAACTCATAAAAGGAAAGAAGATGATACCAAGGTGTGCATGCTAGCTGGGTAATGAATGCACCATCAAGTGGCAAAATCACCACAGTTGAATAGTAACTTAATAAGAGAACTTGAAGAGGATTCCGTGGGGTTTAAAGGATAATCTATTGCATTAGGAAGTTCATCGACACCTACAGACATGCAAGTGGTGTTGAAGTAATTACAAATGATGAATACTCGATTTAATCAACTTGATTTAAGAATGTACAGGTTTGAAAATTCACAAGGAAGGTCAAACCCTTGGATGGAACCACATGGAGGCGTGGTTGAGGTAAAGCAGGCCATAAATGTTTTAGGGAAGAAGTTGGTGGAGGTGATTTTTTAGATAACCTTAAGGAAGAGTTCGAAGATATTTTTACACTCAAATGAAGGCAAAACTATGGAAGGCAAGCCCAAGAAGAAGATGATGACCTCGGAAATATTAAGGTCAATATACCACTATTTTTGGGTAAAAGTGATCCGGAGGCTTACTTAGAATAAGAAAAACAAATGGAGTTGATCTTTGATTGTCATAACTATTCAGAGGCTTAAAAGGTTAAGTTGGCTGCCTTGGAATTTGGATAGTATGCTTTACAATGGTAGAGTAATGAGCAAAATACCTGAAGGAGAGTTGGTGATGAACTAATAACCACTTTGAGACAAATGAAAGAAGCTATGAGGAAAATGTTTGTACCAAGCCATTACCATAAGTTGTTGCATCAAAGGTTACAATCTTTATCCTAAGGAAGTAGGACACTGGAGGACTCTTATAAGGAGATGAGATGCTCATGATACAGTTAAGTTTGAATGAAGACCGTAAGGCAATAATGGCCAGGTTTTTTGGAGGTTTAAACTGAGAGATTGCTAATCAAGCGGAATTACAACAATATGTGGAGTTGAAAGAGATGTTAGATGTGGCCATCAAAATTGAGAACCAACTCAAGAGGAGGGTTAGTAGCTTATGGTTTAGGGGTGTTTCAAACAGTGGAAGGACTAGTTCAAGTGGTTGGAGAAGTAATCCCACATTTGAATCAAATCCAAAATCGAAATTGGAATAAGGAAGCTCCAATCGGCCAAATAGGGACAATTTGGTCGAATCCACACAAACACCAAAACCAAATGGTAATTTTGATCCTAAACCATCTAGAACTCGTGATATTGTGTGTTTTAAATGTTAAAGCCCAGGACATGTTACCAACCAATGTCCAAACCAAAGAATTACAGTGCTGAAGGACAATGGAAAGTTGGAGTCAAGAGTGATGAAGCTGAAGCTAAAATCATGATGAGTGAGACTTCGAAGAGGAAGAACATGGTGAACCAAAGACACAACAAGATCTAAGGGCTTACATAAACTTTGTGGCAAGAAGGGTTTTGACCGTGTGTAAAAATGAAGATCAAGTGCAAAGGGAAAACATCTTCCATACTAAATGTGACATTCAAGGTAACAGTTGTAGTATGATTATTGATAGTGGAAGTTGTGCCAATGTTATTAGTAATGTTGTGGTGGAGAAGTTAAGATTAACAACCATCAAACATCCTGAACAATGTAGGCTTTAATGGCTTAATGATAGTGGAAAGATGAAGGTAAATAAACAAGCAAAGGTAAAGTTTAGTATTGATATGTGGATATGGTTTTGTTTTATGTTGTACCTATGCATGCTGGGCATATTTTATGGGGAAGACCATGGCAATTCGATAAGACTACCATATTTATGTCAAGAAAATGACATTGTATTTCAATTTAAAGGTAAGAAAATTAAGCTTGAGCCGCTAACACCAAAAGAGGTATTTAGAGATAAATTGCAAACGTAACAAAGAAGGCCGAACGGTAATGGGAGAAGTTAAGCATGCCACCCACGGCTTCAACTAGTATTCAAGAGAGCAAGACCAAACATCATCACTTAGGTAAGCTTTCTAAATCCTAGAGTGAGAAGAAAAAAAAAAGAGAAAGCCAAGAGTGATAAAGAGAAAGAGAAACCTGAGAGTGAGAAAGAAAGGAAAGAGAACAAAAAGAAGAACTTGTATCTTAGCCAAGGACAGATTAAAAAGGCATTATAGAGTAAGAAACTTATGCTGATCATGATTTATAAATATGCTTATCTAAATCATCTGGCTAACCCTAAAGAGCTTGTATTGCCAAGCTCTATATCTTCTCTTTTACAAGAACTTGATGATGCTTTTCCGAAGGAGATTCCTAGTGGTTTACCACCTAGCCGAGGGATTGAACATCAAATAGATTTTATTTCTGGAGCCACAATTCCTAATAGGCCTGCATATAGAAGTAATCCTAAGGAGATAAAGGAACTACAAATTTAGGTAAGTGAATTGCTTGAAAAATGATAGATTAGAGAAAGCATGAGTCCATGTGCAGTACCCATATTATTAATACCTAATAAAGATAGTTCATGGCATTTGTGTGTAGATTGTGTTGAAATGTGGTGATCTTGCCACAATGTGCAAGGTAGTTCGGTTACATTTGCACTCTTTATTTTGCAACATCAAAGACCAAACATTATTTATGTTTATGCATTTTATTTTATCTTGTAATATTTAAGAACAATATCCTTTTTGTAATGCCCTAAGCTCATTAACTAAGCTTTGGCGCTTTTTGTCTAGTTGCTGGAATTGTATTTCCAGCAATATAAGTCCACTTCCTTGGATTCCATTTGAATAAGGTTTGAGATTTGGATCCAAATTTTGGATATAATAACCTAGAAATGCAGAGGAAGCAGCAAAAAAAAGAATGGCCCAATTTGGAGCTGGGAAGGCTGAGTTAAGCCCTAAACAATCTAACCCTTTTGCAGAATTGTTGCCCAGAAATCTGGACAAAACTGCCTCAGGTTTGATTATTTTTGGATAGGAAAATGGGCTTTGTTTTATCTGGTTTTTGGCTAGAACACAGTTTAATATTAAAAAAGGCTTCCCTCCAATTTTCAAGTTAAATGGAGTTGGTTTTCAAATTCAAATGCCTTAGACAAGCTGAACTGCCCATTAAAGAAGATTTCTTGCATGCCTAGCACATTGATTAGAGTTAGTTGAGGTAGTTTGGCTTGGTTGGTTACTTTTAATGCTTTTGTATTTATTGCTCAATATGGCAGCATGTCTTATTGTCCTTTTGATGTATTTAAAAGTATGAAAATTGTAATGAAAACGTTGAGGAAGAAATATTCAAAAAAGTTTGAAAAACAACATTTTTGGCTCTCTCTCTATCTCTCTCAACTACTACATTTGTTTTCTTATTCTTCTCAAAAGCTAACAACCTTCTCAAGAACCCTAAACCTCCATTAAAACCAGAAAAAAAAACTTAACAAACCCAAAAAACAAAATCAAGAACCAAGAACCAACAACAATCATTCTTGACTAACACCTTGAGTGATTGTGCTCTAGGGTACAACAACATAAACCTACACTAAATTCCATCATGGTATCAGAGCATAATGTAATTTCTTAGGACCTTGTGAGCTTTCAACCTAGACCATGTTATTTTTAAGAGGATCCCCCACCAAAAAGGCTAGTTGAAACTCACCAAAACACCACCACCCGAGAGCTTGTTCTTGTGTCCATTTTTCAAAACTTTTCAAAAACCATTTTTTCAAATGGCCTCACAATCCTTTGCAACCCCAACACCACCTAAGTTTGAAGGCCAAAACTATTCCATTTGAAGTATAAAAATGAAAGCCTACCTTCAAGCCTTTGGTTTATGGGAAGTCATAGAAGAAGGTTATGTAGTGGAAGAGTTGAGAGCTAATGCAACCCAAGCACAAAGAAATGCACATGAGACCAAAGTTGCCAAGGGGTTCAAGGCCCTCACTGCCTTGCACTCCTCCATGACTAGTTCCATTTTTACAAGGATAATGTCATGCACAAGTGCTAAAGAGGTTTGGATAAAGCTTCAAGAGGAGTTCCATGGAAATACTAGAACTCGGCAAATGCAAGTTTTAAACCTAAGAAGAGAGTTTGAGACCTTGAAGATGAAGGAGAATGAGCTTGTCAAGGATTTCACGGAAAGGATGCTCAAAGTGGTAAATCAAATTCGGGTCCTTGGTGAGCAATTGACCGATCAAAGGGTAGTAGAGAAAGTATTGGTGAGATTACCCGAAAGGTTTGAAGCTAAGATTTCCTCCCTTGAAGAATCCAGAAATCTTAGTGAAATAACCTTGAGTGAGCTCATCAATGCTCTTAAAGCAACCGAACAAAGGAAAGCCATTAGAAAGGAGGAGACCATAGAGAGTGCATTCTATGGTGGCCACGGCAACAAAAAGAAGAATAAAGGAAGGAAGAGCAATAACACCAACCAAACCGGTTTTACAACCAACAACAACATAAACAACAACAAAATTGGATGGAATCAACAACAACAATAACAAAGCCATCAAAATCGAGGAGGGAATCCACCTTGCCCTCATTGCAAGAAGCTTGGACATCCACCATCCAAGTGTTTTTGGAGGCTGGATGCATCTTGTGAAAGATGTGGAGGAAAAGACCGCATTGCCAAAGTATGCAAGCAAAGGAGACAACAAGCCAATGTGGTTAATGAAGAAGCCGAGAACCTATTTGTGGCCACATGCCTTAAGGCCACAAGTAGTGGTCTCGGTTGGCTTGTGGATAGTGGTTGCTCACACCACATGAGTTTCCAAAATGATGGTTTTATGGAGCTTGACCGAAACTACAAAACCAAAGTGAAGATTGGTGATGGCTGGTTCATGGAAGTAGAAGGCAAAGGAGATGTGTGCTTGAACACCAAGGAAGGTACTAAAATTATAAAAGATGTGCTATATGTTCCTAGTTTGTGTGAAAACTTGCTTAGTGTAGCACAATTGGTAGGAAGAGGCTTTGCTTTAAACTTTGCAAAAGATGGATGTATTATATATGATGCTTGTGGTAATGAGCTATTTAAGGTACCATTGAAGGACAAAAGCTATAGATTGGACCTAGTTAAGAATGAACAAGCCTTAAAAACCAAAGTGGAGTCCATTTCTCAACTTTGGCATAAAAGGCTTGGGCATTCTAGCTATGGTGCCATGAAAAACACCAATGCCATTGTGAAGGACATGCCAGAGATTGAGGAGATGAGAAGCCTATGTGATGTATGCCAACTAGGGAAATCCACACGGCTTCCATTCCCTAAAGCCAGTTCATGGAGAGCTAAGGAGAAGCTGGAGCTAGTCCATTCGGATGTGTGTGGACCGATGAGTTTGTCATCAATTGGAGGTTGTAAGTACTTCCTAACCTTCATTGATGACTAGTAAAGGATGTGTTGGGTATATTTTCTAACAACCAAGTCACAAGTGCAAAGATGGTGGAAACACAAAGCAATGCAAAGATGAAGTGCTTAAGAACCGACAATGGTGGAGAATATACAAGCTTGGCTATGGAGGATTTTTGCAAAGAAAATGGAATGGTGCATCAATTCACAACACCATACACACCACAACAAAATGGTGTTTGTGAGAGGAAAAATAGGACCTTGATGGAGATGGCAAGGTGCATGATACATGAGAAGAACATGCCAAAGAAGTTTTGAGCCGAAACCATATACATGGCTAGCTACATCCAAAACTGAGCATACACCAAAGCCAATGAGTCCAAGACACCCTATGAGATATGGTATGGAGAAAAACCATCTTTGGACAACATAAAAATCTTTGGAAGTGTTTGTTTTCTCCATGTTCATCCACACATGAGAGACAAGCTTGACAAAAGGGCAAATGTGGGCATCTTGGTCGGCTTTAGTGAGGTTACCAAAGGTTTTAGGGCTTTCAACTTGGAAACCAAGAAACTTATGGTAACAAGGGATGTGAGGATTGATGAAGATACTGTTTGGGATTGGACAAAAGAGGAGCTTCTTATCCATGAAGATAATGCTCGGTTGGATGATGAAGAAGAAGAAACTAATGATAATGACAATGAAGAAAATGAAGATGATGAGGAGGATGCACTTGAGACCATTGGAGCCGAATTAGAGATTGGAGATGGTATTAGAGGAGAAAGGCCATTGTCCAAAATATATGAAAGGTGCAATGTTGCCTTGAGTGATCCTACCAATGCTCAAGAAGCTATGCAAAAGAAAGAGTGGATGGAGGCCATGCAAAGCGAAATGGATACGATAGAAAAGAATGAAACTTGGTCTTTGGTTTTTAAACCTAAAACCAAGAAACCAATTGGTGTAAAGTGGATCTTTAGGACCAAGTTCAACCCGGATGGAACAATATGCAAGCACAAGGCAAGGCTTGTGGCAAAAGGCTATGCACAACAAGCGGGTGTAGATTATGGAGAGACGTTTGTACCGGTTGCAAGAATGGAGACCATAAGGCTCATCCTATCCATCTCGGCCTCAATGTCATGGAAGGTGTACCACCTTGATGTAAAGTTGACTTTCTTGAAGGGTGTACTTCAAGAGGAGGTTTATGTCAAGCAACCCAAGGGCTTCATTGTTCAAGGACATGAGGATAAAGTCTACCATCTACACAAGGCACTTTACGGGGTTAAAGCAAGCACCTAGGGCTTGGTATGGCAAGATTGATGGTTACTTGATCTACCAAGGCTTTAGGAGGAGTTCAAATGAGCCAACACTATACATAAGGAATGAAGAAGACATGATTGTTATCTCACTCTATGTGGATGATTTGTTGGTCACGGGTGAAAATGAAAAGAATGTGGAAGTTTTGAAAAATGAACTTGAAAAGGAGTTTGACATGTCAAGCCTTGGTGAAATGAATTACTTCCTTGGAGTGAAAATGATGCAATGCTCTAGGGGTATCTTCATATCTCAAGAGAAATACATCAAAGATCTTTTGAAAAAGTTCAACCTTGATGAATGCAAGCCAATGTCAACACCAATGAGCCAAGGAGACAAATACAAGAAGGAGGATGGCACACCAAAGGTAAACCCGACTCTATATAGAAGCATGATAGGAAGTTTGCTCTATGTGTGTTCATCAAGACTGGATATTATGCATGCCACATGTGTTTTGTCTAGATATATGCAAGCACAATCCCAAAATCATTTTATAGGTGCCAAAAGAATTCTTAGATACTTAAAAGGAACACAAGACTTTGGAGTTTGGTATGATAGGCAAGATGTGATGAGATTAATGGCCTACTCGGATAGTGATTGGGCTGAATGCTTGGATGATATGAAGAGCACTTCGGGGTATCTTTTCTCACTTGGTAGTGGACCATTCTCATGGAATGCAAAGAAGCAAGCAATAACCGCTCAAAGCACCGTCGAAGCCGAGTACATTGCTTGCTCTTCATGTGCAAATCAATGCATTTGGCTTAGGAAATTATTGGAGGACCTTGGATATCCTCAAGAGGGTTCAACCATCATCAAATGTGACAACACTTCAGCCATATCAATAGCCAAGAACCCCGTTCAACATGGAAGGACAAAACACATATCGGTGAAGTATCACTCTTTGAGAGAGTTTGAAGAAAATGGAGAAGTAAGATTGGAATATATCAAGACCGAAGATAACCTTGCAGATTTCTTCAGCAAGCCACTTCCAAAATCAAGATTTGAGACCTTGAGGAAGCTTCTCAATATTTCAAGCAAGAACACCAAGGAGGAGTGTTGAAATGTGGTGATCTTGCCACAATGTGCAAGGTACTTCGGTTACACTTGCATTCTTTATTTTCCAACATCAAAGACCAAATATAATTTATGTTTATGCATTTTATTTTATCTTGTTATGTTTAAGAACAATATCCTTTTTGTAATGCCCTAAGCTCATTAACTAAGCTTAGGGGTTTTTTGTCTAGTTGCTGGAATTGTATTTTCAGCAACATAAGTCCACTTCCTTAGATTTCGTTTGAAGAAGGTTTGAGATTTGGATCTGAATTTTGGATATAATAAACTAGAAATGTAGAGGAAGCAGAAACAAAAAGAATGGCCCAATTTGGAGCTGGGAAGGCTGAGTTAAGCCCTAAACAGTCTGACCCTTGTGCAGAATTGTTGCTCAGAAATCTGGACAAAACTGCCTCGGGTTTGATTATTTTTGGATAGGAAAATGGGCTTTGTTTTATCTGGTTTTTGGCTAGAACACAGTTTAATATTCAAAAAGGCTTCCCTCCAATTTTCAAGTCAAATGGAGATGGTTTTTAAATTCAAATGCCTTAGACAAGCTAAACTGCCCATTAAAGAAGGTTTCTTGCATGCCCAGCACATTGATTAGAGTTAGTTGAGGTAGTTTGCTTGGTTGGTTACTTTTAATGCTTTTGTATTTATTGCTCAATATGGCAGCATGTCTGATTGTCTTTTTTATGTATTTAAAAGTATGAAAATTGTAATGAAAACGTTGAGGAAGAAATATTCAAAAAATTTTGAAAAACAACATTTTTGGCTCTCTCTTTCTCTCTCTCAACTACTACATTTGTTTTCTTCTTCTTCCCAAAAGCTAACAACCTTCTCAAGAACCCTAAACCTCCATTAAAACCGGAAACAAAACCTTAACAAACCCAAAAAACAAAATCAAGAACCAAGAACCAACAACAATCATTCTTGACTAACACCTTGAATGATTGTGCTCTAGGGTACAACAACATAACCCTACACCAAATTCCATCAGATTATAGGGCTATTAATAACATAACTATTAAGTATAGGCATCCTATTCCTAGATTAGATGATATACTTGATTAATTATATGGTGCATGCATGTTTTCTAAAATTGATCTTCGGAGTGGGTATCATCAAATTAGAATGAAAGAGGGAGATGAATGGAAAACCACATTTAAGAGTAAGTATAGCTTGTATGAGTTGTTAGTAATGCCTTTTGGTTTAACAAATGCACCTAACACTTTCATGAGATTAATGAACCATTTCATGTGTCCATTCATTGGAAAATTTGTGGTTGTTTACTTTGATGATATTTTTGTATAGAACAGAAATTTACAGGATCATGTAGGACATCTTAGGTTAGTTTTAGGAGTACTTAGGAAGGAAAGGTTATTTGCTAACATTAAAAAGTATGATTTTTGCCAAAATGAGGTTGTATTTCTAGGATTTATTGTAAGTGTTGTAAGAATTAAAGTTGACCAATCCAAAGTCAAGGCAATTCAAGATTGGCCTAAACCTATATCCATCACCCAGTTAAGTAGTTTTCATGGTTTAGCTAGCTTTTACAGGAGATTTGTCAAAGATTTTAATACCATTGCAGCACGTTTGACCGAAATTGTCAACAATAATATTACATTCGAATGAGGAGAAGTACAATAGAAGTCTTTTAACCTATTGAAAGAAAAATTAACTAATTCTCTTTTATTGGTTTTACCAAATTTTTCTAAAACTTTTGAAATTGAATGTGATGCTTTTGGTATAGGTATTGGAGTTGTGTTGATGTAAGAAGGTAGACCTATAGCATACTTTAATGAGAAGTTGAATGGAGCAGCATTGAATTATCCAACCTATGACAAAGAGATATATGCATTAGTCCGAGCTTTAGAGACATGGCAATATTACTTGATGCCGAAGGAATTTGTGATTCACACAGACCATGAATCTTTAAAGCACATCAAAGGCCAAGGGAAGCTTAACCGATTCCATGGAAGGTGGATTGAATTCATTGAGACTTTTCCTTATTTCATTCACTACAAGAAAGGTAAGGAAAACATGGTAGCCGATGCATTATCCCAAAGGTATGTTTATTTTCAACCTTAGATGCTAGATTGCTTAGTTTTGAACAATTAAAAGAAATTTATGAGCATGATAGTGACTTTGGTGAAATATATAAAAATTATGCTAAACATGGTTATAATAAATTCTATATCTTTCAGGGGTATTTATTTCAAGAAAATCAACTTTATGTGCCTTGTTGAAGCATTAGGGAACTACTTGTTAGGGAAGGTCATGGTGGGGGTTTAATGGGACATTTTGGTATTGTAGAAACTTTGTCTATAATGCAAGAACATTTCTTTTGGCCGAATGTGAGAAAAGATGTAAAGAGGATGTATGAAAGGTGTTTAACGTGTAAAAAGTCCAAATCCAAGCTCAAGTCGCACACCTTGTACATGCCTTTCAATTCCTTCTCATTTGTGGGTTTATTTATCTATGGATTTTGTACTTGGTGTATCTAGGTCTAGGATGGAAAAAGATTCAATTTTTGTGATTGTTGATAGGTTTTCTAAGATGGCACACTTTATTGCATGTAATAAAATTGATAATGCATCTTATGTAGTTAACTAGTTCTTTAGAGAAGTGGTAAAACTTCATGGTATGCCTAAGGCTATTGTTTCAAATAGGGATGCTAAGTTCTTGAGTTACTTTTGGAAAACATTCTAGGCTAAATTAGGGACTAAACTTTTATTTTCTACCACTTGTCATCCACAAACTGATGGTCAAACTGAAGTACTGAATAAAACTTTATCTGCATTGTTGAGAGCAGTAATTAGTAGAAATGTGAAAACTCAGGAGGAATGTTTGCTGCATGTGGAGTCTGCTAATAATAGAACCATACATTTAGCTACTAAATATTCTTTATTTGAAATTATTTATGGTTTTAATCCTTTAACTCTGTTAAATTTAACACCTTTGCCTTTAAATGAATATGCTAATCTAGATGGAAAACAAAAAGCTGAATTTGTTTAGCAGATTTTTGAGAAGACTAAAGCAAACATAGAAAGGCAGACTAAGCAATATGCAAAGGTTACTAATCAAGGCCGGAATAAGTTTGTGTTTGAACTAGGAGATTAGGTTTGGTTACACTTAAGAAAAGAGAGATTTCTTAAACAACACAAGTCAAAGCTTATGCCTAGAGAAGATGGACCTTTTCAAGTTTTGGAAAGGGTTAATGAAAACCTCTACAAGCCTAATTTGCCATGTGAGTATAATATCAGTAATACCTTTAATGTTGCTGATTTATCACCTTTTTCTATAGGTAATGACTTTGATTTGGGGACAAATCACTTTCAGGAGGAGGGGAATGATGAGAACTCGCCTACACTGGTACAAACTACTACTCGTTGAGGTGTTGATACTGTGATATTGAAAATGGGGCCAATTACTAGGGTACAAGCTAAGAGGTTTAAAGATAATCTGTTTAGCTTCATACAAGGTATGACTAAATCTCAAGAAGGCATGGTTATACCCAAAGATTCTAAGCCCCTACTGACCATCCAAGTTATGAAGGCAGAAATGGACTCGGGAAGCTGTTTTAGTGCATCTATGGACTCCAAGCAGCAAGGGATGGATTTTTTGGCCTATGAATCTGATTGAACACAAAAAGAGGCCATGAAATCATGCCAAGGTAGAAGCAAGGCTAACCAAACACATCATTTGCACATACACTTCAAGAATGGCCGATTTTGCTTGTTTTGGTGTTGAAAAGGTAGTTTCTTGTAATCCAAGTAAGCTTTGATCATTCCAATCAATGGCAATGTATGGGGACTAGCTTTAATCCTACTAGGCATCCTACAAGGCATATTAGATTTGACTTGAAGCTTAAATTGGCTGGTGACTGAACAAAGATAGCTTATTTGGAAGACTAGTCAACTACTTTCAAAATCTGAAATTTGATTTTTTGTTTTAGGAAATAGTCTTTTATTTTGGTTTTTATTTAATTATTTTCCGGATAAATTTATTTAGGAAAGTTGATATTTTAATATTTTGATTGTAAATTGATTAATTTCTTTTTCAAAATTAAGAAATTAATTAATACAAATTAGATTATGAAAGTTAAAGTCAAATTCGGCCACACTATTGTTTCAACATCATTGGCCGGTTTAGACCTAGTTGATTTAGGATTTTTGTTTTGTAACTTAACCCTATTTAAGGGCTTATTTTTTCAATGAAACACATATTACATTATTAATTCAAAAATTATTGTAGAAGAATTTTCTTTATTCTCTTTGAACACCTAAACACCTAATAGTGATCGAGTGTTTTAATTTGACTTATCAATAGGACATCCATAATCTATTGTGGCATCTTCAATATATACCAATGTTTCTAATCACAATTTAATTAGGGATCAACGTGACCATTAGAATCTAAATTTAATTTCAATCCGGGCTAGTACAATACGGGTTTAGGAGCAAGTCGACCTAGGTTCGTATCATTTCTACTCTAAATCTCTTGTTATTTGTAATAAAATTTTTAGATTTATGTTAAAACAATGTTTATGCTTTTGAAATTTCATTTAATTAGTGTATTTGTTATTTTTATTAACATATGCAGCTAGATATTTTAATCTAGGACTATGATGTAGTTTAAATCTTAATGGTGATGAACTAGTTAATTGATTCATGCTTTAATACTTTTTCACTTATTTGTATTTCTTTGGATTAATAGAAGAACAAACCTAATTTGAATGAGAATTTGATTGGGTATTGTCTAGATTAAACCATTAGAGCTTGAGAAAACCTAAATAGTAAATTAGAACTAAGAAATCATAACCTAAGAGCTTTTGTAAGCTTGAGAGAGCCTATCTAGATTGTTGGAAACTCTAATTCTAGCTTAAATTGAGTTTGAGAAAATTAATTTAGCTTGGATAATTGGAAGGGGGATTAAATTGAATGGTGAAGTAGGAAGAGATTCTAATTTGAGTAACTTTCCATATATCTAGCTTATCTTAAAAGAGGGAGTTGGTGAAATTAAAAACTTTTTTTGATAATTGAATAGGTATTAGTCCTTAATCACCAATGAAAGTCATTTGAGAGGTTTAAGTGAAGCCCATAGTCCTAGATGCTTTAATTGATAAGGATAACAATTACATTTATGTTGCATGGCCTTTATTCTCTTGTTTTAGATTTGTTAGTTGTCAATTTAGATAAAGTTTACTTTTATTTCTTGTTTTCAAATTAAGTTGAATCCATTATCGAGGTAAAATTAACTAGTAAAAAATTTAGTAATTAGCTAAAATAGGTTAAGGAGCCGCCTCCAATCCTTGTGTAATGATCAAGTACTCTTGTGTACTTTATTACTAGAACGATGTATGCACTTGTCGGATTTATCACAATCAAGCTTTTAATTGTTTCCAAGGATTTTTATGATGCTTTCACAAGATTTTAGATTGTGATAATCGATTGTAAGTCAAAAATTTGGCATAGATGCCAAGGATTGGATTCAACTTGAAGTATAGTTTTTGTTTTAGCTCTCCTACAGTCAAACTAGTTGATTTTAATTTAGAAATTTTATTTTGTTAACTTGTTTTTGCTTGTTATCTTTAAAGGTGAATGCGAAGAAGTCAAAATCCAAATATTATTCCATACAACCTGTAGCTTGAATGTTCTTTATACAATTTGGGGTTATTTTAAACCAGTCAATTTTAAGAATTTTTTGAGAAGTATGAGTCAACCTATGGATGCAAACAACTTTAAATTAAAACCCAATCTTATCATCATGGTTCAACAAAACGATTTTGGTGGTTTTGCCAGTGAAGACTGTAAGACTCTAATACTCATCTTACTATGATTTGCAAGTTGTAGATACAATCAAGATGAACAGAGTTGTTGGATATGCAATTCGCTTAAGGCTATTTTTGTTCTCTTTGAAAGACAAGGCTTTGAATTGGTTGCATTCATTGACGCCGGGAAGTATCAATATATAAGAGGAGATTGCGGATTTCCACCTTCCAATTCTTCACAATTGAGATGGGAGATTTGCCAATTTAAGCAACAAAATTCTGAACCATTACATGAAGCGTTAGAATGACTCAAGGATTTGTTAAGGAAATGTCCCAAACATAGCCATGAAAAATGGGTTCTCATTGACATCTTCTGTAATGGTTTGTATGGACAAATCAAATCTATTTTGAATAGTTTTGGTGGAGGATTATTCTTGAAGGATACGGTTAAGGATGAAAACCTGCCCGAGCTCGCACCACCGACAACTCGCTGGGGTACTGATCCGATACAGATGAAGACTGGACCGATCACTAGGGCTCAAGCTAAGAGGTTTAAGGATAACCTTGCTGCCTTTATCCAGAGAGTAATTCATTCTCAAAAGGGCTTGTCCATACCTGAAGATAAAAGACCTGTTTTAAGTATCCAAGTGGTGGAGGCTAATACATCGGATACTCATATATCGGACATTTTATATCGGACACCCTTGTCTCGGACATCGGAGTCTTGCCTCGGACATCTAATCCCTGACTCGGAGCCTTGCCTCAGACATCTGATCTCTGACTCGGAGCCTTGCCTCGGACATCTAATCTCGGACTTCAGACATCGGATGCAACTTAGCTCAGACAGACATCAGTTAGCTCGGCCAGACACAACTTAGCTCGGACAAACATAAGTTAGCTCAATTGAAGACATAATTCAGCCTAGATGTCAAAGTCAACTCGTTACCTAATTTGCGATTGACTTTATTTCTTTTTGGGTTTTTATTTATTTATTTTCTGGACAAATAACTTTAGGAAGGTTTCTATTTTATTGTAAATTAATTAATTCCTAATTTAATATAAAGGAATTAATTAATCAAACTTAGATTAGGAAAGGAAGTATAGTTGCGGCCAACTAGGTTTCTTTATGTGTGTGGCCGGTTTTTCCTAGGGTTTTTAGGGTTTATTTTGTTTTTTTCAAAGCCTATTTAAAGGTTTATTTTTCAATAAGAATCAACTTTGATTTGATTGAGAAAATACTTGTGAGATTAGTTATCTCTTTGTTCTTTGAGAACACCTAAAACACTATTAGAGAATTGGTTGTTTTAGCTTGACTTATCAGTAGGTTTTCCATCCCCTATTGTGGTGTCTACATTATACCAAGGTTTCTAACCACAGGTTGGTTAGGGGTTGAGGTCCATTCCATTAGAACTTGAACTTAATTAAGATCTGGGCTAATATAATACGGGTTTAAGAGCAGGTCGTCCTAGGTTCGTATCAGGAAGCATGTGCTTTGCTAGAGGAATTGGCCGACGTAAAGTGTAAGTCCCGTAATTTTTATACGTTTTAAAAATAGGGAGAATTAAATATTTCAATATTTTATTTGAATGTTTATAGTATGATTTACTATGAAAATATTTTTATATTTTATTGTTTATGATTAAGTGAAAAGACATTTTTGCCTTACCTAACCGATACATAATAAGGGTATAATGGTCTTTTAACTTTTATTTATTTATTTATTTGTATTTATGTTTGTGAGTCTAGAAATTAGACTTATTGAATGGATAAGAGTGTACAAGTGGTTATGTTTGCTAGGTAGTTTGATGACTTGGAAACCAAGCAAGCACTAAGAGTGGTTTTAGGTCAAATTCCTTATTTTCTCTAGAATGCTACAATTAGAATTTATATATCAAATTATATTTTACAAAAAGCCTTGGAATTCAGCTTTCCATATAATTTTACTAATTGATGTTTTGAGTTTTCTAGAGAAAGTTATGAAGGTTTTACTGATAGTATGTTTGGAATGACAAGTCCATCTGAATTATAGATGGATTTTTTATTCAAATGACCCACGTGTATATGGGTATTAGGGTTGCAAGAATTTTGAGTTAGCATTTTTGGATTCAAAGGGTTTTTCAACTTTTATTTATTTAATTAGTACAAGATAAGAAAAAGGAGATATTTATTATTTTCTTTTAATTATCTTTTATAATGTTAGTTAAGATATGTTTTCAAAAACCCTAAGGGTATTTAAGGTTATGTTAGGGTTCTACATATTTTTTTCATGATACAAAACCTATGGAGGGAAAGAGAGAATATAAAGAAGAGAAAACAAAAGATCGATAGATCTTCGTAAGTGTTTTCAAAGGAAGAGTAGAAGAGATTGGGGATTCAGTAAAGATTAAGAAAAATACACCATTTTGGTTTATGATTTAAGTTTTAGTTTTGTGACCTAGTCTAGAACTAAGATTTATTTTTATTTTGGTTTTATTCTTCTTAGTTGAGAATCAAGATCAAAGAAGGGATTTTGATTTGTGAAGACTCAAGGTAATTTTTCTTTATTATGGAGAACAGTTAAATTTTCATCTTATACGTATCTTTGATCTAGCATCTTTTTATTTGATAAGCATGTATTTAATCTATGTTTTAAGATAAATAAAAATAGTTTTGGAATTGATATTGTACATATTATGTTTTCTTCATGCTATATATGATATTTATGTCAGATGTTTCATATTGGGTTAGGGATTTTAAAGCTTTAAATGAAAAACGACTTACTATCTCACTAAAAATAAACATGTTTTGACCCATTTTTCAACCGTTCAACGAAATTATCTTTAAAGATTGGATTAATCCAAGAAACTAAACTCATCAATAAAAATTTTCACTTCATCCTCTATCATTTTAGCATCATTTTGAAGTTTGGATATCTTTTTCCCTCCCTTTCTCAATGCCTTTCTATCCTTAACAACCCCTCTTTTTTTTTTACCATTTCATTAAGCCATGCCCTTAGGTTTTCATAAGGATTTTCCATTTTTCCTATTCAAATTTGAGTAGTTTGTCTAAATTATAATTGGAAGAACTAAGGGTCGAAGTTTTATAGCTTTTTTTAAGTTAGGATTCAGTGAATTTGGATTTTTGTAGAATTCATTATGATATTTGGAACTTGACTATAGTAATAAAAAAACAAAATCTTAAACATGTTGTTTTTACTTAAGTAACTTGTGTTGAATGATCTCTTTGGCATGTTAACACTTCTATTATTTATCTGATATTTTTACTGTGTAAACTAGACATCCTTATAATAATTTAGAATTTTATTTCATGTAATTTGGACTTATATTCATTCTAAAATGGAATTTAAAATTTTGAGTTTGTTTGTTGAAAATTTAGAACAAGATTGATCAATAATCTGGTATTTTTTATTTTTTTAATTGGTCAAATGAACTTCAAAATTTATAAAATTTGGCACATTGCTTCCTTTATGTGTTTATTAGTTTGTATTAAATTTTATGAACTAAGTCATTTGTATTCTATGAGCAATTGAATTTTCATTGAAGTATATTCGATGTCAAAAACGGAAAAATGTGCATGGTTGATTGCATTATCTATTGTTATTATTTATAAGTGTATGATATGACATTATGATACGTTAATAAGAACCGAGCATAAGATATGAAGTTTCAGTGTCATTGTCTATATTGTTTATGAATAGCAATGATTGTTTGCACCTAACTAAAAAAAGCCACACATACTATGATAAAAATATAACGTGATAAGTAGGTGCTTTATGAAAAATCCAACTTTAAGTTTTTTGTGCTCTATGATTGATGAGAATCCTTCCGAAACCGTACAACCGACTACCTGCTTGGGTGTTGATCCAATACAGATAAAGACCGAGCCAATCACTAGAGAACAAGCCAAGAGATTTAAAGAGAACCTGAATGGATTGATACAGGGAGTTATCAATTCTCAAAAGGGTTTATTTATATCCTAAGATACAAAAACCATTTTATGCATCCATATGGTAAAGGCCGATATGGACCCGGGTAGCTGTTTTGGTGCAAATATAGACTCCAAGCAGCACAGAATGGGTTCAACACTTCTTGAATTCAATTCATGCCATTAAGAGGTCATGGAAACAATTCAAGGTTGAAGCAAAAGCAATCAAAGAAGGCATTTGCGCATAGGAGGAGTTTTTGGCCGAAATTGATGTTTTTGTTGCTGCCTTTATTGTATTTTGCTGATTAAGTGTTTTCTCTTTGTTCCAATCAAGGGCAATGTATAAATAATCCTATTTGACATCCTACATGGCACGTTGGATCTGATTTGGAGTCCTTACAAGCTGGAAATTGATCAAAGTTAGCTTAGTAGTCAAATTAGTCAACTAGTTTCCTAATTTGAGTATGACTTTTGTTTTAGGAAACTAGCCATTTGTTTGGTTTTTATTTACTTATTTTCTAGACAAAACAACTTAGGAAAGTTATTATTTTATTATTTTCATTGTAAATTAATTAATTCCTCATTCAATATAAAGGAATTAATTAATCCAAATTAGTTTAAGAAAGTAGGTGAACTTCGGCCAACCCATTGTTTCCTTATCTCATGGCCGGTTTTATGTAGATAAATTAGGGTTTATTGCTTTGTGAATTTAACCTATTTAAAGATTATTTTTCAATGGGAATGCACCTTTAATATTATTCAGAAAATTATTTGTGAGAAAAAAATTATCTTTGTTTTCTATGAACACCTAAAACACTAGTAGAGAGTAAGTGTTTTAGTTTGACTTATCAATAGGATTTCCATTACCTATTTTCGTCCTCAATATACTAAGGTTTCTAGTCATAGGTTGATTAGGGGTTAAGGTGACCATAAGAACTTGAACCTAATTTTTCGATCCGGGCTAATATAATACGAGTTTAGGCGCGAGTTGACCTCGGTTCATATCAATGATATGACACCCAATAAGATTGCATATGTTATGATTTATTTGATAAATTATATATTAATATATATTAAATTTAATGTAAATACTATAGAATATGTATTATATGCATTATAAACATTACATATTTTAATATGAATCACACATAGATTACTTTATATGTGACATGGAACATGTTATGAACTTAACGACTTAATAAGTAATGTTGTTATGATCTATTGGATGAGATATGTGTTATAAATAATATGGATATCATATGTTTTTTCATGTCTTATGCATCTGATATTGTATTTACGTTATGAATTAAATTGTAAGCCTACTATGATTAATGTATGTTGATTTAATGATTTACGCATTATGTGATAAGAATATATGTTGTTTGTTTTACACATATCTACATGGTAGGCATATCTGCATGGTAGGCATATGCATGTCTATTCTTTATAGCTTGGAAAATTATTGAGTTTACTTGTAATCTTAATTTTTATTTGTTATTTCTTTTAGATAATGACAATTAGTAGCTATTTCTAATTGTTTGGATGGATTGTGAGGAGCATCATGGGAACATAAAGAGAACTACTTAACAAATTTGTTTTATGGAATAAAGCCATCCTTGTGTTGAATTTTTAGTTTGATTGATACTTTGTTAGTTTATGTTTTAAATTTGTTTAAATTTCATTTCAATTTATTTAAGTTCGATTTTGAAAATATTGTTCGCGTTCAAGGCATGGGAAGTGAATAACATTTTTAGTCTATTATAAAATGTTTTTAAAATTTTGCACTTTTCATAAGTAAATGGTAACTATTTCAATTATACTTTACTTATGGGACATAATTGGTGTATGTTACAAAAAAGCAAATGAAGAAACCAAGTGGTAATTTCAAGTTAGATGCTTTAAGTAGCTTGGTATCTAAGGTTGATACTTTGTCACTCCAATTGGCTACTTTCAATCAAGCTTCTAAGCCGATGGAGAATGTTTCTAATGTTGCTATTCCTCCAATAGATGATACAATTTAACAATGTTAATTTTTGGCAAACCATTGTGTTTTTAGCCTTAAAAACAATGTGCTTAGTTACTATAATCCTAACTTGATAAATCATAAAAAAATTTATAGGAAAATTTAAAGGAATGCCTTAAATCCACCATTGGAATTTCCTAAACCAAAAGAGGAAAAACTTATCTTGAGGATTTGATTTCTACATTTCTAGTTAAAACAAAAGGAAGGTTTAATAAGAATGAAGTAAGGATTAACACCATTGAATATCATTGTGCAGTAAATATTGACACCATTGAATATCATTGTGCTAATATGAGAGCATCATATAAGACAACTTACAAAAGAGATAAAAGACAAGTCTATCAGTTCTTTTCCTAGTGATATAGAACCTAATCCAAAGCAAGTTTTGGCAATTGAAGTTAAGACTATGAAATTCCAATTTCAAAAGAAGGTGAGCCTATTAAAGACTCCTTTGTTAGTAAAAAATTCTTGTGATAAAAACATTGTTGCTTAAAAGAATTTTGTTGAGAATGATGATTGTGTTGAGAAAGTCTTATATTGGTGAATTTTGTAATGATAAGCTTGGTAAAATTAAGCAATGTAAAGGGAACGTGATTGAGGAAAAAATATATGGTTGAGAAAGATAATTTTAAAGATAATTCAAAGGTTTCTTTGAGCACTATATCTTTTTCTTCTAATCTTCTTTCTAATCCATCTTTACCCTATCTCCAACGTTTGATTAAGAAGAAGTTGGACGACCAATTTTCTAATTTGTTGAAGATGCTGATACGAACCTAGGACGACCTGCTCCTAAACCCATATTATATTAGCCCGGATCTTAATTAAGTTCAAGTTCTAATGGAATTGACCTCAACCCCTAACCAACCTATGGTTAGAAACCTTGGTATAATGTAGACACCACAATAGGGGATGGAAAACCTATTGATAAGTCAAGCTAAAACAACCAATTCTCTAATGGTGTTTTAGGTGTTCTCAAAGAACAAAGAGATAATTAATCTCACAAGTATTTTCTCAATCAAATCAAAGTTGTATTCTTATTGAAAAATAAGCCTTTAAATAGGCTACAAAGCCACAAAATAAAACCCTAAAAACAAAGGGAAAACCGGCCATACAAAGTAGTTTCCTATGGTGGCCGAAATTCTCACTCCTTTCCTAATCTAATTTGAATTAATTAATTCCTTTATTTTGAATTAGGAATTAATTAATTTACAATGAAAATAATAAAATAATAACTTTCCTAAACTTATTCTTCCAGAAAAAAAATAAATAAAAACTAAAAAGTAATGGTAGTTTCCTAAAACAAAAAGTAAAAACAAATTAGGAAACTAAAAATGCTAGCCTTTTGATCAAGTTGACTTTGATTAATCTTTGACCTCTTTGAGCTCCAAATCAGCTTCTACATGCTTTTTAGGATGCCAAATAATCTGAATATGAAGTCCAACACGTTGCCCATGCTTGGAAAAATAAGAAAAGGCTAATACAGTAAAATACAGTAAAGCCAGCAAGCAATACAGCAAATTCGGCCAAGTTGTTGATGCTGTCCGTACAAGCCCTTTTTGATTGCATTTGAGGCTTCTTTAACTTGATTCCATGACCTCTTAGGCATATGTATTGAACCCATAAAGTATTGGAACCATTTCATGCTTCCTGGACTCCAAAAATGTACCAAAACCGTCACCCGGGTCCGTATCGGCTTCCACCACTTGGATGCTTCGAATAGGCTTTGTATCTTCAAGTATGGACAAGCTCTGTTGAGATTGATTACCCTCTATATAAATACTCCCAGGTTTCCCTTAAATCTCTTAATTTGAGCTCTTGTGATTGGCCTAGTCTTCATCCGTGTCGAGTCAGCACCCAAGCGGGTTATTGGTGGAGCAGGCTCGGGCGGAATCACATCATTCCCCTCCTCTTGAAAAGGATTTGTCCTCAAATCAAGATCATCACCTGCAGTAAAAGGAGTTAAATCAGCAACATTAAATGCAGCACTCATGTTATACTCACCCGGTAAATCAAGCTCATAGGCATTCTTGTTATTCGGCTCCAAAACTTGAAAAGGTCCATCCATAGGCGGCATGAGCTTTGACTTTCTTTGATTAGGAAACCTTTCCTTTTGTAAGTGCAACAAAACCAATTCTCCTGGGTCAAATACTATTACAGCAAAATCTAGAAATACATGCTCATTATGGTAAAAATTACACTTTTTAAAGTTAGCAAACAATATTTCCCAAATTTTCAAATTGCCACTAAGTAAAGCTCTCAACAATGCAGATAAAGTTCTATGCAATAAAGACATCTTTAAATAAGTATCTTTAAAATTCATGGTCAGCAATGATTTCTTATTCATAATTATTTTATTAACATCACCAAAGCTAAGATAAAAATTTATATTCTTCCTTTCTTGTCTTCCTTTTCCTTTCTCACTCAATGCCATCTCACCTTCCTCACTCTCGGCTTTTGCACCAAATTTTTCACTCTTGGTTTTATTAAAATCTTTCCACACAACCTAAGTATTAGAAGACTTACCTTGGATAGCAAGCTCACCTTTTCCCTCTTGATTGGATGGTAGTCCACTTGGAATTTCATTTGGGAAGACATCTCCAAATTCCTTCAAAAGAGAAATCATTGAACTTGGCAATTCAAGTTCTTCAAAGTTAGTTTGATCATCAAAATAATTTTCTTTATAAATCATGACCAGTAAAGGTTTCTTACACTAAATAACCTTATTAATATCCCCTAAACTCAAATAAAAGTTGCTACTTGACCTTTCTTTTCTTTCTTTTTCTTTCTCCCCCTTGGATTGGCGCAAACCTTTGGATTTCCCTTCCTTCTCCAAGCTCTCAGGTTTGCCACTCTCTTTCCCCTCTCTTTTGATTTTTCCATGATCTTTCCACTCAATATGAGTCTTAGAAACCTTACCTTGATCAACAACCTCATTCTTACCTTCTTGAAAGGATGGTGAAGCTGTTGGTGCCATACTTGCTTTTTGCTTGAGCTTTTCGGCTTCTCTCCTTTGTTGCATTTGTAATTGGTCTTTGTAAACCTCTTTAGGAGATAATGGTTCCAGCTTGACCTTCTTCCCTTTAAACCTGAAAACAATACTATTTTCTCGACCAAAATAAGTAACATCTTTATCAAATTGCCATGGCCTACCTAATAGTATATGTCCAGCAATCATGGGTACAATATCACATAAAACTACATCCTCATATCTACCTATATTAAATTTTACTTTGGCTTGTTTATTCACTTTTATTTCACCACTATCATTAAGCCATTGTAATCTATAAGGTTCTGGATGTTTAATAGTTATTAAGCCTAATTTATCAACTACAATGTTACTAATTACATTTGTACAACTTTCACTATCAATAATCATACTACAAATCTTACCTTGAATTTCACATCGGGTGTGGAAGATATTCTCTCTTTGAATTTCATCCTCATCTTTGTATGCAGCAAGTACTCTCCTAGAAAGCAAGTTTAATTCAGCATTGGATGCTTGCAAGGTTTCGGGTTCATCCTCCAAGTCCTCCTCCTCTTGCTTGGCTTCATCCTCACTTTCTTCACTTTTCGATTCTAGCTCGTCATTGCCCTTTAACACCATGATTCTTCTATTCGGGCATTGGCTAGCGATGTGTCCTCCTCCCTGGCACTTAAAACACACAACATCATGAGTTCTAGAAGGTTTAGGATCTAATTTTACCTCATTCTTTGGTGCTTGGACAGATTCGGTTCTAGTCTCCTTCCTTGGCCAATTTGAACTTTCTTCTTTGACTTTTGGCTTTGGCTTGCTTTCATAGATGGGATTGTTCCTCCAGCCACTAGAATTGGACCTTCCACTGTTGGAAACACCTCCAAACCATGATCTTACACCCCTCCTCTTGAATTGATGCTCTAATTTAATAGCCACATGCAACATCTCCTCCAATTCCACATATTGTTGCAATTCTAGTTTATTGGCTATTTCACGATTCAAACCACCAAGAAACCTTGCCATGGTTGCTTCCCTATCTTCATTCAAGTTCAACCTCATCATAAGCATCTCCATCTCCTTGTAATAATCCTCCACGGATCCATGTCCTTGAGATAAAGATTGAAGTATTTGATGCAGCAACCTATGATAGTGTGATGGTACGAATCGCTTCCGCATGGCTCCTTTCATTTGTCGTCACGTAGTAATCAAGTCATCACCAACTCTCCTTCGAGTGTTTTGCTCATTGGTCCACCATTGGAGTGCATAATGGCCAAACTCCATTACTGCCAATTTCACCTTCTTAGCCTCTGAATAACTATGGCGATCAAATATCATCTCCATCTTTTCTTCCCACTCTAAATATGCTTCGGGGTCACTTTTTTCCATGAATGGTGGGATGTTGATCTTGATATTGCTAAGATTGTCATCAGTTTCTTCCCTCCTATATCTTCCACGGCCAGCTCTATCTTGGACAGCAAAAGTTTCGTCCATACCTTCCTCAAAGTCTCCACCGAATGGCTCCTCATCAAATTCCTATCTCAGTCTCTCGCGTCCTTCTTGTCCTCGGCCTCATCCTCCATGGAATTCTTGCCTATTTCTTGTGTTTGGAATTCCTTGGGAAACTTCTAGCCTTCCCATCCTTTGATTCACATGCTCAACTTGAGCACTAACCTGCTGTATTGACTCCAAAACAGCTCTCATGTCCACTTGGTCTCCACTCCCGGTAGCTTGGGCATCGCCATGGAATGCTACGGACTCCTCCTCATTGATCCTCAAAGGTGGATCTTCTCTCCTCACTCTTGATTCTGTTATGTTAGTATAATAATGCAATAGAAATAAAATAGGACCTTACCAATTTCACTCACTTACATGTTTCACTCAAATAAGGACTCGACACTCGTGTTTGCACACTTGTTTCGGCTTTTACCCTCTTTTAAGCTCACACACTCTTGCCTTTTTCCACTCAATGATTTATCTCAAAGTTCTAATTAAAAAACCCACAAAACAGCAATTATATCACTAGTATGTTTTAATTAATCTTATCAACAAATAGTAAGCAAAAAGTAGGCAATACCGAAAGAATCCAACAAATCCTAATTTTTCGGCTTTCTAGACAAGAAAACACAAAATAATGGGAAAACGTTGGAATTTTCGAAAACTGCACCAGATGGTAGTAGATTATGAGTTGAAGAATAAAATTCCAGAAAAAGAAATTCAAAAACAAACAAGAATCAAATTGAACAAAAATATAGAATAGTAGTTGGTTGTTGTTCTTTGTAATTCAAGTTTTGTATCAAATCTTTTAACTGATTTTAATCCAAATAATTTATACACCCAAAATCCAAATATCCAGCAGCAAAAATAATTTCCCAGCAACTCAAATACTGAATAAATAATCAAAAAAAAAAAAAAAACAGCAGCTCCAACAAATTTCCAGCAAACAAATCAAACTCCAACAAACCGAAATATATATATATATTTTTTATATTCGGCTTTACCTCTTCTTTTTTTTTTTTTTTCACTCAGAGAACATAAACAACTTCAATAGCAAGAATAATTACCAAAATTGCAATTCCAACTCCAAAACAAACACCAAACCCATGACCTCCAAATAATCACAAATGTGCAGTTTTTTTTTTTTTTAAATGTTGCCGCAAACTCTTTTTTTTTTTTTTTTTTAATATATGAATGCAAATATTTAAGACTAAAACAGCAAAGAAAAATCAACAAAAACCAAAATCAACAAGAACAATGATGAAAAACAACCAACAAATTAGGAAACAAAAATACGATAAAACTAGGAAATCCTAACTCAAATAGGAATGATTTTTTTTTTTTTTTGAAAGATGCAGAACGTGTAGGGGATGGATGCAACCTTAACCTAATGTTAAAATTGCAGAATAACACAAAAAAAAAATAAAGCAAATAAAGATAGATCAAACCTGAACAAAATTAGGCTCTGATACCAAATGATACGAACCTAGGACGACCTGCTCCTAAACCCGTATTTTATTAGTCCGGATCTTAATTAAGTTCAAGTTCTAACAGAATTGACCTCAACCCCTAACCAACCTGTGGTTAGAAACCTTGGTATAATGTAGACGCCACAATAGGGGATGGAAAACCTATTGATAAATCAAGCTAAAACAACCAATTCTCTAATGGTGTTTTAGGTGTTCTCAAAGAACAAAGAGATAATTAATCTCACAAGTATTTTCTCAATCAAATCAAAGTTGTATTCTTATTAAAAAAAAATAAGCCTTTAAGTAGGCTACAAAGCCACAAAATAAAACCCTAAAAACAAAGGGAAAACCGGCCATACAAAGTAGTTTCCTATGGTGGCCGAAATTCTCACTCCTTTCTTAATCTAATTTGGATTAATTAATTCCTTTATTTTGAATTAGGAATGAATTAATTTACAATGAAAATAATAAAATAATAACTTTCCTAAACTTATTCTTCCAGAAAAATAAATAAATAAAAACTAAAAAGTAACGGTAGTTTCCTAAAACAAAAAGTAAAAACAAATTAGGAAACTAAAAATGCTAGCCTTTTGATCAAGTTGACTTTGATTAATCTTTAACCTCTTTGAGCTCAAAATCAGCTTCTAGATTCTTTTTATGATGCCAAATAAGCTGAATATGAAGTCCCACACGTTGCCCATGCTTGGAAAAATAAGAAAAGGCTAATACAGTAAAATACAGTAAAGCCAGCAAGCAATACAGCAAATTCGGCCAAATTATTGATGCTGTCCGTACAAGCCCTTTTTGATTGCATTTGAGGCTGATTTAACTTGATTCCGTGACCTCTTAGGCATATGTATTGAACCCATAAAGCATTGGAACCATTTCATGCTTCCCGGACTCCAAAAATGTACCAAAACTGTCACCCGGGTTTATATCGGCTTCCACCACTTGGATGCTTCGAATAGGCTTTGTATCTTCAAGTATGGATAAGCTCTGTTGAGATTGATTACCCTCTATATAAATACTCCCAGGTTGCCTTTAAATCTCTTAATTTGAGCTCTTGTGATTAGCCTAGTCTTCATCCGTGTCGAGTCAACACCCCAGCGGGTTATTGGTGGAGCGGGCTCGGACAGAATCACATCAAATGGGGTGTAGGCACCTTCTTTTTGGAAGTGGGCACACCATTTTTGAAACACATCAGACCTTGTAGGAGCAAATATGCATATGCACAATGGAGAAAATAGTATCCAAACTAGGGGTAATCAAAATTCAACTTGCAAACACATGGAAGTGGCGTGTGCACTTTGGTGTGTGTAGTGGCCACGCCAATCAACTATCTTATTAGACCTTACAGCACCTAAGAGGCATGTATATAAATCAATTATAAATCATAAACATAATCATAAACAATCTATTTATAAATCAATATAAAAAAAAATTCATAAGTCAATATATGAACATAAATATACATTTTCGTTTAGCAAATTAGGACTCAGTGTGAGAAGGAAAAATATAAAAAGAAGACAGTCCAGATCTCATCAGTTTAAGTTTTTAGGCGAAATGGTAATTCAACTTGGTCTAAGAACCAAGTATCCTAGAGGTACTGGATTTAAAACTTAACAACTCTACCCAAAAAATCAAAAACACATTTAAGGATCCAAAAATGAGTCCAAAAGGGATGGGCTTACAAGGCAAGGGGAGTGATAACCTACCTCCATCAACTTATACTTTTAGGATCAGTCGTAATTTAATTTAGTTGATCACTTTGAGCATAAATTGAAATTCAAAATTAGTGTATGGGATAAACCTCGATAGGATACAAAACCTAAGAACGTAACAATAAACAATTTGATATGATTTACCTTAATCAAAAATCAAAATTGGTAGAACTAAGAGTAATACACACGTATAGGATAAAAGATAAAAATAGATTCAACCCAATATAGAAGAGAGAAATATAAAGAGAAAGAGAATTATCTTTTACTTATATTTTATTCTTCTCAAAACTTTCATTTACAGGATTTCCAATGGATCTATCCATTGGTTATGTTCATACAAAAAAAAATTTTGCCACATCAGATAATTAGACATTTTTGAAAAAAAAAAACAATTCCAATGGCTCTGTTTAAAGGTTCTACTAAGCTAATGTAGCAGCTAAAAAAATAGAGGATATCAAGAAGATTGTTTAGTTCTGAAAACTCTGTTAAGCAGTCTAACTTAATAATTTTATTATTTTTATCAATTTTCGTTATAAGAAAAAAAAAAAAAACCTTTGGTGCATATTTTTATGTTTGGCAATCAAATTTTATACTTTTTCTATTTGCTTAAAAAAAAATTCTTTCATAGCTTCCTAAAATATTTTCCTTTTTTTTTTTTTTTGTTTTGCCTTTCTTAAATGAAATCCCAATTGTACTAGGGGGATTTTAACATCATTGCTTCAAATCCTTCCTTCTATCCTTTAAGATTTATCGCAGTGCCATGAATGTGATTCAAATCATGACTTGATTTGTGTTAATAGTTGTTTTAAATTAATTTTTAAGGAAGGGGTAAGTTAGATTTTCATGAGTTTTGCATATCTTCCAAATATATTATTGTTTATTATAAAGATTGTTGTTCTTCAATAGTTTTTTAATTTTGGGAATTTTTATTATTTAGAACAATTAATTATGCTAGCAATTAATTAATGTCTATGAATTTCTGTTTTGATCTTTTGATCTCATTTAGTTTTCCCTCGAACTTTATTCTTTACTATTTTTAACTACTTTGAGATTGTAGAAACGTGGTTTAAAAAATTGTTGTTTTCCTCTAATTTATTGAACGCAAAGAGCATAATTCATCCATCCAATGCACTCCCACTACTATAGGCTATTAACGATAAAGCATTATGTTATAAATTGTCCATGGTTTATGTGCTACTCTGTCCATATATAACATTTTTTCTGAGTCAGTATATGCTTGATTTTTTATATGTCGCTCGGTGAATAAATATAAATATATCAATGGTACTGGTTAAGTATTCATATATACGCCTGATTATATTTTATTTGCTATGCATGCAATTAAAATAGATAGGCTTGATTATAAAGCAACTAAACAATTTGATCCAGGGACAAAGCTAAGATCTCTTCTTTTACAAGTATGTTTTAATTGTATTTGGTATGATGATTTTCATTTGGTTTTATATTGAGTTTTTGCTGTGATTTGTTAGTGTTTTACATTATTTTTGGTGTATGATTGGGATCTTAATGATAAATCTATTAATGGTGATATAAAGTAGATTTTTAACTTGTTATCTTGTAATTTCTTGGTTTCCTGCCTCTCTTGTAAGTTTTACACTATTTGGTATGATGCTTTTGACCCTTATTTTTGTCATGGAGTTGTTATTTGATGTTCAACTCTTAACACATTAAGTTTTATGTAATGAAATCTTAACAATCGCAAGAAAATCTACTTTAAAGAAGTTTTTTTATCAAAGGTTCTAGTTGGTTCCTTACAAATATCATTGCAGTAATCATGCTAGCAAATAAATAAATCTTTGCATTTATGTGGATGAAAGTCATTCCTAATGCTAAATGTTTTAACATATCACTGGTTCCTCTTTTCTACCAAAATATATATATATATATGCGAATGTAAACCACATATATATTCTTATATATATATATATATATATATAATCTAATAGGATTATTTTATTTTAGAGATTAAGAAAACCATCATGCAAGCTCTGTTATCACATTTAATGATTTTGTAATATTTTTCCTTGACACTTGTTGTTTCCAATATAATCATCATGGTGCTTACTTTATGTAGGCAAATATATTTTTTATATGGATTTACAAGATTCTAATCATTTTTCATGCTCTCAACAAATTTTCAATGATGATGAGTATATAATGTGAGCACCTCACTAAATCCTCAATATCAATTCAATACACATAATTTTATGCCGCAACCTACCATGCCAACTTAATTTACAAACCAATTTGTTCATCTATTGTTTTAGCCCAACTATCCTTTCAATCCAATGAATACTTCATATCTTTCTCATGTTAATCAAAAATTTGGATCCAGATTCTCCTATCAAGGTTTATTAGATGCTCCCAATATTCCATTTGATATTCAAAACTCTAGTGCATTAAAAGTGTGCAAAAATAAAGGCAAGACCACCTACAAGTCTAATAATTGTCAAAGTTCTCTTTCTAATAAAATTTGAATTAAAACTAGAGATGTTGTATTGACAAAAGCATGGTAGTACATCTTTGTTGATTTCGATGTTGGTGATAACAAAAAAATGCAATAATGCTTGGAAGGAAAATATGGGAGAGGAATATAATAGTGCTGGAAACACCAATAGCTTTGGATGTCGCTAGGGAAAAATACAAAAGGTAGTTATCAAATTTCAAGAACTATACAAGAGATTGAAAAGAAATCCACAAAGAGAAGCAACCCCAAAAGATATGGTAAATCTTTCTCTTTTTTGTTATATATTAGTAATTATGTCTTTCAATTTTGATGAATTTTTTAATTCTTATTGCAAGTTGTGCTTTTTAGCATCTTGATTTTATATAATCATCATATCCAAGTCTTGATTATTATTATTTTATTGTATTTTATTTTATTTTATTTTATTTTATTTTTTGTAGAATATAGAAGCAAAGCTTATACGAACCTAAGTCGACACACACCTAAACTCGTATTATATTAGCCTGGATCTCAATTAACTTCATATTTTAATGGATTGACCTCAATCTCTAACCAACCTATGATTAGAACTTTGGTATAATGAAGACGCCACAATCGATATCTCATTGATAAGTCAAAACTAAAACACTCACTCTCTAATGGTGTTTTAGGTGTTCAAAGAGAATAAAGAGAAATTCAATCTCACAAATAATTTTCTGAATATTATTAAAGGTGTGTTCTTTCGAAAAAAATAAGCCCTTAAATAGGCTAAGAGAAAACAAAATAAAATCCTAATTATCTAGGTAAAACCACCACCAAAGAATAGGAAACCTAGTTTGGCTGAAATTCACCTCATTTCCTAATCTAATTTGGATTAATTAATTCCTTTATTTTGAATTAGGACTTAAATTAATTTACAATGAAAATAATAAAATAATAACTTTCCTAAGTTGTTTTTTTTAGAAAATAAATAAATAAAAATCAAATAAAAGACTAATTTCCTAAAACAAAAAAGTCAAAATCAAATTAGGAAACTAAAATGCTATCGGTTTTACTAAGCTGTCTTTGACCAATCTTTAACCAATTTAAGCTCCAAATCAGCTTTCATATGCCTTTTAGGATGCCAAATAGGATTATCATGGAGTTCCACATGTTTCCTTTGCTTGGATCAAAGAGAAAAGCCCAACTCAGCAAAGTACAGTAAAGCCGGCAAATAATAGAGCGAAACCGGCCAACTTTCTCTCTCATGCGCACAAGGCCTTTTTGATTGCCTTTGAAGCTGCCTTGACTTGATTCCATGACCTCTTAAAGATATGTATTGAACCCATGAAGTTTTGGAATCATTTTTTGCTGCCCCAAGTCCATATTTGCACCAAAATAGCTACCCGAGTCCGTATCAGCCTTCACCACTTAAATGCTTAAAACGGGTCTTGTATCTTCAGGTGTTGACAAGCCCCTTTGAGAATTAATTACTCCCTGGATAAAATCAGTCAGTTTGTCCTTAAATCTCTTAGCTTAAGCTCTAGTGATCGGTCCGATCTTCATCCGTATCAGGTCAGTACCACAGCAGGTAGTCAGTTGTGTGGATACGGGTGAATTCTCATCAAAACCAAATGTATGAGAATTTTAATGATGGGACATTATTCAAATATAAGCATTGTTGGTAGATAATGATAAAGAATCCAAAATGGTGTTCAAATGGACTTACCAAGACAAATGAATTGAGGAAACAAAAATCATATAATGGCATTGACAATTCACCTCCATTTGATAGCAACAGAAGGATTTGTGGTTGAAGGTACTAATAATGATGGGGTCATCTACCCACAGGGAAGAAGAGGTTGTAAAGAGAAAAATATGAGGTTGAATGGAAAAAAAGGTTGCATTAAACAATTTACAATCCACTCTATAAGAGAAATTGATATTCATCGAGAAGAACTAAAGTTGAAAAGAGAAAAAGATTAAAAAAAAAAAAAAGATTTTGAGTTGCAAGAAAAAATAATGGAGAAAGAGATAGAACTAAAGGAGAAAGCTCAAAAAATGAAGGAGGAACTATCGTTGGGATTGTAAAATATACTATAGTAGCTCGGCATTGGGGAATCAATGACTTTTATAAAGATGAAAGATCAATAATTGAAACAAAAAACTTAAAAGCAGAAATAACAAAACCACATTACGAACAAAGATCTCAAAAAACTTTTACTAGCATTACAAAAATCCTATGAAATATATCAAGCTTAAATATTGAAAGAATGGGGAAATGATGGGCTTTTCACAAAATGAATGGTTAGGCATCTCTGATGTGAATCTGCCCCTACCTGCTAGGGTGCTGATCTTATACAAATGAAGATGGGGCCAATCACTAGAGCTCAAACCAAGAGATTTAAGGACAACCTAGCTAACTTCATACACGGAGTTATCAATTCCCAAGAAGGCTTATCAATACCTAAAGATTCAAAGCTTGTTTTGAACATCCAAGTGGTGAAGGCCGATATGGACCCTAGTAGTTGATTTAGTGCATTTTTGGACTCCAGGCAGCGAGGAATGGATCTAACACTTCATGAATTCAATGAATATCACTAAGAGATCATGGAATCAAGACAAGGTAGAAGCTAAAGCAACTAAAATGTTCATTTGCACATGGAACAGATTCTTGGCCGAAATTGTTATTTTTACCGCTGGCTTTGCTGTATTTTGTTAATTTGGCATTTTCTATATGTTCCAATCAAGGGAAATGTATGGGAGTCATAATTAATCCTATTTGGCATCCTACATGGTACATTGGATCTGATTTGGAGCTTTTACAAGCTAAAAAGTGGTCAAACTAGTCAACTAGTTTCCTAATTTGAGTTTGATTTTTTATTTTAGGAAACTATCTTTTATTTTAGTTTTATTTATTTATTTTCTGGAAAAATTACTTTAGGAAAGTTAGAATTTTATTATTTTGATTGTAAATTAATTAATTTCTTTTTCAAAATTAAGGAATTAATTAATATAAATTAGATTAGGAAAGGGTGTGAAATTAGGCAATTTCCTAATTTGATTCTATGGTGGCTGAAATTCCCTAATCCTTTTAGGGTTTTATTTTCAAAGCCTATTTAAAGTTTTATTTTCAATGAGAAATCAGCTTACATATTATTCAGAAAATTATTTGTGAGATAGAATTCTCTTTATTCTATTTGAACACTTAAAATATCATTAGAGAGTAAGTGTTTTAGTTTAACTTATTAATAGAACATCCATCACCTATTATGGTGTCTTCATCATATACCAAGGTTTCTAGTAACAGGTTGATTATTTGTTCAGGTAACCATAAGAACTTGAACTTATTTTTTCGATTCGAGCTACTACAATATGGGTTTAGAAGCAAGTTGACCTAGATTCGTATCAATTTCTTTGTATTAGTAGCACTGTTTGTTAATTTCTAATATTAATTTTTTTTTATGCATGCATTTTTTTTTTTGTTTCTATCAGATATGAAAAGTCTTTTTTTTTTTTAGGATATTTTTAACGAAGTTCATGTATAAGTTCTTACAATTTATAGTTAACTAGTTCAAAACAATTTATATCTATGTTTCAAAACAATTAGCCAAGAAATTATAGTGCATCTATTTTGTGGACTTTGACAATCATGCTAAATATATATATATATATATATACATATATATTTAATTCTAGTTACATATTAGAAATGAGTATCAGTTCTCTTGTTTTGATTATTATGTGATTGTAATGTATTTTAGAGTGGGAAAGCTTTTAGTCTAGGCTTTTTTTCTCTTGGCATGATACTTTAATTTTCTGTTACTTAAGGATTTAAGTTGGGTTTTCTTTTCTGTTGCGCAAGGACAAAGTAAAATTATGTTGAAGATGCAATGGAAGCTATGGATAGTACATGATCTACATTGAAGATAGAAAAGGGTATGAAAAAGTATTATGGAGGGATTCATAAAAAGAGTGAAAGGTGGTTTAAGGAGCAGTGCATTAAATGTTACTATTTGGCTTAAAAGCTTATAGTTTTATATTTTCCTAAGTAATTAGCATTTTATAATACTAGTTGGATTTTGATTCATAAGGATACATGAAAACCAGATCTTTATACATTAATGAACTTATGATCTTTATTTGAGGAGATCTTTGTTTGTATCTTTTCGCTATAAGCTAATTTGCTATTTTTAATTAAAAAAATCTCCCATATGTATGTCAAAATTTACCATACAAGTTTATAAACATGGCACACAGTGATATTTACAAAATCAAGATTTCCTCACTGAAAAAGCATTTCCATATAAACACATCAAAGGCAATCAATAACATTGAAACCTCCATTAGACCAATAATTACCAATAAATAAGCACTCTATTTTTAATTCTTAAGTAATTTAATTACTAATAAATTATTATCCAATTAGCTACAACACTAACTATGGATATCATGGATTAAGATGGGTCAAGAATTGTACATGGAAAATAAATGGTTACCAAATAATATATGCTTTATACACCAAAGTTAGATTGTTCTTTTTTTTAATTCATTCATTTGCTACAAAAAGCATATTGGAGCCAACAAACAAATATATAAAAACTATACAAACTTGTATAAAACTCAAGTACCAAAGTTAGCATGAACATAAGAATTTTATGGAAGATAAATCAGTATAGGATGGTGAATAGGAAATGTAACTATTGTTTATCAGAGAGTTTGGGCTTGAACTTAAATATCAAATAGCATGTTGACCACCATATAAATCCCAAAATTGATTGATGAGATAGATGTTTAAATCCCTATGCACTCTTTTGTCTTAGACTTGTTTCATTCTATTAATCATCCTTGAGACAAGAAAAGTATAATCATGCTTTAGATGAACATCTTCAACCTTTTTAGTATAATCATGCTCTAGATGATCATCTTCAACCTTTTTCATCTCTATAGGGTTGCCAACTTTCAACATTGATGCCTTGACTTTGCTCACTTTCAATGATCATATTGTCTAAGATAATGCATGTTTTCATTATTTTTCAAAGATCCTTTGTATTCTGCATACATGTTATGCCACCTACTTTGCAATACTCCAAATGCTTATTCCACATTCTTTCCGATAGCTTCCTAGTGTTTAGCAAATAATTTTCCCTTAAAAGAAGATGGTTCGAAAATCGATTGGATTAGAGTAGCAAATTGTGGGTAAATTCCATCAATAAAGTAATATCTCATATTATAGTGGTGGTCTTTATACTACAAAAGTACAAAGTAATACAATATCCTTGACAAGATCATCAAATAATGGAGATCTATCTAAAACGGTAATATCATTATTCATACCAACCATGTCAAAAAATGCAAGCCAAATCCATAAATTTTGTGAAGCTATAATCTCCAAAATTAAGGTAGGAACTCTTTTAAAACCATTAGTATGTGTTTTATGCTAAGCTGTGGGACAATTTTTCCGATGCCAATGCATACAGTCTAAACTCCAAAGTATATCTAGAAATCCTTGATTCTTGCTTTTTAGTAGCCTTGCAACATTATTTTTGCTTGGTTTTATTAAATATTGTTCTTCAAAAACTTCTATGATAACATCGCAAAAGTGCTTTAAGCTTTCAATTACAGTTCTCTCCCCAATTTGAACTTATTCGTCGAGCACATCGACTGGACATCCATATGCAAGCATTCGCACTACAGTTATCATTTTTTGCAAAGGACTTAACTTATCTTTCCCATTTGCATCAACTTTTTATGTAAAATAATTGTCTTAATTTACAATAGCTTGCAAGATGCATTTGAATAATTCCATATCCATTCAAAATCAATTTCTAAAATGTTTGGATCTATACTTTGAGTTTTCATCTTTGAAGTAGTCATTAATAATTAAATTATGACATTCCTTCCTATCACGACGACTATATCGCCAGCTAGATGTCGATCCACCATGAGGACACTTTTTACCAAATAATGTTGTTGAAACTATCATAGGAACATTGTTTGCAATGGCTTGAATCACATTATGAGCCACTTTGTTGCATATGTCAACATTTTCCAATGCCTCATCTAATAGTTGTTTGGTTATTGAAAATGAATTGTTGCCTAATGATGAATTTTCAAATTCAAAACTTAATGAAGATGTTGATTTGTAATGACATCTATAAAAAGAAAAGAAAAGAAAAAATATAAATATACCAACTAGTAAAATAACCACATTATCAAATAACTAATAGTTTAAAGTGTTTGCAATTAATGAAATGCGGCTGCCACATAATATATGATTATGTCGATACCTTTGAGAAGTTAGATAAAGTATGTTTGCTATAATTAGCAAGGTTAATTTCTTCTTTATGATAACCACTACTTGTTGTTAAAGCAAAGAACATGAACCAAAAAACAATAAAAAGTAACTTGGATTTTGCATCTAAGCTACAAATTAAGCTTTCAGTAACTAGCATTCTACATAACAAGCTTGTTCTAGGATTGGTCCGAAAAGCCTGTGGAAAAGCTTTTCTTTTCATATTTACATTGTTTTTGCACTTCTTTTTTTTTTTTTTTTTCAGTTTATGTTCCTAATATATAAATGTATCTGTCTTGATGTAGAAAAGAAAAATGTTGCAAACTCCTAATAAGATATTATGAAGAGTAAAAATTGTCCATAACCATCTAGGAAGAAAATTGTAATCTCTCTTAAACATGTAAGAGAAGACAGCAAAGTCAAAGAACATGAACAGTATATGTAGTCATCAAAATAATGGAGGTCAAGGTCAGCCAATGAGATGATGGGAGATAAGCTTCAACATCGAGAGTGAAATAGCCCAAATCACCAGCTAAGACCCCTAAAAACTTCTTTTGAGGAATGGGCTAGACCAGGTCAATCTCTTAAACATGTAAAAGGAGATAGCAAAGTCAAAGAACATGAATAATATATGTAGTAACTTATAAAACACATATAGCATGAGATAAAACAAAAAAAAATAGAGATACTAAAAAGGATAATATTAATTTTGCTGCACAAAAATTGATTAAATTGTAATACATTCATCAAAAAGCTTTTAACTTTTACTCTAAGACTTGATTTGTTCTAAATGTAGAAATATGATAGATTAACAAGTTAGAGTAAACTAGATATGGTGAATTTTGCTCTTTTTGGTAAATGATGAATTATGCTCCTGAAATTTAACAAAATCTCAACTTATTTTATGGTTCTCGAGGTTTGATTGCATATTACTATCTCCTAGTTTATATAATCATTTCTCCTAGAAAAAAATGTGGTGCATATGGAAGTAATATCATTCTCAACATAACACTAGAAAGAGTATTCCTTTGTTGAAAAACAAATTGAACTTTAACCTACCGGACCTTGTGTTCCATCTTTGTTTTTATAATAGTCTCTTTTCTGTTATTATTATTATTATTATTATTATTATTATTATTATTACGCTTTCCTTGCTCTTTCAAAATTTGAATTCCTCTCTTGTGTTTTCCTTTGTCCCAAGCAAGGAAAAAAAAAAGATGGATAGAGAGAGAACTAGTGGTTAGAAATAGAGGTGGCAATTCGTGTCCATGTGTCGTGTTCGTGTCGACTCATTTAATAATCGTATCAAAAATGCTCAACCCTAATCCAACCCATTTATTAATCATATCAGGTATCTAAAACACTAACCCAACCTTTTTATAAACAGGTCAACCCGACACAATCCGTTTAACACGATTACTTTAACAGGTCGTGTTGACCTGTTAACGTATTAACCTGAATATTGATCTATTAATCTAAAAATTAACATATTTATTAAAAATTAACATATTAATTCAAAATAAACCTATTTATTGAAATTTAACTTGTTTATTAATATATCTATTCTACTAACTTGAAAACCAAGCATCCTATTTGAAAATGATTTAAAAATAATAATTAAATAAACAACACAAAAATAATTTAAGCATTAAAAAATTAAGATACAATATTTAAATTTCATAGTAATATACCCTCAAATTATATTTGCAAATCCTAATTCACAATACACAAATCTCAATACATGTGCTTTTATAAAAAATTACTTTTATAAAGTTGTTTAATTTATAAGATTTTTTATTTATTAAATAATATATTATGGGTTAAAATTATAATTTAAAATTAAATTTAAATGGGTTGTAATAGGTATATAATCGTGTCCAATTGAAACTGACACGTTTAATAAATGGGTCATAACTAGTCAATTTCGAGTTAAATACGTCAACCCGAAAATGACACAATTAATAATCGTATTAAACGGGTTGTCACAATTATAACCCAAACCCATTTATTCTATATCATTTTCGAGTCGTGTCATCGTGTCATCGTGTCATGACACAAATTGCCACCTCTAGTTAGAAATCCTCAGTGAAGAATAAATCTTTTCTTCTATTGAAAAAGAAATGTTTAATCTTGGTTGTTTCAGTGGCTTTTTTTTTTTTTTTTTTTCTTGTGAAGAATGTTTCAGTGGCTTGTATTGAAAAAGCAGTCTAAACAAAAAAAAAAAGAATCTAAAGATAGTGCTTCTGTGATGGAGAAATATTGAGGACTTAGCCAATCAGATTGTAGAAATAGATACTTAAAATTGAAAAAGAGTAAAGGGCAAGAGGATCCACTTTGAAGCCAAGCAGAAAGCGAAAAAGCCCTCAAACCCCAAAAAATAAATGAAATAAGATTTTAAGTAAATGATATTCATGTTGGATAAGAAAGTATCATAAAAAGTTATGTCCACAAGACCTTCTCCATTCTTTTCTTCCATGTAGTTGAGCTATGTTTCTGTCATTATGAATATTTTTTTTGCCCATCTGAAAGTTTGAAAGAAGTACAATTTTCACATTTTTAAAATCTCACGGTGAAGTCTAGGCTTGTTTACTTGTTTTTTGTCTTTTTCTTTTCAAGGTCTTCTTTGTTAATGCATCCAACCCCAAGTTCCAGAAACCCTGTAGTACCATTGAATGATAAAAGGAGTACTAGTGCATATATACCTAAAAAATGCTTGATAATTGAAGTAGAATTATGCCCATTAATTCCATTGGGATATAATTCCTTCTCTTTATTATCTGAATTTTGGGTTTCAGTTATATTTTTTGGTTACCAAATTTATGTTTAGTACTTTGCAGATCAATATAGAAGCTTAATTAACAACCATGTCTTTGATTGGATTTTTTGTAGCTTTCAAAAGTTTTAACCAAATCCTTAGAAGTTTGCCAAGATTGGGGGAAAAGTAGAGATTTGGATTAATGAATAATTTACTACAGCTTAATGTGGAAGCAGCCCCTAAGTGTTTGATCAAATGTAACACCTCCCAGTATCACATAATGTTGGGATCATCCATCTATGGCTTCCATAAGACCTTCTCCATTCTTTCTTTCTATGTGGCTGAGCTTTATTCATCCGTTTTTGAATATTATTTTACCGATTTAAGAGGTGAAAAAAAGTGCATTTTTCAATTTTTAAAAGCTCACTGGTGGAGTATAGGCTTATTCACTTCTTTGTGTTTTTCTCTTCAAGGTCTTCCTTGTTCAAATCCAACCCCAAGTTCCAAAAGTCCGAAAGTATTAGTGAACGATAAAACTAGTACTAGTTGTGCATATATCTCTAAAAAATGCTTGATAATTGTAGTTGATTTATGCCCATTAATTCCTGCCCTTTATTAGGATCTAGTTCCTTCTCTTTATTATGTAAATTTTGGTTTCAGTTAGAATTTTTGGTTACCAAATTTATGTTTATTGCTTTGCAGATCAATACGGAAGCTTAATTAAAACCATGTCTTCGACTGGATTTTTTTGTAGCTTTCAAAAGTTTTAAGTAAATTCTTAGAAGTTTACTAAGAGTAGGGGGGAAAGAAAAGTAGAGATTTGGATGAATGAACAATTTGCTACAGCTTAATGTGAAAACAGTCCCTGAGTGTTTGATAAAATGTTAACACCAGCCTTGTGAGAAAAATAGTATTTTTAGTGTGTTTACTACACTGCCGTATAGAACTCTGTAAACTGCCTGTTGTTTTCTATGCTTTTGAAGTTTATTCTCCCTCTCTTGTTAACTATGTTCTAACAAAATTCTAAAGTGATATGAAAAAAAATGATGCTTGAAAATCTTAGCAGAGAATATTTAGTTTTTGTCGGTAACGCATTCGCGGTATCATTGGTAGCTCATGTGACCATTTGGTTCCATAAGTGGTCTGTTATGAATGGTGAGAACACCAAAAGAATCTTGACGTTTGAGTGGAGAGATAGAAACAAGGCTAGCCAATGGCAATGCTGGAATAGATACTTGACCGGAAAAGTGCAAGATCCAAAACCTTAGTTGAAGAGCCAACTGAAAAATCAATGATTTTCAACAACAAATGGTAAAGTTTTTAAGAGACTTATGGCTTATTCTTTTGCTGTTTCTTTTTTCTTGAACGGCCCTCCTCTCCAATTCTTTCTATGTGGTTGAGCTTTCTTCTACTTTCCAAGCATCTTTGGCTACGAGAAAAGTGCAAAAGCCCACAACAAAGAGTTGCTCTTGAACATATTGCTCATGGTTGGTAAAGTACTTTTAAATTCTCTGCCACTAATAAGCACTTGTTTTACTTTTGTGTTTTTTATTTCCATCTGGAAGACTCTGTATAAGATAGAGATAGAGACACAAAAAATAGACAGAATTGAAGCACTTATCTATTTGAAATACTTTAATTAAATATTTGGTGTTAAATTAGTACGATAAAAAATTATGTATTAGCTTGTATAGTTAGGGCCTATTTCCTACCTTTTTAGGATGGCCTTTAATTTCACTTCTCTTAGAAAAACTTTCTAAAAAGTTGTATTTCACTATTTTTAGTTTTAAATTCTTCTTAGAAAATTTTCCAAATATTTTTAGAAGTTGTTTTTGAATCTCAAAAAGTCAGAAACATCATATCAAATGGGATCTAAATTTATAGGATAGATATTAACTTAATATGAAATTGAAGCATTAATGATTCTCGCTTTGTATGTTTACATGTAAAACCCATTAGCATGGCTTATGTTCATGGGTGGGATATTATATGTAAGAGGGAATGTGTGATAATAGATTGAGTATTAGTTATATATATATATATATATATTATATATACCAATTATATTCAAACTAGATTTTTAATATTAAAATTAATTTTAGAATTTTATTTTTCAACTTTTAAATTGCTTCATGGGTTTAGGTAATGACAGGGTTTAATTTTTTTAGATAGAATTTTAGTATATCACTAAATCTATATTTGACAACTTTTTAAATTTTAAATTTTAATAATTAATATGATCTAAATGCTAATAAAAAAAAATTTAATGTTAAAACCATCAAAATCGTTTAGATATGAATCTGACTCTTTATATATGTATGTATATATATATATATATATTGTTGAACCCATTTCTTATCAGCTTAATTGTTGGGGATAAATGGTAACTTAACAACATTATCAAATAAATAACACATCCAGCACTAACATAAATTAAGGTAAAAAGAATCTCAGGTTACTTTAATATGCTCAATTATTTATATGAAATTAAGCATCTGGTTGTCAAAATCTGCTGCTGCTTTTGCCACCTAGAAACTTTTGTGCTAATCAATAGTAATCATTTAAACTCAGTTTCTAACTTGGTCAGTTTGAAGAACTGGAATTCAAGGAAATACATTGCTCAAGTGGAGAAAAAGATGCAGAATCACAAGAAATATCAGAGAGGAAAAGGCCATAAGATATATGCGCACACTCGCATGACTTAGATCCACCTGTATATCATTACTTTTTTATTTTTTTATTTTTTTATTTTTTTATTTTATTATTATTATTATTATTATTATTATTATTTTAGGAGAAAAGAATCTCAAGCCCAGTTAGGGTATTTAATCTATTTTAAGCCATAATGTTAAACAAAAAGAGTGCCAAATTACAAGGGGAGGTTAGAAGTTTTTCCTTTTCTTTTCATTTTCTTTTTCCTACTTAAATAATCATGTATACGTTGATATGTACTAATCCTCATCAAAAATATAATCCCAATTCTTGAAAGCTTTGTTAGTAGAAAACATGTGCTTGGAAACCGACCAATGGCGATTCAGAAATGGATACAAGTGCGACTGAGATAGAGAACAAAGTAGCCAAAAGAATAGTAAAAAAGCTAAGCCATTGTTGAACATTCTTTATAGTGGGACTAACACGCTGAGTGCCTGTTTTGAGTCTTTTTTGGTGCATCTCTTTCCATTTGGGGGAAGGGGAGGGGTGTGGGAGGGGTGGGGGTAAAGGTTAAAAGTGCAATATGCTTTCCTTAAAAATCTAAGACTAGATTCTGTGAATAAGATTAATTAAGGGTATTTTAGAAATTCAAATTTATTTGTTTTGATTATAAAAGAATTAGATTTTTGAAATCACTCTTCTATCTTATTCTAAAAGTAACTATATAACTACTTAAAATTATAAAATAATTAGGAAAATATTATTTTGCCAAACATGTTAATACTCTTAAATTCTACAAGAATTGATTCTATCCCTTCAAAAAACAATCCCAAACCAAACCTAAATTTCTAAAATATCATATTCATTAAATAATTTTATAGATAAATAATTCCAAAACAGCTTTACAGATAAAGAAGCTACAACAATACACAACTAATCCTTAGTAGAAATATGTTTTTACTTCCTAAAATTAAGTTTTGAGTATTTGAATTCAAACCAAGTGATCCTGTAAACCAATTCCTAGAAGTACTTTTTACAAGTTTTTTTTTTGCAGTCCCTCCATACTTGAACCCTCCAAAGTTTTTTTTGCCTTCGCTCCATACTTGAACCCTCCAATAATTAGACTCACATATTCACTTATGAAAAAATGTATTTTGCAGAATAAAACTAAAATTAGTCATAATATAGTAACGTATAATTTATTTTTTTTGGCCGTCCCCTGTGCCCCCACCCAGTGATTTGAATCCGTGTCATACTTCGCACGGGTGCACGGATAATAACGGTCACCAACCGAGTTAGATCACTTCATATTAACTACTATACCTTGATCCTTGAGAATAATTTGATTAGAATTTTCGATTTATTAATGCAATTACAAAATACAAAGAAAGAAAGGAAAAAAAAAAAATCTACTCATTGTTCAAACAACTTGGAAATATGACGAAGCTACAACTAAGAGTAGCGTTAGCCTTGCAACTAAAAACTTATTTTTCTGCAAAACTAAGAGTTTTAGTTATCCTATTGGGTTTCAATATGATGGGACAATTCCATAGCTATATTCTTCGATCAAGAACATCTGATCTTCTTCAAGCTCTATGTCTGTTCTTCTAGCAAACCTACCCTTAACTCGGGGTCGGGTCTCTGCATACGCCTTCCTTGACGCATATCGTATTTTTTTCTCAAACTTTCTTGCTTTCCTCTTTTCTCTGTATTTTAGAACTTTTGCTTCCCTGTTTGTTGAAGTAATTTGGAGAGGCATCAGAAGTGAAGAGTTCTGGCTGATCTCAGCTGTCACTTTTGGAAACTTCGTATATGAATTCGAGATGTTGTTTATTGTTGGTTTCGGTAAAATGCTTGCATTTAAAATGGACAAGGTGGCCTGGCATAATAAATCAGAGAAGAAAGCAGAATAAATATAGATTAACAATATCTTTCTATAAAAAAGAAAAAAAATTAAAATGAAGAAAAAAAATTTACATATATCCATATATATATATATATATATGTTGGGATGGAACCTACCTTAGCCATGATGGCAAAAACAGGCAACAACTTGTTTAGAAAATACTAGAGATACCAATTGTTTGCAGTGAAAAGAAACACTTACAGTTTACAGAACCTAATTGTGGCAAAGCGTTTCCTCTCAGTAGGAAAACTTCAGCAAACGCTTACCTTCACAATTTTAAGTCATGAAGTCTAATAGTACAAATAAATGGGAACCATAGAAGACTTCCTGGAACACTTTCAAGAAAGCACAATTCTCTTAGTCATTTAGTACTCTGATCTAAATATTTCTCACTATGGCCGCCTTAATAAAGCAATAAGCAATCAACTGGTCATTAATAAGTGGTATGGAAGCTTATAAAAGAGAAATAAAGTCTCTTCCTTTTAAAAAATAAGATAATTTATATCTTGAAAAAAATATATATTTTTTACTAACAAAGAAGGAAGAGATCTTCGGGATATATACCTTTCATACCCGATTTAGAGAATACGGTTAAAAAAAAAGGAAAAAAATGTCACAAACAAAAGAAATGAACAATATGGTAACTAAAACGAGGAAATCATACAAATCCATTCAAGGAGTACTATTAAAGAAAGTGAAGTAAAAAATTAAAAGATGAATTCGTTACTTGCAATAACTTTGATCTTTAAAGATCGAACTGTATGAATTTGTTACCACAAGTATGTAGAATCTTACACACTGAGTGCTTGAAGGGGTGCTACTGATAACAGCTTTTGAGGCTTCATACTCCCCATTAATTTGGATGTTGTGCTGGAGTACTTGTGATTGCTCTTCAGCTGATTGAACCGGTACGATACTATCGCTAACATTATCACCCTCATAAACACTGTAAGTTTGCTGCTGATTGTAATCACCTTGTTGACGATCATGATTAGTACACGTTGAATTGTATTCCACAATACCCAGATACTGATCATCAACTGCTTCACCAGGCTTGAATCCACTACTGGTCAGGTTTTCATTCTCATCAGGATCAAGCAACAACCAAGAATCTGCTTCACCTTCATCAATCTCCTCATTAGTTTCTCGACCCAGAATTTCATTTCCCATTTCTAACATTGGGTCCTGCAGCCCATCCAAGCAAGTAGTCAAGGTTGGAAACTCCACAATAGGAAGAGAAGTTATGGGAACCCGGTTATGGCGGTGAGCAAGTGGATTAGCAGAGTGTATCTCAACATCACAACTGTGACATAGAGAAGCAGCATCAGCCTTGCAAGTGACAGCCGCTGGAGCATTTTCACAAGCAGTACATATCCATACTCGTTCATGTGGAAAAGCCAAAGAATTGGAAGCATGAATACGTTCATCACAAGCAGAACAGAGGAAAGCTGAATCAGTATGACAGTAGAGGGTGCTTGCTGCAGCTTGACAAGTGTCACAAATTCTTGCCCAGTTGCCATGATAGCCTTCTCCACCAGAATCAACCTTCAACATACCAGAATCAACCTTCAACATAGCTTGTTTAAAACGTTCTTTCCATTGTCTCTTAAGAAGTTTTTTCTTTTTCCCTTTTTTTTTTTTTTTTGTTTTTGGGTTGTCAGTAAATGGGATTGAGTGAAATAGGAAAAGAGAGAGGAGTGAATGTGTAAGCAAGCAAGGAGAGTGGAGGAAGAACCCAACCAAAAAAAAAAAAAAAAAAAAACAAGTGTCAAGAGGGATTTGGTGGTTGAGAGATGTTGGTCTATGATCTTGTGGTTAAACGCTGTTCCAGGTGGGATCGGAGGTTCCCTGGGTTGGTCCTCACCATGCCACCTTTTTTCTTTTTTCTTTTTTCTTTTTTCTTTTTTTTTTTTCTTCTTTTTTTCCTTCTACAGAACCTTTTAGCACAATGCTAAAACTGAACCAAACAAAACCCATGTAAGGCCCTCTTTTCGATGACTTCTGAAACGCTGTTTTTGGCTTTTAAGGTTTAGATGCAGCTTCTAAGTGTGTTTGAATAGTTTTTTGGAAGAGCTGCAGGCCTTTAAAAAAACATCTTTACCCAAAGCTTGAAACGTAGTGTCACAGGAAACTTTTATGAAATAGATAAAAGTTATTCCAAAAAGAAACTAAATAATGATAATTTTGTTCTGATGGTTTAAGCACCGAGTTTGGGGTTCAAAAATGAGTAACTAGGAATTGCTTAAAGAGACTAAACCAATAATATTATCAATGTTCAAACCTGGTAATTAATCTTGTGGCTGGAAAACTCTAAGCTGAGTGAAAAAGTTAAAGCTTCCTTCTTCCTATTCCCATCTTCTTTAAATTGATTCTGATATTGACTCCTCACTAGTGGGCATGAAGACCCACAAGCCCTTATCTGGTACTAAATGGGTGCCTTTAATGCAATGTGATTTTCCCAACAACGTGGCAGGTCGTAGTCCGAGGTACCCAAAGCATGTTGGAAATTTCAGGTACAATAAGTGGAAGTGATAGGGTCGGTCGACTATATTCTGGTTGGATAAGGGTAATGCCACGTTTGTGAGTGAGATTCTAAGTTATAAACCTATAATCAAATACAATGAAGTGTTATTAGATTCATAGCGCATTTTATTGTAATGTTGTGTATGTTCCCCGGTCAGCTAATGAAGCTGTTAACTGTTTAGCTGAAAAAGCTGTGGATAGATATCTTCTTCAGGTTTTGATTCCTATCCTGTAGCTTTTCAAATATCCTTGCTGAAGATGTACCGTTATCTTCTTCTTAATGAAAAAGTAGCAACCTTTCCGTCCAAATGCACATCTAAAAACAGTGACAAACCCAGACCCATTACAAATGCAGCAAGAGAGATATCTGTATGAATTCAGATCAGTGAAGATGGGTTAGAAGTGAGATGGAAATCCAACCAAACTAGGTGCTTATTGATGGCCAAAGGAATTTCTGCAAATTGGAAATTCTTTAGGAGGATGAGAGGTGAGTGTGAGCCGTAAGGTGGGAGGAGATGGATGAGGACAATAGTTTTTTTTTTTTTTTTTTTTAATTAATTGTTTTTCATTTTTGAAATTCTTAACTAAAAATATTTTTATTTTAATAGATTTAATTTAATACATACAAATACCTTAATACCCTTGCACAGGGATGCGTTTATTTGATAGATTTTTAAAAGTAAAGAGAAGTTAAACGATGAATTTTGAAAATAAAGGGATTTAAATGTGATTGGAACAAAATTAATAGAGTCTTAATGAAGTTAAGTCTTTGTATTTATTGTTGAGTCAACTTTCCTCGAAATAGGAAAAATAGGATATAAATATATATAATTTGATTATTTGGGGAAGGGAATTTTATTCCAGACTTAAATCAAGTCCTGATCAGTGAAGAAAAGGTGGACTTTAACAAAATATCAATAATAATATCGAATTTTTGGTGAGCATTGACATCGATCGGGGAGAAAAAAATATATGTTTGGATTGTCATAAAAATGTTGACATTATCGATGAATATCAACCTTATCAATATATATCAATGAAAATGGTGATTTTTTGATAGATATTTGTGGAAATATGATCAGTATTTTTGGATTCTGATTTTGTTTGTCCACTTTTCAATTTATTTTAATCTTTTAATTGTAAAATATTTTAGAAGAAAATTTAGAAACGTAGATAAGAAAATAATGATAATCTTCTAAATAAATGAAGAAGATGGAGAAGAAGATGATAATGATTTATTAAAAAAATAAGGAGAGGAAGATGATGCTATAGGGACGTGGAGAAAGAAGACAAAAGATATTATTATAATTATTTTTTTTATTTTCTTTTTTATTTTCATTGATTAAAGATCAAATAAAATAATATTTATCATCATTATATATACGCTTTCCAAGACCGTAGAGATGAAATCATATTTTATTATTATTATTATTATTATTTTTTAATTTTCATTGGTTAAGGAGAACGAACAATAAATTAAGATAAAATCTATCTGCAAATGGAATAAAAAATTTTGTTTTATTATTTATTAAGTTGTTGTGATATATTCTTCAAGAACCACGTGCAAATACAAATCTTTTTATTATTTTAAATAAATAATAAAATAACATGTGACATGTAATATAACTATATATATATATATATGGATGAAAATGTTATTATATTTTAATTTTTATATTTTTTATATTATTTTATTATATTAATTATTTTATATGTAAAAATTTATTTAAATTAAATATTTATAATTTTTAAAATTTTATCGATATTTTTAAAAATTTATATTTTTATTATTTTTATCGATATCAATATTTTCTTCTTTTGATAGTATTTTTGAGCTTAATGGTATTTTTGAGCTCTTAAACTAGCATTTTGCTTATGCGCGGAGCTCTTAAAGAGAAGACAAAAACAGGATTAGCGACATTGATTCTAACCGACAAATGGAAGTACACTGTTTTTCTCTGGACTGTTAAAGATAGCTCGTTGATCCAACTAAAAAAATATAAAGATATATATATATATATAAGGCGCCATAAACTATATAAAGAAAATGTTACCACAAATGCTAAAGTTTACAAAGCTCTTGATAAAGAATTATAGATTGAAAACAGAAATATCGTATTGATATCAAAATTTATTGTTTTTCACTATTAAATTAATCTCAGGAAGCCCAAGGAGATTGGCACTTTAATGAATTACAAAGGATAAAATCAAATAGTAGAGACAGAAATAATACTGTAACACTTCACCAATGCACAACTGCTAAAACTACAACAAAAATCTGCATAATATCAGAGAAGGAACTGCTGTTCATTGACTGCCCTATTTCACTTCAAAGTATAAAAAAACGAATTCACAACGATCAATTTATAATAGCTTTGCTTAGACGTCGAAGGTGAAGACATGCCGAAAGTTATATTACATTGCATATTTATCTCACTGAGAGAACTTTGCAATCAACTTGTCGACATGAATAATAATATCATCAATGCACGGTCGGACTGTGGCCTGGGGTTGAAGCAGCCAGGTTACAAACCGATGAAGGGCATCTGGATATGGAGGATTAGTTCCAGTTGGCCACTTTATTTGTGCATTGACAACTGCCAGTTGTAGGCTTCCTCCAGATTCTCCTAGTGCATATTCAAATGGAGATACCCCATACCTACAAATATTCAGTCATAAGCAATGTGAAAATGGATTCAACGTCATTAAATCTATGAATTAAAGTGTAGATTTCTATTTGTAGCACGGTCATCAATATTAGTAAATTGGTTGCATCTTGCATAGCAATAATACATGAAACATCGCATAAAATCAGATACTTTAGAAGGGGGAAAAGATAATATATTCATACCCTTTGTCTTTTCATTTTACCTTTTAAAATCTGAAAACGATAAATCTCACATATAAACCCCCCACACAACTTTTTATATGCATATAAAATGTACATGTTTATGCAACAACCTCCCTCAAGAAGAAGTTGTCTATAATTCCAGCATAAAATACATATTTTGAAAGAGATGCACAGTTGAAGTTTACTTTTTTAATGCATAACAATGTAGATTGAAACAGAGGATAAATATAAAAGCTATATTTGGTCCTTACATACATTTCATGGTCGAGAGTGGCAACTCATCGGAAGTGTAAATGTTCATGCATGCATAAAGATTTAATAAAGAAGCATCTAATCTCTCAATCTTCACGTGGTCCCATATTTAAAACTAAGAAAACTCCAAACCATATATCAGGTAGAGCAAAACAAAGACCAAACAGTAAAGCTGTGAAGCTAGACTCCCTTCTACATACTTTGACATGAATCCTTCAAGCATATCATAAGCCCCCAAGCATTCACAAGGAGTTTTTAACACACTAATTCTCACTTGTTAAAATATATACATATATATATATACATATGTATATATCCACACATGAATCTACACAGTTGCAGATCCAAACAGTTTTCTTAAACAATCAAGTGGAAATATAAAATAAGCCATTATGCAATGTAAAAAGAGATTCTCAAAAGTCAAAAACAATGATAATCATGGCAAAATGAAGGATCAATCCTCACATTATTGCATACAAAGTGCATCCCAATGACCAAATATCAGTTCTCTCATCAATATCTGCATGGCTTGGGCAATCCCACAACTCAGGAGCTCGAAAAGGTGCTGAACAGTGCTCAGACGCCCATTCCTACACAATAAGCAATCATAGATCAATATAGAGAAATAGTACTATCGCTTAAAATGTATGCAATTAATTTTTTTTAATTAAGAATTATAGCCACACCCTTCATCTTTTCATTTTACCTTTCAAAATTGGAAAATAATAAATAAAATTCTCACATATAAACCCCTAGTAATGACCCTAAACTTCATTTTACAACGTTAACCTATGGGATGTCAACTACATACATAAGAAGCAAACATTTGTGTACATGCAAATAAACCTTGAAAATATGTACCAAAAAAGCTTGAAAATATTTACTTTTGATGTTCAAACACAATATTTCAAATAGGGAAGAAAGGAAGGAGAAAACGGCACCTGCAATTGTAGGGCCTCTGCACGAGAGCGAATTTGCTTCCTTGCAGGTCGAGCACTGCCAAAATCCATTAGTATGGCAAGTGGTGCTTGTCCTTTTCTATGAGTTATAAGGACATTGCCAGGCTTGACATCATTATGTGCATATGGAGGATCAAATGTGTGCATGTGCTTGAGTCCTGCACAAAGCTGTTGATTGATTTTTGAGTTAAAGTTTTATTCATTATTCAAAAGCAATTCACCTACAACCTATATAATACTAACCTTCAAATTAAGACTTGCTAGGTTAGAGACTCAAACAGAATGTATGAAATCAATAAACATAAAAACTTCTAAAATTTTAATTTATGGAAATTAGAATTGATTAGAAGAAAAATTATTGAAATTTCCTAAACTAAGTTGTACAAAAAATATTTCATCAAGCATATTTACCTTGAGAGAAACAACAAAGATTATTTATAGTAACTAGCTCCAGCGATTGCTATCTTATCTTAGTATCAAAAAAATGTGACATGTGATGATCATAACCTACACACTATGACACCCACACTTCCAGTCAGGCAATATCATAGAGATATTCCTTGTCAAGGGAAAAGTTGCATTGTTCTATTGAAGAAAATAGTAGTGTCAAATAAATAGTTACATTGAAGACTGTTTTATTCACCTGCCGGAATATTTGAAGAACATCTGAGGTAGAAAAGGAGTCCTTCTTAGCTTTCATAGCCTTGGCATTGTCTAGTAATGTTCCATCCAAATGAACTGGAAATAACAAGTATGCTTCATGGCTCCAAGATCCTTCTTGTGTAGGCTGCCAATTGAAGAATATACTAGATATACACTCAATTTTGTAAAAACTATTACAAGAGATGGAATATATGGAAAATCTTGACAGATGACCGTCCTCATGAAACAAAGTATTATAATACCACATTTTCAAAAGCAATAATTGCCATGAAATTTAGAAGGTGATGACATTCTATAGTGGTATTACTGTATTGATATGTTGCAGAGCTAGAAAATTTGATGCAAGCACATCATATGGGATTTTAAATGCAATGCAGATAAACAGCTGTAGCCATAAAACTCCACTATCATTGATTAGCTATCTTTTCTTCAAAATATATCCACTTCTTGTGGATCATAAATGAAGTCTAGGATTAAAAAGGAAAGTTCAATGCCAACGGTTATACCATGAATATCCAACAAAAGCACCAACCTAGTAAAGCATTGAGCTAAAAGCTTACATGGAAAACCTAATAAGGAAATAAGACCTGAAACAATCCAAAAGCTAAATATGATCATCGTTTAGGTATTAGGAGATAACCTTAACAGAAATAATAGCATGATCAAGAAGTGGAAGGAGATTATTATGATTGAACAGTGACGATACACGAATCTCCTCCCTCACTAAATCCAACTGTTCGCTGCTCTGAATGAGAACCTTTTTCATAGCATAAGTGCCATCATCTGTACAACACAAAGAAAAAGATTAATACTAATACATGATTACAGCCAAATAACTTTTTTACAAAAGGATTCTGCGATCATTGCACAAAAGAATTGCATGTTAACATTATAGAAGTTTCAAAAGGTAAACCATCAAATCATAACAATGCACACAATATAAATAACACAAACATTACATCTCAAATCTAATAGAGAACTACAATAACATAAAATTCTGTTAATTTCCATGTTCCTTCTAAAAGGAAAATCCAACGGACTCTAGAGAAAAGAGGTAAACACCCCACAGTCAAAACTCGATAATATATGGACCACCAGTTAAGATCACCAAGATTAACTAATAAAAAAACATAATTTTCTCAGGTACATGGGTGTAAGTCCCAGATTATAAATCCCAAAACAGAGAAAAGAAAAACAACGTGAGAACCTAAGAAATTAAAGAGAACCAGGCTGAGCTGGATCTTCTTAGAAAAGATCAACACATTCTAACAATAATAATCATTAACAAACCACCATGATTCAATAAAAATTCACAGATCAGAAACTCAAATCATCAGAAGAAAACTTGCCAAACACCACTTTCTAAAATTAATACAAGAACAAAAAAATACCACAATTAAAAACTAAAAGCTATCAAACTCTAGCTCAAAGAATCAAATACAATCCTCTTCTATTCATAAAAAAAATGACCCAGATCGCAAAATCCCATAACAAAATATAACTTCCATGCTCAGAGGATCAAATTCAACCATTTTCAGATTTCTAATCAAACAACGCAGATCACGAAACCGCAGAAAAAAGTCAGTACTACTCTAATAGAATCCGAAAAGAACAACTAAAATTACATATTACCACTGACCCATATCATAAAATTCCACAACCAAAACAGAAAAAAAGAATAAATAAATAAATCAGAGTAATTCTAACCAGAGAGATGGGTAGTGTCTTTGCATTTCTTGGCTAAACCAGAAGTGGAGGAGCTGTCGGCAACAACCTCCTTGACCAAGAACACATATGCAAACCCACCTTCACCTAGCTGCCTCAGGATCCTGAACCTGTTCTCATTGATCCAAACATCCCCTCCACCATTAACGGCGTCGTATAGAGCATTCAACCCAGAAAATGAGCAACCCATCTATTTTATTTCCCTTCCTCTTTCTCTAAAAATGCATACAGATCTTCAAGCACGCTCTCTCTTTCTGGAAAATTGTAATATATGAAATCAGGTTTTCAAAAGAAAATATTTGAAAGACCTGATTTCACGTCAAAATTGTATGAGAGTTTTTGTGTGTGTTTTTTTGGTAATAAAGTTTTTGTGATTGTTCGATTTTATTTTATTTTCTTTTTTATTTTTGGCCCTTTCTGCTATTTATATATGTATACATAATTTTTGGGGGAACTCTCTTCCGACGAGTTTTTTTGCTGTTTAGGATTTCTTGAAAATGTGCACCAAACACATGGATTTGCTTTTGACACTCCGTTTTTTCATCTTTCCACTCCTCCATTTTCGGAATGTATGAAAAATTTTTTAAAAAAAAAAAAAAGTTAATATATAACATAATTGAAGAGGAATGCAACTACCATAAAATTGGTTTGCTAAATTTTGGATGCCAAAAATATGAATTTTTGTATATTAATGTGGTATTTAAAAAATATTAAAATGTATGATTCTAATTTAAATTGTTATTTTACATAAAAAAAATTCAGAATTATTCGTAAAAATATAACTTTAGCATTCAACGTGAGTAATTGACAAATCAATAAATTATAATGCCATGACATGGCATTATATTTTCTGAGAGTTATTTATGGTTAAATATAAAAGCATGACATGGCATTATATTTTCTAATATGACTATTGTCTATCGAAAAATTTATTGATTTGTCAATTAAAATATAATACCATATCATGCTTTTATATTTAACCATAAATAAATCTAGTTATTCTAATATTATTCGTAGTTGAAATATTTATTTTAGTAATAAAAATACATTAATTTTAATGAACTAGAAAAAGTAAATTTCACCACTTAGTATAATTACTTATAGGAAAATGAACAGAATATAAAACCATATCTCATCATTTTTTATTTCACTTTTTTGGTAAAATATTTAATAACTTTATTATTTTTCATAATTGGAATACTTATATTGTTATTAAATTTAAATAATATTTTTATATGCTGAAGAAAGGCAAACGTTTTTTTTTTTTTTAATGATAGTATTGTTTCATAGTGAATTATTTTATTTATTTAAATAAGTATATGAATACATAGTCAACCTTTCGAAGTATCAAAATTGTAGCGTATTCCAAGCAAAAGAGATTGTGAAATTGAAGAAACAAAAAATATATATATTTCTTTTTTCTTTTTCTTTTTTTGCTATAGAAAAAAAATATATATATATATCTATATGTGTGTGTGTGTGTATGTGTGTGTGTGTGTGTGTATTTCTTTTATGTTCATTGTGGGGTATGCCAAATACCCAAAATAATTTGACAATTTTGGGTTTCCCATATATGCGGAAAGGGAAATATTATGTATGAATTGACATACCTATATTATATACATTTTACACCATATGGGATCATGTGCGTTCAAATAAAAGCAAAATGAAAGTAATATTGATCAATGGCTGCAGAAAGTTTGATCCAATAGTTTTGTAAATCTGAATTGAGATTACGCAATCAGGCCAGGAAAGCATTGTAGGTCCACCTCAAACAAGAAAAACAAGAGCAAAAAAATGGTTCATAGAAAAGGTTAAGATATAGCGACTCCAGTGAGCATAGGGTAGTCTCTAATGCTGAACGGATCACAGCCATTAGCTTTTCGATAATCTCGGCGCAAGTTTTTATTTGTTAATGCAGCATTCAATTTTTTGTCTTCTGACATAGGGACAACTGTTATCTTAGTTGCCCTTAATGAATAAACTATACTTTTGAAATTGAGGACAAATTTGAGATCCCAAGTATAGTTGACCCAAAAGATTATTGTTTAATCAGCAAGATTACGTGCATCAAATTGTTCAAAATACCATATATATATATATATATATATATATATGTTTATATATATCTATGGGATACCAATTTAGGATCATTGTCCAAAAATAATAATTCCACTGTTAAATTGTCCTTGCAAAAATTTATATGACTATTATTAAATAGAAAATACTATTTGTTATTAATAATGAACGATGATCAAGAAATCTATTGAGCATCAAAAAATCTATATACCAAATGATATATATCAATCATAACTTAAATGGTTATTATTAAAAAATTTATTTTAAAATTTTAATATAAAAATAATAAAATTAATATTTCAATTAAAGTTTATCTAATGATTATTATCAATTATAACAAATAACAAAGATTATATTAATTAATTTATTTAGATATTTTAAAGTTTTTAAAATTAAAATTATATATAAAAGTAATGATCCATTATAAATATGAGACAAAAACATGCTTATGTCAAGATTTAAAGCTACAGAAAAAACATTTAGCATTTTTCATATTAATCAATTCCCAATATAAAATGGGAATTATGTTTCTGATATATTAAAATTGCCTACATGAAAACGATAAATCCATAGCATTTTTTTCAATTGAGAATTGCTATATCATCTAACTGTCCCATCAATGACAAATTTCTTCCCAAAACAAGCTAAAAATTTGACATGGCATAATAAGTTTTCCAGTAGGCATCTAATTGAAGAGAATACCGCTTTAGGAATGGAGTCCTATAAGATACCCTCCACCTCAAGATCTACCATCAAATCAAGAACTAGATAACATTAGCTGGGTAAAATTAAAAGTTAACTATAAGTAAACTAATCTTGGTGATCTATTAAAACTGAAGAACTAAATATGAAGTCCATCCATAGACAGCCTTATCAATGAAATCAATAACATATTCATATATATTGTTATAAACAAACAACCCAATTGTATTCCATGACACTTCTTTCCAGTGCAACAAATCATTACACTTGTTATACCTGGTGAAAGTTCCAAGTAATATTTTCTCCATTAAAAATATACTTATTTTCAGAAGGCTAAGCTAGCCTTAAACTGAAAGATTTCACCAGAAATAGTCTCTTTCCCTCCAGAGTGCCTTGGTCACAGGAAGAAGTAAATAAATCAATATGTATGTACGCTAATTGTGTGTGCTATCAAACAAGTTTGCCACAATCATCTGGAACGTCTGGCTGTTGCTGAGTTATGCAATGTATATTTCCACCTGCCAGAACAACCTCCCTAGCACCTTCAATTCCTACCACCTGAACCCAATCAACATGAAATAGTTTCTTTCTGTCAGATAAGCATTGTCGAGTTGTATAACATATCTAAATAGGGCATATATAGCATTTGGAAAAATATTCATATTTCGTGGAAAATCAAATTTCAATATCAGGAAAAAGATAAAAATAATATTCTTGTGCTTAAACTTTATCTCACTGTGGGTATAATGGCTAAACATGTTGTGGAAGCAAAAAATGGAACAATTGCATCTTCCATCTCAGAATTTGGGCATTTGAATCATTAGTTGATCCCAAATTGCATTAGAAATAAAATGCACATAAATTAGTTTTTTCCAGTACATATAGTTGAAAGTCAAAGAGTATCAGCCTATCTGGGTTTCCTGTTGGAGGTTTAAACATTTTTGTTATAAAAGGTGAGGCTCTATTTTTCTACAGGCTGCATTTACTAATTTAGGGGAAAGAAGAAATAAATAAATAAAATGACAAGACAAAAAACAAAAAGGTCTTGTAAGATTCAAAGTTTTGGTTCCCATTTGCAGTAGGTCTTCAACTACTTTGACGTCAAAGTATAAAAATTTTTTAAGTTATCAGCGGCTTCTATGCTCTTGTCTTGAAGCTACAACCCACCTTGCATCTTAGTGTGTCACTCTACATAGTAATTCTCCAGTTTTCAACACCAAAGCTAATACATGCTTCCGGAATTTAATCCCATGCATGTTCTCTTTCCTTAAACTACCAGATGGATAAATTCTAAATAATGTTTTTCATAGCTCAAAAAACACATGACTTTGTTTGTACATATTGGATTATGATTAGCAATTAAAATTTATCAGTAACTCGAAGATAAATACTCCAACCTTGTGCATTAATAAATGAAGATTTGAGAGACAAATAAACAGCAGAATAGCTTACTTGATGATCTGGAAAGGCTTGAGAGAGGACGCGAACAGCCTCATCATCCCACTTCTTATCCCCGAATTGTGGTACAATGATTCCTCCATTCGCAATATAGAAGTTTACATATGAAGCAGCAAGTCTTGTACCAGGGAGTCTCGATTTAGCTTCACCATTCTGTGGTAGAAGAAAGGCATACAAAGAACACAGAATAAGATTTTAATATTCACTGGTCAACGAACAGGAAGTGAGAGATTTACAACCAAAAAAAAGAAAAAAGTACCATAAACAAGAAGTAACAGACTAACTGGGAAATACAGGGCTTGAGTTTCAAGATACACATCAAAACTAAGGACTTTACATCACTCCCAAAACCTAAGGGGCTAGAAGGCTGGTACCCATTACAGGACAATAGCACCCAAAAGCATAGATACATATTTTTTTTCCTAAATTATTTTTGACCATTAGTCTCTTTTCTGATAATCACAAATTAAAACAAAGAGTCTTCTCATAGATGCCCTGTTTTGTTACCTTCTAGGAGTCAAAAATAGATCTTGGTTTATTGTTTATGACTAAGTATCACTTTCTTTTACTCAGATTAAGAATGGATTTTGCTCCATAGCAATTCCTTATTTCATCAATGAAACATAACATTTCTTAAAAGAAGAATTTTACCAAGGATTAACAACAAATGCAAATTCTTAAAAGTGCACAGCATGCATGCCTGATTACAAAGACTTTTTAATTCATGTTTGCATAAATTAGTTCCAATATATGCAAATTAAATATGTTTCACACAATCATCACCAACTCATCCTAACAATCTTGATTGTACGGATAAGTACAATATGATTCTGAACAATTGGGGAAAAAGCCTCTATAAGGCTGTACTAAAAAGATGCCTATAAACATGTGACAATACTATAACTAAAACAACACTAATTACTTGACAACTTGAAACCGCTTGCCTATAAATGTGGCCGGTGTACAAATATAAAGATGAACAGCAATAAATGTGTTTTACCAAAAAGAACTGATTAAATTAGTTAGTTGACTCTTTTTCCTCATGTAAAGGTCTTTGTTTGTTTGTTTGTTTGTTTGGGTTTTTTTTTTTTTTTTTTTTTTTAATTCCAATAAAAAGGCTGTTTTTTGGCTGATAAAGACAAAAAGATATTGCTTAACAGCATTTAGGAGAACTTCCTAATAAAGAAATGAAATTCCTTTCTTAGCTGTTATCATATGAAGAAACAAAAAACCATCGAGTACAAGAACCAAAAGAATATCATTAGCTGCTACAAGTGTATGATGGTAAACACCTATCTGGTTATACTAACGACTCAACATTTTTAGATGTTCAGTTTGCTTTCAATTGTATAAAGAGCCACACAAAACAGAATGAAAATCAAAGTTTGTGCTTGTAAAATGTTAACCTCAAAAATCCCAGCAGCCTCTTCATCTGTCATGTGTAGTGGCCCTGGTACATGGAGTTTAATTACTTCCATATTCCTGCCTTTGGCATCAGTGGCTTTGGAGAGAACAGAAAGGGCTTCTACAGATCGCTCGTACTGAGGATCTGTTTCATCGTCAGTCCAGGACAATGCAACCACCCCAGGCTTCACAAAGCAGCACATATTGTCGATGTGACCGTTAGTGTCATCATCCCCTGTTAAGTAGTAATGTAGTAGTCCATAAATTAGGTTTCAATAAAATAAAGGTGTAACAAGTATGAAACTGAGCAATCTATTCGACTTGGTTATATATAAAACTCATAAGCTATATATGAAAAAGGAATACATAAAAATTCCTGGAAACACCAATTGAAAATATCATCACAACTGTCGATATGACAGATATAATAACACCAATAGTCGATATGACCAGCATCACCAATATAGGAGTACATAATTTAGGTTTCAATAAAATAAAGGTATAACAAGTATGCAGCCGAACAATCTGTTCAAATTGCTTATATATAAAAATCATAAGCTATGTATGAAAAATGTATACATAAAAATTCCAGGAAACATCAATTGAAAGTATCATCACAACTCAGACCACAGATAGAGAGAAAGATAAGATGACCACAACTAATCAATAATAAAAACAATTTCACCTGGAAACCTATCCCAATAAAATGGAAACCTATCCAAATAATAAACTAGAACTTTAGTAAGCTGTAAGAATGAGGAACTGCATGTAAACAGGTTTCCATAGGACCTTTCTACTTTAGCACCAGTAAATCTACCTGTTTTATCTCCTTGAACTTAATTTTCAAACAATTAAGTTCAACAAAAACTTGTAAACCCAACTAACTGAAGATTGCATTTGTTTCATAGGTATGCTTCAGTAACATCATCCTACTCCATGAATTACCAGCCTAAAGATAAATGAGATTAATCTTCCAAGCTTTTGAAGGAATATTTCGGAACAGAAAACAGCTAGACAAATGGAAGACATTGAATTAGTTGTCTTTTCTTCACCGGTCCAACAACTAGTTTACACATAGGGGAAGCACGTAGTAAGATTCCCATTCCCTTCAACTCCTCCGTTCTTGCCTGGTTTTGAAATCAGATGTGGAAACAACTCCTTGCAAAGTACCACTACACCACAAGGCCATTGGCAACAGAACCAATTTCTTTGGCAAGAGGGAAGAGCTGTTGGGTTTTCCACTATCTAATCATCTTTAATCCATTAACAACTAGTTGACTCCCAGTAGGATATTACTGAAACTGAACATTCTTTTCATCCCCTTTTTTTACCAAAAAACATGTGGAACCTCAATATATAGTGCAGCAATAAAATAAATATTTTTTCACTTGTTTCAAATGGAAATTAGCTACATCGTAAGCAGCATTCATATATATCAATTTGTTGTCAATCTACAGAACAAAGTAAGACTATTGAGACAAGAGGATAGTTAGTAATCAAGTTGAATTATGTAGTGTGTACCATATAATCCACGAGGCAACCAAATAACCTTACTGACTCCAAGATACGCCTTAAGTTCATCCTCTATCTGCTCCTTAGTCAAATGAGGATTCCTGTTCTTGCTCAAGAGGCACTCCTCGGTGGTAAGGCAAGTTCCTAAAGGAGAAAACAGATATGATTATATGCAAAAGATGGCAAACTTGCAAATTGCAAGTATAATTGTAGGAATAGATGTTTCGGATATAATTGTACTTTCATAGCCAAAATAAATGGAAAAACATAAGGTTCTGAACATCAGCAAGTGAAGTGCAAAAAAGTGCAACTGCTTACTTGTCAAGAATAGATAGCTATCTGCTTTAACAGCAACAAATTAATAAACATACAGATTAAACAAATCCAAAGTTTTACTAGGTAAGCACATGGTGGTGCAACTGTTATATGTCATAAACAGATGCATAGCCTTCAGCAACTGTTTTAGAGACAGAGTTTATGAAAGCCAAGGTTTAAAATACCAAGTCGTGACATAAACTGCCAACCAATATTTGATTTTTGACAGTGATTCTATGCTTATGATGATCATGTTTGATTTTTCCACCCTCGACCCCCTCAAACTATAAATAGGCATGTGAGTGTGTGTGTGTGTGTGTGTGTGTGTTTTTAATGCCAATTGAGTAGAAGCAAAATGCTACCTTCTCCATCCACGTGGATGCTTCCACCTTCAAGAACTAAATTGTGCGAAAATCTTGGGAGCTTCTCAAGTGCTAGAATCTAATACCAAATAGTGATTGTTAGAAAACATAAATGAGTGGTTTCCAGAACCCAAAAACAGAGAGAGAGAGAGAGAGAGAGAGAGGCTATAACCATTAGTAATCAAACTATGATCTATAAGATTATACCAACCTTTTGCGCCACATGAAGGTCAAGCTTCCAATCTTGATAACAACCTTCACCAATACCTAGAAATTCCGCAAGTAATCACATTATAGAAGTTATACAAGAAACAAAATTAAGACATAAAAACAGAAAGCATATTACATCTCTGATCACAAACCAAGCCATTATCTTGGTACGTAGCATTTTATTGGCTATTTTCTCAAACAATGATGAAGATTAAGCTCATTGATAATTTCTTCAATGTGATAAATGAGTTACCAATATCCTACAATCTCTACTTCATATTACATAGCAATACAATACACATTTTTTCACTGTCATGCATAAATTCTTGGCTTTATATATGCCAATATCTGCCATTCTCTTTGATAAATCAAGTATAAAGGGAAGCAAACAGCATCCTTATTTGAATTACAAATTTTAGCCTATATCACAAACTATATCGAGAAAAAAAAAAAAAAAAAAAACTGTATTGCCAAAACTATCATCCTGAAAAGTTAGCCTATTTTGCTCTTTCATTATTTTAGGTTGACTCCATGCCGACCAAATTCCCATAGCCAACACTACCTACTTCATGAAGATATGATATCCAAGCAAACACAACCAATGTCAAAATCACAATAAACATGAACCAAGCAAACACTTTCTCCTTCATAACAGGCACATGCTTTCAAACATTCTAACCTTACCTCCCCAACTATTAAAATTCCAATCAATGCCAGCAACTTTTTGCAGCAAGGTACCACAGCCAGAAGTGCTTTTTCTGACAACAAACTGAAAGAAAATCAAAACAATTAATCAGATGAAATATGCAGATATTAACCTAGCATAATAGCTAAAAAGTAGTGGATAAAGGGAGAAGCTTACAGTTGGCCCAGTATCACGAAACCAAGAATCATTCATGCTCATCTCAATCACCCTGACAGTTTCTGGTAGCTGACTCCTTGCATTTTCCCACTATGTAATTAAACAAAATTTCAAACTCAGTTTAAGGATGGCATCAAAGAGTATTCACGCAACAGAGGACCACCATCTCTGTGATACATACTAACCTGAGTGGCACTTGCACAGACAGTCACAGGCTCAAACTTTGAGATTGCAGTTGCTATCTTGGCAAATACACGCTGAGCAGGTACTGCATTATCTCTCCAGTTATCCGGGCGCTCCTATGGTCAAATTAAGCTTGATTGTCATCAAACTATAATAGGTTGATAGAATTTCATAGCAGGATCAATTTATTTTGCCACAAGAACAGGAAATAAGACACTGATAAATTATTCAGAACAATTAAAGTTCCAAAGTGATGATCAGGGATGAAACCATAGGGAAAACAGAGGAATAAGGATTACATAGAACGGAAGGGAAGAAATAGGTTTATTTGCTTAAATGATGGAATTATAAATTCGATTGAATAGTCTGTAACCTGCCTCAAAGATCAACATAACTATTGCCAGATATCAAATAGAAAACCATGTGAGGATTAGTAAATCCAACAAAGGAAATTGATGGAGCATGTGAATGGCATTAAATATGAATTACTTAAATTCTTCAAAATATGTTATCAGAAGAGAATAAAACCAGAGGACGCCTATGTGGCTCCTGTTTACTATCAAAGAAATGTTTAGAAGTACAAAAGATCCATTTAAGAAAGGCAGGTTGTAACATGCAAGTAGGTCTGAAACAAATACCATTTCTGAAACAACCAAAAAAGCACAAAAAGCTCCGATTCTGGCCGACCCATCAATTGGAACAACAGAATTATATCACTCAAAATTGAAAACACAGAAAAAAAAATAATAATAATAACAACTGAAATTAAAGAAAACGCTTTAAAACAAAAAGGAAGGCCTAGCTAACATCATCTCTGCCATCACAAAGTTGTCTCTTATGGCAAGTTATAGCATGCAACAGGATTCTGACACAAATCCAATTTCTGAAACAAGCAAAAATGCACCAAAAGTCACTGATTCTCCAAAAACAAAAAGGAAGGCCTAACATCATCTCTACCATCACAGAGTTAGTGTTTTTGAAAAGTTATAGCATGAAAAAGCGTCTGACTCAAAACCCGTTTCTGAAACAACCAAAAATGCGCAAAAACCTTTCATTTTGCCAGACCCATCAATCTGAAAAACAGAATTATCACCTCAAAAATGGAAAACCAAAATAAAATAAAACCACCAAGAGGAATGGAGCAAAACGAATAAAAAAAAACAAAACAAAACAAAACAAGAAAATAAACGAAAAACAAGGTCTAACTTCATCTTTTCCACCACAGAGTTGTTTTTTATGGCAAGTTATAGCATGCAACAACAGGGTCTGACGCAAAACTCATTTCTCAAACGACAAATCATTCACAAAATTTACATCTTTTTTCAAGACCCATTAATCAAAACGACAGATTTATACCAACTAGGTAAAACATGGAAAAGTCAAACAAACCAAACTTGGGCAATCAAACAAAACAAAGATATGAAAGAATCACTAACAGGCCAACCCATCCAACACTGCGTATGGGGTTCCCACTCCGCCGGCATGTAGTATCCATGGAAAGCCGGTGTACCTTCCACCTCCAAGGCTCGCCCTCCTTTACCCATCTCTCTCTGTCTCTCTCTCTCTCTGTCTCTCTCTCTCTCTTTCTGTGACGATTATCAAATTAAAGTAGCATTCAGCGCAACAAATTGTGGAACGCCAATAAATAGACAATCCATCAACAAGTGGGAAAATCAAAGTGCTACTTGATACGTAATTTCCTCAAGTGGGATTGTGGGAACGTGAACAGAGATTGGTGGGTCTCACTCTGCGCGTTTGACGTGGAATAATACCGTTGGCTGACTGGTTGAAAAGATTCCAGAATTTACGTCAAAGCTGTAAAATAAAATAATAATAATAATAATAATAAATAGATTCCTCTGGGTCCTGCTGAACCTAACCTAATATTCCTTGATAAATTCAAAAAAAAAAAAAAAAAAAGGCACTGACCATTAAACAAGTTAGAATGTCGCTGTCAGGTAGTAAAAATATATTATATATATGGCAAAGAAAACAACAAACAAGCATTATAGGCTGCGAAATGATACTATCTCACGTCAGAAAAGTCTTTCCCGAAGACTGATATTTTTTTGTAATTATTTGTTGTCTGATTATTTTTTTATCTGATTCCCTTTGGAATCCTAAAAGGGTTATCAAATATTAGAATATAGCACAAAAAAAATAAAATGCAGTACATAGGGTTATTATATCTTTACATTTACTGTAGAGATGCTATATTTTTTTTGGTAATGTTAGTTTTGGTGCCAAAAATTTGCCAAATTAGGAAAATATACTCTACAGTAACTTTTAGTGAGCACTGTTGAAAAAAAATTTAACATTTTTTCTTGATAAATAAAAAAAATTATAAAACCCTGTTACTATCATAGTTTAAAAAAAATTAAATTGAGGACAAATAGTTTTGATGAAAACTAATTTTCAAAAAAACAATTTCCAATAAATTAATTTTTTAAGAACTAATTTGCTTCTAATGTTTGGTTTATAATGAATTTTTCATGACTTATAAGTAATTAAATTAATTTTTATCTTTACTACTAAAAAAATTAATTTTTCTCTTTTAATTAAGGATAAAATTATTTTTAAAAAATTACACAATATCAATAATACTATTTATAGATGATTTACTTTCCCAAATCTTGAGAATTATACTTCTAAGATCTCATTTGGAGAATGTCAAAATTGAAAAGGAAAGTGATTCTTGGGATTGAATTTTCTGAAAAATAATTTTTCTTCTGGCATGTTTGGTAAGTAATAAAAAAGTTGAGATTTATAAGTAATTAAATTTAATATTGTATAATAAATTAAGACAATATATATATTAAAAAAAATTTAAATTTTCTTTGTGATTCTCAAAATGATAATTTTATAGGTGGGAACAACTTTTCCACATATTTTTCTATATTAATGGGAATCTAATTTCGCGGATCCACATTTTTCCACTTCATAATAAATATCCAAACAAAAAAAAACATTACTTTCGCAGAATTAGATTCCCACTAATTTTACCATTATCCAAACATGCCATAAATGGATTTACATTTTTCATCTTTTAAAAATTACCTAAACATAAAAAAGGTTAATTTTCTCAATAAATCTTAGATTCCTATAAAGAATAATATTTCTCAAATTGGCCTAAAGATAAAAATTGATGTAGTCTTGCAATCCAAAATGGTGAGTGTGGTTTTTTTTTTTTTTTAATCAAAATGAATAAACAAATTATTTTGGAAAATAAAAAAGTTAGAAAGATGGAGATTGTCTATACACTTGCAATCTATAACAATGGATGACGAGCAATCTATACATATCTATGTTTAGGGATGAATTCGTAGTTCATTTGAACTATTATACGTTTTGTACTTTACCCTTGAACTTAAAAAAGGTATCACATTACTTGTGAACTATTGATTTTCTGTCATTTTAGTTTAATTCTTTGTTTATATGTAATATATTTGGCAAAAAATTATGCAAATACCACAATTAAAAATAAAGTAAAAATATAATAAAACAGTTTTTCAATAAAGTTACATTATTTATGTACAACTAATTTCTTAATATTTAACAGTTACAAACGCATAATTAAACAAAAATTAAAAAAAAAAAAACCGGCTCATGAGGGAATACAACACTTTTTGTAATTTGGAGATTGGACTATAATTTAGGGAGGTAAAATATATTTAACCTATATTTTTATAGATGGTATGAACTTCTACTCTTTTGGCCAGAGTCCATGTGCATTATCAAAACTTTTAAATTGAAAAAAATTTACCATTGTTCTTTAGAGGGCTATGTTAAAATCAAAGGGGTGTATTAAATTTAAAGTTTGGAAGATTTTAAAAATGTTTAAGAATTTAAAAGTATTCGATTTAAATTTTAAAGGAGTCTAGATAAGTCCAATAATATTTAATTCAGATTTTAGTTGATTTTATAAAAATTTATTAAAATTCAAATATATTCAATTAGGATTTTGTAAAATTATTTCAAAATCTAGAATTATTTAAAAAAATCATTAATTTTAAAAGAATTTAAAAAATAATAAATTTTAATAGATTTAAAATAATTTTAAAAATAAAATTATGAAAAAAATTATTACTATGAAATCCAACCTTAATTTTAAAATTTTCATTAGTTTGTTTAAATTTTTTTTATGAAATCTATAAATTTTATAATAATTTATTAAACTTTTAAATTATATAATTTATTTTAAATCAATTAATTTTAAGTTGGATATATCTTTTTTAAAATTTAAATTTTAATATTTATATCAATATTTAAATTTAATAATATATTTTTTAAAATAATAATTATAATAATAATAATAAGACAAAAAAAGATGCTGTTATAGGTGTTTATTTTTAATCATAATCGGTTGAGATTTAGGAGGCGGTGGAACATGAAGAATCCATTGGATCTATAACCAAGTCGTGGCGTTTAGTGGAAGTTTCAACTTTTTTCCTAAATAATTAATAAACTGACATCATTGATGACTTGAATCAATATTTATTAATTTTTAATAAAAAAAACTCATTATTTTGTTGTTATCTGGATCTGACACTGAGACACACTTCCAACGTATACCGCGTGAAAGAGTTTAATAATTATTGTCCGCAACTTTTGCCGTCATATAAATTAGCTTAAACCTTAAAAACCCAACTGCAAGTTTTTTTGTCAATCTTTTTTTTTTCTTGTAATAAAATACTTTTTTGCTGGAATCTTCCCTACAAAATCTATAAATTTGTTGTTTACTTAGAGCCAACCTTACGTTTCCAAAACAAAATTAAAAGTTGTTTAAACATAAGTAGTAATATTCGGTGCTGATTTGTACTGTTTTATGTTTTTGGCTTTTTGTTCCAAACTTTCTTTCCTTCTTTCTTTCTTTATTTTATTTTATTTTTTTTTCTTTGGACGTTTTAGTTTAATTGTGTATGACTTGTACGTATTATTATGTTTTTCACCTAATTGCAAACTTAAAAATATAATTCGTTACAATATTTAAAAGAAAACAAAAACAAAAACATCAAAATGCAACCATATGAAATTATTTATCAGGTTCCATCTAATATCAAATTTATTTTTCTCTTTTAAATTGTATATAGTTTATTTATCTTAATAGTTTTTTGTCAATGGTTCATTAAAGTTAGTTAATTGTAGTTAGAATTTATTAGATAGATAAATTAATTATAATGTTAAAAAAAAAAACTAACAAATAACACAATTTTAAATTGTGTTTTTTTTTTTCTATTTTTATTTATTTTCCTTCCATTTATGGTTAATATATGTCTAATTACTATCAAATAATATTAATAAACCATCGAGTAAGCCAACTACATACATTTAGAAGAAAAACAAAAATAAAAAATAAAAAATAAACTTGTTACCAAATAAAGTCCTAAATAAGCCTATTTTGATAAATACTTTTTTTGTATAAATAACTATCACAGAAATCATAACTCAAATAAAAAAGAAAAAAAGAAAAAAAAAAAACCTAAATTGTTAACATTACTTAAAGAGATCCTAATCTTCGTATATAAGGGTTTCCCATATTTTATTTTAATTTTTATTCTTTCAATTAAAAAATATATCCCTTAAAATTTGGTAATTTTGTCCCAACAGAGGGACAGACTTTTTTTTTTTTTCTTTTTCTTTCTTTTTATTTAAAAAATATAGAAGGTAGCATAATCATTATTACACCGAATAAAAATTTATATTTGGATTATGGAATAGATGTAAGAAAATAATAGCTATTCCATACGTTGGGTTTTTCTTGCATTTAGAATCCATTTGGAATTGATATTGAGGCTTGAAAATTGATTACTAAATAATTTAAAATTTTTTTTATGTATTTGATAAAATTTTGATTTTATAAAAATTTAAATTCTATACAGCTTTTTTGAAACGTAAGAATGATTAGCTTCTCAAATTATCTATAGTTAATATAGAAATTTTATCCATTTTTAAAAAAGTTAAAATTATTTTTGTTTTAAATCTATTGATATTAAATTAAACAAACTTATTAATCTATTCTATTGGATTTGCCAGATTAATTCATGTTAAAAAATAATCTTTCAGTTTCCTCTCTAATTTTTTTTTTTTAATAACCATTGACAGATTGGTATTTAATTATTATTACTCTTTTTTTTTTTTTTCATTACTCTTCTTTTATCAACATTTATTATAGTTTTGACCAAAGTAAAAATAATGCTAAATATTTAATAATATATGATACATTTAATAATAAAAAATATATATTTTAGTAAATAAATAATAATAATAATAATAAACAATATATCTTTTACTAATTATATACCGTCTAAATATTATTATTTTTCAAACACTAAAATATTAATTTTGAATTATATAATAATTATGAAATAATAGTTTATCAAATATTTAACTATTTTTTTAATTATTATTATTATTACTATTAATTTTTTTTTTTACAATACAGTTAAAATTGATTTTCTTAAATGAGGATCAACCTTGCAGGATCGGTTCATAATTGAACCAGAATGAACTGATCTGGATAAACAAACCAATGATGCTTAATCCATTTGGGCCTCAACTTGAGCCTTAGCCCAAATTACATTTTCTAAAGGGAAATTTGGCCCTTTACTCCTTAGGTAGGATCTTAATAATTTATATTATTTTTTTTTTCCATCTTTTTTTTTTTTAATATTTCTAAAACACCCTCATATCAAAATTAAATTTTTTTTATTTGTATTTTTTTTTCTTTATTTCTCGAAAACTCTTTTAGTCTTTCAATCCTTCAAGACGTTTTATTTCTTTTTTGGCTTTTTGTTTGTTTTTTCTTCCTTTCTTTTGTGTTTTGCTTACTTCTTTTTCTTTTTTATTTTTTTTTTCTTTCTTTTTCATAACCTCGCTGTAAGTTTTCTCTCCTATCAAAACCCAGCTTTTTTTTTTCTTCCTTTTTTTTGTCTCTTGCTTACTTCCTTTTCTTTTTTATTTTATTTTCTTTTCTTTTCCACCACCTCTCTGCAATTTTTTTTCCCTGTCAACCCTTTTTTTTTCTTTTTTTTTTTCGTTCTTTTTTTTTTTTTATCTTTTCCTCACTTCTTCTCTTCTCCTTCATTAAGATATTTTACATTTTTTTTTGTTTTTTTTTTTGTTTTCTTCCTTTCTTTTGTCTTTTCCTCTCTTCCTTTTTATGTTTTATTTTTTTTTTCCCTTTCTGTTTTGGGCTGGCCATTAATCAAAATTTCACATTCTTTCAAGAATCGCATCGCATTGTAGTGAAGACAACTTCATCGTCCGCTACTCTCTCTCCTAGCATCCCTTTGCAGGTAATAAAAAAAAATCTCAATCCATATATTTAATATTTTTCTAAATACAAATTCAATTTCATAATTTTAGGAGCTAAGTGAATATTCAATGTGCATGTTTTTCTCCATCGATGATGAATTTTTAGTTGTGCTCGTGGAAGAGTGAAAAAGCTTTTGTGATGAAGTCGAGGCTGGCAGGGAATGGATAAAGAAAGGGAAAGGGGATGAGAATCACGTGCTAGGCAATGACTGCTTCGGCGGATGATAGAGTACCGAACATGTGTAAGAGGCAGCTCATGCACCTGATTCTGCTGGGCACTATCTCACTTCCTACTGCTGGAATGGTGGTTCCCTATGCTTCTTTCTTTGTACCTTCTAGCTAAGAGAGTTAATTTTTTTTTTTTATCTGTATTTGACTGAAGCTATGGTTTTTATCCAACTTAAGGAAATCAATAGTGAAATATTGTGTTCAGTACCTTTTCTATCCCAAACAAACATTGAGAAACTAAAATATAAATAAATTTCTAGAATCCCAAACACAAGCTTTTCCAATTTTCTTCTATTTTTTTGGTTGTTTGTTAGTTGAGTAGCTTACTTTTTTCTTCGTTTGCTGCATCCCGCACTGTTGGTCTACAAGTCCACATGGATAAAGGAAATGTGCAGTATTAGCTAGTTTTGTTTATGGCAGAGACTGTGAAATTGTTGTTTAATCATTTCTTAGTGGTTGCTGGTTGGTCTTTTATCATTTGTTATTTACTTGTTTTCGTGTACTTTATAATCAGTTCTAAATATGAATTAATACTTAAAAAGTATATTAACTTCCTTAAATTTCTAAAGTACCAAACTGCGGTTTATAACTTTATTTACAGAGAAGCACCATACATATTTATATATATATGTGTGTGTGTGTGTGTGTGTGTGTGTGTGTGTGTGTGTGTGTGTGTGTGTGTGTGTTTTTGTGTTGATATGTATATGTTATATGTATATATATTTGTGAAAGATCAAATGTGCTTTAGTTTAATACCTAGTTTGGTTATTTGGTACATTAACATCCAAGGTTTGTATGCTTAAGTGACAAAAGGTTTGAAATTTATCTGGACAAGCGGTTTTAAATTTTCTGTATCATCTTGTAGATTGGAAACATGAATTCCCAGTTCAGCATAATGGTCGACTTACTGATTATGTTGAGTAATACAATTTGGAACCAAGTATTTGATCCCATTATTGTAACATGTCCTTTTTAGTTTTGAATTTGATATGTCAATATGATATCTATTATTGTTGTATGCATATGAAAGATAAGTTTAAATTAGATACAGAATGTGTATTGTGTTATCTTATAAGATTCTGAATGTAATGAGTGACTTTATGAAGTTGGATTCATTAATTTAGGTGTAAAAACACTATCATTGCAACATTGAAGGGTTGGGGGTCATTTCTATTGTTATTATTGAATGAATCAATCTATGTATTATATAAGTAAGTTCATATAAAATATTATGGCCATATTATCTGTTTAAGCTAAGTATATGATGAAATATCATTCCTTAGTGTGTGTTTTCCGATCATTTATTTTTGTTTTTATATTCTTGTTATCAATATAAACATTGCTCTAGCTTTGTGTCTCTATTTATTTGAAGTGTTACTTAATGGATGTAAGATCAAGGCTTTTCTGTGGTTTTAATTGAGTATTCTCTTATTTCTTGTGCTTATAGACAAGGAGAATTTGTGTCTTTATGGACTTCCAAATGAGTCATGGGAAATTAATCTACCTATTAAGGAGGCGCCTCCTGAGCTTCCAGACCCAGCTTTAGGTATAAATCATGCAAGGGATGGGATGCAAAAGAAGGATTGGTTGTCACTAGTTGCCAACGCAATTGTTAAACAAATATTTATTTTAGAGCAAGTTACCCCTTTCCGTGCTGTTTCACCTATAATAGTGGAATTGAGTGCCCAATCCATACTGAAAACAACTTGTATTGTGAGAGTAATCATATGTTATCTTTTGTATATTTGAGCTTTGCTAGTTGACTGGAAACACACATCATAGATGCTCATTTACATTCACTTCGCAAACATTTTGATTTTGGTTTCAAAGCATAAACTACCTGTATCACATGATGTATGTTTGATCATAGTCTAACGTTTATACAACCTTTTGTATGTCAAAGTTGCCTTCTTAAAGGAAAGCTCAATGTCTCAAAAGAAAGCTATATATTCTACTATAATCTTTCTCTTACTTAATTATAAAGCTAAATTCCAAATTTTGCTTCCAACAGATCTCTGTAACTTTAGCCTTATAAGATTGTTGACAGATAGCTTTTCATAGTGTGAAAAAATAAATATTTATTGGCCTTTTGAGACATTGAGTCAAGACTTTGTGGTCTGCAATTGTTACCATTTATTTAGTTCCATCTATATACAGTTATAAAGATTGCACTTTTCCATTTTTGTCTCAATTTTATTTTATTATTTTTATATTTCATTTTTGGGCATTTGAATCTTACCTTCGCTATGAAATATTGGATGGTTAGCTGCTATTGTGTCATGCATGGAGAAATTTAGTTGGCTTAATAATAAATATTCAAGTTTAATTCAGTTTGAGTTCTAGTCTAATTAGCTAGCTTGTGCATTTTCTTAAAATTCTGGTTATCGATTTTAAATCTGTTTGAACATTATTTCTAATATGACCTTATTTTTAATATTTTGTTAAATCCCAAAATATGTATACAATGAAGCATTAAATGAATTAAAGAAAAATGCACATTTCACCCATCTACCATTTATCTCTTTAACTATTGATATCTACCCTCATTTATTTCCATTTATTTCTATCCCTCTCTCTTCCTCTCCCATCTACCACATTCAATTTCATCCTCTGTGTCTCTTTCTCTTTTTCTCTTTTCTTGGTTACGTAGCTTTTAGTCTCCCTTTATACTGACCAACCATTCCACAAAACCACCATTTTCTCACTTCATCTCTATTATTGGTTTGCCAACTACTAGATAACAAAAAGACTTTGAAAAGCTTTATTGTGGAGCCTATAGACTTCAGGTTTCATCGGTAATTAAAATATATGTTTGTGGAGTACAGTAAATGAAGATTGGTATGTATATATAAATACATATTTCCCTACCTTTGTTTTCATATATTTCTCACGTTTTGGTTCTATCATTAATTCCAACTTCTATGTTGGTTTTTGTTTTTAATCATTACTGAAATTGCATCCATTTTGACTATTGTTAGGTTATATTTCATCCTGTATAATAAACTTTATATCTTATTCTATTTTATCCACTATGATTATCAGGTGTTGTTAGCTATTCCATTAGGGGTCAATACGCTAACATTTTAACATATTTCTTTGGCATTTTTTTATACGCATTATCGAAAATGCAATCATAATTTTTCTTTTATTTTGTTTCAGGATGATAATTAATCCTTCCACGTAAGGATCTAGTAGAGCAAATATTGGATTTCTTTAGACCATGCCAATTAATTGAAGCGTGTGACAAGAAATAATTATTCTGTTTGCAATTGGTAATCCTTTTGTGATCAATGTCACATATTTCTATTTTACTTTTTTATGATAGAACATGGAATTTATGTTCTGAATATACGTGGATGTACCAACATCAAATAACGAAGATTATACATATTAAAAGGAATTCTACTTTGGTTGAACTTGAAGATGTTGTCTACAATGCTCTCAACTTGGATTCTACACAACATCAATTGACCATTAAGTTTATATACCATATGTGTTTGTCATGCGAGCCGTAAGTTGTGAAAACTGATGATGACCTACATTGCTTTATAGAAGAGTATAGTTCACACAAACCTCCAGATAGATCTCCACTTATTGTTGATGTATTACCCGGGATCCCACACATTAATAATATTGCTAGATGTGTTATGAATGGCATACCTCCAAGTTCAGGATTGATGATTGTTGCCCCACCATGTCAAGTTCCCAAGACAGCTATATGTTCCCCCGATGCTGACATGCAGTACCCAGCGTTCGAACATCATGTTCACGAAACTCTCCCACAACTCACTGAATATTAAATTTGTGAAAATGATGGGCAAACAGTGGAACAAGATCATGACAATGAGTGCTTTGACAGTAATGATTTGAATGAATATCGTAGCCATGTTTATGAAAATGAGGTTAAGGGCAACACTGATTTTAGTGAAGATGAGTTGCATGACATATGTTGGACCCAACATTCGGACTATCAGCTGGTAATAGTCGACATGGTGATTCTCCTCATGGTAATAGTCCAATTAGTAATGTGAACGATGACGTGCTTGATTCTCCTCATACCAATAACCATATGCAGTCCAATCGAGATTCTACATCATTCGTATATGCACATAGGGCTAACCGTAGCTTCGCATTTGTTAATGACCATGAAATCATTCGAAGGAACTAACTCTTTTCGAGTAAAATAACATCAGTTGGATGTCGAAGTCACAAATATACTATCTACATTGAAAATTTATTAAAATACACCTCAACAGCATATTCTTTCCTAAACCAACTAATGTCTTTCGAGCCAAATAAAATGTTTTATTCACTGCTTCTGTACTCAATGAACTTCAAAGCAAAGACACCATAATCACCCCTGCAGAATTACATTAATGAAATGGCATCAAAGAAGTTGATAATGAAAACCAACCATGTGTATTTCCACATGTAAGCACAATAACAAAGCATCAATAAAAGTTAATTTCAAATGATAGCACATTCATACCCATTATTGTGGTGGGTTGCATCTTTGGTTATAGTCATCGTGAATGGATCTAAATTGGAAAGCACATCCGGATTCTTATCGTAATTTTTCCCATCGCGCAATAAGTAAGGCAGCATAAACCTAAGGCACTTGGCATTTTCCATCTCTCTATTCTGGACATATTTATTTCCCATATTTGGATCATATAAATCAATATGTCGAGTGTTCAAGTCAACACATGTTGCCAATCAATGGACGCCTCCATTATTAATAGGGATGTACAACTGAAAATATGAAATTAACCTCATCATCCACAAATTGGGAAACATATTAAGAAATTTTGAATTATATGTATAGACTTACATAATCGCAGATCTACCACAGCATGCTATATTGTGGTGACTTCCCATGCACATAGTTTCGTAGTATCGAATCACAAAAAAAATGTGCTTCGAGATGCCTCAAATGTGGGATAATGGCCTTTTATTGATAACTGCTAAAGAATTAAATAGATACAATAACTTTTAACTCCGATATAAAAGGTTTTCAATATAAAATTAAGCAATAATGTAACTTTCCATACTCTTACCTAAATTAACATGTCCATTATGTCACAGTTTTGGGTGAAAATGCTCTGATGCTTAAACCACTTTTTTCTTATAAAATATAAGATGGTGTCCATATGCTACAAAATATATAAAAGGAAATCATAAACAAGTGTGAGGTGATAAAACATCATTCCAAAATTGTGAACACAATGAATTTACATGAAGGTAAAGTATATAACTTACATTGGATGTCAACCATCCAGCAGGGGTAATTAGATCATTAAAAAACTTCTTATCCATCGTCATATAAGATGTACACAAGCTCGATCCTACCGGTGCCAATCTATTCCACTCCGCGAACGACCTCTCCTTCGATGCATTAATAGGTCGTTTGAGATGCAATTTTACCTTCTTTTTACACGGATTGGTATACGTGGAGATTATGATGTGACTGCTAGCAAACCCTACCGAATCACCTTTTCTCACCAAATTTATGCATCCGAGCCTTCACCTCACTCTCCTTCTCCCCGTCCACAGATGGTTCATGATGTGGACTATCGGCTGAAGCATTAATATCTTAGCCCAATTGCAATGACCGATATGTTATCAAAGCCCATGAATCCTCAACATAGCGTCCACCAGGTATGATGGGATTGAATGGTGTTTTACAATCCTCATCCATCTTCTTGCCACTAGAATCCTCTATGGGTGCATCAAATTCTTCTTCTTGCTCTCCATATGACGGTGCCAAAGGGGATGACGATCTCACCGAAGACGGTGGTGATTGTGTGTGCATATGATGTTTGGCCTACAAAACATAATGGTTATTTTGCGATTTCCAAAAACAAATCATTGTTGAATTACAATATATATATATATATATATATATTTAATAATGATGAAACCCTAAAGTATATTGTAACCCTAAATGATACCTGATGCTTTAGTAGGTCAATAACATAACTAAGCATCTTCCTTAAAGATTGCATCTCCTTTTTACCTTCATCACAACTATTAGCCACAAATTTCTTTAATTCATCCAATTTTGTCTCCAAGCGAGCAATCTAATCAATATCAATATCCAAAAAATAAGTAAATACATATTATTACAACTTATGTAATACATATTTTGCAAATAACAATTGCATAACCTTACATTATCATCAGGTGGGACACTGCAATGCTTTTCAGCTTTGGACACATCTATAGCACCAACGGCTGCATTGGATACTATCTATGCTACAAATGGTGGTGCTGTATATCGAACCTCATGTATGTTAACTACTATCGTTTGCCAGTAATCCATATTTTTCTCCTCATCAGTAACATTTAACCTCCAATGCGCAACATACTACATGAAGTTAATAAATACATAAAAAATGGAAAACAAAAAATTATATATTAGAAACAAAAAATGTAATGTTACTTGAATGCAGTCGTAGCATGTAGTTTAATTAAATTTGCCTTACATTGCTATTTGAGGTGAATCAACGACGGACAGCAAAATGGTTCGGTTGACTTGTAGCATGCCATCCAATGATCCTAGGACAACGAGTTTTCCACCGCTCGCCAAAATGTTTACCAAAATCGAGAATTGCTTCAAAACCCCACACCTATAAAATATAGAATGTAGGTTATTGAATATAATTTTCAATTAAACACTACATTTTTAATTAACACACTAAATTTATTAAATATAAAATGTATCTGAAACGCCAATGGAAAACCTTTTAGATCGTACTATTGTGAGTTATTTTTTACTTCATGTCCTCTATGATGGAATGCATTGTGCAATGACTCAATCGTCTCCTTGTAGTTTAGAATATCCTAAGGATAAGAACTAAATAGCTCGATATCAGTAATCAATTCAACAAATTTTTTATTGATTTGAACCCTTAGATCCATTCCTAGTACACCATGCACTAGGAAATATAGTAACGCAATGCTTACTGCATCCCAATCATCTCTAAAATTTGTATGTTTAAATATTTGTTCCAATTCTGGTGGTTTCAAGTTAGACCTATCTTCCAACAACCTCTTGCACAGCTCCATTGATTTACGATTAAGCTCAATATCATTTGTAAAAGGATACCGATAGAACTTTAAACCAGTAATAAGTGCGAATTCCCATTTCGTAAATTGCACTCTAGATCCACCAAAGTTAAATTCAAGTACTTGAGGATCGTTGAATACAACTTCTTCGTAAAGTAGGTTATGAACTATATGACCAGAGAATCTAAGGTTCTTCACTTCAAATAAGTGTCCAAACATGTCTGCCTGTACTTTTCTAGCTGACCTGTGAGCACACTTTTAATTACTTTGTTGGCTTTTATTGGGTTCTCAAAAAAATGTACCCTAGCTTTAAATATATCAGCATTCTTGAAAATCTGTTCCCTTGTAGAGTCGCTGGCTTGCAAAATAAATTACATAAATGGAACGAAAGTCAACCATTTACGCGTACATTATTTTTCCACCCCAACTGATAATAATAATGTTCAAGCAAATCTTAAGACATATGTGTTCAGATTTTAGGTCATCAACCTACAATGAAGTAAAAAAAAATAATCCTGATGGTCTATCGGCAATTACCGATGGCCATCAGGTGTAATTTTTCTTGGATATTCACATTCATGAATAAATAGTTAAAAATGTCGTATCATTTACTGCACCAAACTACATAAATAACTATAAAACTTATCATCTCAAATGGTGGAGAGGAGAGTGGAACGTGGTCTAGAAGTTTGGTGCTTTCCATCTCAGCTTTGGATTGCTACCAAGAAGTTCTTTGACATTTAAAGTCGGGTGCTGATGTGCTGCCCCCTCCCTTCTTCAATTGAGATCGTAAGTTCGTCTTTGGTGCCATCATAAAGTACAACCTATAAATGTAAATTGACAACATCAATAACTTTTTATCTACCTTTAACCACATAGTCAACTATATATACATAATAACCATAACCCTTAATTACGAATACAAAATAGATATAATTCTAAACAATACAAAATAACCATTTAAAGTTAAATTGCCAATGCTGCTCATTTTTCATCTACATCTAAAGTGTATACATATGTATGTATATAACTACGTATAAACAACTTATATAACATAAAAATTTGTCAAACACATTTATTTATCCATACAATTCCATCTTTTTTATCACTTATATGAACCTCACATGAATCTTATAAAATGAACGAAAAATTATCAAAACAATGCATTTCAATGTACCATATTCATTAAGAGAGATCTCAATTGATCAAAAAAATTAATTTACATTGGTTTTAATTTTTAAGCTTGTGCCTGTCTAAAGGTTTGCTAATAACCAAAAATAATTATATTTTTTAAACAAACTATAAAATTTTATAAACTCCATATTTTGTTCTCCTTTTGAAACCCTAAACCTTTACGGAAAAAAAAAAAAAGTTGACGTTAGCAAAAACAGTATGCCGTCTGTTACACACAACACAAAACAACATGTCATTTTCCCTGAACAACGTGTCGTCTGGGCTGGACGACCGAACGAGATGTTGTTTGTCCCAGATGACATGTTGTACACTTCTCCTTCAAGCTTCAGCCGGGTCGACCCGAACTCGCCTAAACAGGGTCTTGGACACGAATTCCGACCAGAACGTTTCTCCCACCTCTGGCCACCGTTTCAGGCCAAACCGGTCCCATTTTATTCATCTCTTCATTTCCTACTGACACCCAATGTCAGTATATCTTAGAACCTAGATTATAATAACTTCCATATAAAAACCTTAATCTCACATAAATTTCAAAAAGTTTAAAATTTGAGCTGGTTTTAAGCATCAATAAAAGAATTCACACTCCTAAATGTATCACATTATACTCAAAGAATGTCATATATACTTAAAATTCCAAATATTTAATGTAAACATCAACTCTACAATATATATATACACATGGAAAAACAGTAAACAAAAAAAATAAAAAAAATACCTAATGATGCTCTTTGAGGGAGAAGACTAAGCCACTATCAGGTTCTGCTTGTATTTGATCAAAAAGCAAGGATTATAACTCGATGAAAAAGTGGGAAAAAAGTGATTTTTTTATTTTTTTTTTTTAGTTGAAAAGTTAAAAACGTGGTGTGGTGAAATTGAACGAAGGGTTTTTTATGGAAATTGATTGAAGTAAAATGAAATAACAGGACATGAATGTTTTTTGAAATTTTTTAAAGGGTATAATTGATATTAAAGGGTAAAACAAAAAGTATGGGGAAGGAAGGGGTATAAATCGTTAAGGCCCTGCCCACGGGGGCAACGGGCCAAATTCCCCTTTCCTAAAAGCTAGTTTATTTTTTAAGTTGAAATGCTTATTTTTAGGCCTAATTTTTTTTTTTTGGGGTTTTTTTTCATAGAAAGTGGCTTTCAATCCAATTCATGTATTTACTTTTTGAAGTATGCTATTTGTTTAATTTATTCTAACAAACTAAATAATTTAAACATACATCTAGCTAAGCAATCAAACATGTTAAATAAACCATTTACCAAAAAAAAAAAAAAATATTGTTGAATAAACCACCTACTACGTAAGCATCAAATATGTGGAAATAATACAAAATAAAAGTTGCAAACAAGGCTAATCTATTACAAATACAATATAATTATGTAAGTCTATAATCAGTTTCCTAATTATTCAAATACAAATATGCCTATTACAAATTTAAACATACATGATGCATCCACTTAGTTGCCTAATTAATTACAATCCAAATTTGAAATCTTATGCACGAAATGGAAATTCCATCATTAAATAAACTAATAATCCATTAAACATAATTGTCCTCCATACTTTCCTTTAACTAGTGACCACAATCAGCTGCCACACCATCATTAAACATCCAAAGATGATTGCATCAACAAACTATCATAGCTTCAATGAACATTAAAATCACAACATAATTAAATAGTAAACAATACAAATTAAATGCATAGGTAAAAAATTATATAGAATCAGAAACAAACTAACCAAAAGTAATTTTATAATCAAATAGGTGGAGATAGAGACTGTTTTGTAATACAAGATTCTCCTAATCATAATAAGCATAAGTTGTTAAATTAGTAAATAAACACTAATTAGAAATTATAAAAGCTGTACAAAATTAATAAAATTAAATTATTATCTAACAAGTGAATCATAATATGCAACATCTTCAATAGAGACTTCGATTTTATAATCGTACATCATAGGAGAGGATTGCAACCAGTTTTGATAACAAATCAATGCCTACACTATGTTGGACCCGTTAAACTTCAGAATGCATAAAAAATGCAATCTCCAGGACTAAAAGCAGATTCATATGCCACAATAGAAACTTGAATGACATATATATCTCTTGCAATTTTAGATAAAATTCAATATCTTATGCAATTATTTTTCCACTAAGCCAAGATATCAAATTATCATTCTCCACATCCTCACATGAATCCAACAAGTATTTATCCACCTCGGTCTTTATTCCAATATATTTTTCTCCATTTTCCATTTTCTAAATTGTGACTCCTTCAAATGCCAACAATCAATTATGATCACATCATCTAATCAATTATTCTCACTTTGATGTGTCCCATTTGATGGAATTTGGTGTTGTTTATGTTGTTGTACCCTAGAGCACAATCATTCAAGATGTTAGTCAAGAATGATTGTTGTTGGTTCTTGGTTCTTGATTTTGTGTTTTTTTGAGTTTGTTAAGGTTTTGTTTCTGGTTTTAATGGCGGTTTAGAGTTCTTGAGAAGGTTTTTAGCTTTTGGGAAGAAGAAGAAAACAAATGTAGTAGTTGAGAGAGAGAGATCCGAAATTGTTATTTTTCAATTTTTTTTTTGAATATTACTTCCCCCTTTTGTCATTATAATTTTCATACTTTTAAATTCATCAAAAAAGGCAATAAGACAGCTACCATATTGAGCAATAAATACAAAAGCATTAAAAGTAACCAACCAAGCCAAACTACCTCAACTAACTCTAATCAATGTGGGCATGCAAGAAACCTTCTTTAATGGGCAGTTCGACTTGTCTAAGGCATTTGAATTTGAAAACCAGCTCCATTTGACTTGAAAATTGGAGGGAAGCCTTTTTGAATATTAAACTGTGTTCTAGCAAAAAACCAGATAAAACAAAGTCCATTTTCCCATTCAAAATGTCCAGATTTCTGGGCAATAAAACTGCACAAGGGTCAAATTGTTTAAGGCTTAACTCAGCCTTCCCAGCTCCAAATTGGGCCATTCTTTTTTATGCTGCTTCCTCTGCGTTTCTAGCTTATTATATCCAAAATTCAGATCCAAATCCCAAACCTTCTTCAAACGGAATCCAAGGAAGTGGACTTATGTTGCTGGAAATACAATTCCAGCAACTAGACAAAAAGACCCTAAGCTTTAGTTAATGAGTTTAGGGCATTACAAAAAGGATATTGTTCTTAAACATTACAAGATAAAATAAAATGCATAAACATAAATAATGTTTGGTCTTTGATGTTGCAAAACAAAAAGTGCAAGTGTAACCGAACTACCTTGCACATTGTGGCAAGATCACCACATTTCAACACCATTGTTCACTATCATTGGGATTGGACACTTTTGTATGGTCATTCTTAGAATCAACTTCTTTATAAAAATTATAAAGATTAACAAAAGTGCATTCACATTCTTAGCCAAAGATTCAACCTTATCACTTTCATAAGCATTTTCAAAGAGATGTAATACATATTCTGGCTTATAATGGAGATCAAGTACATTGCACGTAGCAACAATTTGTTGACATTTCCAAGAATCATATTATTTGAAAAAGCATTATTAATTGTTATTGTGAATACCCTCTCAATACCCCATTTGATCAAGCAATCCTTTATAACATTACCAATTGTCACACTTTTATAATTTTGGACAATAAAAACATTTGAGATTCTCTTATGCAACTGCCATTCATAATCAATCGAGTGAGCAATAAAAATCATATTACTGTTATTTTGAATGGAAGTCCATATATATGTGGCAAGATAACCACTTTGCTTACTTAATGCAAACGCACTCCCCATGCTTTTTTCTTATCCAAGTACAATTAAACCACATCTCTAGAAATTGTTCCAAGAGATGGTGAATTATAACTGGGGTTCAAAGCATGATAAAGCTTTCAAAACCCTTCCCTTTCAACATGGCTAAATGGCAAGTCATCTGTGAGTACCATTTGTCAATGTACAAAAAATAACTCAAAAAATATGTATTGCAATAATAATAGGTATACCTATCCTTTCCTTCAATTTAAGTAAAATAACATCTAATCTTTGAATCTTTTATTGATTTTCTCTTATTCAAAATGGATGGTGAATGTGCTTTAGAAGCTGAAGATGGTGACATTGGCCCATCAGAAATGGCTAATGTACTACATATTTCAATTGATGGAGACGTGTTGTTGGTAGCGTTTTAAAAACACCCTATTATACTTCAAACTCATTTATTTAAAAATTGAAATTGCCATTAGAAAAATCATATGAGGAAGAAAATATATCACATAGTAGCCAATAGCATAACAAATAATAATAATAATAATAAATCACAACAATAATAATAATAATAGATAATAAAACTTATAAATAAGTAAAGAAAAATAATAAGGGAAATACAAAACATAGAGTCTATGTTGATAAAATAATTTATAAGAAGAATAAAGATAAGAGAAAAAGAAATAAAACTTATGATATATCATTCAAAGGATAAAACCATATGCATTTTAACTATTTAACTGTCCATATCTAACTTCATATTTTATAATAACAAAAAAACAAAAAGAATGGACACTTATCAACTTTGTAAAATCTAATCATAGAAAATACGGAAACTTAAAATAACTAATACATTCATGGAAGAGCAATTTCAAAAGAGCATTAGCCATATAGGCATAAAAAAACCTTGTTGACTTGTTTTCTACTGAATAAATATGAACATCATGTTAGAAAAACATATTGTAAAGTCATTTAAGAGGAATATAAAAAATATATATCTTCTTCAGTCATAATTGCTTTAGTAATGAAATTAACACTCAAATATTTTTGACAAAGTTTCTAGCTTAATCCCATTTAGAATATAACTTGTAATTTCAATGGAAACCACAGCCAATTTATACTCTAAGTTACAACCTTTTTTTAGAAACAACTTTTATCATTCTTACCACCAAAAAAGAATGGATAATAAAAAACTCTATTGTCGGATAGAACATGGATAACTAATTGATAATATTACCTTTTTATTTAATTATCCAAATGATAGTACAATAGGTGGACCATCTATGTAAATGTTTCATATTCTCCCACTTACTTCATATATTATAATAAAACTGAATGGTTCCTTTGTTTTTAATAGTAAGCAATAAATTTTACCTCCATAGTAGACCCTTTAATTACAAATTATTTAGTACTTTTCTCAGATATAGCTCTTTCATCAAGTAGAAAATTATATCCTAAAGTAGATTTCTTTTAGTTCACACATTCCGCGTGGTTAGAATCTGAATACTCGCCTACTTCTAAATGGTCATTCCTTCTATGAGTGAGCTTGTAATTCTTGGTACCTTGCAAGTATCTCATAATCCTTTTAGTAGCTTTCCAACATTTCAATCCTGGGTTATTCTGATACTTGTCTAGCACTCTTACTGCAGAATTAACGTACGGCCTCACATAGACTTAAGCATATATTAGGTTGCCAACTGCAGAAGTATAAGTAAAGCTCTTCATTTGCTCACGTTCTCAGTCATTTTTAGGACGTTGATTCAAACTGAATTTATATGCATAGCCTTTTAAAGTAAACCTTTCTAAAACTCTTTCAATATAGGCTTTCTAAGACAATCCTAATGTCCCTTAAGAATTGTCTCTATAAATCTCTATGCCAATGATATGAGAGGTTTCAACCATATCCTTCATTTCAAAGTTTTGTATGAGGAATTGTCTTGTATCAAATAGCAAATCAAAGTCACTGCTTGCTAGTAAAATATTATCTACATAAAGGACTAGAAAAATATATTTGCTCCCATTGATCTTGGGATATACACATTTATCAATAATGCTTTCATTAAAGCCATATGAAGTAACAATAGTGTTAAAGTTTAGATACCACTAATAGGAAGCCTATTTTTGCCTATATATTGATCTCTTCAATTTACAAATCAAGTGACTTTCTGCATCTTTAACAAATTCTTCAAATTTCTTCATGTACCTCTGCTCCTTAAGATCTCCATTCAAAAATATCATTTTCATATCCATTTGTATAACTCTAAATCAAAATGAGCCACCAAAACCATAATTATTCTAAATGAATCCTTTTTGGAATATGGAGAAAACGTTTAATGATAATCAATACTGTCCTTTTGAGTGAAACATATGGCTATAAGTCTAGCTTTATATCATTCTATATTGCCAGATACATCCCTCGTTGGTCTTATAAACCCATTTATGATTTATGGTTGAATGCCCTTGTGGTGGCTCAACAAGGTCCCAAACTTGATTTAACCATGGATTCTATCTCATCCTTCATAGTGTCAATCTAAAAATCAAAATTTTCTCCTTTCATAGTTTGTCAAAACATGCTGGATCATTATTGGGTTTAACATCAAAGTCAAACTCCTATAAGTACACTAAAAATTCATTAGAAATTGCAGACCTTTTTATTTTGGAGGAACTTCTAATTCTCATTGTCTCATCTAAAGTTTGAATAGCAAGTTCTTTATATACTTCATTAGGTAGTTATTCTTTAATTGGATCTTCCTTAAATACCTCAAAATGATTATTGAAAAGAACTCAGTTGTTCTTAAGAAGATAGAGTTTCCATTTCTTTATTAAATTCAATATTTCTAAGAAATTCACTCTCACTCCAATTCATGATCCTCTAGAAATTTTGTATTTCTAGCTTCAACAATTTTTTGAGTATTAATGGGCAATAAAACCTAAACCCTTTAGAGTTTACTAGATAGCCTATAAAACAACCACTTATTGTCCTTGAGTCCAGTTTTTTTATTTGAGGATTATAAATCCTTATTTCAATAGGACAACCCCATATGTGTAAATGTTTTAAACTCAGTTTCCATCCATTCCATATTTCAAAAGGTGCTTTAGGAATGGCTTTAGATGGCACCTGATTCAAGATATACACATCAGTCTCTAAATGTTAGGTTCATTATTTTTGCTAAACCATTTTGTTGAGGTTTACCAAACATAGTATATTAGGCAATAAGCACTCTTCTCTAGAAACCTAGCAATTGAACTTGGCATCTGTCCATTTTTTGTGTACCTTCCATGATATTCTCCACCTCTTTTATAATCTTTATGTGTTTCTCTTTTTGTTTCTCTACCTTAGCCTTAAAAATCTTAAAGGCTTTTAGTACCTGTTTTTTATGATTTAATAAATAAAGATCATGTATCTAGAATGATCATCTAAAAATGAGATGAAACATCTTTAACCAGTTATATAAGGTGTAGGAAATAGTCTACAGATATCCATATGATAGTGTTAAAGAATTTTAGAATTCCTTTTGGCACCTTTAGTGGTCTTATTGGTTTTCTTTCTTCGAATGCAATCCACAGAAGTTCCAAAATCAACAAAATAAAGAGTTTGTAAAACTCCTTCACTTTCTAATTTTTAAAATCTATGTATAGAAATATGTCCTAATCGCCTATGTCATAACTTAGAGAAGTTTTCATTAACAATAACATACTTAATGCCAACTTTATTTTCATTTTATGTTAATAAACTAGTTATAGATCCGTGCAATGCACGGCATGTATAATTGCAATACATTATTTTAATAATAAGTTATGAAAATAAATTATAGTCAAATCAAATACAAAGCATCATAAAAGCAATATTAAACTTAATTTGAAAACTCTTTGAAGACTATATTTAGTGGTTGAATTAGTTAGTTCTCCATCTTTATCACAAATTAATGTCTTCAAGCATTTTCTATTTATAACTCTATAGACTGTAACTTATAGTTGTCCATCATTGAAAATTGATTTTTTCACATCATATGAAAGAGATTGACATTGCTTCTTGTTAATAATCCTAGCATACGACACAACCAAAAGATATTGTCTTCGCTAAAACTTGAAAAGCAATCTTGAGTCTGATAGAGTTAAAATCATTCTAGGAATAAAAATCTGATATCCTGCATTGTTTTCTAAAATAACCTTACCTTCCAAAATATAATTTCCAAGCTTTGTAATGATCAATCTAGTCCTATTGCACAATCTTGAAGATTGATTAACATTTTTTAATAGCATAATGGGAGCACTGACCTCAACTTTAACTGATGATTAGGCACCCCTGAACATTTTATAGTGTTTAAAAATTCAATGTATGAGATCTCCTATAAGATCAATATTAGAATCCGATTTACAAATTGCATCAGAATTTAAATATGTCTTTTCCTCATTTCGATTAAGGGAACCCATAATGTATTTATTTACCGATTTAATAATCTCAAACGTTAGGGCAAGTATTGTTCTTTCTTGCAAATACAATAGATCATTAATAACCTCTAAAAAAGAAGGATACATACTGTTGCGATAATAGTATCTAGATCCCAACAACTACCAAATTAAGATTAAAAGTTATAACAATATGGTAGGAATAGTAGTAAAATGAAAAATCTATTCATTTAAGTAATAGGTGAGACAATTGCTTTGAAATATTTAAATATAAATAAAACAATATATAATTAGTAATCATTTTATAATTTTATGTTTTCTAATAGTAGCATTTTATATTATATATAATGTCATATTTTGTCTCAAAACATAAACAAAGACAATGTCAGTTCCTCTTCTATTTATTAAAAATTTTGCTTTTTTGCAGGGTACCAATTATTGAATTACTTAGTGCCATATATAATTAAGTACTATTTTTATAATCAACTTAAACTGCTCAATAATGAGTTGGGGATTTTGGAGGACGTATAACTTCTGTATATATTTATTTGAAAAATTACAAAATGTTTTAGATTAAAAAAGAAACACAAAAATAACAAAATGGTTTTATTAAAAAAAAAAAAAACACACAAAGCATAATTGCTAAATATATGTTGACATATTAATTTTGTAATACTTTTTTACCTTTATAGATTCCACCACATCATGATAATTTTTACAATAGTTTCTTCACTTTCTAGGTTATTAGAGACGAGTTTTTCTTCGAGATCCTAGGCTTTTAGCATTATCTTTGTCAACAATTTCTCCAATAATCTTCAAAAAAATTTAAAAAATACAAATATAAAATTTTGGCTACAAATCATTGCATAATAAACTTCTTACTTGCCAAACAATTATTGTTCATCGAGTTCAGTTGCATTCAAAATTTTAGCAAATGATTTGAATATAAAATATTAAGTCTGGAAAACTTTCATTCAAAATGTTTACAATATTAGTTTTAGACATAAAGTTCAATTTGTATATGTTTCTTGTAGTTTTAAATTTGACATTATTAATTCCTACTATAAAATTTCACATTAAATACAATTGGCTTTTATAAATCAATGGTTTGAAATGGCAAACCAATGGATTTTTTGTTGTAATATGAATTCTTTTACCCTATAGACGTTTGGAAAAGTCTATATATAATATTATATATAATATTAAATAATAATATTTAAAAATACGGTTTGTATATATTATATGCTCATTTACACACAAAGCTTTAAATTATATCATATACATTATTTGTGATAAATAATCAGAAAATTAGAAATAAATGGAAATTTGATATACTGCTAATAATAATATGTAATGATTTTTTTTTTTAAAAAAAAAACATGTTCATTCATTAAAACCATCTTAATGTTATTAATTTCTGATTTATCATTAAAGTTTGGAAATTTTCAAAGTCTTAGGAGTTGAATTTTGAACGTCTATTGCATCTTGTTAGTGCTGATTTGGTTGATAAGATTTACCTGTCCGAGCATATTTGAAAACTTTATTTTGAATTTTTTATTGTTAATAAGTATATTCAAACTTAAATTTTTTTTTAATCTATATCATACAAATTTATTAAGAAATAAAATTTTGACCTCTATATATAATAATATTTAATTATAAAATTTATATTCAAACGTGTATATCTATCTAATTTTTTAACAAATAGAATAAAATTACATTCTTTATGTAATTTTTTATTACAGCAAAATTATGTATATCTTTATTATTTTCTATATAAACATATTTGTATATGTAGAGATATTTAAAACTTTTTACAAAATATAAAAAGCTTAAAGCAAGAAAAAAAAAACTATATATATATTTGTTAATGTTCTCCTCCATATATATATATATATATATATATATATTTATGGACACCAAAATAGTTTTTTTACAGTTATGTATATCTTAATTATTATATATATATATATATATATATAGATATATGTAAATATAAAAGGTCGTACTTTTTTTTTAGAAAAGGAAGAAAATAATTACAACAATATTAAATTGCAATAATAAGGGAAAAAAGGGAAAATCTAAAATAACAAAGGAAAAGATATAGTTAATTTTTTTTATCAAAAATAAAAATACTTAGTTTTTTTTCAGAATTTTATGTCTATATTATGCATGAAAGAGTTCAAATTCAACTAACATATATCTTATCTAACCAATATGTATAATTTTTTAATTTTCAATAATATTTGTTTTCCATATATTACATCATCAATAATATATCTTATCGAACACACTTTTAACATTTTTTGGAATATTTTCGAAAATTTTTCCAAACATGTTTTTTGAATTCTAAATATAAAATTTATTTTACATAAATAGTAACAAAAATTAAAATAAATAAAAAAGATAATAGATATTTTTAGACAACATTTGTAGTGGAACAAATAAAGAAGAACCTGTACATATATAGAGCTCAAGAGAGTTAAAAAAACATCAAAGGATTCATAATAACAGCATATAAATCATTGATTTGTTAATAAAAAATTGTTAGTTTTATAGTATAAAATAAAGAATTTATAGAATTTAAATTCAAATTGAGGAAAAAAAGAATTATTTTTCTCCTTCTTTTAAAGTAAAAGAATTCTAACATTATTTTTTTTTCCTTTTTTCTTTTTCCATTTATTTTGGCTATGAAAATAAATGCTCAGAACCTTACGTTTTTCCATTTATTTTGGCTATGAAAATACAATTATACCCGAAAGATCTATTCCTACAATTATACTTGCAACTTGGAAGTTTCCCATCTTTTGCATATAATCATATCTGTTTTCTCCTTCAGGAACTCCGAACTTGCCTTACCCCCGAGGAGTGCCTCTTGAGCAGGAAGAGGAATCCTCATTTGACTAAGGAGCAGATAGAGGATGAACTTAAGGCGTATCTTGGAGTCAGTAAGGTTATTTGGTTGCCTCGTGGATTATATGGTACATACTACATAATTCAACTTGATTACCAACTATCCTGTTGTCTCAATAGTCTTACTTTGTTCTGTAGATTGACAACGAATTGATACATAGGAATCCTGCTTAAGATGTAGCTAATTTCCATTTGAAACAAATGAAAAAAATATTTATTTATTGCTGCACTATATATTGATGTTCCACATGTTTTTTGGTAAAAAAAAAAAAAAAAGGGTATGAAAAAAATGTTCAGTTTCAGTAATATCCTACTAGGAGTCAACTAATTGAAAATGGATTAAAGATGACTAGATAATGGAAAACCCAACAGCTTCTCCCTCTTGCCAAAGAAATCGGTTATGACTAGATAATGGAAAACACAACAGCTCGTCCCTCTTGTAAAGAAATCGGTTCTGTGCCAATGGCCTTGTGGTGTAGTGGGACTTTGCATGGAGTTGTTTCCACGTCTGATTCCAAAACCAGACAAGAAGGGAGGGGTTGAGGGAATGGGAATCATACTACTTGCTACCCCCATGTGTAAACCAGTTGTTGGACCAGTGAAGAAAAGACAACTAATTCAATGTCTTCCATTTGTCTAGCTGTGTTCTGTTCCGAAATATTCCTTCAAAAACTTTGAAGATTAGTCTCATTTATCTTTAGGCTAATAATTCATGGAGTAGGATGATGTTACTTAAGCATACCTTAGGTATTTAATTCTATGAAACAAATGTAATCTTAGTTAGCTAGGTTTACAAGTTTTTGTTGAAATTACTCTATAACAATATCTAAGCCTATGCCTGCATAATTGTTTGAAAATTAAGCTCGAGATAAAACAGGTACATTTACTAAGGTCCTTTGGAAACCTGTTTACATACAGTTCCTCATTCTTACAGCTTACTAAAGTTCTAGTTTATTTGGATAGGTTTCCAGTTTATTGGGATAGGTTTCCAGGTGGAATTGTTTTTATTACTGATTAGTTGTGGTCATCTTTTCTTTCTCTCTATCTGTGGTCTGAGTTGTGATGATACTTTCAATTGATGTTTCCTGGAATTTTTATGTATACATTTTTCGTACATAGCTTATGAGTTTTATATATAACCAATTTGGATAGATTGCTCTGTTTCATACTTGTTACACCTTTATTTTATTGAAATTAAATAAAATAAGTTAAATTTAGTATTATTTATAGAATTTAAATTCAAACGAATTTATCTATCTAGGTTTATATCTGAATATGAAGAGATATACAAAAGTTTCACAAAAAACTTATCTAAAGTTTAAAAAAGCCAAAAAAAAAAATATATATTAATCACTACAATATATATAAAGATATACATAAGTGAAAAAAATGAAAAACCAAAATAAGAAAGGAAAATATATATTTAATTTTTGGGTAAAAAATAAAAATAATAATTATTTTTTTTTTGAAATTTCATATCTATATTATATATGAAAGAATTCAAATTCAGTAATATATCTCTTATTTAACTAATATTTATAAGTTTGTAATTTTCAATAATATTTTTTTTTTCCATATATGACATTTCATTTAATACTTATGAAACACAATTTTACCATTTTTGGGAATATCTTGAAATGTTTTGAATATTTTTTTAAATTCTAAAATATAAAATTCATTTTATAATCTTTATTTTACATAAATATGGTAATAAAAATTAAACAAGAAATTAAATATTATTAGACAACATTTATAATGGAACATATAGGGAAATACTTGTACGTATATGGAACTCAAGAAAGTTAATGGAGCATTAAAAGATTCAAAATAACAGCATATAAATCATTGATTTGTTAGTAAAAAAAATAGATAACTTTTTGGTCAAAAATAAAAATAGTTAATTTTACCAAAGTTTCCATATTTATATTATACATTAAAGAATTCAAATTAAGCATTATTTATGGAATTTAAATTTAATTGTGTTTATCTAGATATTTAATTTTATATAAACACGTTTGAATATGTAGAAATAGATAAAATTTTCAAAAAAGAAACACTTATTTAAAGTTTAAAAAAGCAAAATAATAATAATAATAATAATTACAACAGATATACATAAGGAAAAAAATGAAAAGTCGAATAAAAAGGGAAAATAAATATTTAATTTTTTGATCAAAATAAAAATATTTAAGTTTTTTAGAATTTTATATCTATATTATACATGAAATTCAGTAATATATCTATTATTTATATGTATAATTTTAAAAATTTCAATAATATTTTTTCTCCATATATGACATTGCATTTAATATTTATCAAACAGAATTTTACTATTTTTTGGGAATATTTTCAAACATTTTACCAAATATGTTTTTAAATTCTAAAATATAAAATTTATTTTACCATTTTTATCTTACATGAATATATTAACAAAAATAAAAAAGAAAAAGATAATAGATATTATTAGACAACATTTATTGGGAACATATAGGAAAAAAACTTGTACATATATGGAACTCTCTTTAAAAGATTCAAAATAACAGCATATTAATCATTGATTTGTTAATAAAAATAGTTAATTTTTTGGTTAAAAGTAAACATAACTAATTTTTCTAGAATATCATATCTATATTATACATGAAAGAATTTAAATTAAGTATTATTTATGGAATTCAAATTTAAATCTATTTATCTATCTAGAGATATTAATTTTATATAAAAATGTTTTAATATGCAGAGATATATGAAGTTTAAAAAAAAAAAACTTATTTAAAGTCTAAAAAAGGAAAAAGGAAAAAGAAAATAATAATTACAACAAAAAATAAAGAAATACATAAAGAAAAAAAAATATATATATATAGAAAAAAAATATATACATATATACATATATATATATATATTTTTTTTTTTTTTATAAATATTTTTCATATATATATATACATATAAACATTTGAACACGTATTTCATGGATTTTTTTTTACTTTATTTTTATTTTGGAGGGAATCCGAAAGAATCTCATAATTATATATAGTAATTTTATTTATTGACTATTTAACTTTTATATACTATACAGATACAATTTATATACAATTTATATGTGGGATCCAAAAGAAATTTATATAGTCCATCAATTAAAATACCATTACCAATAAATTTACAAATTTCTAAATAAATTAAATACAGAGTCCTCAAATATAAGTTTAAATCCCAATGGTGCCAATGTAAAAATAGAAACTAAATTTATAGAAAAAGAAAGTACATAAAAAATATTTTCAAGATTTAAATAAAAACTAGTCTAAAGGTTCTCATAGCCTCAATATTTGAATGTATCTTGTTGCCTGAATACATGTTTGTTCATTTGGCTTCGGTTTCCTTTGGTTGAGAAAATCCTGCATAATATTAGCAATGTAAATTGTAGCATCGGAATCAATCCACCATGTGTTATTTGGAGCATCAACGAAAAAGGATTCATGACATATATAAGTAAAAAAATAAATAAAAAAATTTAACTTTCTTTATGAGTCAGTTCTTATATTTTCAGCATTCTTTTTTCAAATGTCCATTTTTCTTATAAAAGAAACGAGCATCCTTTTTGCCATAGCTCTTTACTGGCATCTTTTGCTCATATTTTTTTTTTGTAAGAATTTTTGCCCTTTCCCTTATGTGCATTTTTGCTAAACGAGCACTTTCCAGCTTTCCATGTTTCAATCTCCTTCTTGAACACATATGGTCAAAAGTTCATTAATTAATCACTTAACCTTTTCTGTGTTGTAGGAAATTTCAAATGGTCTATATTCCATAGAAAGATAATTGAGTGTGAAATATACTAAGAAAATATATGAAATTTTTACCTCAGGGACTTGAGTTGAGCCGCAATGTTCTTCATTCCCATAATATGCACACACACTTTTAGCTTATCAGAACTAAAAAATTGTTCTTCAAGAGCCTTGAAAAAATCTTTTTAACTTATCACAAGTGGATATCGAACCCTTAACACTTTTAGGCACATGAGTTTTGATGAACATTAAACTTAAACAAGTAGATCGTTCCCATTATTCATACAAAGATTTTAGCATACTTGATTTCTTAGCAGTGGGTGTTTTATCCACACAGGGTGCCAAATCAATATCCATACACCCTAAAGTTAAAAGGACTTGATCCTGCCAATCTGAAAATTTTCTACAACATAATACTAAAATATGAGTCGAAGTTAGATATTTTATATAGTCTAGCCATAATCATATGACTCATTTACAGGGTTTATTTAAACCAGTAATGGATTGGTTTGTTTATTAAAATTTTAAGTAGATTCCTTGGCCATATCTCTCTGTAATACTTCAATTGTCCCATAAGACTGAAGGACCTATTCTTTCTAAAAATCCAGTTGATTTATCCCATCTTTTATTATTATTATATTATTATTATTATTACTATTATTATTTTATTATTATTTTGCATATATATAAATAAATTGGGAATGAATCACAAGTGACATATACGATACACATATTGATTGATTAGGGTTTTGGGATGTCTATGATGCTTATTTGTTAAAAACTTAAGAGAGAAATGTTAGAAAGTAGTGTGTCCATTAGGTACTGCTTCTGTTACTCCTGTATTTTATTTTACAGGTAGATTAGATAAATCAATGGCTATGCTTAAAAATTAGTAAGAATCATAAATATTAGGAATTGCAAAATCACAAAAAATTTACATAAATGCTATGGAAATTTAAATTTTTATATTGAATAAACCAACATCAAATCCAATATGTAAATCCAAATCTTCCTATGGGTAAAGGTTATACCTTTATTGAATTTACATGCAATTTTATATATATATATATATATATATATAAATAATAATGAACAAGACTATCAACAAATTTCACATCTTTCAGCTTCGATTTTTTTTTACTTTTAATTTAAGTTATTAAAATAATAACTTCCTTGTGTGGTAGAATAATCATCTTAATAAATCATAAACTATATTTGATGTCACAAAATAATAATATGCCAAAACCTCTAATGGCATCAATAAAAATCTTATAACATGAATACAACATGATTAAATTTCATAAATATAAATTAAATCCAAAATGAAACTTACAACAATTTCCGAGATACAATAATTATTCTCAATCATGCTTTAATATAATGTACAGTCATATCTTAAGTACACATATATTATTTTAAAGCATCCATAGGGGACATATATTGTTAAAACATGTTGCACATTCTTGCAAGCTCATCATATAACATATGAAAATGAATTTTTCTATATATGTATGCAACAATATAAGAAATAGCGAAAACCTTAAATTTCTTAAAATAAAATTTTAAAGAGGAATTTTAATTAGCTGGCAGTCTGTAAAGATTCAAGTAGATATATATATATATATACACGCGCGTGTGTGTATATATATATATATGTATATGTATATGTAGAGTTTTTGTATGATCAGATCGGACCTGATCAATATGGTACGGTAAAAAAAGTGAAAAAATGACCAACCATTGGATTTCAACTTATCATACAAACGGTTCAGATTATTCCTTGTCACACGTGAGAAAAAATTGCTTGAAAAAAAAAAAAACAATTCTTCTAACCTTTCCGCTATTCTTTTCCTTCTCGCTCGCACCATTATTTCACACAGACCTTACCGTTTCAAAATTCTCAAATCCACCATCACCTGCTCACACAACCGTCCCAGTCCACCGTGAGTATCAACTTGGTTTTTTTCCTTACACTTTGTCAACACCTTCTATTCTCAGCTCCTCCAACATATTTCGTCCCGTGGATACATACTTGTTGCTCCTCCAGTATACTTAGTCAATTGGTTAGTTGATTGGTCTGGCTCCAAATCACTATCAATTACTTATTTAATGTATTATTTATTTATTTGTTTATTTATACAAACCCCACACATTCAATATTCTTTTTCTACTGGCTGCTAGGTGGTTTAAATAAGAAATATTTCATATTTCCTTCTGCTTTACTTTGCTTACTCTTTTTCTTTAGCCGTCTCTCTGAGTATATATTATTAAAGATGTGATTTTTGAGTTTTTATTAATGCAGTTGTACTAGATCTATAAATTGCCTCCAAGTGGGATCGAAGAAATTGACGCTAAAACAAAAGTTACGGACTGGTTGTTGGATCCGCAAGGATTGCAGCCCCTACTTCTAGAGAACGTGGAAGCAAACCTAAAAGTATTGGCTCTGGTAAGCCATAGCAAGGGAGGGAAGGCAGCAGAGGAGGGAGTTCATCAAAGCATAGAAAAAAAAAATTACTTTATGAGCAAAGCCAACGCTTCTACGTTATAAAAGCATTGGCTTTTGTAAATTTTTTTTAATTTTTTAGTTATTTTCTTTTTTTTAAATTCTTTTTAAATTTTTTTAAGTTTTTTTTTATATTTTTACAAAGATCATTCAAAATAATAAAATTCAAACTTAACAAAAAAAAAATAATTGAGGGCGGATTAAAAATTATAAAATTGAAAGATAACAAAAAAACAAAAAAAAAAAAAACAAAAATTGGAAGCCAAAACCGATGCTTTTACATTGTAAAAGCATTGGCTTTTGTAAATTTTTTAATATTTTTATTATTTTATTTTTTTGTAATTCTTTTGTGATTTTTTCTAATTTTTTTAATATTTTTATAAGTATAATTTATAATAATAAAATTCAAACTTAATAAAAAAAAATCAATTAAAAATTATAAAATTGAAAGATAAAAAAAAAAATTGAAGGCTAAAGCCGACGATTTTTTTTTTTTTTTTTGTAATTCTTTTCTATTTTTTTTGGGTACTTTTATAATTATTATTTAAAATAATAAAATTTAAATTAAAAAAAATTAAAAATCAATTGAAATTTATAAAATTAAAAAATAGCAAAATAATAAAAATTTTGCTTGTAAAAATATAAAAGAATTAAAAAAATAATAAAAAAAAATTAAAAAAATTTTACAAAAGCCAAAAACGTCAGCTTTGAATTATAAAGGCTCCGAACAGAGTGAAAGACAATGATTAAAATCCATATAGCCATGTATTTATTTTTCTGATAAAAAAATCAAGATATATTAAAAAGGATTAGCTTTTTATACAGATTTGATGCATACACGTGGCCAGGAAATAAATACATAGTTTTGGTCTCATAAAAAGCTGACATCAATATTTTTTTGGGTTGAGTGTTTGTGTATATTAAAAATAATAACAAAAATAATAATAAAATAATAATAAAATAAAACATTGTTGTGTCAAAACCGATATTTTTACATTGTAAAAGGGTTGATTTTTGTAAATTTTTAATTTTTTTTTAATTTTTTTTGGTATTTTTATAAATATCATTCAAAATTAAAAAATCTAAATTTAATAAAAAAAAATGAGACTAGTTGAAAATTATAAAATTAAAAGATAAAAAAAAATTGAGGGACCAAAGCCGCTGCTTTTACATTGTAAAAGCATCAGCTTATGTAATTTTTTTTTATTATTTTTTAATTCTTTTGTAATTTTTTTTATATTTTTACAAGCGTGATTTTGTTTTTTGTTATTTTTTAATTTTATAATTTTCAATTGGTCCTTAAATTTTTTTTTGTTAAGTTTGAATTTTATTATTTTGAATAATACTTGTAAAAATATAAAAAAAATTACAAAAATTACAAAAAAAGAAAATAACAAAAAAATTAAAAATTAAAAAAATTTACAAAAGCCACAAAGTAATTTTTTTTTTTTCTCTCTATGCTTTGATGAACTCCCTTCTCTGCTGCCTTCCCTCCTTTGCTGTGGCCTACCAAAGCCAATACTTTTAGGTTTGCTCCCACGTTCCCTAGAAGCACGGGCTGCAGTCCTTGCGGATCCAACAACCAGTTCGTGACTTTTATCGCAGCGTCGATTTCTTCAATCCCACTTGGAGGCAATTTATAGATCTAGTACAACTGCATTAATAAAAACCCAAAAATCACATCTTTAATAATATATATTCAGAGAGACGACCAAAGAGAAGGAGTAAGCAAAGTAAAAGCAGAAAGAAATATGAAACATTTCTTATTTAAACCACCTAGCAGCCAATAGAAAAAGAATATTGAATGTGTGGGGTTTGTATAAATAAATAATACATTAAATATGTAATTGACAATGATTTAGAACCAGATAAATTAACTAACGAATTGACTAAGTATACCTGAGGAGCAACAAGTATGTATCCATGGGATGAAATATGTTGGAGGAGCTGAGAATGTGCTGACAAAGTGTAAGAAAAAAAAAACCAAGTTGGCACTCATGGTGGGCTGGGACGATGGTGCGAGCGGGAGATGGTGGATTTGAGAATTTTGAAACGGTGAGGTCTATGTGAAAGAGTGGTGCGAGTGGGAAGGAAAAGAATAGCAGGGATTTTTTTGTCAAGCAATTTTTTCTCATGTGTGATAAGAAATAATATGAGCCGTTTGTGTGATAAGTTGAAATTCAATGGTTGGTCATTTTTTCATATTTTTGGACTGCACCATATTGATCAGGTCCAACCTGACCATAGAAAGACTCTGTATATGTATATGTGTGTGTGTAACCAAAACATTTAACAGTAAGAAACAAAATTAAGGTTTTCAATTTCATGTAAAAGGGTAACTCATAAGAAAATATATGTATATATTTATACATATACATATCCTTAGTCTATAATATAAAGGAGAAGAGACACAGAATTTAGTCATATTTTACTATTTATAATGGTTCAAAAATGACTATCTCCTCTGCATTTTATTTTATTTTTTGCTTACAGTTTCTATATTCATAAATACTCATTAGTTTTATTTCCTTATATCTAGGTATTTATTTTAGAAATTGACAGAAATTGGGGGGTTATTAATGTCTTTGTGACAATGTATTTTTATTTACTAACTTTTGTACGGAAATCGAAGCCTTCCTTGCCTATAGATTCTTCCTTCTTACTTCCATTTGGATGGTGAGTAACTTTGGAATCTGGATTCACCAAAAAAAAAAAAAAAAAAAACCTCTGGAATCTTGCTTCAAGTTCGTCTAGGTTACGTAGGTGAGTATATATTTTATTTTCTTTTTTCTTTCTTTCCCTATTAATTCTTCCTTCTTCTTCAAAATTTATGGTGAAAGGTAGACAATTTTTGAACAATTTTAGCATTATTTTTTATAATTATTGAAGAAGCATGCAATCTTGCTTTAGATTTTTTTTCCTCCAATTTTTTTTTGTTTGTATTTTATTTTGTTCGCTTTTGTATGCCTACAATTTTTGTTCCCCATCAATTGATTTTTTTTTTTATTTGGTTTGACTCTACTTTTTCCAATATCTTTGATTTTTTTTTTTTCCTTTCTGCATAGTCTGTCATTACGATTTACTATTCTCCTTATTTCAAAGAGAGTCTCAATCAAAACTCAATAAGACATTAAAAAGAGGTAAAAAAAACCATCAAAAAAGGTAGAGCTAATACATATAAATGAAATTCTTCCTACATACCACATGAGAAATTTTTCTTGCCTAAAAAAGTCTAAGTCAAACCCAGGTTTCAATATTTCAAAGCTCATTTACTCGTTTTGGCCCAACTATATAAAACCCCAATCATAAAATTCTCTCTTTCGTCTCACTTTCCTCTTCAATCATTTTGCTTTTCTCTCTCTCTTTTTTTTCCATTTTTATTTTCCTTTTGGATTTTTGGAATTTGATACTCATTTTTATTTTCTTTTATAGGAGATTATCATAATTCCAAGACAAAAGATAGGTATGTCATTCTCTTCTCATTAAAATTATCTTCATTCTATTTAATTTATTCCATCTTCGATTCTTAAATTCAGGAATGTTTAGTCCCGTATCAGTGATCTTTGATTTCTAGGGATTTTTAAAATTCTATTTTTTTTTCCTGATTTCTGGATGGTTAAGTGTTTTGTAAAGGATCAAAGACAAAAAACCATTATGATTAGTAAAACATGACCAAATTCTATGGCTCTTTTCATTTATATTATAGATTATAGACTAAGGATATAGAAGCAACATATAATATGAACATGTTGTTATTTGATTTTTTTAACCTCAGAAGAGTGTAGATTTTAGCTCTTTTGTGGAAATAAAAGTCCTTAGAAATTTGATTTGCTTTGTTGTTTCATCTTTAATTTTTGTTGGATATTAGAAGTTTATGATTTTTTTTTAAAAAAAATTAACAAGTGTAGTTTTTTATTTTTTATAATTATGTTGTTTGCTAATGTTTATCTGTAAACATTTTTTTTAGGTGTTAATTGTTGCTACATCTTACATTTGGCCTAACTTTTGTCTGTTAAGAAGTTTGGTAAGTTCTTGTATTTATATATATTTGTTTCTTTTCTAAATATATTTTTTTAAAGCATTTTAAAGAATTTACATAATTTTAGTTTTTTGTGGAGTTGTTGTATTAGTATGTTATTATTGGTTGATAGAGATTATAAGACCATTTCTCTACAGAAGTTGTCATGAATAATAATATAACTATTATTAAAAGGAAAGAAAAAATTCATTAAAAATATGGAGGTGTCACTCAAGATTTTTTTTTTTTAATTTATAAATATGTTGTGATTTTATCTTTTTATCCATCTATTGTTTCTCTTATATGTTTTTTTACCTTGCATTTTCAATCAAGAAAACAAGATTTGGTGCATTTAAGATTTTGGATATGGATTTACAGACCTTTATTAGTTATGAATGCAATTTTAAAATCATAACATAAATAACAAACCAAGATTAAAATAGAAGAAAATATACTTTATAGTAGTATCAGCTGTATGGATAGATAACTAGCTCATTACATTAAACATGTACACTAATCTTTAAAAGAGTGTGATTTTAGCTCTCTTTCAACCATGTGTTTTTGCATGTATAACAAGAAAAAGGGAAGTCCTTTGTCCTTGGAAAATTGACTTGCTCATTTTATGGTTTGTTTATTATGTGGTTTAGATTTTTCTGTGTTGTTTTATCTTTAATTATAGTTGTTATGTGATTTAAATTTTTTTGTATTGTTTTATCTTTAATTATTTTATTTTTTTTTTAAATAGCAAGTGTGGTTTTTTTCTTTTTCCACTTTTTTTGTTTATAATTATGTTCTTTGCTAATGTCTCTTGATAAAAAGAAAAAATTTTGGGCGGTTATTGTTGTTGCAACTTAAATTTGGCTTGTTTTTGTTTGCTGGGGAATTTGGTAAGCTAATATATATTTTTACTTCTAATTTATCATTGACAGGGGAGAGTACGGAAAAACAAAAATAGGATTAACGAAAGTATGGAAATATATCAAATGCTAAATGCTAAAAGAGAAAAAAGAAATTAAATCATTTTCCAAATTAATTAAAAACTATTAAACACTTAAATTTTAAACTAAACCACATACCTACTACAAAATTATATACATATATATATATATATATATATACATACACATAATTGCCAAAGACAAATTAAAACTGACTGTGTATGTGTATACTTATGGCAAAGGAAAAAAAGAATTCTCTTTGTTTCTTTCTTCGGTGTATATAAACCTGAATCACAAGTTATTGAAGTCCCTATATGTATATACTATCATCACGAAACACCAATATATTCTGCCCACAGTATATATTTTCCTTTCCATTTATTTTTTTTTATTATATATGTATAATTGAGATGAAATAAGCTACAAATCAATGTACAATACATGCTGAGTTGAAAAAGGGAAAAGAACAATCCTTTATATACATCATATACATATATATACACATGGTGTGCATGTATTACAAACAAAACATATCACTTTGTTCCATAAGAGATAATATATATTCAATATTCAATACACAAACTGTCTAGAAAACACAAAATATATACACAGATAGAATATAGGTAGCTAATTAATAATATTATATTTTTAATTAATTATCCAAATATATATATAATATGTGGACCATTTACCTAAATCTTTCACCCATCAAATCTTATTGAATAGAGATAGCATATCGGAGCATTCATGGCAAACAAAATTCAACTAATTTGAAGGACCAATTGATAACTCGAATAGGAAAGCATGGATTATGTATATAATGCTCAATGTAGCTCGAAATAAAATTAAAAAATAATTAAAACATATATAGACATTTTCCAACTAAGCATTTACAAGTTTCTTTTTTTCTTTTTTCTTTTTATTTTATGAAGGAAAAAAATAAAGGCTCTAACACCATCATCCCCATTAGCATATGCACCAAAGGAGGCATTCTAAAGTAATAGAATAAAAATAAAGTTACAAAAGTGTCACATTTTACAGTAAGTTCATTCTATATCTTCTTTCTCGCATTATTTTCTAAAACAAATAAATAATTAATATTTTTTGAAGAAACTACAAACTAGTCCAAAATTTTGAAACAATATGCAAGGATATTGAAAAGCCAACACTTGACCAACCCACAAACATAATAATGCAAGCCTAGCAATAGCCGATTTGATAAACTCCAAGCACAATTTGCAAAACCCAATAATTGTAATATATATTTGGGTTTTTTTTTTTGCATTGGTGGTTATTGATCTATAATGTATTTTGCATACTTAGCTCTGACATTTTTTTTTTTATTGTAAGTTCGGTTTCTTTTGCGTCAATACCCATTGCCCATTTTCCATCCAAAATTCCGTTAAGTAGAAGGGAGCAAAAATTATTTAAAAAATATTTTCTAAGAAAAATGTATTAACATTAATAATTATTTAAAAATATATTAAATTTTATGAAAGATGGATACAAATAATTTAAAAAATGTTGAAAGATTTTTTTTTCCAAAAATAATTTAAAAGTTCTAAAAGTTTTACAACTTTATTTAAAAGTTATATTTTCATATAGAACAAAGTTTAAAAAAAATTGAACTGAACATTAAAATTTTGATATTTATTTTAGGAGAATATAAATTAAAACGTTAGATATAAAGATGTTATAATTTTTTGTTTTAATAAAAAAATTTAAAACAAATAAATGAAAGGAAGTAAAAAAGAAAATAAATTATATTTTTATATTTTTCATACAAATCCATGTTTAAAAATTTGAATTGGATATTAAAGCTTTGAAACTAATTTAAAAATATAAATTAAAAAATAAATTTAAAAATTTAAAAATGTTATAATCTTTTGTTGAAATAAATTTTTTTTGTTATAATAAATAAACGAAGGAAGTAAAAAGAAAATTTATTAGGTTTTTAGAATAAAATGTTTAAAATATGGTTTATATGAATTTCTTAAAAAAATTCTGCTTTTTGTTTAAAAAATTCAAAAATTTTAGGAATTACTCAATTTTTTTCTCTTAATTTTCTATAAAATAAATAAATTTATTACATTTGTAAATAATTATAAATTTTCAAAAATAATTTATCTTTAAAATATATATATATATATATATATATATTGCTTTTTAAGTGCTTTTTGCATATGAAGTCCCTTAACTATGTTGAATTTGCACCTTCGTCCATTCTCTTAAGTCTTAACATAAATTTAGATGGAAAATGAGCAAAGGACTAATGGTGCAAAAGAAACCAAACTTACAATATAATAAAACTACCTGAAAAAAGATTAGTACGATATGTGCAAGACACTCTAAAAGTTAGGGACGAGACCACCAGATGCAAAAAAACCCTATATATTTTTATGAAATCTATAACTACACAAAACGTACATAAGATTGGTTTTGGATTTTTTCTTTTCTTTTCTTTTCATTTTTTTTTTTCCCCTTTCGCTTATTGCATGGCTATATTAATGCTTTAAGTATATATATATATAAAATTCCTTCATTTTTTTTATGAAGACTAAAGAGGCGAAATTTCAAATCCCACGTGACCAGATTGAAGATTGAAAAAGAACACCAGGGAGATTTTGCTCACACAAGAATGAGGCAAAGTTAAATTTAAGAGATATAAAACTGGTCCCCAACTCTTTGAAGAAACAAAAGAAAAAACACTAACTAGTATGCAAACTGATGAGTAGACTAATTTTGAATTTGCATACCTTAGCTTAGCTTCTCGATGAAGGAGTTGCTAGTGCTATAGGGACCTCTTATGAGAAAGAATGAGAGTAAGAGAGTGGGCTGGTAGATATAAGAGCGAGTGAGAGAGAACGAGAATGAAAGACATTGATATTACTTAATAAGCTTTTTGTCAGATATGAGATGAAAGAATAATAAATATGGTTTGTGGTAATTAGGGGTGGGCAAAATCCAATCCAATCCGTTCAATCCGCCCAATCCAATCTATTTTTAACGGTTTTGATTGGATTTTTATATCAATTGGATTGGATTTGGTTCAAAATATTATAAATTGTATGGATTGGATTGGTTATGGATTGGAAATATAAATCCAATCCAATCCAATCCAATCCAAATAATATATTATATAACTAAAAAATTATATATTTTTTATTTTTTTCATTTTTATATATTAATTTTAGAATATTTTTTTCATTTTTATATATTAGTTTTTAAATTTTTTTTTTCCATTTTTATATATTGATTTTTAATATATATATATATATATTATTTTTTTCTTTTACATTCCCATATCCCAAATCCTAAATCAAATTGTAAGTTGTAACGCTAAACTAAACATTTACCTTTGTTACCGCCCACCACCAGTCCATCACCATCACTATAATATATATATATTTTTTACATCCCCATTATATATATATATCTATATATATTGTATCCAATTGTTACTTATATATATATATATAAATGTTTAAATATAATTTATTGCTAATTTTATTGTTTTGATCTTTGTAGAGCTTACAAAATCAACTAACATTAGTGAACCTGTCAACGTTGATTGACTTATGATTTACCAAAGTTTTAAAGTTAAAAAAAAAAAAAGGAATTATGCATTGATTCTTGAGTGAATGAATTTTGATAAATGTATTATTTTACATTATTTGTTCTAACAATTTTAATTTGATTTTATAGGAGTGAGATGATAACATTAATGTTTGCTATTTAATAAGTGCATGATGTGTATCATTTGCTACATTTTCTTCTTTATTTTCCATTGTAAACTATGTTGTATTATTCTAATTGTATTTTATGTTTGGATAATTATAATTTATTATTTATATTTTATATTTGGAAAATTTTTTATTTGTATTATATATTTATAAATTAGTAAGTTTCAAACCGATTAACCAATCCAAACCAAACCGATCATAAATGGTTTGGTTTGGTTTGGATTTAATACTTCAATGGTTTGGTTTGGATTGTAAATTAGAAAAACCGATATGTATGGATTGGGTTGTATTTCGGTCCAAAACCGAACCAACCCAATCCATGCCCACCCCTAGTGGTAATATGAGAGAGTGGTAGAAATGGTGGCAAAATGGATTGGTTGACGGTGAGATAGAGAAGAAGAACGGGTCAAAGAAGATTAGGAAGAGTAATGTATAGGGCAAAATCAATTTGCGGTCCTAGTTTTGTTAATTTCATGAGATGTTGGTAGGCATGGATGAAATAAGTTTTGTTTTGTTTTGTTTTGTCTTTTTTTTGTTTTTTTTTTTTAAGATAAATGGAAAAAATGATTTGCATTTGTAATTTGATAAATTTCATCTTCTATGGATTATTGATGGTTTAATTTACCAACCTTTTGTAGTTTTTTTTTCCTTATAAGGATATTTTAAGCTGTTCTAGATATCATTTTCATGTAATGCCAGTTTTACAATGGGTGGTTTCGTTTGTCTTCTTTGGTATCACTTTTCTTTTTATTTATCTGATTTGCTCACTCAGGTTACCTTCCTTAGGTTTTCTATTTGAGTTATTTCTTCTAATAAATTTTAAAACAATAATGATAAAGGTATTAAGGGGATGTATTCAATTTAGAATTGGAAGGATTTTAAAAGTATTTAAAAGCTTAGAAATATTTGATTTTTATTTTAAAGAAGTCCATACAAATATAATGATATTCAATTCAGATTTTAAAAAATCTATTAAAATACATATGTATTCAATTAGGATTTTGTAAAATTCTTTTAAAATCTATAGGTATTCAAAAAATCATTTTAAAAAATGATGGATTTTAATGGATTTGTAAGGATTTTAAAAGTAAAATTGTGAAGAAAATTATTAATATGAAATCCAACCTTCACATCAAATATTCTATTGGATTCTTATAAATTCTTTATGGAGTTTATAGAATTTTATAACAATCCATCAAATCTTTCAAAATCTATAACTCATTTTAAATCTATTAAAATCCAAATTGAATATACCCTTCTAAGTTTGTTTATCGATTTATTTACCTATTTATATGGCAAATTATAAGACATTATTAATTTATTATTTTTTTAACAAAATATTATTATATTAGTTGATAAAAAGAAATGTAGACCAAGTATAAATAAGTGAATCTATAAAATAAAGAAAACTCAGTACAAGTTAATAAAATGATGCCACGTCATTTGTCACACTAAATGATAAATAAACTTGATAAATATTTTAGTTGCTCTAATATTATTGATTTCAAATTAATCCCCTATGTTTACATTTTTTGTAGATATGCCTATATATATGCCATTGTATTTTTAAAAAGGGTAAATTTTACTTATCCCTCTTTGTTTTTGTGTGTGTGTGTGTGTTTTTTTTTCCCCTCCAAACAATGTTGATCTATTTTGAAAAATTTTACTGTAGTATTATCGTATATGATTTTGTTGCACTTTAACCTCTTTAGTCAAGACCTTCTTAGGATTCCTATCCAAATCCTAATTTAGAATTGACTAGGAAAAATCTCATTGGAATTTTTTTTTTTTTTTTAACAAAAATCTGATAGCGTTTTCTTTGAAATTGGACTTACCCCAAAAATCTCTGCACATAAAATACACTCTAAAGGTATAATCGCTTTATTACTTCTCCCTTACTAAATAATTTTTCCATAAGATTATAGCACTTCAAAAATAAAAGGAAGGGCACAAAATAATATAATTAATAAATAAACAATATTTAACGGATCATCACATCTACAATTCAGTATTAGAGCATTTTGAAAAATTATTTTAACAAACAAAAGTAATACAAATATAGAAGTAATAATAATAATATTGAGGCAAAGAAATAAGGATTCTACTTCAATTGCAACAATGAAAGAAGATAGTCAAATGAACTTGCAATCGAACGGTCAATCCACTAGTTACTTGGACCTAAAGAAACAGATTTGAAAACAAGAAAAACTAATGAAATGCTAAGTATCTAAACGAATGGTACCCATCTATTTGTTAACAGTAATATTAAATGAACAAAAATAAATAGCTAAATAAATAAATATAATATAATAAATAATTGAATACATAGATAATTAGGAAATTAAAAATTTAATAATAGCTAAGTAAATTAAGGAATTTAAGAAAATATTTAGAAATATGATTTTCTTTCAAAATCCTTACTAATTCACTCATTTTGAAGGTTCACTTATTTAAAATCATTTTTTACAAAAATCCATAATTTTGCATCCCTCAAATATTGAAATATTGTTATGGGAAATTGAAATAAAAGTGAAAATAAAATAAGATAAAGTGAAATAAAATAAAATTTAAATAAGATTAAAATGGAACAAAATATTATTTTGGTAAATGTCTTAAAAATATTTGTTTAAAATAAGTAAATAAAATTAAGGTTAAAATAAAATAATATGATATAATTAATATTATATTCCAACAATTAAATAATTTTAATAAATGAGTAATTAAGCAATTTAAATTCATAGTTTAAATAAATAAATAAACAAACGAAAATATCCTAAAAACATTTTTAAAACATGTAATAAGTGTTTGCCTAATGTCCTACACCATATACCAAGTGGTGCCGGGTGGAACTTGGCGTCTTGAGCACAATCTGATAAGGAAATAAGGAGAGGTACCTGCAATCAGATGCTTTGGCATCCTAAGTGGCCGATACTAACAACCTGTCATCCTTTAACTAAGGGAATATTAAGTAATGCTTACTATACAAAATATTTACTAACCATTTCTCACTGAGCTCTTGTAGGATGACTAAATAATACTTGCACGCTAATCAATAAACATGACAATATAGGATAAAAGTATTGTATGGTGCATTTACAAACAATATAATTGTATAGATTTATCACAATACCATTTTTATAAACTTTTACCGGGTTCTAACAACTTATCAAACCCATATAATTTACTTAATTTAATTTAAAATGTATTTATAAACCCATGACTTTATGAAAAATAATTTACCAAAGGAACATATATATATATATATATATATATATATATATAATATTATAACAATTTATTCTTCAAAGCTCAGTCAACCATTTTTACGAAAATAATTCTAAAAACATTATTATCTCACATACATAATGTCAGGATCCATCCAGAATTCCTCACCGGAACCTTAGACAAGCCCTGATCCCAGGGAAACCTACCGGACCTTCCAATGGAAAATCCGGCAGAACCTCCCCTAAGGGTTGGACTTACCATAAATTTCCTGTATTGAAAACACACTTCTATAAATACCACCTTATTCCTCCCATCTTACTACAATTTGTTTCCACAAATTTATAGCACTCCAAAATAATAACAGGAATTTACTGCAGTATTTAAAAAAATGTGTCCAATATAGTATACAGAGCATTAAACAAATAAATATGAAATTAATACAATATCAGATAAAGAAGCAATACAAGATGAAGAGGAAAAAGGGAAGAAATGCTTCTTGGACTTTCGGCAATAAACTGAGACGTCGTACTCGCCCCGGACAATCAACATCTCCCAATCCTTGTACCTAGGGGGAACATAATTTAAAAATATGAGATGCTAATCATCTCAGTGAGTGACCCTATCTACTGTACAATTATAAAGCAACGATAATTATAGTATATTTGGTTAATTAAGAATAAATAAGTAAGTAAATAATAATTAATTGAAAATAATATTTTCTCTCAAATCCTCACCATTCACTCCGTTGAAAAGGTTCCCCTTTTAAAACATTTTCACAAAACCCAATCTTTTATGCCCCAAAAATCAAGGAATACTTAATTGAAGGAGACTGTAATTCCATGCGTAGTGATTATCACATTGTGAGATCCCACATCAGTTGGAAAGGGGAACGAAGCATGCCTTAAAAGAGGGTGTTGATACATTTTCCTTGCGACGCGTTCCCATGAGGGAAAGTAAAACTGTGAGGAGTAGGATTGGGCTCACCACTTAGCTACCAAAGCGGACACTATCGCAGTTGAGCTTGGGAGGTTCGGGCCAGTGGGACTGACAGGTGAAGGGGTGGGATCCCTAACCATTACGACGTGTTTTGACAAAACCATGCGGCTGGACCCAAAGCGGACAATATCGCATGCGGATAAATTGGGCTGTTACACATAAAATAATAAAATTAATTTACACAATATACTTTAACAAAAATTATTATTGCGCAAATAACATAAATTTAGTGCCCTAAAAATATGCTTTGGAAAATTTATCATTCATTTATAAACACAAGTCACTCCAGATCCTCCGTGAGATCTGTCTTGGTTTTTATAAGTGCCTAAATTATCAACAAAAAAATATAGTACCCATTAAAATAATATTTCTATCGGGTATTTCACACATAATTCATCATATGAGTTAACACAAATCTTGACCAAAACTAGTAACCTATATACCAAAATGAAACTTACATGTCGAAGATTTAGTTAGCAGTAGCCAGGATCTTTTTGGAACACCTGATCAGCGTAATATTCTTGAATCTCACAAACTAGCTTGAATTGAGACAAATGGATCTCGAATTTGGGTTTAAGAGGGTTAAAATTAGTGGAAACAAATGATGGATCGGTTGGGAACTCATTAGAGTTGAGAAAACTGGCAAGTTGCCACTGTCGTCGAAAAAAGTCTTCAACGTCAACTATCCACCAGCCGAGAAAGTTTAGGGGATGGTTGATTTTTAAGTGGGCAAGGTGATGCTGACGATGGTGAAGCAAAATGGTTGCTGAAGAGAGAGGAATAGACCGGCATAGTCAACGGCCACCATCGTTTGAAATTTTTTTGATCTTAGCCCATTGCCTGCCAATTTTTTGTGAAATTTGGTAGACCGATTCACTATTGAGTGCATAGTCTGGCAAGGTGGCTCATGTAGCAAATGGTAGCCGAAGTGGGTGATGTGATCAGAGAAAGAACCTGACCTCTCTCTCTCTCTCTCTCTCTCTCTCTCTCTCTCTCTCTCTCTCTCTCTCTCTCTCTCTCTCTCTCTCTCTCTCTCTCTCTCTCTCTCTCTCTCTCTCTCTCTCTCTCTCTCTCTCTCTCTCTCTCTCTCTCTCTCTCTCTCTCTCTCTCTCTCTGTGTGGTAACCTAGTTAAAGCCATTTGTGGTGCATTGTGCACTCATGGGATTTGCTGTGGCACTAGTGCTAACATGTGGCATGTGTCATTGAGGATCCAAATTACCACATTTTAGACATGTTTCGAAATTATATTCGGGAAACCTAGTCCCAGAAAAATAATCAAAATTTTTAAGTTGTAATTTTTCAACCCTAAATCCAAATCAAATTTGTCGTTATTCACGGACTCATATCGATGAGAAGTATCTAATGACATGCAAGTCAAAACCAAAATCCATACAAATAAAAAGTTAAACTCGTGCTCATTCAATTAGTCTAGATTGTACGTTGTTTTGATCATCACTTTTTTTATTTTAGCTTGGATTTTGACATCCTATTAGTCAATAAATTCTAGTCAATGTATATTTTACGACAATGCCTCAATTAAAGTGAAATTTCTTTTACAGTAGAAAGTTAATGGTGAAACCCATTTAATTAATCTTGATCAACTCTAATCAAACTTGATCAAAGCATGAAAATTTCCATTACATCTTGGTATGAGGTGTTATATATTTGCTTTTCAAACTTTATTCGACTTATATATTTTATTAAGAAATGAAAATTTTTATTTTTTATACTGTTCACACATTAAGAAAAAAAAAGTTATTTATAAAAATCAATTATACATTTTTTTTTAATTTGTTGAATACCCATTCTTTGTCACAATGTTTATATGTAAGAAAATATCAAATAATATTATAATTCTTGTTTGAAATCAAATATAAGAAATATCAAAACAAAATAATAAATGAATTATTTGTATTATAATAAATATGTAAAAAGTTTTAAAATACCATTTTAGTTAAATCTACAAGTTGACTAGTAAATAGGCTAAAGTGAAATATTTCCCCTTTTAATAGAATTGGGACTTCAATCCCCTAATATTTTCCATAAAAAAGGAATATAACAAGCAACATTGGATAATCAATTGAATTGGACTAAGTTGGTAAATCACTCATATTTATATCTATGAAGAAGTGGGAATGTTATTTTAAATGATAAAAAAAAAAAATGGAACTTTGGGTATGCGACTTTTTGTTTGTCAACTAAATTTTTATTTTATTTTTATTTTTTGGTATATGTTCTTCTATGTATAGTTTTTTTTTTTTTTTCTGGTAAATAATGTTTTTTACTAAAAGGTTGCTAGCTATAAAGTAAATTTAACAAATTTATATTAATTCAAAATGGACCATTTTATTTCCATAAAAAATAAGAATAGATTGTTTTATAATAAGGTTAATTGAACTTTGCTATCTATTAATTTATAAAAATTTCTACTTTCTCAAATTTAGAACATTGCAATTTAGATATTCAATTTTCAATTTATTGTATTTTGATTCAATTGGATTTTTGGAAAATGACGTTTTGGAGGCATTAAAATGTTATTTTTTTAAAAAAAATAATGAATTGAAATTGTAACAAAATGTTTTCTAATACGGAAATGCTATTTGTTATGACTGGTTGTGGAATACCAGTGAAATCTACGTACTAAGTGGTAATATTACTATTAATGGGTTTATTTCTCATATTATTTGTAACATTAGAAAAAAAAAATTAAATGCAACAAATTAGTATTTTTTAAATTGACATAGATCCTACTGTTTAGTGGTTAAATAACAAATTTCTTTTAATATTGGTTAAATATGATAAAATTCTTAATTATTTTAGCCAAGAGTTTGCAACAAATTCATTAAGGGCCTAAATTGAAATGTTTTAAAATTAAACAAATTTATTTCAATAATGGTTCTTTTTGGAATCTAAATATGACTGGTTGTAGAATACATATTTCTGGTAAACAATGTTTTTTTCTACAAGGTTCCTACTATAGAGTAAATTTAACAAATTTATATTAATGCCAAATGGACCGTTTTATTTCAACAAAAAAGAAAAAATGGATTGTTTTATGATATGGTTGATTGCACTTTACTATCCATCAATTTAGGAAAATTACACCTTTAGTCTCAAATTTAGTACAATTTTATTTAGATACTCAAGTTTCGATTTGTTGTATTTTGATTCAATGGATTTTTGGAAAATGATGTTAAATGGTTTAGAGGCATTGGAGTGCATTTCTTTTTTGAAAATAGAAAATCCATATAATAACAAATTGTATTTTAATAGTAAATGGTTGTGGAATACGAGTGGAACCTACAAGCTATGTGGTAATATTGTCATTAAATGATTTATGTCTCATATTATTTTTTAGCATTTGAAAAAAAAAAATTAACTGCAACAAACTAATATTTTTTAAATTAGCATAGATTCCATTATTTAGTGGTTAAATTGCAAAACTCTTTTAATGTTGCTTGAATATGACAAAATTCTTAATTACTTTTAGCCAAAAACCTGCATCAAATTCATTATGGGTCTAAATTGAAATGTTTTGAAATTAAAGGTTGAAAGTGTAATATTTTCAAACTAAAGGTGTAAAAGTGTAACTAATTCATTGGGAAAGTTTATACTTACGCTAAAAAAATTTGCTAGACAATTATATTTTTAATATATATATATATATATATATATATATATTATGTTTCACCCATGGATAAAAATGTCATAAATATCTTTAAGCACTTAAATAAATAATGTATATTGGGTGGACTAATATTGTCCAAGCTTTATATATTGAGCTTTTAACAATAATGAACAAATAAGCCTAGGTTCTATAAATAGGAGATATATATGCAGTACAATATATATATATATATATATAAATTAGATGGACTAATATTGTCTAAACTTACATATATTAGCTTCCTAATAACAAGTGAAAACATAAATTTGAGTGTAAAAATTGAAGAAATATATTAAGCTCCGTATACATGTATTGGACAAATCTATGTTATGTAATTTATATATACCACATTTTCAAAGATAAAATTGATATATTTTCTTAGCATAGAAAGTAAAAATAAAATTTGGTATGTGTGTGTAAAATGTAATATAAATAATAATTTTTATAATATGAATAGAATTGTTTCCTCCTTTATTATATAAGTGTCAAATATCAATTTGATTGTGAAGATTTTTTTTTCTAGGCATCATTTTGAAGAAAATATCATAAGTTGACCGTCAAAATTGCAATTAAAAGTACTTTAACTTGAAAGTTGCATACAATTCACAAAGATATTTTTTGTTTCTCTTAAAAAAAAAAAAAAAAAGAAGCTACTTTATGGGATGGTTGTCAAGAATATAATGGGTCATAAATGAAAGGGGGTGGTCCATCTCCATCCTTGTAAGCTCAAGTGGGTTAGTGGAGAGACTGGTACAGAGTCTCCCTCTTAATTTCTCCCATTTTACCTCTAAAAATCACCCAACGGATCCCCACCACGTGTCTTGTCTCTTTTCTTTACAGTTCCATGTCAAGAAGAACAACAACGGCAGGATTCCTCATGAAAATTCCCAAAACTCACCAGTCCCATTTTCATATTCCAAGAAGCTCCAAGAATTTTCACCTGTTCTAAACTTTGTTTCTTTTCCTTCGGAACTGGGTTTGTTTCATGGACTTGTTTATTTTGATTTCGGTTCTTCAATGTTTATGTGGTTTTTGTTTTTGTTTTTTATGTTTCTTTTTTTTTTTTTTTTTTTTTTTTTTTTTTTGGTTTTTCGATGAAATCATGAAATTGGTAATTCCAGTTTTCATTTTGTTGAATTGAGCTTGGTTGTTTGGTGTGGCATATACGTTTGATCACGTCAAGCTAGAAAGATATATGGTTACCTGGAAATTCTCTTTGATTTCTCGAATATTTTCTTTTGGAACTTGGATACGGTTAATCTTGTTCTTTGGAAAGTTAACAACTCTTAAAGAAAGAAGGTTACTTGCAGGCCTGCAAATACATACTCGTTTTGAGAGCTATATATTGTGTTATTATTATTATTATTATTATTTTTTTTTTTTTTGGTAATAGCTATACATTGTGTTAGGATATATGCTTGTGGATGTAAATTAGGATTTATTCTAAAGAACGCTCTTCTACGGTCTTACATGATTATATTATTTTGTTGCAAAAAAATAAGTTATTTATGAAATTATGCATTATTTGTTACTCTGTGAATAGTCTGTAGCATGTTAGTATTAGTTCCATATCTTAGAGCACCAGTTTGTAAACTTGAGTAGTCCACTTTTCTTACCAATATGAATTTTGTTAGTTGGTTTTATTTGCTACTAACGTACAAATTTTGACCACTTTGTATACCATTTATTGGTGCATATATGAATGTTAATTGGTTTCTTGCAAGTTTTCACATCCTTTTGCTATTCGGTTCAAGAACATTCTAATTGCCGCTTTACTGTTTATTTAATCATTCATGCAGAATAGAAGGAAAAATATAGATTTAGCTCGAAATGGCCCTAGATACCTCTGGTGCTGATTCACCTAGGCGACGTTCTGGTCTCTTGCGAGATCAGATTCACCTTGTTAAAAAGAAGGAAAGTGATCGCTATGAGATTGTGCCAATCCAAGACTCACTGTCGTTTGAGAAGGGTTTCTTTATAGTAATTCGTGCGTGCCAGTTGTTAGCTCAAAAAAATGATGGGATAACCTTTGTCGGAGTAGCAGGTCCTTCCGGAGCTGGGAAGACTGTTTTCACGGAGAAGGTGCTCAACTTTATGCCCAGTGTTGCTGTCATCACAATGGACAACTACAATGATTCTAGTCGTATCATTGATGGCAACTTTGATGGTAAATCTTATTTATATTTTGTTACCTCAGGTCATTTAGCGGGTCTTTTAAATAACTTTTAAAATGTGTTGGTTTAATAGGCTTTGAAACGTGTTTAACCCTCTTTTTTCAGCCTTAGGTGTTCTGGCAACATTGTATGAACTGTAAAACTCTACCTCTTTTGTTGATATTCAGCGATTTGGTTTGATGAAAACTAGGTGTTACGAAGAATATAGGAAGATCAGATTTTTAGCTTTTATGTCTAGCAAATTTTGCTTTGTTATTTGATATTTTATACTTAGTAAACAGTGTTAATAAATGTAAGATTCGAAAAAGGTGATGCTCCAATAATATTTTCAGCCATGCAAGAGCCCTTTATATCACTTTGCTTTCATAATTATTTTTATGTACATGCAAAGTTGCATGACAGGTGAAACCTTTGTTTGTCTTTCTATCCTCCATTCCAACTGATTATTTTTGCTTCTGTGTGACTCTGAATGTCCTAGGTATAACAGAGTGGGTTTATTTACGTACATGAGAATTAGCTGCATTGAATCTGTAAAGCATCTAGTTTCTCTCGGCTTTATTTTCAGATCCTTTTCATTTAAGAGATGTGATAGTTCACCTCACTCTCACTTAAATTGGTTTTGTGGCTGGAATGCAACTTATTCTGTGTCTGGTAGTAAATGGGTTTCCTGTTGAGTTCGGTGGTTATCAACATAAAAAATATTTTGATTTCTTGGAGAATTTAACTGTGACACACTCTCATATAAAGTACTCTGAAGCCAATATGCTTCCTCTTTGGTGCTCGGTTTAGATGAATCTGCTCTCCATTTTTGTGGTTGTAAGATTTTTAATAATTTTGTATTATTCTTTGCTGAAAATGGTCAAGGATTAAAAAGTTGTTAAGGTGAGTTGGTTTACTTATCTCAGATATGGAAATGTTATGAAATGTTTCAGGCTGTCAGGATGTTTTCAGGTGTTTGGGATGTCTCAGGATGTTTCTGTACCCTATGGAATGGAATTTTCAGATGTTTTGATGACAAGAAAATGACATTTTGTTCCTTTATTGTAATTTATCTTACCATCTGTTGCTGATATTATTCATTTTTCATGTTATTTGTCTTGATTTTTTTCTTCTGTTGTTAAGTGCTCATCCTCCAGAAATATTATATGTTGTTGTAAATGCAAATAATGATTAATTATTAGAGTACTGATGGCAGAGCTATTATGGTTGTAATGTTCTGAAACAGATCCACGCCTGACTGATTATGACACGCTTCTTGAAAATATACATGGCTTAAAAGCAGGGAAGCCTGTTCAGGTTCCAATATATGATTTCAAGTCTAGCTCTCGTACAGGTTACAGGTAACTTCTTGTTGGTCTCCTGTTTGTAAGATGTAGAAATTTTATCATTAGCGGAAAAGTTAAAGATGGAATAGAGCATTTCAAATGCATATAGTAATAATTCTGCTATTATGTTAATCTAATGGAATGCAGAGCTTTGTGTAATTCATTGTATGTGTGTATGATAGATTTGCTCTTTTTGGCTTATTTTCTGAGCCTGTGCCTGCTGCTATTGTTCCTAAATGTCGTTGTCACGTCTCTTATCAGGACGGTTGAAGTACCTAGCTCCCATATCGTAATAATAGAGGGAATATATGCTTTAAGTGAGAAACTGCGGCCATTGCTAGATCTTCGTGTGTCTATCACTGGTGGAGTTCACTTTGACCTTGTCAAACGGGTTTTACGTGACATTCAACGTGCAGGCCAAGAGCCTGAAGAAATTATCCACCAAATCTCTGAAACGGTTTTCCCTTTAATCCCATGTTAGATGGTCTTCTCTAGGAGTTTGAGCTGGTTCTGTAACTTTGCATTCATACAACTGTGGTAATTCTCATAAACAATTTTGTTGCAGGTATATCCTATGTACAAGGCATTTATTGAGCCAGATCTCCAGACAGCACATATAAAGATCATCAACAAGTTTAATCCCTTTACGGGTTTTCAAAATCCTACTTATATTTTAAAGGTAACACCTTTTTCCTTGTTCAAACTCTTTTTGGCTTTGTATATTGGCATTTTTAGGTGCTTTATCATTGTTTGATATTGTGAGTATTATTTCTGAGACCTTCTTGTTGCAGTCAACAAAGGCAGTGACTATTGATCGAATTAAGGCCGTTATTTCCGAAGATCACAAAGAATCTACGGAGGAAACTTATGACATTTATCTTCTACCTCCGGGTGAAGATCCTGAAGCATGTCAATCCTATCTGAGGATGAGGAACAGGGATGGCAAATACAATCTTATGTTTGAGGTTGGACTATTCTGAAGCTTAGTCTTGCCAGTATATGCTCTTGAATTATAGTAATTTGTAGCTAGAGTATCTGAATACAGTGTTTGAGATACAGTTCCCTTGCTTTCAAATAAATTAGTGGTGGTTCAAGAATTCCTGCTAGTCCTCTTCTTTTGTTTATACATCTTGATAAGGGTTCTCTAAATTAAGTAACAAAATGAAGTTGATGATATGTTAGTTGCAGTGGGCTCTGTATTCTTTTAGTTGAGTTTCCTATCTTTTGTGTTTGTGTTCCTTCCTCTCTGGTGGTTATTTAATATTTAATGCATCACTAATTGTAGTGGATTTGAAGATAGATCTTCACTTCCATTTGCATTTCCAATTTTTTGTCTATTCTTCACATCAAGTTTTATCCACTATAAGCAACTAGTGGAGTCACTAATGTCAAGGAATTATCAGGCATTACTCACAACACGCTTTTATGTCAGAGGATGAACGTCATGCTTTAGCCATGAATTTATCTTTTTATGTGTCTCCCCAGTGAGAAAAAGGAATGCTAATGAAACTAACTTATGATCTTATTTGTGAATGCATCTCCTGTTCCTATTTATGAAAATTTCTTTCTTTATTTGAAAACTACATATCCTGATGCAAAGGTCTTAAGGTTGTAATATCTAGTTGCATTGGGCTTGAGATAGCGCATTTATATAAGTCTGGAAAAGTTACATGCGGCATGATATGTCTGCAGTTAGTTTTGTATAATTTTGTCTAGTATCCCTCTAATATTATCCGACTTTTATTATCCAAGTTCATGTGAAAAACACCTGTTCACATAAAGGTTCTCTCTCTCTCTCTCTCTCTCTTTCCAGGAGTGGGTTACGGATACTCCGTTCATCATATCACCTCGAATAACCTTTGAAGTTAGTGTCCGCCTTCTTGGAGGGCTTATGGCTTTAGGGTATACGATTGCAGCCATCCTGAAAAGAAGCAGTCATATCTTGGCAGATGAAAAAGTTTGTGTGAAAATTGATTGGTTGGAGCAACTTAATCGTCAATACATTCAGGTACAATGCCCTTTTTTGGCATTCATCCTTTCTCTTATTTATTTTTCTTTATTTTTTGTATATATGTATCTTGTTAGTCACATATGTTCTTGTAGTGCCTGTTTATCATAAATGATGTAATAAACTCTATTATGATTTTCTTTTTTAGGGATTACAGTTTTGGCTTGTACCTCTTTATGACTGAAGGACATTGTTCTTGATAAGCATGTTGATCATAAATTATATTTTCACCTTTAATTCAAATGACCACAGTTGACTGTAAAACTGGTTTTAGAATTTAGAGCACTGTATCTTATGTTTACAAACATAATTGTACATTAGTTTTTGACTTTTATTATTATTTTTTAATACATAAATTTTCATATTGATGGTAAAGAAACAGTTTTACTTGAGCTTGTATATCACTGTGTTTGTTCTGATAGTATATTTATTTTGAAGTTGACTGAGGTCGACTTCAATTTAATCTATCTGATTTTGATATCAATTTGTTTTGCTTTTGTTCTTCCCTGGATTTACTTGAACATATCTCATGATGTGGCTTAATAACTCTTAAGAGGTTTGAGATTTTCAACTGAGTCATCATATTGAGAAATTATGGTTGATTGGCTATGAGCAGTAACTTTCATTGTCCTAAGATAACATTTGTTTCTAACTAAATTGTTAATGTTACTGGGTACTGTGCTTTAGTGAAGGCCTGTCCTTGGCATTTTGACTGGGAAACTTTCTTTCATGTTACGATAATTATTTGGTAAAATATGTAAAGGGCGTATCTGTTTTTCGGAAGAAATTAATAGATCATTGCTTGTTAGTTGAATTTTCATGACCGTCAGAACTAACCTGCTGCAATGGATACAAAGGTGCAAGGAAAGGATCGATTATACGTTAAATATATAGCGGAGCAGCTGGATTTAGATGGGTCATATGTTCCCCGTACTTATATTGAACAGATTCAGCTGGAGAAACTTGTAAATGATGTTATGGTATGACTTCTTAGATGCAATCATGCATTTTTGTTCTCCTGCATAGTACTGATCTGATTAATCTACAGGCACTGCCAGATGATTTGAAGACAAAGCTTAGCATTGATGATGATCTAGTTTCAAGCCCTAAAGAAGCCCTTTCCCGAGCATCAGCAGATAGAAGACTGAAGTATCTCAACCGGTACTCATTACTTTCAGCTATGGTTTCCATCTAAAATGAGGGAGTCCCAAAATGGAAAATGTGGGAGAAAGAAAAGTAGGGGTTTAAAGAATAAATTTAATAAGTAAAGAAAGGGAAACAATTCTTTGGGTATCATCATACTCATATTATACTCTTGAAAAGTCAAGCAAAGGCTGAAAGAAAACAAAGAAGGTGAATATACTTCCAGATATACCCACTTTGGTTGCATATGTTTTTTGAAACAGACAACAACTTAGCTAAAAGCAATCTAATCCAGTTGAGTACACTCCTTCAAATAAACTTGTTTATGGGGATTCCATAGCATTATGGTTTTGGTTGAATGGGAAGAAATCGTGTTTGTATTGAGTTCTTGAGAAGCAAGGGCTGGAAGGCGCATATATTAGGCTTTTATGTGTTTCTGAAAATATAGGGAACCTATTTATTCCCCTCACATTGTACTGGCTTTGTTGAGCAGAGGTATACCACACTCATATTCAAATCAAAGGGACAAGAGTATTGCCAAACTTACAAGACTTGCTGTTAACAATAGAAGGTTTGATGGAAGAGCCCCAGAATCGCCTGCTGCACTTGCAAACCAGGTGAGTGTAATTCCGAAGTTACAATTTGATTGGCAGCCAACTGTTTGGAATCTCCATTATCTCTGTCTCTTGCCGAGAGAATATCAGGAAAAAAACATGGGAATCCTATACGCTACTCATTGCTGAATCTGCATGTTTCTAGTGTCACTTCTGGATCCATCATATTTAGTATCTTTATGAACAGCAATCATAATTATTGTCTGTTTGTCCAAGGTGAAGTTTTTTAACTATTCCACCATGATTCCTAAATGTTTAAACTGTTAGGAATTGGGCAATTCAACTAACAAATTATCTTATATATGGCCCGTCCAATCATGGGCCTGATAAATGTGTAGCATGATAGAGTATGTCTTAATTTTTTGTCAAGTTACTATCATTTCCAAAAATTTAAAATATTCGGAAGTGGATTCAATTTTTTATGTCAAGCTAATATAATAGACATTTAACAATCTTATTTTTATGAAGTATGACCCAACCATGTATACCAAATTAGAACATGAACATGTAGACTCGTTCAGTAACGAGATAAAGGGTGAGGATTAGGAAATGCCCGCTAGTCTGCTACTATATATATCAAGCTAACACAGTCTAGTAATTGATAATGTTATCACTTCTAAGAAATGGATCCAATTAAATATATTAAGCTGACAACAGTACAGTCAATACTCTTCCTCATGTAAGTGTAGACCCATGTAATAATGAGATAGTTGAGGTTTGTATGTGTAGCATGTTAAATTAGCATAAATAAGAGTTTGTAGAATTTGAACACAAGACCACTTAGATAATCTAGTTTTGATACCGTGCTTGTTATTCCCTGTCACAAAAGTTTAATCTGATAGCAAGTGAGACCACAGACCAACCATGCACAGACATTGACACTCTTAAGTAGATTTCTTTGAAAATGGGACAACAATTGAGTCTTACATGCTTAGCACGATAAATTAACAGAAATGGGGTATGATTCAAATATAAGACCAATTAAATAATTAAACTTTCATTCCATATTAAGTTAAATGTTAAGATCTTACTAACCCAGGTATAGTTTATTTTCTAACCCATCAGTTTGTCTTGGTTTGTTTTAGGGAGTTATTACTCAACTCTCTGAACAGATTTCCACTCTGAATGAAAGGATGGATGAATTTACATCTCGTATTGAGGAGCTGAATTCCAAGTTTTCTGTCAGAAAAGTTTCAGCAAGCCAACAAAATTTGGCTTTGCAGGCTGATGCCTGCAATGGCTCTGGACCCACTTCTCATTTTATGAATGGCTTAAGTAATGGTTCATTGACAGGATCGTTGCTGCCCAATTCTTCATCTTCATCCCAATTGGCTAGGGAGTCCCTGCTGACGGAAGAGGTACTGCAGTAACTCTCCTTTTAAATTTGGCAAGATAAGCATGTGGTAATTTAACAATAAAGTCTTGCTATTTGCAGACTCTTATTTTCAATTTTTAAAAAAAAAAAATTTTGAGTAAATAAAAGCTTGTAATCTGGGTTAGGTGATTGGAATGTCACTAGAAAGATGAATATCTAGGCAACATACTTGGAAAACTATGCATCAAAAGTTGAGACTTTTAAAGGTAATAGGTAAAGTTTATTAGTTTTCATCTGAAAGAATTTAAAATTTTGTTTTAGTATATACCGATTACAACCGGTAGAAATGTAATCTGTGAAGTTTACTGTTACTAAAAGCTAATAATACACTTGACTGAAATTTGCATTATAAAATTTTGTTCAGGATGTACAATTTTTACCTCCTTATGGCAGAGTGACTAAAGTCACACGGTCTGTATGTTAAAGAGTGCATTCACTGCCACATACCACCAGTGTCGGGTCTCTTGATTTGCAATTTGCTTGGTCACATGTGTAAACTGAAATAATTGTTCATGACATTCTAATTTGCTTCCAAACCATGGCTTTGTTCATTATTTATCCTCATTCACCAATGATCTGCTTATTCCATTATTGGGGACATGATTTGTCAGATACTTTCTATTTCACGGGGGCAACGCCAGATCATGCACCAAATAGACAATATGAACAACCTTCTCCGGGAATACTCGGGGGAGAGGCTTCGCCAAGGAAGAACAGATGGGACAGGCAGAAATATTGATATTGATTCTGTAGGCGTCCCACTCTTTCTAACTTTAGCGATTGGTGGCTTGGGAGTTCTTTTGTTCAGGAGTCTGTCTTGGCAGAAATAAGTTGGCTTCCTGGCGAGCAGCTTTCTTTCGCCCAAGGAAGAATACTGCATTGTCGTTTTGGTCGTGTTACTGTAACACAAATAGAAGCAGGAGTGAGAGTTCAGATTCAATATCTTGTATAGTTCCTCTTAGTGATGGGAGGCAGCTATAACTTGAGATTTGACCTAGGATTTTCAGTGCTTATATTGTAAATAGTTGCTTAAGTTCAAAAGCAGATGCTTGCGTGATGATTTCCGTGTATTAATTGGATAAGCTTTTAAAGCAATAAAAGCATAATCCAGAAGTGTCTGCAAATAATAATAATAATAATAATAATAATAATAATTAAGTGTTTTCTTTCTGTATTTTAAAATAAAGTCTTTAGGTTGATAGATATTTGGTAGGATTTTTAAAACCACTATATTATGCCTTTTAATTTTATTTATTATATTATATTTTATATCACTTATTTATTTATTTTTTGTAAGAGAAAATTTTAAATTAAAACTTTTGAAAATCTTACCAGTATATAGTAATCTTTGCTGAACTTTATGTTGAATTAAAAATGAATTCTGCAGGACCTAAAGTGATTGCATGCCTTAGTTTTAAATTTTTGGTAATTATATTTCACCTTTTCAACTATAGGATGGTTGGCATTTTCCTGCACTATTACTTAGTTTGACAGATGAACAGATAAGTTCAGATAAACGTGTATTGGTACAATCTATTCTAATACGACTTTTTTTTTTTTTTTTTTTTGGGTGAAATATACTAATACTACTTCGTTTTAGAGTTGTTTCAATCTATTTTATATTGCTTTTGAATGGTGCATAACTATTTTGTTAACTTATATTAGTGAAGAGTGTATAATTGAATTAAACTGACAAATAAAATATATATATATATATATATATATATATAGTTTAAGCCAGGAAGGCAAAGCGTTTTTCAGTTTAGGAGGGCAAAAGTGCGGACATTGCTATAATATGCAAGGATAAGATGGAACCACCATAATGGTACACACTTATGCTGAGTAATATTCTTACGGAAATGCTTTCTTGGAAGGCTTCTGACAGAATTCTTCTGGAACTTAGATGTCAGAAGCCTTCCAAGAAAGCATTTCCGTAAGAATATTACTCAGCATAAGTGTGCACCAAATTTAGATGCATCAGATTCTTTGGAGAGGAAAAAGAATAATGACCTCGGAATTCCCTTGCATTATTTGAGTTAGGTTCATTATAATCATTTGTCTATGTAGCAATGTGTTTTTTTCTTTTTAATCCATTTTGAACCAAAGACAGTTATCGGGCACAAATATTTATAGTTGTACCATTAACTGCCAAAAAGTATGGTTAAAAAAGCTTTTTAGATTTTAGCGCCAAAGAGCAACCCTTTCATTACAAAAGTCATACCAAATTGTCTGAATTTGAAGGTTTTGCCTCCAACAAAATCTTCCTCACCCATTATATAAAATGTTACTAAGATATATTCCTTAAATTCTCTCAATTCTTGACATGTTCAAACACTCAGAGCGTACATGCGGACACAAGATACTACTCAGAGAATATTCAATATTGCCTACTGAATTTTTAAGATACATAACAAAATTACCTATCCTTTGAAACATCGTACATGAACAAGCAAAATAAAAAGAAGCTAAAGTAAAGGATATCAGTAATCAATAAAAGAAAATCTCTTCTCTCAGAAAAGCGAAGCCATAACTTCATTCACTTCTGTTACAACCTGGTTATATTCTGCCTTTAGTTTCTCCTGTTCATCTGCACCTAGTTCCCCCTTGGCAGGCTTGGTTAACACCAGAACACAGCAAGTTGGTCTCTTGGTTGCCCCTGCATTTGCAAGATCCTGAAGAGGCACCGTTAACCAAACTAAGTATACTCTTCATGAAAGGAAAACAGATCAATGAAAGTTTTCAGAATAGTTCAAAATTAACAGATAAACAAAAAATCTATTTATTGGTATGCTAACAATGATGAACATAAAATTATTCTCAAATCCATATTTTTCAGGAAAAAAAAAAAAAACTGTCTATTTTGGAAAACCACTCCAAATTGTTGTGTGTGCATGTGAGAGATTGAGAGAGTCAGAGAGGGAAAGAGAGTCGAAGAGAAACAATACTCTAACCAAAAGTCAGCATTACAACACGAAGAAAAGTGCAATTCAAATAAAGACTTCAAGAGGCATGTAAGGATACCCAGAGCAGAATGTCAAAACTTACTTCTTTTGAGGGAACATATATATAGGGAATGTTAGATTCTTCACACAAGATTGGAACATGGGTGATGACATCAATAGGAGATATGTTCCCAGCTATAACACAAAAGCTACACCAAAAAGAAAAACAAAAGTCATTAAAACCTTCAACAAAGTCCACATTCTTTATGCGAAAGGTACTTTTCTTTTCAGCATGAAAAATATAATAAAATTTAAAGAGAACAGTTCCGCAGTCACAGGTCCGAGTGGGTTGAAACATTAATGCTTTTAAAAAAAGAAAAATTGACAACATCAAATAAAGATATAAATAACTGGCATTAAGCGTACACATTAGTTAATTTAAACAAAATAAATAGTAACACATTGTTAGATATAAATTATAAAAAATATATACTCCTGGCCGCTTAATAAAAAGTCATCATCATTACCAGAGGTGCTCCAAGTCCAAGCCAAAGGTGGGAAGTAACTCTTAGTTAGCATAATTTTATAACTCCAATAGTATTCATTTGTATTTGATAGAATAATTAAACTAACAAAATTTGCTCTTTTATTCTTTTTCTTCTTAGGGAAGAAGAATGGAAATACAGAAGACCATGCAATGCAATTTCCGTGCTTTTGAATCCACTAATTTACACCACCCACAAAAAAAAAAAAAAAAAAAAAAAAAAAAGGGTCTAGGCAGAATACTGACCCTTTATGACCGCGCCTTATACTTTTGACAACCTCCTTTACTCCTCTTTTTAAGCATTTGTGTTCAGAAGCTGGAAGAAGAACAGGAAGAATACAATGTTATTATGGTTAAAGAACAATATGACATTATTTTAGAACCATATTAGCAGAAACCCATGTTTCACATTTACATTAAGAAATTCATACCCTTTGATAGTAATAAGGGACATCAGAAAATTTTCAAATTCCTAATTGTTTAACTGGTTACTTTAGAAACTTATACTTTTTACTCAAATCCTCAGACAAGCAAGCAATTAATTGATTACTAAACCTTCTATTAACCTAGCTCAATATCACGATTTTCTTCGCCCAAACCAAAGAAGTAAACCGACGATTAAGTACACTGTCGATGCATCAAAAGCATATATATATATATATATATATTTTTTTTTTTTCCAAAATATTCTCAGAAACCAAACACCCCCATACCTAAACTACAAACCTTTATAAATATATAAGTATAGACATGCACAAATACATCCATAGATATGCATACCTCTGCGGACAAGCTTGAGGGTTCGCTTGCAAAGTTTCTTTCCTGCAAGGGGTCTGGCAATGGGAGCGACAGCTAGCATCTTCTTCCTCTCCCTCTCCTTCTGAGTTGACTTCTCTGCTTCGCTATCGCTTCCCATCTTCTTCTTCTGTTCTTCTTCTGCTACACGCGGCAAAGAGTGCCTGTCTGACCACTGATGGCTGTGATTAGGGTTTCTTTCCCTGTAGGGTTTAAGGAAGGAAAGGGGTATATGCTTGATGGTTCCCACGTGCCACGATCCCGCACGTGTCCAGCCCTTTACCAACTTTCCTTTGGGCCTTATATCTGAGATTTGCAAAAGGAATGGTCCATACAAATTGAATGGGCTTTGGGCCCGTATTGAGCATTTTCCACGTCAAGTCTCCACTAGGGTATTTGGAGGAGAGCACTGTCTTCGTTGCACAATCTTATTGCGTGGAGTTACAGAAAGAGAGAGCGAGAGAGAGAGAGAGAGAGAGAGAGAGAGAGAATCCACAATGCCTACTGTTAGCGTAGGAAGGGATCGTCTATTTGCAGCTCTTGGGAGGACTTACAGTAAGCTCGCAAAACCCTCATTTCCGCTGAGTCTCATGGATTTACTAAGCGCATTCTCAGAGAAAAGATGTGAAAAATTATTCAATTTTTTATTTTTAATTTAATTTCGCAGCACAGGAAGAGTTCGAAGAGCTATGCTTCAGTTTTGGGATCGAGCTGGATGACGTTGTAAGTAGTTTGCTATCCCTACCTTGCTATGCTAATATCTTTTCTTCTCCGAAATTTATTTTCCCAATAATATATATGCATATATATAGACATATAAAGAAAGATGTTGGAAAATGGTTTATTGTTTATTTTGTTTCAGACAACTGAGAAAGCAATTATCAGAAAAGAAAAGCATTTGGATGAAGAAGCCTCTGAGGATGAAGAAGTTATTTATAAAATTGATGTTCCTGCAAATAGGTAAGCAAGACACGGACGCTAATGTAGTTCTGTTGACTGATTAATTATTATATTTTGGGAGGTCTTTGACTTGAAAATTTGATTCTGCAAACTGGGTAAATTTCAAATTTAGATATGCTTAAATAGTTCCCAAACGAGCTGGTAAATTTCAATCCTAGATATGCTTAGATAGTTGCCAAACTTAGATGGTATTTAGTTTATAGCTCGTTTGGCAATTAGTTTGTTTTTGCTTTTCCGTTTTTTCATAAAGTATTTATGTACGATTATCATTTTCTTCGAATGATAGTCAGGCATGCTTATATTTATGCCTAAAACGAAAAAAAAAAAAAAAACAGAGCATAAAAATGAATTTAAAATGGTTTTCAAAATTGGTAATTATTATTATTATTATTTTTCCCTTTAAGAATTTAAAAGCTTGTAACTGAGTGAGAATGAGTAATTGTTATTTAAATAAATCGTCAAACCTAGTCGACTAAAGAAAAAGTTTTAAAGGAAAATTGAAAACTGAAAACTAAACCGTCTCTCAGCGTTTATACCTGGGCATCTCACATTTTCTAGCTCAATTGCCTTGCTTCTAAAATTTATTTTGAGTTAATGGAGACTCACAAAAAGAAATTATTATTGTTGTTGTTGTTATTATTATTATTATTATCATCATCATCATCTTCTTTTTAGATGCAATGGGGAAAAAAAGGATAGTAGTGACAGTTACTTTATTTGCACAGATATGATTTACTTTGCCTTGAAGGGCTTGCACAGGCTCTCCGTATTTTCAACAAAGAAGAGGAGATACCTTCCTATACACTGGCTAACATTAGTAGAGAAAAGATGATTAAAATGCATGTAAAACCGGAGGTAATTATTTGAGAAATGCATGTTCCTTTCACATGGTTCTATTTATTGCTACAATGTATTTTATCAAGCATGAGAGGCTTCTTGTTTCTGTAGACCTCCTTGATTCGGCCATATGTTGTTTGTGCTGTGTTAAGAGGCATAAATTTTGATGAAGCAAGATATAACAGTTTTATTGATCTCCAAGACAAGCTTCACCAAAATATTTGCCGGTAAGTTTTCTAAGTTGTAGGTTTTCTTTTTCCAAAAATTGCAGTTTGAAGATGTTCTTTCACTTTGTTATTTTATTTATTTATTTATTAATTTTTTCTCTGTATATTCAAAGATCCATAAAATTGATCAAAGCAGAAGAATTCATTGTTATCTTGCTTTGGCATTTTGTTTCCCTATTGCTTTAAGCGAGATTTCTAAATTGCTTACTTGTTGAAGATCTTCAATGTAAAATGCCATAACCCATTGATTTACTATTAACCTGATATCGCAGACCAGTCATACTTGTTTAAACATAAAATTCTTTTAGATTTTAATAAGCTTTCAAGTAGGTAGTTTAAGCATTTTGATTTTATTTGAAATTCTTAGTTGAATCTTTTAGTACATTGTTTATGTGCTTTGGATATTTGCTTTGTTAATAATTTTGTTCGATGTTGTTTTGCTATCTTATGTGTTACTAGAATTGGTTCCCTAGAGTTTCATGCGATTTCTCAGTTTGAATGCTTATATCTGCTGTTTATTTTAGGCGGAGAACCCTAGTTGCAATTGGGACTCATGACTTGGACACGTTGCAGGGGCCATTCACGTATGAGGTGGGTTTTTATAGTATTTGTTCTGTTGGATGGTGCTGTATATTGTATATTCTCTTAAACTGTGGGACATTAGGTGTTGAATTTAGGCAAAGGCAAACTTAATATCATGGATGTGCTGGATCCTATTTTGAAATGCGCACTTCTATAGATTTGAAAATATATTGCTGTAGATGAGGGAACTGTGGATTTTATGTGCTGTTTGGTAAACTGGTAGTGTCATTAGACAGCATGTGCATCGGATAAATATCACTTTTCAACTTCTATTGTTTGAAGGGGGAGAGGGGGACTGGGGGATGGTAGTCAGTTATTCTGTTATAACAGAGTAGTGTATGTGAATTTTCTAATGGTGTATAATCTTGAATCTTTGGAGAAACTTATGGTCATTCGTCAAGATATGCCTGAATTGCTATTGCTGTTTGCCCATCCATATAATTTGATGGAGTTCTCAAATTTTGTTTGCTGTTTAATTGCGACATTGTAGCATAGCCACTTACATTGATCTTTTGCTTTTCAGGCTTTGCCTCCTTCAAGTATAAATTTTGTGCCATTGAAACAGGTAATTATGTCAGGAATTTAATTTGGTTAGGATCATGTTTGAATGAATAGATACTGTTTACCTGTTGATTTGAGGTATATGGTCGAATTACAGAATGATGTTAGCTTAATATGAAGTGAAAGGATACGTTGGACTTCTTTAAAGTTGTTTGAATTTTATGGTTTGAGTTTTCCCCTTTTTGCCTGTGAGTAGTTTAACTATTACCAAGTTTGAATCCTATGTCTTCTCTGATGATATATTGGTGTTTCGTATCTTAGTTACAGTGTCTATCTAAATATATACAGTACTTATGGTTTTTAAGGGTTAGAATTATTGCTATGGGTTTAGATGAGTTCAGCTGTGCCTAGCTTCAAAGGATACCATATCTTATCTATCCTTTACTGCAATTATTAAAATTGTATGTGGAAACTTTTGTCCCTCTCTTTTGGTGTTTGATATGATACGAAAAGAAGCAAAAATTTTTTGGACCTCTTTACATGTTAGTTGGGACCTTTTCTGTTTTCTTTCTTTGGATATGTATTTGTGCTGTCATGATATGCTTTTTATTTTTCAATTTTTGTGTGTGATAGAAGGAAGCATGTGTTTAGCAACTTATACTATGTCTATGCTGGTATTTTATATGAACCTTTTTTTTTTTTTTTTTGATGAGTATTATATGAACTTCTTGCTTTTGCATGATATCTCCCTTTTTTCTTTCTTTCTTATACTTTGCTATTATTGATTTTTAGGATTTATTGAGTGAAGCTTCTACTTTACATATAATTCTTAGATTAATTTCTGGTTACATTAATTTTTTGAAACAGGTGAAGAGCTTTAGAGCTGATGAACTGATGGAATTTTACAAAGTGAGTCCTAACTAAGATATCTCTATTGGTGGATTGTGAACCTGTGCTGCTTTGCAGACCAAACAATTCCATTGTCATTGTTTATCTTTGGTTTGTCGTGATAAAAGCAATTTAATGCAATTCCCTTGCACATAAGTGTCCGTTTGATGCATGAATACTTTATGTTACTTTGATCCATGTTTTTCTAATGTTGGCAGTCAGATTTGAAATTGAAGAAGTTTTTGCATATAATAGAGAACTCACCAGTGTTCCCTGTTTTATATGATTGCAACAGGTGAGGTGGTGTTTTATGTTATTATTTCTTTTTCTCATTGCTACTTAACTTTCTATCAACTTCCACTGCTTTCAGTTTTTACGTTATAGATACCTGTTAGTTAAGATATTGAGCTTTTAGCATTTTTGTGAATGATTCTATTGGTAATTAATGCTGTTGTCCTTATCCCCTATTAGCATATAATTCAGTTTTCTTTGTAATGACTTTTAATTTTATTTCAAAAGTTGATAGGTGATGTTACTTTTTTTTTTTTGGGCAGAACTCTATTGTCTTTACCTCCAGTTATTAATGGTGCACATTCAGCAATCACTCTTAAGACAAAGAATGTTTTCATTGAATGTACAGCCACAGATCTAACGAAGGCGAAGATTGTTTTAAACACAATGGTAAAGGAGACAAATTTCAAATGCATTTTTGCTAGTTTGTGGTTTGCACTCATGGTGGAGGATGATAATTTTCCTTTGTTCTCTTAGGTAACAGCTTTTTCAGCATTTTGTGAAAGAAAGTTTGAAATTGAACCTGTGGAAGTGATAAATTCTGATGGGAGGTCATGTGTATATCCCGATTTATCAGTCTACAATATGGAAGTTTCTCTGTCATATGTTAACAGTTCAATTGGAGTCTCCTTGCAAGCAGAAGAGGTATCCAGTCTCATGGATATATATATATATATATATATATCTGTAGTAATTTTTTCATGACACTTGCTGATGTGCCATTAAGGTTAATTGTTATTAATTTCTGGGCATTGTGGAAGCATGTTCATTTAATTCATGCTTATGCAATTGCTTAAGGGTTGATTTTTATATATTTTAAATTTTTTTTTTTTAATCAAAATTTTGTATTTCTGTACATCTGTTAGTAATGGACTACTTACCTGAAACACTACATTCTCTTATGATATTTAGAACTTGGGAGTTTTAACATTTCTTAGAAAACATTTCAGATTTGGCAACTTTTGGTAGTGATCATTATAAGAGTTGGATTACTGAAGATTTGTATTTGTTTAATTTGGATACTGTCAAAAAATTCTTTAGTGTTGAATTCCTAGTTTTCTAAGTCTTGATGATATAACTTAGATGACTAGTGATATAATTTATAAATAATAATACACCACTTGGTATAAATTCCTTGATCAAGAGAAATCCTCAAAAGATAAAAAACACAACTGAAGATGAAAAGCTAGAACTTAACTAGCATGCATCATCAAATATGTTCTTGCGTTTGATACTCTGAAACATGTATTTCCTGTTTAATTAATGATATTGTTGCTGGTTATTCCATTGTACTTATTGATATGATAATTTTTTTTTCCTTCTCTTTAACTTTTATTGGTGGTGAATTTTCTTGGTTATGAGAATGTAATTCACATACGTCTTTTGTTTGTATCTACTTTCTGTTTAGTTTTTACGTGGTTGAATTATCTTAATGGCTGTAATTGGATTGTTGTATTGATTACTTCAGGTCACCAATTTGTTAAATCGGATGCAATTACGTGCTGAGCAGTCTGTCTTGGGTAATAACCAGTTCAGTATCAATGTATCTGTACCTCCCACCAGGAGTGATGTGCTTCACCCATGTGATGTTATGGAGGTGTGCTAGTAATGAATTTTATTATTTACTGATGCTTTTTGAATAGATACAAAAATGTTTTGGCTTATTGCACTTATATTCCCATAACAATGCTTATTCTTTCTTTTTAAGGATGTTGCAATTGCTTATGGGTACAATAATATTCCGAAGACGAAGCCTGCATCTTTGCAGCCACTACCCTTGAATGAGCTCAGTGATGTCATGAGATTGGAGGTAGGTAACATAAAAAACTTGAATTGATAAAATATCATATGTATTTTCTTTGTTTTATTGTTTATCCCTTCCTTGATTTGCTTTATGTTTTATCTAGTTTTTCTATCTTTTTATTTTTACTTAACTATTTTCTTATGCTACAATTTCTGTTCAGATTGCTATGAGTGGCTTTACGGAGGTGTTGACATTTATATTGTGTTCACGGAAAGAAAATTTTACAATGTTAAACCGTGAAGATGATAAATCAACTGCAGTGATTATTGGAAATCCTCGATCCTCTGATTTTGAGGTTTGCATTTTCTACTATTTTCTGCTTAGTTACAGTTTTACTTAGTGGTGTATTTCTATTTCAAATTTTTTTTTACTCATCAAGTTGTTTTTATTTAGCTTCTCTTTTGGAATGAGTTTTTGTTTAGCTCTCTTTTGTTTTTCTTTTTTCCACTCCTGACCTTTTAACATATTGTTTTTGTTTAAGCATCTGGTTAGTTTCTTTCTCATTGGTTTTATTGTTTTAGTATCTTGATGTCTGTCTTGGTGTCTTGCTGATCTTTTCCTTTCAGTTGATGCCATGTTCATGTTTTATGAGTATCAAAGATTATTTGGTATAGCTGTTATAAGTAGAGCTTTTGAATGTAGAGCTCTTGTTAGTAGATCTTTTTCAAGTAGACCATTATTAGCTCTTGTTAATAGATATTTTTCAAGTAGAGCATTATTAGGTTGTTAAGTGTTGGGTTGGAATAAAAAAGTGCTTTGAAAATTGGAAAGATCATTTTGTTTTTTTCTTTGGCAGACCTGCAAGAGTGCTTCTGACTGTGTGAAATTTTTAAAAACAAAAATTATTGTTGGTACACAGAATAATTTACCAATGCATTAGTTATATATTTTAATTATTAGATAATTAATTAACGATGTCTTGTTTTTATATTTTACTTCTCATAATTATTTAATGTATTTTTATTTTAGTAAGAGAAAATCTAGAATCTAAATGGTTATAAATACATTATTATCTAAATTGGATATATTTATTTAAATGTGCTTTTATATTTTATGTATATGTTTCCAAACTTATGGCCAACAATCTTACCAACGCAGCCATCTCTATCTCTGCCACCAGAAAAGAGAAGTTGTTTTTATCAACAATGACTATTTTATTGAATGTTCAGTTCTATTCACAGACCTTATGTTTTGCATCATTATTTGATTTTAGTTGCATTGGTTGCGACCAGTGTTATATAAATTTAGCAGATTTAAACATTTAAATTTAGACCCAAGTGAATTCAAATTATTAAAAGCCGCCTAAAATAGAAAATTTTATAGTACTATGGCATGGAGGTGACTGCAAGTCTGAAATGGATGATGTTTGTAGAAGATAATAGGACTTGTTGAACAAAAAATGAATGATTTGGACATGTAGGGTATTTTGCTAAATTAAAATGAATGATTTGGACATGTAGGGTATTTTGCTAAATTAATGGGGATAATACTAAAATGTTAAAAAGTTCCATGAAAAGATGCGTATAAGCTCATTCTGTCTTCTTTAAAGAGCCTAAAATTTGGGCTTCTCTTATAAGCTCAAAAAAGGCTTCTTAGAGATTAAAAAAAGTACTTTTATGAACAACCAAACACATAAATCTTATTATAATAGAGATTTTCATTTTTATGAAGTGCTTTCGGATCCTAAAGAAAGCCCACCAAATACATGCTTAGTTCTACATTTTAACTATCTTATTAAATTTTTTTGACCTTTACCTTATGTATTGAACTTCTGGCTTTGTTCTTAGTATGTGAAGATTGATTCCTTACTGATTTCAACAGGTTGTCCGTACCAGTCTGATGCCTGGGATTTTGAAAACGGTTGGACACAACAAAGATCATCCTAAGCCCATAAAGGTATATTTAGGAATTTGATTTTTGCTTCTTGTGTAAATGCTGAAAGCATAGAGTGAACTCTTTTACTAGTTGCACTAAATAAACTCATTTCCAAGTTTTCTAATAATCACTGGCAGGTTGTCATATATGTCTTAATGGAGTTATTTGTTAGTTCGCCATAATTTACAATTCTTTAGCTGAGCAAAATTCTGAGTTGGTCTTGATTAATGATATCATGCACAAAGTCATTTTAAGATCCTTTTCTTCTACGTGATTTTGTTGTGTTACATCTGTACCATGCTTGGCTTCTTTTTCCTTTTTCTCAATGAGTGAAATATTCCGTTCATATGGAATAAATGTACAAGTTTTGTATTCTAATTTCAATATCCTCTACTCTCCCCTTTTCCAACACATCTCAGTACTTTGTTATCTGTTTTTACAACAATGATGCTTTATTCTTGATTAGTAGACATATTTACAACTTATTTCACAATTACAATTGGGAATAGATGTATGAACAATAAATCGATTGTTGATTGCAACTTTATTGTTGATTGTAGACATGTTTACAACTTGATTAGTCCTTTGCCCCCCTCCAAATTGTTTAATTATATATTTTATTAGTAGACGTGGTAACATTCCTTGATCTTATTTTTGTACCTTGGTTGGCTTCTTTCTCTTTCTCCTTCTCAATGAGAAAAATATTCTGTTGCTGTGGAATAGATGTAAAATTTGTGGATACTAATTTCAATATTCCGTTTGCCCCCCTTTTCGAACGCATCTTGGTACTTTATTATTTGTTTTACAACTGTGATACCTTTTCAAATCTTTTATTGTTATGTATTTTATCAGTAGCCATTGTAACATTCCTTGCTCTTATTCTGTTACATACCTTTATGAACAATATGACCTTATGTTTTGTTATGTCTCTAGATTTTTGAAGTGGGTGATATAGCAGTATTGGATGACATGAAAGATGTTGGTTCAACAAATCGTCGCCAACTTGCAGCACTATATTGTGGTTCGACCTCGGGATTTGAGGTAAGTATGATAGTCCTGGCCTTTTAGGTTTTACCCATTTCAAAATCTGGTTGCAGTTGCAAACAAAACAAAACATGTCGAAATGGTACAACTAAACTTTTGGTTTAATAATGCTCTTTAGAGGCAATAGGTGTCTCTTATATTAGCATTTGCACATTATGAAGCTTTTCTTACCTTAGTTTGGGATCAATTTTGCTAAAGCATCGGCTGGAACTCTTTACCTCAAAAATAACTAATCTCTAAGTTCCATACTTTTCTTTGATGTTCTGGTTGCTTAAGTGGAGTCCATATTTAACTTAAACTTCTGGTTTCCAGCTTATTCATGGCTTGGTTGACCGAATTATGGAAGTTGTTGGTGTTCCTTTTGTTCCTATTGATGATAATACAGGATACTTCATAAAACCTGCAAATGTAAGTATTTTTCTTGATCGTTTGCTTTCACTCCTGTTGAAGTTTAGGATTTGACCGTTTAATTATGTCTTCTAAAGGAGCCTGAGTTTCTTCCGGGTAGACAAGCAAGGATCATTTATAAAGGGAACAGCATTGGCACTTTTGGCATTGTGCACCCTGAGGTAGATATCCACTTAAAATGATTGGGAACTGTATTTTGTTATATTGATACTATCACCAAAGTACAAGTTAGTCATATTAGTATTTAGTTTCGTGTTACATTCTCATATGAAATCTTAATTGATGAGACCTAAAGAGTCTATGTGCGGTTTACAGAGGAAATCATCTTTGTCGTCTGATTATTTGGATTTGCAGGTTCTCAACAACTTTGATATCCCTGATCCGTGCTCGTTCGTAGAACTTAGCATTGAAAGTTTTTTGTAGAGCCTATTCCACAATAGTGCATGTAAGGGTTTTATTTATTTATTTATTATTATTATTTTGAAATTTTTATTGATTTATTTATTTGTTATTATTATTTTGAAATTTTTTGGACCCTTTGTTTTTCCTTGTTCTGTTGATTAACTTGTTCCAATAGGTATCCTACCTTTGATTTCAAATTTGCAGGTATGTTGACAATTGCTGTCAGGGTAATCTGCTCCAAGAATTTTGAGCAACTTAGATGCTGAAAAAGCAAATATATCATAACCAGGAAACTACTAGGGGGCGCATATAAATTGGGTAACCAACCAAATTGGAATGGGAGGGATCAGCCATTTCTTTTTCTTTTGTTTTTTTTTTTTTTTTTTTTTTTTTTTTTTTTTTTTTTTTTGATAAGGAAAGAATGTTCTGTTTTACTCCGCCCCCCAGTACTTCTAGAGGTATTAAATTTTTGTATCGTGTCAAAATTGTATACTGATTAAATAAAGACTACCCTTTAAACCTCAATTTTATTTGATATCGGTTCTTTAGAATTTAGTGGAAGGTTCCACAGTAATGATGAATCTGCGTTTAATGTGGGGTCAATTCATCACATTATCCTTGTTAAACTATTTTTTCGTTGAGTTATTTGTAAGTAGGTGACCTTTAAATTTACTTGCATTGCCACCTGGTAATGGTATATACTACAACTTAATTAGATTGTGTTTCCAAATATTATATCAGGTTTATCTGATTTAATATTTTTCTAAAAGTCTGAAGGTCCGTCTTTTCTTCTCTTTTACAACTCTCCCTTGCCTCGTCATCAACTTCCCAAACGCGTTGGTTCTCAAATCTTGTCCAACCCTGATCAGGGGGTGGTCTGAAAGTGCCTCACAGCTGAATCTCTCTCGGGCAGCCAGAAATACTGGCCCTCCATTTCTTTGAAAACCTTTCCATTAATAATAATAATAATGTTTATTATTATTATTATTATTAGAATAGTGAAGTAAAGTTGGTTCATTTGTAAGTTACGTGTATGAACATTTACAAAATGGTTAACTCGAAAACCGGGAGCAAATAAGCTGAAATGTGTGTATAAGAGTTTTAATATTCAGAGCTTTGCTTTGTTAGTAGAATCCAAATACCTTACCAACCCATTTCTTGGTATCTAGTTAATTGTTTTACCTTTCGTGCTTGCTATGGACATTTGGTAGTAAAACGTTGCTACCTAATATACACATAGTGCATCAAAAGAAATAGCACTCTACTTTGTTTTATTTATTTATTTTTGGGTCCGAAGAGTAAGCATTGAAGAAAGATTTTGAAGATTATGTTTTTTCTAACTTTGGGCATCATTAAAATTTAAGATCATAATTTATTCTTAAGCTTAATTAGCCAAACAAACACTAAACAATCCAATATGGTGTTTGGCTAAGTTATGCATGAATTATTTGGTTCAGATATTAGTTATTGGTAATTAGAAACTACAAACTTAAGGAGATAAAAAAACACAAAAACACAAAATTGAAAATTATTAAAAACTGTGTAGGTAAAAAAACAAAAACACAAAATTGAAAATTATTAAAAACTGTGTAGGTTTTTTTATTTTTGTTTATTTTTTTCTTAATTATTTGAGATTGGTAAATTTTAATTGCTATCAACTTTGAAATAAGCACATATAATTATTCAAAAAAAAAAAAAAAAAAACCAATGTCTCATTAAACGCCACCCAATTTTTCAAGCGTTGTCGAAGTTATCCTATTCCCTTTACATTTAGTATTTGTTCATAGTTAATTTTGATAAGACCAAACATTTTTAGTCCAATAGATCCAAGTGCAATTTCTTATACAAATTTAATTAGTTTTTACAAGTGGCAAGTATTGCTACGCTACTACATGGGGGTGAAAAAAATGATTTAGTTGGCATAATATTAAGGTAAAAAGCTTACCTGAATTTAATGGAATTCTTATTCCAAATTTATAAGATAAATTAACTTTGACGAATGGCGATATGTTTTCTAGAAAAACATTTCAAATAAGCCCAAATTCTAACGAAGTCCATCAAGAGCAATCAATATCTTCTCTTACATGCATTGGAGCTGAATAAGCTAAAACCTAAATCTTCTTGTATTTCTGGACTAAGAAAGCCCGACTCTTTCTTGCTCTTCCAAAACACCCAAAAGGGCTAAAAACCTCTCCACAAAAGCTTCTTCCAGCCCTTTTTTTAACTGATTTTTACGTGGCATTCTTATAATAAATATACCAAGTCTTCCTACATCTTGTCATATACCTTGTACTTTCCTTACTCTTCCTCAAGCTTTTTCCTCTTCTCAAATGTAGATCTAAGACCTTTGGATTTTATCCTTTCTTTTTTTGTTTTTGTTTTTTTTTTTTTTGGGATATTAAAATGAGTTTGCAAAGGGTTTTCTCTTCTTAATAAAATATTCTTTTAACCTCCAGAAAGGGAAAATTTCGTAAGAGTTTTGCAAGATGGATATTGCCTTCGTCCTACACCTTTTTAACCTCGTTATGACAAGTTACTCCTCTAATTCCTTTGGACAAAACTCTTTTTGTTGGATAAAAAGGAACTGCATCTTCCTCTATTTAAACTCTACCCTTTCTCTACAAAGATCTTCTTCTTTTCTCTTTGAGATTCCTAACATCTCTCTTTCTAACACATTTTAACCATTTAGGATTCCAACACATTAATATCTCTTTCCTAAGCGGAATTCATATCTGCCCATAAAGACAAATTTGTTTGCCTATAGGACATTTAGATGTTTGCCGTAGGAATATTAAATGCTTGCCTAGAGTTCAACTCATAGTTATAGAGCCTTAACAGAATCTGTCCCGGTAAGATGGTCCCACTTACAATCAACAACTACTGCACGTTATACTCATACCTTATATTAGAGCATTTGAAGAATAATTATAAACATAGTTATATAAACAATATGTATAAGTCTAGATAAAAATAAGGATAAACAAAGGAAAAATACATAAAGATACTACCGAAAGAAATACAAAACGACAAGTGATGCATGAAATAGAATGCTCACTAACTAGTTAGACGTAGGGGAAAAATAAAGATATTTTAGTGAGTGGTATAGTACAATAAAAAATATATATTTAATTTCTATAAAGCTTTATCTCAAAACCTCTCACTCTACTTTTTTAAAAAATTTCTCATTTAAATTCATTTCACAAAATCCATTTTGTACCCGAAATAGATATCATTAAGTAGGTGTTTAAATATTATAAATTAATAAATCATTAAAATATTATAAATCACATCAGTCATGATTTATATGTTGGTTATAAAATAATAAAAACACAACGTTATAAAATAATTATGGAAACTGCAAAAAAACTATAAACATATTAAAAAATGACAATATATTCAAAAATAAACAATATACTATATAATATACTGAATGTTGTCAAGTGATGCACGTCGCCCTTAAACACTATTAGCAGTAAAAAGCGAAAGACATAAACCATGGGTAAACACACGACCCTTAAATTTCAAAGGCATCTTGGCAAGAAATAAACAATGGGAGAACCCATCTCACAACTCTTAATGTACCAAAGAAATCGTGGTAATAGAGAAACCATGGGCAAAATCTATCTCATGATCCTTAGCATACTAAAAGTATCGTGGCAATCCAGCATGCTAATAACATAATAACAATATTGAGACACTACTAATATATGGTATATTAAATAAACAATAGTACAATATCTATAAACAATTTTTCCAAGATCATATACTTTCATTTTTTTCCAAACAAATCCTGTATTGATATTTTAATCAAACCATTTATTTAAATATTCTAAAAATTCCAAATCACTATTTCATGTAAAAACATAAAGACCAACAATGAAATATATATCACCATAAACTATTTTTAAACACTTTGAAATATAAATAACTTAAATATGCTTAAAAAATATATAACTTCTAATCCACTTTTTTAAAATCAATTTTTTTCAAAAAGACTAAAATATCAATTTAAATATCAAGATTTACAAGTTCACTATGAACTCATTATAATTTGAACTCATTTAAAATCTTATCAAAGTCACATAAAATGATAACATATATTGTAAAAGTAAATATTCACACATACATAAAATAAGTATTTAAATCAAATCATATATATATATATAAATATATATATATATATATAATATTTAAACCATTTATACATTATACTAATATGCAAAAAATTATTTAAAAATATAAATCACTCATAGATACTATCGATGATTATTCTTACTTCTTTATAGGGTCGCCTCCAATCGCAGTATAGGTGCCTATAATATAATAAAAAAGTCCTCTAACTCTCAAAGTTAAACCAAAGACATTGATGTGATCAAATGTCTTACATAAATTTGACAACAAATGATCTAATTATACTGTGAACACTTTCCAATATTCAAAATTAGGGTTAAGGTCAATTTTATAAAATTAAGTCTTCTAATGGATCTTAATAACATTTAGGAATACATTATCAACCTTAATTTTGTCCTATATTGTCCAATTACAGTTTAATTTTACCAAGTATTTACATAAATTGGTCAATATTTGGTTATTACTCAAAACTCACTTATAATTGGTAAACTATATCTCAATAGAAAGTCTATGAGATGGGTAACACTATATACTCACTTGGTCAATCATTGCTGGTGGTGGCCGAAAAATGGATTGGAAAATTTAGCCAAATTTAAAATCAATATATTTTTCAAATGGTTTGGAATTAGGCAAAATTAAGGCCATATTTGGACTTAGAAGGTCCAAATTAAGTGGATAGGATTGTCATAAGGCTTGAAAGTGGTCGAAATTTGATGGCTGGAGCAGCAATAACAAGGTGGTGGTGGTGATGGAGGTAGTGCAGCTAGTGGTCATCATCAGGGAAACAAAAGTCGACGAAACCGTCGAGATATCACCGATACTTTCGGTTGCTGGGCGCCTTCGACACCGATTGGGGAGAGGGGGGGGGGGGGGGAGAAGAAGTTTCTATCCTGGGTGCCGCTGATTTGTGGCCGGAATCGAAGGAAGTCGATGGAATCTTACGATGTCAGTGAGGGTTTCGGTTTTTGGGTGGATACGGTGGAAATGATGTGGAGAAACCGGCGGATTGTCGGTGGAAATTTATGGGAGATCTCGACCGGACTGGGTGAGTGTGTTTGTGATCTGAGAGAGAGAGAAGAGTGTATTAGAGGAGCTGTTCGAACAGGTGAAGAAGAAGCCAAAAAAAAAAAAAAAAAGAAAAAGAAAAAGAAAGAGAATGAGTGGGAAAGAGATGCCATCGGAGATAGAGAAAAAGAGAGAGAGAGAGAGAGAGAATAGAGAGAAAGAGAGGGAGGAAGAAGACGAAGGGAAGAGAGGAAGAAGAAGAAAGGAAAAGAAAAAAGTCTTTTTTCCCACGTGGGGGAAAAAGGAAAAAGAAAGAAAAAAAAAAGAAAAAAAGAATTTAAAATAATAATATGATAATATTATATTGGGCTTTTTCATAGGCTTTTGGTATACTCAAATATCCAATTTATTAATTGGGCCAGTTAAGTTGTAATTATGGATCTATTTAGAAAATCTAAAGTTTTTAAAGATTGCAGGATTGTAGCATCTCAATTCATATCCCTCCTCTTTTATCTTTTTGTGTATTTTTTTAGTATTTAATTTGATTTTATCTATTCAAAAACAATAAATAAATAAATAAATAATATTATTAGTTTTTCTATTGTATAATATATAGGATTTTAGTATATATGCCTAATTGGATAAGTAGTTTATTATCATTATATTCTAATTATTATATTTATATTTTTTATATTATTTTACTATACTAATAATTTTATATATAAAAATTTATATTCTAAATTAAATATTTATAGTTTTCATAATTTTATCGACATTTTCATCAATATCGATACTTCCATCAATATTTCCATAAAATCATACCTTTAATATTTTTGTCGATACCTATATTTTCATCATTGGTTATCATCATCAAAATCCATAGCTTCCTCCACCTCTTCCACCACCTCCTTTTGTTGTACAAAATTGTAGAAGGAACAAAGGAGCATATCTATTCAAAATTTTTAGAAACTTTGTTTTGGATGAAATTTACATGGGCATTGTTGTTTTAGGATTTTTTTTTAATTTTTATTTTATTTTATTTTTTATAGGTGGAATAGAATGATTATGAGCATTCAATTTGATTTGAGACCATAAAATTTCATTTGGAACCTTGAAAACCTCATGATTGATGTTTTTTGCATTTGGGTATTACTTATTCAGTAAGATAACACAAATGGATGATAAGGCTTTGTTGTTGTCGACAAGAAGAAAACGACATTGAACTTGCAAGAAATGGCCATTGTAGTGACAAGAAACAACCGAGCCTGTGACCCATGAAGTTGAAAATCAGTTGACCTCGACCTGGATGGATAAGGAAGACAAGTCATTTATTTTCTCACAAGTTAATTCCAAAAATTATCAATTTTTGGAGGTCACATGTGTTGACCTTGTTTTTCACTACTTTTGTTAAAAATTAACAGAATTGGACTAAAGTGTTAGATTTTTGTAATAGAAGGTATCGATTGTTAAAATATTTTTTACAACTCCCTAAATGAAAACTTGATAAAAATAATAAAAGGTATTAAAGTATATTTTGATCTAACTTTCTAGTAATTGAATATGTAATTACTTTGGTGATAAAGATACTCGTGGCCTGGAATGAGATTGAGAAAATTTGAAACTATTACTATTATTACTTATTAGCATGTAGGCCACCAAAATATGCAATGAAAAAGGGTTCTAAAAAAGTTCTTGTTTTATTTGGTTTGTTGCCTTACATCATTGTAATATCTTTTTGCTCGTAAGTTTATAACTCCTTATTAAATGTATTAAAGTATGTATCAGGTGCCAAATATCGATATTTGATTCGTTTATATTTAATTACAGTTTATATTTAATTACACTTATTTTTTCAAAGGTCTGTCTTTTCATAATTGAGTTATTATAAAATTTTAACCAATAAAATATTGGTATATGGCATTTGATACAAATTTTGATATATTTATTTGGTATTTTAAGTATTACTCATACATATATATATATATATATATATATATATATATTTATTGAGACAATGTAATCGTCTGAGATTTTTTGTTAAAAAAACTTACCACCAAGCTGTCTTTAAAGAGATACCTCCTTTATTATTTAATTAATAGACAAAATCGCAAGAGCACAACCTTGATATCTCGAAAAGGCTGAAGTTTCCAACGATCAAATTTTAAAATTTTATTAAACAGAGCCTAAAAGTAATTGATTAACTTATATATAATCTCCTCACGGATGTTTTAATAACAAAGTTCATTGTTTTTCATTTTGAAAGCCTAAGGTAGAATCTCTATTCTTGACATATATATTATATTATATATATGGGGTCTTTCTATGGTGGATGTCCTCATTTTTTTATCGTGCAGAGATGTTTAAAAAATCAATGATTTTAAAAAAAAAATTATCATCAATATTATTATATTAAAATAATAATTTTTATAAAAATCACCATCTTTTGAAATTATCCGTGGAAAAAAAATAATACAAATACCTGCATTATAAAATTTTCATATATATATATATATATATATATATATCTACATATCCCATCTAATATTTTAAAAGATGAAAATGCAAAACATATTTTTTATTGTTACGAGACGAAATGTAAGCTCCACGTTGAAGCATATATGCTTTCCAGAAATTAAATTATAATATAAATAAAATTAAATATATATTTAAATTGATATAAAACATAATCATTTTTAGACTGTATAAAAAAAAAATTAAAGCTTATGTGAACATAAAATTAATAAATTATAGATAAATATACAATACAACATATATTACTAAGTTATAAATAGGATAAAATGTTGGTTAGTATTCTCTATTTTTACTCTTTTTAGTTTGGTATCTGTAAAAATTTTTTTTAACAGATAATACTTTCTATTATACAAAATTGAAACCGTTAAAATCAAAAGATTTTTGTTCAAAAAATTGATCACGTGAGACAATAAAATAATTTTTTTTAATAATTTCATATTTTTTTAAGAAAAAATTTTGAGAGAAAAATGGTTTAAAGATTGAAAATACATTTAATCTAATTTTTATGCCTAATTAACATTTTAATTTTAATTTTAAATTAAAATTAACATTTTTATGTCTAATTTTTAATTCTTTTATGTTTAATTTTATGTTTCAAAAATAAAATATTCTTAATTTTAATTTAAAATATTAAAATAAAATTCTAAATATATTGGTGAACAAGAAAAAAAAAAAAATTCTCCCTCATGTTTTAGTAAGAAAACATATATTTGGCAAACAAGGGAAAAAATTAACAATCAAATAAAACTTTTTTTAGTTAATAAATTTAAATTAAGATTTTAATTTAAATTTAGATTAAATATTATAATATTAATAATCAATATTGTTTTTCTCTTTCCTAATTTCCATAACTTGTCTACTCTCTTACTGTCTCTCACAGCGTCTCTCTTTCTTTCTCTACCTTCTTCACCCAAATTTTTATTCATCACTCTTCCTTCTCTTTCTCTCATTACCAGAGTACAAGAAAGGAAAAAAATAGGATAAAATCTGCAGCCATTAGTTTGCAGCGAAATGGGTATGTTTGAAAATGGGTTGCAATTTCTCTTCAAAGGTATATATATACATATATATATATACATATATATATATATTTTTTTGTTAGATTGCAAGAAGAGAAAAGATGAAGGAATGCGTTTGATCAACATCATCTTTTGCTGTCTTTTTTTATATCATGCATCCCGAAGAAGAAAACAAATAAACATAAAAAAAATACGTATAAAAATTCCTCCTTTCCAAACACCCAAATGGAAAAAATGAAAAAATTGATGAACTGGTGAACTGGAAGAGGCATGAAGGGCAGAGGCAGAGGTAGAAGCGATGAGGCATGTGGGGCAAAAACTGGTGAACTGATCTTCTGGATATCGATTACAGGAGGTGGATGGGTGGTGGGGCTAAGGCGGTTGCAGAGGCAGAGGTGGAAGCGATGATGGCGGTGGAGGAGCTTGAGCTTCAATGGTGGGATTCGTCATCTGATGGGGTGTGAACTGCCCTCTCCTACTAATCTTACTGAGAAAAATGCAAGCTTTTTAGAGTTTTGAAATTTTAATTAAAGAGAAAGCCAAAGAAAATTGAGATTAAGAAAGAGAAATTGAAAGGAAGAACTGAAGTTTGGTTTGACGTGAAGTGAGCAGAGAAGGAAGAAGAAAGAAGCAGAAGATGAAAGGTCACGTGAGGTGGAAAAAAAAATGGAAATTTTGGGGAAAAAAAAAAAAAAGAAGATAAAAAAAGAAAAATTAATTTTGGAAATCACGGGAGGTGTACGACCACGTGACCATTTTCACAATTTCCGTTGTAATTTAACGAATTTGAATTGAAATGTAATATTTTAAAAATAAAAAGATATCATCTGTTAATTTTTTTTTTTATAAATCCTTAAATAAAAAAACGAAAATAAAGAATACTGAACTGAATTTTACCTTTATAAATAATAATATATAATCTATATATTACTAATTGATAAATAATAATCTATAAATGTAAATGAGAATATAATAGGTTTTTAATAAATAAATAAAATTAAATTTAATAGTATTTTTGAACAGCATATTTTACTGTTTTTGAGACTACAAAGGGGCATTTTTGTATTAAAGCTGAAAAAAGTGTATGCCTCGTAAGTGTACTGCCCCAAATTTTAGATCTCAAGATATTTTTTATAGGCGTCACCCCGATGCCGATGTAGTCCAAGTTTGCTTTTTAAAACATGGGTTAATTATACTGTGTATTTTTTTAGATTTTCTTTAATTAGAATCGAATATTTTTATTATTTTTTATAATTATAGAATGATGTTTTTTTTAATTACAACCGAATACTTTTATATTTTAATAATTATATTGCATATTTTTGAAAATTTTCTTTTAATTACAATTGGATACCTTCATATTTTCATAATTACATCCATCTTCTTTCTGATAAAATTTCATTTATAAAAATATATTCTCTTTTTTATATGCCAGTTAAAATTTTATTAATTGTCTCTTGTATATATTAATTAAACATAGATTTTTATTAATTTGAAATATAAAGTTTTTTTAATTTGAAAATGTTGAAACCCAACAGAAAGTAAGTACAAGAATAACTATCAATTTTTAACAGCACCTTCTGAAATGTTTAAAACATAATTTTTTATGTTTTCTATTTTTTTTTTTAAATTTGCTTTCAAAATTTATTTTTGAAAATGAATAGCCAAACAAGTTTGGCCATTCCTGTTTGGCCAAATTTGGGTCGTTCTTTGGATTTGTTCATGGAAAAATTTTAGGAAGTTAGCCAAATATGAAAAGATAAGACTGACATGTATTTTGCAATAAATGGATGTGAGATTTTAGGATTAAGATTCTTAATTATACATATATATATATATATATATATATATATATATATATATAAAGTTTCTTTTCTGTATGTAACCGTTAAAACTTTTGCAGGATATCCATGACTATAGAATTTTAAAAATGTTTCTTGCATTTTATGATATTTAAAATGATATATAACCAGTTCTATCCAAAAAAAAATTAAGAAAAAAAATTAAGGAAAAGATAACAGTTACAAATTAGAATCACAAGAAAGACATAATTTATAAAAAATATATAATATCACAAGGATGACCCTGTCGTAGCTGTTGAAAACATGAAGTCCACCAATCCCCCCAATGCACATATCACAAGTTTGGCCATTCCTATGTAGCCATTCATTTTCAAAAACAAGTTTTGAAAACAAATGTAAAAAAAAATAAAAAAATATGTTTTAAACATTTTAGAGGGTGCCGTTAAAAATTAATAATTATTCTTGTACTTACTATCTGTTGGGCTTCAATCTTTTTAAATTAAAAAAAAAAAACTTTGTTTTTCAAATCAATCAAAATCCATATTTAATTAATATATACAAAAGACAATTAATAAAATTTTAACTGTCACATAAAAGAGAGAGTACATTTTTATGGATAAAATTTTGTCAGAAGGGAAACGGATGTAATTATGGAAACATGAAGATATCTGGTTGTAATTAAAGAAAAAACTTTGAAGGTGTGCAGTGTAATTGTAGAAACATAAAGGTATCCTGTTGTAATTAAAGAAAACATCAAAAGTGTACAATGTAATTATGGAAACATTAAAGATATCGATTGTAATTAAAAAAACTTTGAAAGTGCACAATGTAATTAATCATTTAAAACACTGATCCCACCACATTTTAACCTATATATGATTAAATGCATGCAATTAATTGAATTTGGTAATGTACATCTACGTAGCCCACCCGCCCCTTAATTCAACTTTGTACTAGCTAGTCTTATAGATATGAGTTATGAAATGTCCTTACGGACAGCCTCACCAAAAAATTAATTCAACACAATTATATATATATATATACACTTTTGTTCATTTACTTATTCTTTGCGCTAATTTTGTTAGGTAATTTCAACTTTAACTTTAACCAAAAAATGTCTTATGGTTTTCCTATATAAATTCATTTCAACTTTGACTTCAACCAAAAAATGGCTTATGGTTTTCCTATATAAATTCAAGTCCATAATTTGTTTCATTTCACCCCTCGTTGAGCAATTGAAAACCACACAATGCCGCTATTTATGGTCTATATCTTTCAGTTTATCTTATTATCATTCCCTAATGCAATTTTGTCCTTTGAAGGGAATTCTGAAAGCAAAATAGTAGTGCTAAAGTCCTTCAAGCTTTCTCTTCCACCAAACACTACAGGCCCTGAGTCACTTGCTTTTGATCGTTCTGGTTCTGGTCCTTATACTGGAATCTCCGACGGTAGAGTCCTAAAATACAATCCTAAGTCAGGAACTTTTGCAGAATTTGCCACAGTTTCATCCAACAGGTATCCAAACTCTATATTCATACGTCACTACGGGGTCCCTAACGAAGTAACAATATATTTTATTTGTTGTTCCCCGGCGCTATCCCTAAATTGCATCTCAAATCTCAAATTTTCTTTTTTTGTTTGTTTGATTTGTTTTTACCTAGTTTAAAGTTATTGGATTATATTGATTAATTATATTTGTCAACGTCAAATTCCACTTTCTTTGAGAAGAAAATAATATTATATATAAACACACTAAAAAGGCGTAAATGCCTTTCCTTTTTTTTTTTTTTTGTTTTTTGCTTTTTTTGTTTTTTTATATGTAATAAGACGTCTATCTCTATATCTCTTTATATATACGATTAATTACATTAAAAAAAACTGCAATTTGGCCTTCATATTTAAAATGTAGCAGTTTAGCTTTTTACATTTCAATATGTTGCATTTTAGTTTGATAGGGTGTTTTTGGCTATCCTGATTAATTAACCGCTCCATCTCATATGACCCCTACTATCACTAATATTAAAATACAAATTGATTTAATTTGTTGCATTTAGATTCTTTACTTTTAAAAAGTTTTGCATTTTCGTGCCCTCCAATTGGTTACTCATTAGCTGAACAAATTGATTGGATCGAAAGGCAACAAATAGAAATATGAAAATTTTAGTTGCAACATTTTAAATTTGAAGGTAAAAAGTGCAATTTCTGAAAAATAGAGAGTATTTAAATGCAACAAACCATATATACATATGTGTGTGTGTGGGTGGGTGTGTGTTTATATGGGTCTATATTGATAGTTTCTTATTGTATCTAGGATTAATTGTATTTTAGTTTCTTTGACTTATAAATTAAATTTTATGATTTAAGTTTTTAACTTTTAAAAGTAGTAATTTAAATTTTTACGTTTTAAATTTATTGAAGATTGATACAATCTCTAATTTTGACCAAATAAATTGGTGACAATTTAGTGAAAAAAACTTGCAATAGAATCTGCCAGGAAAGAAATTGGGATGTTGATTGAACAAAATTGAGGATTAGAGGAAAAATCTACGACAAATTTGAAAATAGAAAGTTTAAATTGTTACTTTTGAAATCTGAAAACTAAAGTTACAAAACCTTACAAATCAAATATACTAAAATGCAAACCTTGTTTGTTTATAATATTTTTAGCAATTGATTTATTATTTAAGTTTCTTTGGACTTACGATAAAAAATAAAATAAAAATAAAATAAAACAAAAAGCTTTTTGCGACTTTATCATTTGATGATCATATTCATGAATCAATTTCAAAACATAAGTGTTTTTGAAGAAAACTATAAAGTATCTTAAATAAAAAAAACATACATATTATTTCTCTTTATTTATTTAACAAATAATTATTTTTATATTACTATAAACATATAAAGTTACGTATATATATATATATATATATATGTTAGATATAACATTTTTTTTAAAAAAATTATGGAATAGATAATAACGTTTTGAAAGTGACTTTTACGCATGAGATATAGAAAAATGATATAGAGGGACAATGAGAGATGTGCGCACATTTTCTCCATATGTGAAACACTGGATTTTTCTTTCTTTCTTTATTTATTTATTTTTATTTTTTGGATAACTGAGGGTATGGAGCTCATGTTCATTTTTTTTTTAAAAATAAAAAAATAAAAAGATAGTTTTACGACTAGGCTTTTAGGAAACATTGAAGATTATATTCTAGTTGTTGTCTTATATGGAAACTGTAATTTACGTACGGATTTATGATGGTATGCTTGGAAAAAATTGTTTTTGAACAAAAGAAAATTTATTAGAGGTTGAAGAACAATACTAGACTGGATTAAAGGTTGAAGCCAACTTGGTCCCTCCATCCAAATTTCAAGCAAATTTACTGGACACTGCATATATCTAGCATAGCACGAGTTACTTTATTACTCTGCTGACTAGAAAAATTAGCGTGAGTTATTTTATCTATTCAATTGATCTCTAATTTCTTCCACCAAAAAATAGTCAAATCCGAGATTGTCATCCATATAATTAATCAGATCCACTGCCACTTTAGATCGCTCTCAACCGTTCCACCATTAATACATGCTTCGAGACACAAACTAATTAATACCATATTTATTGGTCATTAATTAAGTTATCAAGGGGGACAAACATTTGTTCATGGGTTTTGACATTGCAAATATGATTTATATGCCTTTCTCATTCCGAACGACTACCCCCATCCCAACTGACTAAGTGATTGTCGATGTAGCTCCGTCGAAATTATATTTTTACAGACCTTCAGAATTTTAAACATTGGAAGGTTTGAAGAAAACTTATTTACACCAATAAAATTTGAAAAATCATCACTTATTCCTTCTATATTTGGATAATTATCATTTATCATCTGTGGAGTATATTTTGGCTATATTGATTTATGAAAACTATGTTTTACTTTACTATGCCAAACTAAAAATCAAAAATTTATTTTATCAATTTTTTTTAATAATATATATTAAAAATGTATTTTATTTGTATTTCTATGTGACTATACACAAAAGAATCTCGAGTGAATAATATTTTTTTCAATACAGATATTTATTATAAATGATCAAATATGTACATAGTATTATAACGTAAATGAGATGATAATAAATTTATTTTTTTTAGAAATAAATAAATTCAAACTCAGATTATTATCTAAATAAATAGTGATTATTATTAATAAACTGTCCTCGTAAAGGAGAAGAGAATAATAATTTAATGTTTATCTTTACATAACTTCGTAAAGAGTAAAATAAAAATTGCACAAGTCAATTTAGTTAAAAATCAATTTCAACGGCTAAGTGACAATTATTCAACCCAAACTTTAGAGGTTTTTCTTTTTCTTTTTTATTTTTTAATTAGCCTGTTTTTTTTTCATAAGTTAGATATATTTTGATATTTTAGTCCTTAATTTTGGTTTTTGGTACTATGATCTTTGAACTCAAATTTTGCTTGTACAAATGGTCTTTAAATTGAATTTTGCTTGCATAAATAATCGTTAAACTGATTATGTTCTGACATTTTTAGGACAAAATTTCAAAGAAAATTTGACTTCAAAAACTAAAGTATAAAAAATGAAAATAAAAAATTATATTTTCAGCTTTCCAAACCTCTAGAGGTTAAGTGATTGTTTTTCATACTTTGAATGTTATATAATGAATTTTCATCAAACATAAAAAAGTTGGATAAAATTTTGGCTTAAACACATTAATCATTTATGTATGTATGTACTCGACGTTAAGCTAATTTATTTACATTTTATCCTGGCTCTCACAGGTCTAGGGCACTATGCGATGGTAAAAGTAATCCAGCATTGGAACCCATGTGTGGGAGACCACTAGGTTTGGGATTTGATAAATATGGTACTCTTTACATAGCAGATGCATATTTCGGGCTTTTGGTGGTGGGTCGCAATGGAGGGGTTGCCACCCAGCTTGCGACAAGTGCAGGAGGTTTTCCTTTCCGTTTCCTGAATGCTTTGGATATTGATCCGGAAACTGGCATTGTCTATTTCACTGATGCTAGTGCACGATTTCAAAGACGGTAATACATATATATCTTGCCCAATTTAGTTTCCCTTTTTCTTCATTGCCAATCATTTAAAAGAAGAAAAAAAATGGTTATTTGAGAAAAATTAATATTATTGTTCACTATGACATGTTAAAAGTAAAGAGTTTAGATATTTGTTAGCATTGAGCACCAATTGGATCCCAAGATAAGATGATAAATGCTAATAGGATATATTTTAATATATATATATATATATATATATTGACTATTTATACTAAAACCTTATTATAAAAAAGTGAAGGGCAACCAATTAAAATGTCAACAATATATATAAGTCCCATTAGTATTCCATCATCCACATATAACAATTTTTTAAAGAAAGTTAACAAAATTAAAGGATAAGAATTTTTTGTTAGCCCATGTTTTCATGCTTTAAAAAATAATAAAAATAAATCCAATTTAGGTATATGCTTCTCATATTTAGATCCGTAATGAAATTTTACAACTGAAATTAGAAAAAAAAAAAATCACAACATTGCTAATTATTCATCATTTATATATTTATTTTCCTCATTTACAGCTTTGTAGTAAAATATAGAAATACTTTGCTAGTTATGTAATGATTTTTTGAATTTTTATTTCCCCCACTTTATAATGAGAACAATGTTCATATATCCAAGGCCTACTAATTAACATATCAAAGCTCTATATATATTTAGAAAATTGATATCCTATAAGCGATATCCTATTTAATATTTAGGTATAAAATAATTTTGCAGATGTTATTTATTTATTTATTTAAAAAAAAAAAACTAGCTGGTCAAGTGACAATTTTAAACATTTTGAGTCATAATGTCTCTTGTTGTAAACTTACAGATATTTAAGATCAAATCTATATGTACGTATTTTTAATAATTTCACTTAGAAGGAAAAGGTAATTAAACACATGTTAAGTCAAAAAACAAATATTGATATCAAAAGATACTTATATGCCATACTGTTATTTTATAGGTTAATTGTGCTTTAGTAGTTTTTAGTTTGGAAAAATTGCACTTATGATACTTAAATTTAAAACGTTCCAATTTAAACCCTCAAGTTTTAATCTGTTTTATTTTGGTCTAATTGTATTTTTGGTTAATGGCTGTTAATGGTTTGAGGTATTAAAATGCAATTTTTTTTCCTTTTCTTTTGAAAATAAAGATCTAAATTGCAACAAATTGTGATTTGATATTTATTATATATAATCCAACCGTTAACCACTGTTTGCTAAAACACCCAATTGGACTAAAACCAACAAACTGGAACTTCTTAAATTTGAATGTCGAAAATATAGTTTCTCTACATTAGAGGATATTAAACTCTAATTAACCCTTATTTTCATTGATTGAATATGTATGTACTATAAAAGTGGGCTAACTAGCTTTTGTTGGCTACATAGGGGTATGATTTGCAACAAGTGGGCTAACTAGCTTTGGTTGGCTATGTAGGGGTATGATTGGCAAAGTACATATGATAATATTAATTTCAACATTTTATTTTTTTTTAATACTAAAAAGCTGTTAAAGAAAAATTAATCAATTTTATAAAAGAAAAAGAAAAAAGAAAAAGAAAAAGAAAAAGAAAAAGAAAAAGAAAAAGAAAACCCATGTAATGAGAGTCAATTAAATGATCAAATGTGTATATCACAATGGATTCTTCTTTGAAAAAAATAATAAAATAAAATAATTTTACCCACATTTGGAATCATATATATTAAATCATTATCATGTACTATATGTGAGGTATGTAGTCCACCGTATCAAAATTGATATACAATGTTGCATATATATAGCCTAAATCCTTAAATTAACAAATTTTAACTAAAGAATCTTGCTTGAATAATTTTTTGATTTTGCTTTTTTTTGTTTTGAAAAATAATAAAGTAACTTTTGTCCATGCATGTAGTCAAATAAATGAGGCAATCCTTAATCGAGACATGACAGGAAGGTTACTCAGTTACGACCCAAGAAGCAAAGAGGTGAGAGTGTTGCTAAAAAATCTTGAAATAGCAGTTGGTGTTGCAGTAAGCAAAGGTGGCAATTTCGTCCTTGTTTCCGAGTTTTTGTCAGATAGAATTCTAAGACTTTGGCTCAAAGGTCCCAAAGCTGGTGCTTCAGACATTTTTGCTAGACTCCCTGCACCAGATAACATTAAAAGGAATCCCAGAGGAGAATTTTGGGTTGCCGCAAATATTGAAATAGCTTATGATCGCGATCTTTTATGGTCCGCTAGAGAAGAAGAACAGAAACAATCTGTGCCTTTAGGCATAAAGCTCAGTGAGGAAGGCAATGTGTTGCGGATGGTGACAATTGACGCAGGAAAAACTACGGAGTACTCTGTCAGTGAAGTTCAAGAGTCGAATTCCGGATTATATCTTGGGTCTGTCATTAACAATTATGTTGTTGCTACTCTTAATTAATCTATAATATTATAAACTTTAATATTGCTTAACTACTTAATATATGGTTTACTTATAGCCACATATGTTACCAGCTTGGGCCGCATTATGTGTACGGAATAAGAGTATACTGCTCATATGGTTATTAATTTAAGGAAAAAAGTACCTGAATACATTCGTTTTGCAACTTTTTAATATATGGACTTTTAACGCCGATGCTCCTCGCACATATTTTTGTACTCTACATTGAATTAGCATCAACATCCTGAAGTTTGTAATCGTGCAACATCAGCCCAGATACGTATAACTCTTACTGTTACTTTTCATTCCTTTGGGTGCTGGACCTAAGACCAACTGTTAGATCACTTTATATTTTAGAGTTGATGGTATTGCCATTATTAATGTTGATCATGTTCTAGATTTTGTGGATTGGGCTTGTGTATTGATTGTTATTTTTCAAAAGTTCATTTGTTATCAGTAACTTTCCTTTTTTTTTTTTTTTTTGTAAGGGGACGTATTGAAGGATTTTATTTAAAATTTTCAATGGGGCTTTTTCATTTGAAACCCCACCTTGGGTATCCTCAAGAGGGATCCATGGGAATTGTCTTGTCACTCTCCACTCAACAACGGATTATATGGAAAGCAAAGTGGGGGGCAAATCTTAGAGATTCCCAAGTTGACTGAAAATGTCTCGATCGTCCATAATATTTGAGACAAACCTCACAAGCCGAGGGACATGGCCCAACAGAGCCAACCCATTCTCCTCTTGGGTTGGTTGTTGGCCCCTCAACTTCCAAATTGAGTTATAATGACCACGTATGTATGACTCATTTAACTTGGTTCTTTATCGAAGTTATTATATACAGTACGTTCTAAACGGTACGGCTTGAAAGCTTGTAATTCCTGATAGATTAGTTTCATTGGTCCAAACCAATTTTCCACTCAGAATTGGATATCTCCATTTTGCCTTAGGCCATTTAACTCGATCACTTATTCGGCTAAAGCCTAGCTGTTCGATACAGTTAAGCTCAGAAAACTTAAAGGCTCAACTAGGCCAACACCTAGATGTTCCTGACTTAGGAAGGCCATTTAATAAGGACTAATCCATTCAAGCGAGGTTGGCCTATTGACAACACTCCTTTGAAACCATTACATCTGGACAAACCCTAATCAAGACTTGCAGTACTATAAATACAACATAAAGCCATCAAATCAGGTATATGCGTAAAACCCTTGAAAACTCTTTGATATCACTCGATTTTCTTTTCTCAGAGAATTGATTTGAGTATGGGAGTGCCATTGGGCCACTCTCTAAGATTATACTTGGTGTAGGCAGTCACAAAAGAGGAATCACTAAGGAGTAAAACTCAGGATTTCAACCTGTCCAGTTTTCACTCTGGTCCAATTCCATATACATTCTTCCAGAAATGGAAGAAAAAGAAAACTCCAGTTTCTAAATTTTCAAAATAAAGGTCTCTACCTTTCTTACAGCAAAAAGGACCTGTTTATATCAGCTTTTGTTAATTTCCTTCACCGTGCAGGGTGTAACCCAAAAAGAAAGCCACATCAGTAAAGAAACAACAAAAGATAGCCACATAAGAAGAAAACAATACAAATAAAACAAAAGAGCTTAAAACTCATCGTTTTCAACTATTTTCTTAAATTGTATTTGTTGCAGCTGCATCATTTTCGTCCCACTATGAGAAAGCTTGACCACGAAAGAAGAAGAAGAAGAATAAGCAACAGCATCTGGTGGATGATAGTCAAAGAGGTCTGCAACATTAAAAGTGTTAGAAATCTTTAGATGTGAAGGGAGCTCTATTTGATAAGCATTAGGTCCACATTTCTTTAGAATTCAACAGGGACCAATCCTTTTAGCTTGAAGCTTGTTGTAGGTGCTAGCAGGGAACCGTTCGTTTCGAAGGTGGACCATAACAGGATCACCAACTTTAAAAGATTTGTGGTGGTAATGAAGATTAGCTGCAACCTTGTAGCGAATATTGCTAGTGTTCAAATTTTGTGTAACATACTTTTAGCTTGAAGCTGTTGTAGGTGCTAGCAGGGAATCGATCGTTTCGAAGGTGGACCATAACAAGATCACCAACTTCAAAAGATTTGTGGCAGCGATGAAGATTAGCTGCAACCTTGTAGCGAGTATTGTTGGTGTTCAAATTTTGTGTAACATACTTTTAGCTTGAAGCTTGTTGTAGGTGCTAGCAAGGAATCGTTCGTTTCGAAGGTGGACCATAACAAGATCACCAACTTCAAAAGATTTGTGGCGGCGATGAAGATTAGCCGCAACTTTGTAGCGAGTATTGCTGGTGTTCAAATTTTGTGTAACTCGAGTATGAACTTCCTGAATTCTGTTTATTGAAGTGTCAGCCGCTTTGTGAGGAGGAAAGGGAGTGGAAGCAAGGTCAACAATGTGATTTGGTGGTTTGGTATAGACGATAGCAAACATATTGAATCCTATTGAACGATTGACCATACTGTTATAAGCAAATTCAGCTCGGCGTAAGTATGAGTCCCACTGTTTTGGAGAGTCATTAGCAAGGCTATGTAGCATGGAGCCAAGGTACGATTCACAACATTCATTTGCCCATCTGTTTGGGGGTGATAAGCACTACTAAACTGAAGCACGGTATCGAACTAGTGCCACAAGGTTTTCCAAAAATGATTAAGGAACTTTACATCCCTATCAGAGGTGATCGATTTTGGAATACCGTGAAGTCTTACAATTTCATGAAAGAACAGGTTGGCCACATAGGAAGCATCGACAACCTTCTTGCAAGGGAGAAAATGAGTCATCTTAGAGAACCGATCAACTACAACCAAAATGGAATCAACTTTACAATGTGAGAGATGGAGACCGAGGACGAAATTGACTGAAATATCCTCCCAAATATTGTTGGGGACAGGCAGGAGAGTGTAAATTCTAGTATTTTGTTGTTGGCCTTTGGCGGTTTAACAAGTTGCACAATGCTTGACAAATTTAAAGACATCCCGTTTGAGATGAGGCAAAAAATACCTCTCTTCAAATAAGGAAATTGCTTTGTCTCGGCCAGTGTGAGTAGCTAAACCACCTCCATGAAGTTTCTTAATAAGCTGAAAAGGAAGCGAAGTTCGAGGAATACATAGTTGCAGCCCTTTAAAGAGGTAACCATCATGAATATGAAAATCTCCGGTTGCCTTGTGCAAATGACAGTTATGCCAAATATTCCTGAAGTCAGGATCATCGAGATACTGGTCTTGTAGAGCAGAGAACCCCACAACCTCTGATTTCAACTTATTAATTAAGTTCACCTTACGGCTGAGAGCATCCGCCACTCGATTATGTTTTCCAGCTTTAGAATGGAATGTATAAGGAAACTTTTGAAGAAATTAGGACTAGCAGATGTGCATCTTGTTGATATGTTTTGTGAGTTGAAATGTTGCAAAGCTTGGTGGTCACAATGCAGGACATTGCAAAGCTTGGTGGTCACAATGCAGGACAAACTCCCATTGAACCAAGTAATGCTTCTTATGCTTTAAGGCTCTCACAATGGCGCATAATTCTTGCTCGTAGGCAGACCACAATTGACGGGCGGGGAACAATTTCTCACTGAAAAATTCAATAGTGCTGCTATTGCATAAGGACAGCTCCGATGCCCATGGAAGATGCATCTGTTTCTATTTGAAAACCTTATCGAAGTTCGGTAGTGCCAACATAGGAGCTTCGGTAAGGCGTTGCTTCAGAGTTTCAAAACTTTGTTGTTGAATAGGTCCCCATTGAAATTTTCCTTTCTTGAGGCAGTCCGTTAATGGTCCTGCGATAGAACTGAAGTTTTGAACAAAATGTCTATAGAAAGTTACGAGTCCATGGAAACTACGAACTTCGGTGACTATGGAGGGTGTCTTCCAATCATGGATTGCAGCAACCTTAGTTGGAATGGCCTTGATTCCATGCTTGCCCATAATAAATCCTAGGAAAAAAAGTTCTAAACTCATGAAGGAACATTTCTTGAGGTTTAGATACAAATTGTTGGCCTTGAGTATCTTGAAAACCTGCTGCACATACTGAATGTGGGCATCGATTGAGTGGCTATAAACGAGAATATCGTTGAAGTAGACCACCATGCGGATTCCAATAAGAGGTTGTATAATCTGATTCATCAAATGCATGAAGGTACTCAATGCGTTACATAAACCGAAGGGCATGACCCGCACTCATAAAGACCCAAGGGAGTCTTGAATGCTGTATTCCATTCATCTCTGGGCCGTATGCGGATTTGATGGTAGCCACTGTGAAGATCCAACTTAGAGAACACTTGAGCCCCACTTAATTTATCTAGCATATCTTCCACTCGAGCAATGGGAAACTGATACTTTGTAGTTATTTTGTTGATGGCATGGCTGTCAATGCACATCCTCCATTCTTCATGTTTTTTTTTTTTTTGGAACTATAAGAGCTGGTACGGCACAAGGGCTTAGGCTTTCTCGGATAAGGTTCTTCTTCAACAAGTCCTCAATCATTTGCTATAGTATTTAAGCTTCCTTTGGTGGCATTCGGTAGTGAGGAAGATTGGGAAGTTTAGTCCCAGGTAGCAGGTCAATAGCATGCTGGATGTCTCTCATGGGAGGTACAGAATCCGAGAGTTCACTTGGATAGATGTCGGAAAATTCTTCAAGGAGTTGCTGAATTGGTTGCAGAAGTTGAAAATTTGCGGTGGTGTGAACCGAAGCGACAATACCGAAACAGCACTGTGAATGTCTTGCTTGAAGTTCAAAGTGTTTTCCCGAGATTGCTAAAAGGATATGACCTTTCTCCAAAGCTAGTTCTGGTGGTACTCCATGTGTAGGCAGAAAAGTATGGTCATGTTAGGGTTTGGAAGGAAGTAGGACAATTTTTTTTCCCGTTCCATTGAAACAAATGAGTCCTCTGCCGGCCATCATGCATTACCGAGTTACCGAACTGCCAAGGTCGTCCTAGGAGGATGTGGCATGCATCCATCTCCACAACATCACAAATAACCTCATCAACATAATGTTTTCCTATGTTGAAATGAACCTTGCATAACTCAGTAGCCTTAGTTTCAATCCCTTTTTTAATCCAACCCACCTTGTAGGGGTTTGGGTAGCTCATAGTAGGAAGTTTCAAGGCTTTAACCAAGGACTTGGACAATATATTCTCGCTGCTCCCGCTATCTATTATCACCTCACACACCTTCTTATTAACAGTATATTTAGTTTTGAAAATTGAATGTCGTTGAGGTTCCGTGGAGTGTTTAGGAGATAGTAACAACTTTTGAATGATGCAAATGACTGGTTCTCCTTGGTCTTCATCCACCAACTCGGTTTCATCTCCCATGGTCACAAATTCTTCTCCCGAATCCTCTTGAGTTTCCACTATGTTAACTTGTTTACGCAGTGGACACTCATTGGACTTGTGGCCTTGTTGACCACACTTAAAGCATTTAAGTGGAAAATTTTCGGCATAAGGATTTGAGGGTCTGTTGGGTTGATTTTGAGGTCTGCCGATTTGTTTCATAGAACTTTCAGCAGGGATGGTCTTTTGTTGAGGAATATGTGGTGACAGAGGCTTAGTTTTAGGTGGGTAAAATTCACTCATAGGTTTCCATTTTACTGGTGTCTTAGTTGTGTGCCTCTCCATTTGTTGTGTGCCTGTCCATTTGTTTTTCAATATTAAAGGCTAAATTGATAGCATCACTAAGATTCCAAACAGGACTAAGCTTTACCCTTTCTTGAATTGAAATAATTAACCCAGCCACATATCTAGCAACTAGTTGGCCTTCAGTTTCATTCAAGTTCACCCGAGCACTCAATCTATAAAATTCTTCAGTATACTCACTAATGGTACAGTTACCTTGGTGACAATGGTGATATTACTGGTAAAGTATTTGTTCATAATCAGCTGGAAGGAATCTGGCCCGTAACATTTGACGTAACCGTGACCAAGACTGGATCGTCCTTTGCCTTATTTCTGTCGATTACTCAGGACTTGTTCCCACCAAGCTGAAGCTCCCCCATGGAATTTGAAAGCCACCAAACAAACATGTTTATCCTCCGGTATGAACATATACTCAAAGAAAATTTCAACAGTTTGTACCCAATCAAGAAAATCTTCAATATTCAGAGACCCATCAAATTTTGGAATATCAATTTTAATTCGGTAGTCTGAAGCTTGGTGATCTCGAGCATATTTGTTACGCATTGTGTGATTGGCTCGACCCACGGCCATTGTTTCCAGCTCATCTTTGGAGTCCGAATAAAGTGAAAGTGGTATAAGGTTCTGCAAATCTAGAAATTGACGGCGTCGTGGAATTTGGAGGGGAGGAGAGTCCTGGAGATCCGGATCTGCTGGATGCACCAATGAAGTGGGTGTTGGTTGCATCTGGGTTGCTGTAGAACGGTCGCCGGAATGCTCAAGGAGATGAAAACCAGTAGCTCCAGATTTCAATGCAAGACCAAAATGTATCGCTGTTCAAAGTTGTTGAATCTCATTAGAAAGGTGTCGAATTTCAGATCTAGTTTGGCAACAGCAGATAAAAGCATTTTTGAGTGTTGGTCTTCGTCGGAATTTCATTGAGAGCTTTTGCCGGGATTGGCCATGGAAGAGTCCGAGAGGGTGACCGGGCTCTGATACCAATTTGGTGTAGGCAGTCACAAAAGAGGAATCACCAAGGAATAAAACTCAAGATTTCAACCTGTCCAATTTTCACTCTGGTTCAATTCCATATACATTCTTCGAGAAATGGAAAAAAAAAGAAAACTCCAGTTTCTAAACTTTCAAAATAAAGGTCTCTGCCTTTCTTACAGCAAAAAGGAGCTGTTTATATCAGCTTTTGTTAATTTCCTTCACCATGCAGGGTGTAACCCAAAAAGAAAGCCACGTTAGCAAAGAAACAACAAAAGATAGCCACATAAGCAGAAAATAAAACAAATAAAACAAAAGAGCTTAAAACTCATTGTTTTCAACTATTTTTTTAAATTTTATTTGTTGCAGTTGCATCAATCGATAAAGGTAAGTTTCTCTAGATTAGGTGTCAATAGTTATAACTTCTATGCCTCCTTTTTGCATTCCTTTTTCACATTTGGTTAAAAAAACTCAGCTTATGAAACTAGTCTTCTTTTACGAATTAGTCTAAAGTGCAACTTTTGCCGCTTTACATCACTTCCTAGCTTTGTTTCTGCCACACGTTGATCAGCTTTTTGGAAAAAAAAAAAAAGGGGGGGGGGGGGGGGGGGGGGGGGGGGGGGAAGGCTTAGAAGGCAAAATTCTCGTGTCTTTGAATAGCATTATATGTGTATATATATATATATATATGATTCCTTTCCGTGGAGCTTCATCATCATCATCATCATCATAAACAAAGGCTTGTAAGAAATGTTTTCTCTGAGCTCAAAAACAGCCATGCTCTCCATTTTCGTCTTCCTCCTCAGTATCCCATATACAGTTCTTTCCCTAACTCTACTCAACTTGCTTCGTTTGCCAACACCACTTTCAGGTCCTGCCTATCTAGCCTTTGATTCCAATGGCGAAGGACCCTATACGGGCAGTTCCGATGGCAGAATTTTCAAGTATGAAGGACCCAGAATTGGCTTCACAGAATTTGCGTTTACTCCAGCAAATAGGTTTAATATATTTTCTACATTACGCAGTTCCTATCAAGTTCTAAAGTGCTACCTCAAGAAATAATTAAAAACTAAAACTTGTTGGTTTGTTAACATTTATGTTTTCTGTTTTTGGGTTTTCAATTTTTTTTAAAAGTATAGTAGTTTGTACTTTAAATTTACATATATTGTCTAAGTACAATTTAAAAAAAAAAAAAAAAAAAATCTAATATGAAAAACATCATTTCAAACCGTTTATGAAATAAAACTACTTTGTGAAACATTTTATTATGGTTATTATTATTAGTAGTATTATATCCTAGTCATGTAATAGTCATTATTATGGATAAAATGGGGAAGGGGTATATTAGCAGCAATATATTATGCAAACCTATTCTCTATATTCGATCAGCATTGATTGTTGTTAAATCAGATCCAAATCATTGTGTGATTTCACTACCGACCAACGACTCCAGTCAATTTGCGGGAGGCCAATGGGATTGACCTTCAATCAACGGACAGGAAATCTCTACATTGCTGATGCTGATAATGGACTCTTTTTTGTGGGTCCCAATGGAGGTCCTGCAACCAGACTTGCGTGTTCAGCGGACGGTGTTCATTTCAACTTCCTAGCTGGTCTTGACATTGACCAGGGAACTAGGAATATTTATTTCACACAAGCCAGCTCTAACTTCAAATTGAGGTACTTACTTCGAATTTGATGTTCTCTGTTTGTAAATATTCTTATTTAGTACGCGTGCAATGATCTGCGTACATTTTTTTGTAGAGATTTATCGAGCTTGGTTAGTAGCAAAGACAGTTCAGGTAGCCTGTTCAAGTACAATCCCAGGACCAAGAAAGCCACAACGCTTCTCCGAGGCCTTTCGGTGGCGGCAGGAGTGGCAGTAAGCAAAGATGGATCGTTCGTGTTGGTGAGTGAGTTCTTAGGAAAGAGGATTAATAGGTTTTGGCTAAGAGGTCCAAAAGCTAATACATCGGAGACGTTCTTGGTGGTTAAGGGAACACCACATAGCATTCGGAGGAATTCGCGGGGGGAGTTTTGGGTAGCGGTGAACAGAATTTTGGGACCGCCACCGCCGCCGACGCCTCCAATGTTGGCGCTTGGACTGAGAGTGAATGAGCAGGGTCAGGTTTTGCAAGAGGAGTCTTTTGCATTAGCATATGGAGTTGAGGCAGTGAGTGAAGTTCAGGAGTTCAATTTTGATTTGTACACTGGGTCTCTGCATGTCCCTTATGCTGCTAGTTTCAGGCCTTAATTAGAATCTGTCTCAGAATGGTGATGGATTCCAAATCTGTTAAATAAATCAATTAATGCAATAAGGTTTTCTTTTAGAGAATTATAAATATTTATGCAAAATGAAATTGAAAGAAATAAATTGAAGGGCAGAGTTTGGAATGGAATTGAAAGAAAGAAATTGAAGAGGGTGTAGTTTCAATTCCCACCTAATTAATCATAGAAGTCGCAGTAAGTGTTAGGTGAAGCTATAGATTTCTAATAAGAGGTATGACCTAGCTAAATTTTTTCTTTTTCGTGAATAAAATATTTATCTATAAATATTTATATATGTACGGAATCGGCCGGCATCACTTTAGTACCTTTAAACTCATCAACACCTAGCTAAAGTTTGACTGTTGAGGTACGTGGGTAAAGCCCATGGTCTAGACTATAACAAATACAGCACTTTTTGGGGTAGGTGGGCTACGTCTATTTATTTCCATTTTAAAAAACAAGGACAAAAGGGAAAATATATATATATATATATATATATATATATATTCGTTTCTATATATATTCCGGGCCTACAATATTTGGTGGCAAATTTAAGCTTTTGAAAAACCAAAAACATTAATTTTTTTTAATTTAAAAAAAAAAAAAGAAAAAGAGAAAAGGAAAGAAAAGAAAGAAAGAAAAATGGGAAAAGCCAAGAGAGTTTAAAGATCCAATAGACTTGACATATCAATATATATACCAATGGGGCCATAAGATTTTAGGCCTATTTATTAAAGACAATGCGTATCCTACAAATTGGTCTCGAGTCACTTGTGTGGGAATATTTAATCTCAATAATGAAGTACTTTCGGCTCCTAATAAGCCCGAAGGTAGGTGTACTTGCTGATTCAAAGCCTAAAAAAGTACCTATAAACAACCTAGGCACAACCAGTTTAGGTATGACTTCTATCCTACGCCGTTCTTTCTCAATCCTCTGTATTCTCTCAATAAATATTACATCGACTTGAATGTCAGTGTGTCATTAGGCAAGTTACTACACCGGTGTCAAGCTTACTCCATTCACTCTACTTTTTTTTTAGGATTGTAGGCAAAGAGGGTTATCCAATACAGAAAGAGACAATTTTTGACCTAAACAGTTTGGTGCCCACTGTGGGGTACGAACTCACAGCAAAAAAGTTAAAAGCCCTTGGTCAAAAAATGATCAGAAATGCAAGTTTTGAACTGGTACTGTAACAGCTTTTCCAACTTAATCAAATAATACAATACTATCCAAAGTCTTCATTATAACACAAATATTACAAGTTCAAAAATAAAACCATTACAAGTGAAATCAAAATACATAACAAATAGTCCAATTAGCTCCCAAGTCAATTTAAAACTTCAACCCTCAATATGGAACTTCATTTCCAAACTTGGCCACCCAACTCATCAACTAAAAATCTTATAGAAAGATTATGAATGGAGGGGTGGGTACAGATATTTAGTAAGGGGTTTTAACATTCACACCAAAATAAGTATTTTTGCCACTACTAGAATTGCGTTGATAAATGACGCAATAAATACGTCGCACAAAATAAATAACGACGTATCGTACAGTGTCGCTTAACGTCCTGTCGCTAAATCTATAAAACAATAAGCGATGCAGTACGAGAGTCACCTATCTTTGAATTTTAACGACGCATATTGACTTTTAGCGACGCATTAATAAAGTTGACTATTTAGCGACGCATTAGTATAATCGCCTATTTAGCGACGCATTAATAGAGTTGACTATTTAGCGACGCATTAATAAAGTCGTCTATTTAGCGACGCATTAATAGAGTTGACTATTTAGCGACGTATTAGTAGAATCGACTATTTAGCGACGCATTAATAGAGTCACCTATTTAATGACGCATCAACACTTTTAGCGACGCATTATTTGTTAATGCATCACCCCTTCTTTTTTTTTTTTTTAATTTTTTTAAATTTTGTGAAAAGTGATTAAAATAGTAAAAATATAAAAATAATTAAAATACAAAAAAACGAAAACTAGCTTCATCCAAAATAAATAGAATACAAAAATTTTAAATAAATATTTTGTCATAACAAATTAATTATCAAATAAATTAAATATCATCTCATTGACATATTTTTACATAATTTGTAAGCTATTGTATTTTTCATAACAAATTTAATATTAGTTAAACTTCCATGAATGCATATTCATTGAGATGGAAGTTGATATCTTCTTGTTGACGATATTACATCCTCATACTGCATATGGAAACATTAAAAAAGTTATTAGAACTTAAGCAAAATAAATAAAATATTAATTATTATTAAATTTGTAATTTAGTAAATGAAAATTTAAAGAATATTACCATTGTTCTTAAGATTTGACGAGGCACATTTCTCTTCTCATAGTTATTACAAACATAGTCACTCTCACATTCATCCTCATTATCATTTTCATTGATACTTGGCAACTATATGACAATTGGATTGTAAGCCATCTTTGTATCTCCAAGAACATCTTTTCCAACAAAAGTACGATGTTGTGGTGAAGTTAAAACAATAGACCATCTTGAATCAAGTTGATCTTCAAGATAAAATACTTGTTGAACTTAGCAAAATAATGTCAAGCAATATAATAAACATAATTTCTACAAAAGCAAGATTAATAAAACCCAATGAACCTAAGTTGCAGTTAAAATGAAAAAAAAAAAAAAAACAACAACCCACCTCATGTCAAGAAAAAAGAAACTCACCTAAACGATGGAGACAAAGAAAGAAGAAAACCAAAAAATCACGAGGGCAACACAGAGAAGTCTAGCTTCTCGGCCGACGACAACTTAGGCAAATGAAAAATGAAACCTGAAATATCTCACTCTTCAAGTCTCTCTTAGATTGCTTCCAAATCTATTATTGATTAGGTAGTGTACTTGATGTAGTTTTAAAAAAGAAAAAATGGATTCAAAGGAGTGCGTAAAAATTTTAAAACGCGCCAACATTTTTCAAAGAATGGCAAGAACGCGCCTTTTCTCCCAATTGCATTTTTTTTCTTTGATTAATTTTTTATTTTTCAACTACAAATAAAAACTGAAAATATTTCTTAAAAATACGAAGCAAAATATTGAAGATTGCTGTTTATTTTTCTGTTTTTCAAGTACACCTTTATTCTTTATAAAATTTGCATGTATTTCAAAATTTTTGTTCTTTTTTTTAATTGAGAGAACAAGCGACGCATTCTCTTCAAGAAGGGTCGCCTGTTCTTGAATTTTGGGATCAAGCGACGTATTATGGTCGAAAAGCATCGCTTGTTTCATTTTTTTATATTTTCTTTATAATCTTTAAATAATTTTTTAATTGTTCATCCACAAATATATTCATGTAGCAATCCAATGAACATGAATTCCATTGATCTAAAAATAGAAAATAGTTTTGTCAATGCTCTTCTCAGTTATACATATATGTGTATAGACGAGACACAAAATATCTCAAGACCTAATTTGAGATAGGATACCGAATATAGAATTCTGATTCAACAAGCATTTATTGACCAATTTATCTAGATAAGTATGTTAAATGAGCTTAACTTTCATGTGTTTGTGGTCATTGATAGTTTACCTGCTTTTAAAAATTGAAAGTCTATCAAATTGCTTTTTTTAAAAAAAAAAAAAATAATTAAAGGAACAGGCAACGCAATTCCATTAAAACATGTCGCCTATTCCATTTTCTTTTTTTAATCTTTAATTAGTTTTGTTGATTGGTCATCTACAAATTAAAAAAAAAAAAAGCATATTTGCAAAACTAAAAAATTACTAAAAATAACTTTCAAATTGAAAAAAAAGTTAAAAATTGGTTGGGTGAAACGGCAACGCAGTTGTTTACAAATGCGTTGCCTTTTAGTCTATTTAGCGACTCTTTCTTAAAAGACTGCATCGCCTAAAACTATACTAGCTAGTTCTTGTTGTATTATTACATCCAAGTGATTTGGCCTGGTGGTGTGGTGATTTCTTGAGAGTATAGGAGGTCCTAGGTTCAGCTGATGTTATGACCCTATTTTGATTTTTTTTTTAAATGTTTAGACAAAAAAAATTGAAAAAAAAAAAGGCGACGCATTTGTCGCAGAATGCGTCGCCTGTTCATCTATTTGGCGACGCATTGTTAAAATAATGCATCGCCTAACACTATATTAGCTAGTTTTGTTGTATTAGTACATACAAGTCATTTGGCTTGGTGGTGTAGTGACTTTTTGATAGTGTAGGAGGTCTTGGGTTCAATTCTTGTTATGGTCCTATTTTGATTTTATTTTATTTTTTAAATATTTCAAAAAAGAAAAAAAAGAAAAAAAGAACAGGCGATGCATTTGGTGAAGAATGCATCGCCTGTTCATCTATTTGGCGATGCATTCTTAATATAATGGGTCGCTTAATACTATATTAACTAGTTTTTACTATGTTAGTACATATGAGTCATTTGGCCTGGTGGTGTGGTGATTTTTTAAGAGTGTAGGTAGTCTTGAGTTCAATTCTTATTATGGTTCTATTTTGATTTTACTTTTTTTTAAATGTTTAAACAAAAAAATTGAACAAAAAGAAAAAGAATAGGCGACTTATTTGTTGAAGAATGCGTCGCTTGTTCATCTATTTGGCGACGCATTCTTAACATAATGCATCGCCTAACACTATATTAACTAGTTTTTGCTGTATCAGTACATATATGTCGTTTGGCCTAGTGGTGTGGTGATTTCCTGAGAGTGTAGGAGGTCCTGGGTTCAATTTTTGTTATGATCCTATTTTGATTTTATTTATTTTTAAATGTTTTTTTAAAAAAAAGAATAGGTGATGCATTTGTTGAAGAGTGCTTTTAAATAATGCATCGGCTATCACTATATTAATCAGTTTTTGCTGTATCAGTACATATAAGTCATTTGGCCTGGTGGTGTAGTGATTTCTTGAGAGTGTAGGAGGTCCTGGGTTCAATTCTTGTTATGGCCCTATTTTGATTTTATTTATTTTTAAATGTTTAAAAAAAATTGAAAAAAAAAGAATAGGCGAAACATTTGTTAAAGAATGCATCGCCTTTCATATATTTGGCGACGCATTGTTTAAATAATGCGTCGCCTAACACTATATTAACCAGTTTTTGTTGTATCAATACATATAAGTCATTTGGTCTGCTAGTGCGGTGATTTCTTGAGAGTGTAGGAGGTCTTGGGTTCAATTCTTGTTATGGCTCTATTTTGATTTGATTTATCAGTACATATATGTCATTTGGCCTGTTAGTGTGAGTTCAATTCTTGTTATGGCCTTATTTTAATTTTATTTTTTATAAATGTTTAAACAAAAAAATTGAAAAAAAAAAAAAGAATAGGTGACGCATTTGTTGAAGAATGCGTCGCCTATTCATCTATTTGGCGACGCATTCTTAATATAATACGTCGTCTAACACTATATTAACTAGTGTTTGCTGTATCAGTACATATATGTCATTTGGCCTGGTGGTGTGGTGATTTCTTGAGAGTGTAGGAGGTTTTGGGTTCAATTTTTGTTATGGCTTTATTTTGATTTTATTTATTTTTAAATGTTTAAACAAAAAAAATGAAGAAAAAAAGAACAGGTGACGCATTTGTTGAAGAATACGTCGCCTGTTCATCTATTTGGCGACGCATTTTTTAAATAATGCGTCGCCTAACACTATATTAACCAGTTTTTGTTGTATTAGTACATACAAGTCATTTGGCCTGGTGGTGTGGTGATTTCTTAAGAGTGTAGGAAGTCTTGGGTTCAATTCTTGTAATGGCTCTATTTTGATTTTATTTATTTTTAAATGTTTAAACAAAAAAAATAAAGAAAAAAAGAATAGGCGATGCATTTGTTGAAGAATGCGTCGCCTGTTCATCTATTTGGTGACGCATTTTTTAAATAATGCGTCGCCGAACACTATATTAACCAGTTTTTATTGTATTAGTACATACAAATCATTTGGGCTGGTGGTGTGGTAACTTAAGAGTGTAGGAGGTCTTGGGTTCAATTCTTGTTATGACCCTATTTTGATTTTATTTTATTTTTAAATGTCTAAACAAAAATATTGAAAAAAGAAAAATGCATCGCCTGTTCATCTATTTGGCAACGTATTTTTTAAATAATGTGTCACCGAACACTATCTTAACCAGTTTTTGTTGTATTAGTACATACAAATCATTTGGCCTGGTGGTGTGGTGACTTAAGAGTGTAGGAGGTCTTGGGTTCAATTCTTGTTATGACCCTATTTTGATTTTATTTTATTTTTAAATGTTTAAACAAAAATATTGAAAAAAGAAAAAGAACAGGCAACACATTTGTTGAATAATGCATCGCCTGTTCATCTATTTTGTGACACATTCGTAACATAATGCGTCGCCTAACAGTATATTAACTAGTTTTTGCTATATCAATACATATAAGTTATTTGGCCTGGTGGTGTGGTGATTTCTTGAGAGTGTAGGAGGTCTTGGATTCAATTCTTTTTATGGCCCTATTTTGATTTTATTTTTATTTTTAAATGTTTGAACAAAAAAATTGGGAAAAAAAAAAAGAATAGGCAACGCATTTGTTGAAGAATGCGTGTTCATCTATTTGGCGATGCATTCTTAACATAATGCGTCGCCTAACACTATATTAACTAGTTTTTGCTGTATCAATACATATATGTCATTTGGCTTGGTGGTGTGGTGATTTCTTGAAAGTGTAGGAGGTCGTGGGTTCAATTCTTGTTATGACTTTATTTTGATTTTCTTTATTTTTAAATGTTTAAACGAAAAAAATTGAAAAAAAAAAAATAATAGGCGACGCATTTTTTGAAGAATGCATCCTGTTCATCTATTTGGCGACGCATTATTTAAATAATTCATCGCCTAACACTATATTAACCAGTTTTTGTTGCATTAGTACATACAAGTCATTTGACTTGGTGGTGTGGTGATTTCTTGAGAGTGTAGGAGGTTCTGGGTTCAATTCTTGTTATGGTTCTATTTTGATTTTATTAAAAAATCAAAAAAAAAAAGTGAAGAGAGAATAGGTGATGCACAATCTTATTGGTGCGTCGCCTGTTAACTATATATATATAAAAAAAAAAAGAAAAAATCTCAGTTTTGGTGGACTAATATTTTTATTGATTGTTATTATTAAAATAAAATTAGATTGATTAAAAGATCTTATAAAAAAAAAGTGAAGAGAGAACAGGCGACACACAATCTTACTGGTGCGTCACTTGTTACACATATAACAAAAAAAAAAAAAAAAAACCTCAGTTATGTTGCTCTAATATTTTTATGAATTATTTGTTGTTGAATTAAAATTAGATTAATTAAAAGAACTAAAAAAAAAGAGGAGGAGAGAACAGGCGACGCACAATCTATATAGTACGTCGTATATTTATTGAATTTTTACTGACGCATTAACCTCAGAGTCGCGGTTTTATTTTTTCAGGCGTGTTTGTTTCGTAGCGTCGCTAAGTGAGTGCTGCTATATATCAATTTTCGCATAGTGGCAATAACACCAAAATAAGTATTTTTGCAATAACTAAATAGTGTACAAGTATATGTATGTAATCACAACATGAAATGCAATGCATATGTTATAGGGTTTAAGGTTTTTGGTAAATTAGTAAGGTCTTGAAATACTTTACATACAAAAAATAGATTAATATATGTTTGGGCCATGAGTGAATCACTTATCTAATACACATGCCAAGAACGAATCAGGAATCAGGGTATGATAGTGAAAATTTGCCATAATATATATAGAGAACTAGTCAAAGTATGTGAGTATGTAAATAGCCAAACCTCAACTCAACGACTTGGTGAAGATACTCAACATCAAGGAGGAGGAAACCATAATCAATATCATCAATGTAATCATCATACCGATTTCAATCTTTGGTGACCAAACCAAACTTGGATGCCAGACTTATCAGTCTCTAGACAGTGGTCAACTCTGTAGTAAAAAAAGGCCCTGCCTATCTTTCTAGATGATCAAATATCAAATATTTAATATGAATATTATGATAGAAATTTATATGAAAATTATAGAAAAAAATCAAAAAATTTGGTGAATATTATAAAATTATATCCATTTCCATTTAATAGCTAAATTTCATTTCTATATATTGGAAAAATGAAATTTTGCGAAAATTTTTGATTTTTTAAAATGATGGTTATTGACATATAGCTTTATTAAATATTAAAAACCTATACATAAAAATAAATAAATAAATAAAGCTAATAAAACCCCATGATACTATTTCTTATAGAAGACGATACCTTTCATCTTCCATCCCAACAACATCAGAAAGAGTAGAGTCAAATTACTCTTTACTAGTTGTTTAAGCGGAAGAAATGGCTGCAGGCTTAACTTTATAGCAACACGGTTCTCTTTTTTCTTTTTTCTTTTTTTGATGAATAATGCAACATGGTTCTCACACAATAATATCTCAACCCATTAAACTTTGGACCATTTTTTTATATTTAAGAATAACTTTGGACTTCTATTGATAACGAGGAAAGAATCTTTTGTATTCATTATCTTCATCGCTTTCATTTTCCTCTATGATAAGTGCAAAAACTATTTCTTCATCTCTATCATTCTATTTAGAGTAGAGTGATTCAATATCTGCATCTTTTTTTTTTCTTGATGAGAGAGGATTATCAATATGCAGTTGTTGTAACAATTTTGGCCTTTTTCCTCTTGGTAGGACACTATCTAGCGTAGTGCCGTTTATGACCGCAATGATAACATCAATCAATTTTTTGATTGATGCCCTTGCTATATTTCTTTCCGAAATGCTAAACTTCTTCCTTTTCCCTTTAGAATATTTTTCTTTCTTACGCCAGTGTTGGAAGTGTTTTTGCTTCTTGGTCTTGCAGACACAGCTATCATGTGGGCATTTTATTAGTAAATTTGACTTTTTGTAGACTTACTTATACAAAGGTTGCTTTTTCATAAAAGTTTGGAAACATTGATTCTGTTCACATAATTTATCAAGAGTAGATAGCACATTTGATGAATCTAGCCTATTGAAATTCTTTCCTTGGGCAACTTAGATGAAAGAATAGATATTTGGATTTCAAGCTGCACCTCCTCCTGGAGAGAAGATATATATACTTGCTTTAAATTTTGATCATTAACTCCACCAATTAGATAGTATCTTGAGGTCATTGTTTCATAGTGATTGTTAAGATCTTTCCTTTTGAGAGAGTAGCACTTCATAGAGAGAAATTCTCTTTGAGTTTGCAAGGATAGAAGGGAATGATCTCCAATGAATTTATAGTAAATGGTTCTCAAGGCTTCTAATGCAGTTCCAGCTTGAACGAGCTGTATTTGTTTGTATTCACCAAGTTGTTGGAACCAATCTCTTAACCTTCTTGTAAATCTTGACGCAAATTCCTTTAATATTGCTATAAGATTGGCATATGCTCTATTCATTTGATTGTCTATCCATGCTCAGAACTCATGCATCCTATTTCTCCATTGGCTTGGCTTCAGGTAATTAAATGTAAACTATAGGCCAAAAGTAGGTTTTGTAGTTTGATAGGTATTTGGAGAAGGGGTTTGCTATCTTTCATGATTAGATTTTTCTTTAGTTTCTAGTTCAGACACCATTGAATCAGGTTGTTATGTCTTGTTATGAGGAGGTGGTTGTTGAGACTGGTATGCAATTGAGGACTAAGCCATCAGTTGTAAAATCCCGTCCCAAAGTATAACAGAAAATTTTCAACTTTGACCGAGATTGATTGTTGACCGTTGACTTTGACCATTGACTGTTGACCAAGGGTTCAAAAGTTGACTTTTTGACTCGGATGGAATTCTAGATTGACTGAGATACCGTTACGAAGTACACGTTGGCACAAGTTCGTAGACTAGTAGCACGTTGAAAACGGAGCTACGGTTTGAAAGATATGAGCAAAACAAGATTGAGGTCCAAATTGTCCAAGGGTGCCGGAGTTGACTTTTTATTTATGGGGAAATGAGCTTTGACTCATACATTGTTGTGAAGTGCTCATCGATACGAGTCCACAGACTAGCGGCATGCCTGATTTGGACATCCCGTTAAAAAGTTATGGACCTGCAAAATTTTAAAATACCGTATTATTTTAATATTATTTTTAAACGTGTAATAATGTGCCACGTGTGACTTAATAAATGTGACCATGTATCACCATGATGAGATGCCACATGTCAACCATGCTTAATACCATATTATTTTATTATTGTTATTTTATATAATAATATTATTTAATTATTTTATTTTATTTTCTTTTTCTTTTTCTTTTCTTTTTTCTTTTCTTTTTCCCTTCCCCCGCGTGGGAAAAAGACCCAGCCCCCCCCCCCCTCCCAAATTCGTTCTTCTTCTTCCTTTCCTTTCCTTTTCTTCCTCTTAGGCCTTTGCCGTTTCTTAAATTCCGGCCATCGGACGACCACACGCGTGGGCCACCGGTGAAGCCCAGCCGTCAACGAGCTCAAGCACCAAGTTTGGCGGCCAGCCGACCGGCGACGCGCCCAGATTGGCGGTTGAAGCCGGCGGCGGGTCACTTTGTTTTTCCGGCGATTCTCGCTGTTTCCGGCCAGCCCAGTCAAATTTTCCACCCTTTTCCCCCTATTTTGGGTCCTCTGAGTTCAAATATGGTCTCCAATCATTTAAATTCGAAGTGATTCGTGAGTTATGAGGAGGTGAAGTTCGGCCGGTACTTCCCGGGCAAATTCCGACTACCACCGGCGGAATTGGGATCAATGGAGGCAGGTAATGCAATCCTCGTTCCACAAGCTTCGATTCGGTATATTACTCGTCAATTTTGGTTAACGTTTGTGTTAGTCCCCCCGGGTACTGGGTATTATTTACCTGAATAAAATATTAATTATTTGAGATGTATAATATTGTTGTTCTAGGAGCACGTGTACGTCGTGGAATTGATCCCATGGAGGATCTTTGATTAATTGCATGCTCGAGGTGAGTGACTCACCTTCAAAATTATTTTGGGATGTTAAAATATATATATTTTGTGTTAATTGGTTATTTGAAGATATGTTTGATGTGTTGAATATTTAGTAAATTTATATTTGGAATTTTTGATGCCAAAATTGAATGGAATTAAATATTTGGGCATCATAAAATATGTTGGTTCTAAGGAATTTGAGATTTTGGTAAATTTTATCAAATTTCGTTGTTAAAATATCTCATAATTAAATATTTGATAAATATGTTTTATGTATCTGATATTAAGAGAATTTCCATATAAATTGTATTACTAATTTATAATGTTTTTAATATATGTTTTGGTGCCAAAAGAATATATTTGGAAATTTAAAGAAATTGTGGTTTGATTTATTTTAATTATTGCTATGGTTATTAGTTTTAAAAATTGTTTTGGGGTATAATATAATATATATGTGTTCGAATAATTTGGCTTATATACCATTGGATTGAATGTTTGGATTATGCATATAAAAATATTTGCCTTATTAAATATGAGCTGTCATTTTACGTAAGGTTTGACAATATATTAAATGGTTTTAAATTCTAATGGGTTCATAAGTGAACTTGGAGTAGTTAAATATTTTGGTATTTAAATTGGGGTTTTAAATCATTTTGGAAGTGATTTATTTGAGAAGGAGATGGAAAGTTTTATGATTTTAAGTATGCTCCAATATTTTAAGAATTTTATGGGTTTAAAAATTGATTTATGGTGAATATATTTCACTGTGGTATTTCTAATTTTCGTATGAAATGACGATTTGAAAATTTTGAAATATTTAAACAAGCGGTTGAACTTGACAATTAAATTATGATTATGATACAATAGGATACTGTATCGGTTATTTTTAATTGATGTACCATATAGTACCAGAGTTTGGTTCAGTATTATATTACAGCGTGCTGGGTTTACCACGGTGCCGTAAGGTTGGTTTCATCCAACGATTATCTATTATTACCACGGACTGTGAGGTCGGGTTTATCCGACGGTCTATTATTATTGCCACGGTGCCGTGAGGTTGGTATCATCCAACAGTTTATTATTGCCACGGACCGTGAGGTTGGGTACGTCCCTACGGTTATTTATTATTTCCACGACACCTTTCATATATTGAGGGTCGTGAGGTGGATGTTTTCCATGGTTTACAGATTGGTACATCGTATGGTACATTGCATATGTTGTATAAATTGTTGTTTTTATTATTTATTTAAATTTAAAGCTTTACACAAATTTTATGGAATTGTTATCGTAATTTTATTACCTATTCTCATTAATGTTTAAGAGTTATTTGTCTTAATTTTATCATTTAAATTGATTGATATTTTAAAATAAATTCTATTATATTTTTTTATCAATTGTTTTATATAGATGTTTAAATTGATTTAAAATATTCCTTTGGTTATTTTCTTGATTTAAACAATAATTTTATAATTTATATATTGGATTTATTTTTGTTCTTATGCCAAATTTCTTTAATATAAGTATTATTTATGATTTTATTTATGGTATCCAATGATGTCTTATTCTTTATTTCCATTATAATTTTGGATCCTTAAATTCTTGTATTTTATTCGAAATTTATTGACTAATTGTTTTCCTTGATTTTTGGGGTATAAAAGATTGGGTTTTGCGAAAATGTTTTGAAAGGGGAACCTTTCCAACGGAGTGAATGGTGAGGGTTTTGAGAGAAATTATTATTTCCAATTAATTATTAATTATTTATTTATTTATTCCTAATTAATCAAGTGTACTATAATTATCGTGGCTTTATAATTGTACAGTAGTTAGGGTCACTCACTGAGATGATTAGCATCTCATATTTTTTTAAATTCCGTTCCCCTAGGTCCAGGTTGGGAGACGTTGATCGTCCCGGGCGAACTCGACGTCTCAGTTTATTGCCGAAAGTCCAAGAAGTATTTCTTTCCTTTTTTTTTTCCTCTCCATCTTGTATTGCTTCTTTATCTGACATTATATTAATTCCACATTTATTTGTATAATGCTCTGTATACTGTATTGGACATTTAGTTATTAATTATGCACTGATTTACTGTTATTCATTTGGAGTGCTGCAAATTTGTGGAATTAAATTGTAGTAATGTGGGAGGAATAAGGGGATGTATATAGAAGTGTGTTTTCAGTGTAGAAAATTTGTGGTAAGTCCAACCCTTAGGGGAGGTTCTACCGGATTTTCCATTGGAAGGTTTGGTAGGGTTCTCCTAGGATCAGGGCTTGTCTAGGATTCCGGTGAGAAATTTTGGACGGGTCCTGACATCAGTAGTATGGAAATGTCAGCCATGTTTTATTTAGTCTTCGTCATAATTTTCTGTTTCTAAAGATAATAATTGATTTTCTGAGGATTCTTCTTTCATTGGCTTTTGTCTTGTAATTGTAAAGGCTTTTGGTAGATTTGAAGAGCTAGAAGGAGGTGGTTCATAAGTGCTCCTATGAGTAGGGGCAGATTTGGAGGGTTTTGTAGGAAGGACTTTATTAAAGATTTAATGAGTCATTTTGAACACAATAGAGAAATTCAGGATCATACATTCTTTGTGCTAGCCTTTGTCTTAGCTGTTGGTCTAAGATGGCTATAAATGTTACCAGTTTATCTCTTAATTGTCTAAATTCTAAAGATAAATTCTCGAGTCTGGCATCTGTCAAAGTTTTTTGAGTTACCACTTTATCGAGCATCGTGTAAATTCTCCTAAGAACTGTGTTCTGAGCTCTTGCATTCATGGTCTGCCAATTAAGGATCTCCTCTACTGGGTGATAGGGGTAGACATCCTTTCAGCTGTTACTTCCTTCGACTAAATAGATGGTCTCATTTGAGCTTTGTGAGTCGAATGAGTTTGTCTTTCAAGAATGGGAAACTCTTCTTTATATGCAAGAGAGAACATCATTCAGTCTCTAACTTTTCCTTTTTTATTTTGTTTTTCTTCAATAATCTTCAGACCCCTTTATAGGCAGGTGATGGTCTACTTGAAGATTCAATTTTAGAAGAATTTTTTGCCTTGATGGGTTCTGTTATAGAACTAGGATTCTTAAGCCAGTCTAAGAGCTCTTTAGTTGTGTAATCTTCAAGAGGTCTTGAGGGTTTATGCAGTCCTATCATGGCCTTTTTTTTTTTTTTTTCCTTTGTCATGGTCAGTATCATTATGGTTGTCCTTTTGATGATGACCTTTGCATTCATTTGCAACTTGTTTCCTCTTTCTTAGTTGTTGTCGAGTAGATTTGTCTTCATTAGAAGGGTAATCCATGTTTAAGTCACATCTTGGTTCAAAAATAGAACGATCATAATCTTAAATAAAGTGTCTATCTATGTGATTGACATAGACTGCCTTTTTATGAGGTTCGAATTGGGTGATATGAATCTGGTCTATGGGTGAATTAGCTTATTAATTAGTAATATAAATTGAGATCATCATTGTTTGAAATGTTCTTTTAGGTATTATGGATAAATTAGGTTGCAAGAAAGTGGCTTTAATAAATCCATCTTCTTTTTGCCGAAATGTTGGATCCATGCAAACTAGAGGCTTAGCTTGGATGGCCTGTAACTGGCTCATAATTTGTAATCCATTTGAGGAGAATTATCTTTTATATTTCCTCTCTTGATATTCTTCTAGGAAACTGGATGATGGATACATTTTCATCTAAGCTACAATCTGAGTTAATGAAAACTAGGTCAATAGTAAGACCAAGGATCCATAGATTTAAAGCATGATTTTGAAGGCAATATGCCAGTATTTTAAAATGAGCTGAACTCAAGTTTTTTATGAATTAGTCAAACCAATCTTGAGCAAAAAATTTCAAAATTTGACGAGCTTGAGTCAAGCATGATCACCCCAAAAAACTATGCAAGCTAAACTTGAGTATGGTAATAGTTAGTTTAGCTTGATTCATTTACACCTTTATTTATAGACCAAAATACTAAATATGAAACTAATTTGTGGTCTATTATTCCATTTTTTGAAAAAAAAAAAATCTATTTGACCAAAAGAAACCATTTAAAAATGGAAAAAATCAAAACTAGACAAAAAATTAGATAATAAAAATAAATTTATTAGGCCAAAAAATAGAAAAAAAATTAGGAAATTTTTTAATTTTTTAATTTATGGTCTTTTTCTTTTTGGTTTGGGCATAAAAAATTATTTTTAATTTTTGGTCTAGTACAAAATTTTTTATTAGACCAAACATTTCAATTGCATTTTAATTTTAATTTTTATCTAATTTTAGACAAAAAAAACATTTAATTATAACTGTCGATATTTTAATTTAAATACAAAAAATGAATGAATAAAATTTTTCAAATAAAAATTAATTAGTGGTACTTTTAAAACTAAAAAGTAAAAATTTAAAATAAAAAATTTTCAAATACAAAAATTAATAAATTTATTATTTTTTTGAAAAATAAATTATGACATCAGCACTATTTATTTTAGTGGTACTATTACTTCAAAATATCAATTTACAAATAACTTTGAAACTTCAAGTTCAAAATCGTTAAAATTGAAACTTTAAAACCAAATTTGCCTGCATCCTAAATTTCAAGGTAATAAAATGAAATTTTCTGTTATATTTATTCAATATAGTTATTTTGTCTAGTTTTTAATTAGGTATACAAACGACAGCCAGAACCCATTACATTAGTTACAAACACCAAGAAAATCAGCCATCAAGGATCCTATATAATATGAATGACGAAACTTTAAAACTTCACTAATTGACGTATTATCATATGGGGGGCCAAGAGACACACTCTGCCGAATGTTGCCCACTCCATTTATTGTTACTGCCGTGGCGACAATTGTTTGTGTACTTGCATTTTGTATTGTCACAGCCACCAAGAAATTCCCAGCTGGTGTCCTCTTAATGTTGTCAGGCCTTCCTTCCAAGGTAACCAAGATTTCTGATGTGTTGGCTTTGGGACCTCTCAGCCAAAATTTCTGAATTCTATTAGCGATGTACTCTGTGACAAGGACGTATGAGCTGTCTAAGCTCACAGCAACCCCAGCTGCTCCTGAAAGCCCCCTTTGCAGTACTGTAACTTGCCCGGTTTTGGGGTCATACTTTAGTAACCTTCCAGACGCATCGTTGGCAGCAACAGCTTGTGCAAATTGCCTGCAATATACATTAATTGTGAACGGATCAGTTCGATAGGTTTCTTCGTTACCAAATTCTAGATACCAAATAATGTGATAGCATGCTGCTTATAATACTCTTAATTCTAAAAATAAGTGGAAAAATCCAAAACCTATAACTAATTCTTTACTTGTGCTGATATTGTTAGGTCCTGCAATAAATAATTTTGCAAAAGGGATTAGGTGATTAAAAACTTTATAACTATAATTTTGTACTAGTAGACAATAAATATGATCAAATTTTTAGAAGTACCATCCCGCAAGATGACAAAGATAATGGAGATCTTCGATTTTATTTTTCTTTTATTATTTATATTAAACAAAAAAATGAAATCTTATTTCATTTTAAAAAGTAATTATTTATTTTTCCATTTAATTTATTTATTAATATTTTTAAATAAGATAACATCATATCAATAATAGATAATGATATAATTAGAAGAAATGAGACAAAACTATCAGTGGTTAACTTCTGCATCCTAGACTAGATAGGTCTGAAGCTTAAAAAATATAAGAAATAAAAAAATAAAAAAAATTCTTCCTCCTCTAATTCAACATATGGCCAAAAAAACAAATGGAAAGTACCTTAAGGTGTATACAGAGCTGGCATCTGTGAAGTAGACGTTTCCTGTTAGTTGGTCAACATCTAAACCATCAAGGAATTTGAAGGGTAGCCCTTCTGCGCTAGTGGCAATTTGTGTTGCAAGCCTTTCATTAGGTCCTGCAACGAGTAGTCCTCGATAAGCATCGGCAATAAAGAGCTGGTTTTTCAGAAAGTAGAAGGCAATCCCAATTGGTCTCCCACATTTAGGCCACAACTCTGGGTTATTGGTACCATCACACTCTCTCTTAGACCTGAAACATAAAATATTCGAAAACAGAAACATCAAAATATCGATTATTTGCACATCTAACTATCACTTTTGTATACACTTTTTATACCTAAATGGTGAAGTGATGACATAGTCTACATAACCAACTCCTGGTCCATTATATTTCACAACTCTTCCATCTGATATAGCCGTGTAAGGTCCTTGTCCCCATGAGTCGAAGGTGGAGGATTCAGGGCCAACCGCTGTCAGTGGCAAATCAATCTTCTTACAATTCGAAATGGAAAAAACTACAGAGGGAAAGCAGAAGAAAAAGATGAGAATGGAAAGCATGATTATTGTTGCTACTTTTAAGGCCAAATTCAAATTATAATTGAATTAGTAATTTTCCATACTAGTTACTGATTTATATTTATAGGCATTTGTACACCTTGTTTCTATATGCTGTTCAAAATCCTTTGTCCCTTGCAATGGTAGCTACTTCTTCCGGGTCCCATCCAAGTATGGCTAGCTAGCTAGGTAAGTTATACATTTACGAATATGGGCATCCCATCTAAGTAGCTAGCCAGCTAGCTAGGTAAGTTATACATTTATGAATATGGGCATATGCTAACGGTTATAATTTTTGGTCCTTAGCTAAATATAGCTCACAGCTGGGTCCCATATTGAGGTAGCAATTGGTTATGGTAATGCATGCACGCCAACTCTCGAGCTTCCTTGTAAGAGAGAGAGTTTTGACAAAAATGATTTTACGTATAAAGAAGTTGTCATGGTACTAACTTTCTGTTCCTTTTTTTTTTTTTTTTTTTTACTTTTTTTTTGGGGGACAAAGTTGTCATTTTACTAGTTCACATGCTATATTGTACAATAGCACTCTAGTCAATGTTTTTCGGATGATAATTCCAAGTTTCAATATTTTTATCCAAATATCAAAAATGATAAATTATACAAACTCTTTCTATACTTTCAAGTTTTTTTTATATACACCCTCCAATTTTTTAAAAATTGAACATACTCCCCTTGAAAATTCAATTTTCTTTTATAAACTTCTCTTTCCTTAGTCAGACTTTGAATATGGTGGTCAGCACAGTTTAATATTTTATAATGATGAAAATACCCTCATTGTGAAATATGAAAAATAAAAAATAATTATTCCATATCTTTAGAAATTTTTATAAATAAATATTTATTTAAAAATTAAAATAAAATACAAAATGTCACCTTTTGAGAAAAAACAAATTTAACTTTGTCCATTTTTTATATGTTAATTTAAGGCTTAAATATCCAAACTCTGTTGATATGTTTTACTTAAAAAAATTTATATTAAGGATTTTTTCTCATTATAAAAAATTAAAATTTGTTAACCATCAAATTTCAAAGTTTGACAAATAAAGAGGAGTTCACGGACGAAAATTAAAACTATAGAGTTAGTACGTGCAAAAATAAAGAGGGACATGCAAAACCTCCAAACTAAGGGAATTTATGTAATTTATCCTATCAAAAACATATAAAAAAATAAATAACCAAGTTTGTCAATGGTGGGGGGAAGCTATTAGTAAGTATATTAAGATAGAGCACAGTGCTAGGAAACTACTTATTTATCAATAATTTGGTAGAAGGAAGAATGATTATTATGTTGAGTTGTACTTAATTTTGTAAAGATCCATTTATTCATATTTAGTTAAATATTAATTTTTTAACCAATAAAATAAAAATGCATCATCTTCGTCACGAAACTTGATAATTAAGCAAATTACTAAACAACTTCATACTTTCAACAGTAGTATAATATAAATTAATTTTTAATTAACAGATCTTCTCTATTTAAGAATCTTCTAATGGATTATATAGGCTTTTTTGCACTATTGCACCATGAACTATTGGAGTTTTGGTATTTTACACCTTAACCTTTGAAATTGGCGCATGTCCCATCTGAACATTTAAAAGTTGGTGACCATCCCAAAAATTCTAACTTTCGTCCAAAATGGAGCGTTAAATGACATTTGTGTGTGGCATGTAATCTTAGTTATCAGTTAATTTAAGGGAAAATGAAAAAAAAAGGTCTTGCCAACTATTGATGCATTTTTTTATTTTTTCTATTAACAACTGTTGATGGATTGGAGGGAATGTTTGTATCAGTTTAGCTCAACATTTTAGGGTTGAGAAAAAAACACTAAGACACATCAAATTAGGGCTTTTTTCAATAGAGAAAAAGGGGGAAATTGAGACGCATCTATAGATGGACAGAGTGATTTGAGACTATGGGAGAGGTGCAGCCATGAGGAGTTCATGGACAAATCAAAATCCTGGAATAAGGTTTTATGGATGCCATAAATTCAAGGTATTTTGTATGTTCAATATGGGCATTTGCTAATCTCTTTTGGAGACATCAATTGAATTGTCAAAATAGTTTATTGGATTAGGAGCCATAGAATAATTTTTTAGAGTCATAGGTTGGAGTATATTCTTAATCGGTTTGCTTGAATGGTGTTCTTACATGTTTTGTAGTCATGGTTTATATTTACATATTTAAATTTGTTCAAATATCTTATAGGAAAGGCTTTTTCTTCATATATACATATGCTACGCAAATCAGTTTGCAATAGGTTGCAATAATTTTGGTGACTAAATAGGTTGCGGCTTTGAGATTTGAATGGGTGTTCTACTTTTCCAAAAACTAAATTGCAGTTAGATCGTATAAGTTTCTCATACAAACTACAACCATGTATTGGAAGGTTGTTTTTAGATTATGTGCATTACATAGTAGATTAACCTTTTAGGAATTATTGGTTTAAACTATAAATGTTGAAATATTAATATGCTGCAACTGAGGGGAAAAAAATTAATGTTCAAGTTGAACCTTGAAATTATCAATTAGGATGACTTATTATAGATTGATATCATCAAATAGTTTTTAATTGTGATTCAAATGTGGACATATTATGTAGTGAAAAGAAATTGTAATGCATAAGGAGCCTCTGACTTATTTAATCTAAATTGTAAAATTAGGTTTCTTTGTTTGTACATATATATATATATGTGTGTGTGTGTGTGTATTGGCTTAATAAACAATAAATTTCATGGTTAGCAACTTGTTTTTAAATAGCTTATTTTTGTATGTTATTGCAGAAATTTCAGCATGGTTATAATGGAATAAGAACTGACACTATAGCAAGAAGTAACACTGGAATAAATAGAAAGGAAGTGTATGGGAATGTGAAGGCTGTAATTTCTTTCTTTGGGTTCACCCACCTATGTGTGAAAGATCAAAGGAAGTTATTCCAAGCTTGTTAAACCACATTGAAGGGCTGGAGTATGACAATGCAGTGGTTAGAGCTAGGAAGAAAAAATTGTGGTTTGGTTTGATAATGGCAATGTTGTTGTTGTTGTTCAATATGTGGTTTGGGAAATAGTTGTTGCTACTAACTTGGTTTGAAATATATTATTTATGTTTGGGCAGCTAGATGATAATATTGTTTTGACCATTTACCATATGTATATCTTTATTTGAATTAAATGATTTTGTAAGATATTTCGATATAATGGCCTTTGTAAGACATTAAGATTATTAAAGTTCAATATTTGATCAAATAGGTTATATTTTTTCCTTATTGTCATCTGAAGACATTTTGTTTTGATTAACTATGCGAAGTTCAATATTACTGCCTAATTGAAAGAATATCATCAAATTGTACCATCCAGTTCATACAAGCAATAGAACAGTATAAAAACAGCCTCCATTTACAGTTAATTTTTGCAAACCAATTTGTAAATAAGCAAATAAAGTAACAGAACATTATAGATGGATTTCCAAATAGATGATTTTTAATATCATTCATCACCTGCTGTAAGCATCCTTACACAATAGTATCCTTATTATAAAGGTACCAAAAAACCATGGAAAGTATAAGTAGCCTTAATTTGGAAAATTCAAAACTTTATGAGTAAGAACTTTCCAAAATAACGATTCAAAATATAATGCTTATGGTGTAAACACTGCTTATGCAGTAGATTTTTATACCTCTACACATCCTTACATAATAGTATCTTTCTTGACCAATTAAGCCAAAAACTTGATTGCTTTTGATTCCCACAAATGTAAGGATCACTCTAGTAATAAAGATAGTGAGAATAGTATAATTCCTAGGAGATTCGTTGTTTGAGATAGATATGTATTATAACTAAATATTAAATGTTTTCACTATTTACTTTTATTTGGAAAATTCAATTTAAGAGAAAGTTTCGAGGCAATCATAAAATAAAAAATAAAAAATAAAAAAACTGAATTAAACAAAATACATGAAATTAAAAACCAACCCCACCGATGATATTGGAACTTCAAGATATTAGAATTCTAGAACCAAGATTTCACTCAATCTTATCATGGAATGCCTTAATTGGAAATTTAACTTCATTCTTTTCAATTACTAACCAATGGATTCCTAAATTCACTAATTCTCTCTTTCAAAGTTAAGCTAGATTATAGGCAAAATTTATAAAAATGACATTTATTCCTAATTTTACCAACAACCAATTTTAAACTACCCATTAATAACCCAAGCTAATTAGTCCATTCAAACTCAAATCTAGCCTAAACTAAGGTTACCCAAGACCTAATAGGCTCTCTCAAGCTCAATTGCTTCTTGATTTGTATTGCCTAATTCCAAATTTATCAATTATCCTTTTTTCAATGTCATAATCTTTGAATCTTACTAACACCCAATTAAATGCTTATCTACCATACAGGCTAAGGCAACAAAAATAATTGAAAAAAAAATTCATTCAATAAATTAATTTAAGTCATCCCATTAACAATCTAAGCTACATTAAAGCCCTAGATAAAAAAGATCTAACTATTCATATCCAAAAGAAAATAAAAAACAAGAACAAGATAGAACTTTATAATAAAAATCATCATCCCATACAATGAATCCAAAAATTCTTTTATAAAATAAGAAAAATTAAGAGAAGAGGTAGAAGATTAGAGAAATCTTAAGATTGTTGGCTTCTCCAAGTAGACACAAAGCCTTGGGCTCTTTAAGAACTCCAAATCCTAGAGATTCTCTCTCATAAAATTGTGGTGTTTTTCTCCCCAGTAATCATCCTCTTATTTAGTATTGCCTCCTTTTGGTAAATATATAGTCATTTTTCAAAGAGCTCCTTTAATCTTTGCTCTAGCTAGCTTTGACAATAACCCTTTGATCTTTATTGCAAAGCTTTCTTCAAAATAAGCACATGCAAGTTACATGCTTCACTAATGCCTAGTCTTGACCTTTCAAAGTCAACATTTAAGCTTCTAAAAGAGCTCATCCCCTTAAGCTAAGAAGGCTTGACCTGGCATGGCTGTTTCCTAATTAAGGTGCACACACCAATAGTGATGAAGTTTACTCTTTAGAGGCTTTAATGTGGCATGGCCACCCTATGAAACGCAATGTTCATGCCATCAAGGACTAACCAAGGATTTTAGCAATTATTTTTCTTAGGGGATGTGCTTCCTTATGCTCTAAAACTTTAATTTTTGTCCAATAATCCTCGACAAGCATAGTCGAAGATTTACCTTAAAAAGAGAACAAACATATCAAAAACAACTAAAAACTTGATAAATCAAATAAATAATTTAAAATGCTCACTAATCATGTGCATTAGAAAGGTTATTGTCTTCATTGTAATATAGTGGTGTGTATTCCTGCTTGTTACATGGGCGACCTAAGTCAATCCTTGGCAACGATACCAAAAATTTGATTGATGATCTTCATAACTCAAATTCTGCCAATTAAGTCAAAATATTGATTGCTTTGATTTCCATAAGTGCATGGATCACTCAAGTAACAAAGATAGTGAGTATACGATCATTCCCATAGGGATTTATTAGACTTGTAAAAGCAAGCAGAGTAAGATAATTATCATAACCCAATTTTATTTAGGCAACCAAGCATATATAGAAATTTAACTAATTACAAAATACTAATCTAGTAGAATGGAGATAATTGGCAAGACCATATACATACCATTGATTATGCAAAGGAATCTATGAATTCAAATAATTAGGATCTTGATTTCACTTAGGCTTAATATGTGACTAGCTAATTTGGGAATCAATGACCAATTTCAATCCAATTATCAATAAAAAGTTTCTAAATTCAACCATTCCCTCTCTCGATGGTAAGAAAATTTACTTAAATTGGAATTTCGTCGTAATTCTATCAATCAACCATGCAAAAGTCCCCTATCAATCTCCTAAGCAAAAATGGTTCTTACAAACTCAATTAAAGCTAAGATGAAGGTTGCCTAAGACTTAAATAGGCTTTCTAATCTTACAATAGCTCTCGGTTTGTATTTCCTAGTTCTTAATCTATCAAATTAAACTTATCTAAGCACTAATTCTTCAATATAAACAATACCAAACCAATTTCTCAATCTAATTAGGTATGGTCTTTAATCAACCCAAGGAAAATACAAATAATTTGATAGAAATTGTACCATTAGTAAACAAAATTATATCATTACAATCCAAATCTAAGAAGCAACAAAGCCCTAGATCAAAGATCTAGCATATATTCAAAGATTTAAATGAAGCCCAAACATAATACAAGAGAAATCCATAAATAATCATTTTATACAAAAACCAAGAAATCTATACACAAATTAAGAGAAAGAGTAGAAGGATTAGAGAAAAATAAGAAATAGCTTTCTCAAGTTTAGGTTGCCTAATACCTATATAACTTTTCTCAAGCCAACAATAGCTCTTCGTTTATATTTCTAAGTTCTCAATCTACCAAATTTGGCTTACCCAAGCACTTATTTTTCAATTTAGACAACATTCAACAAATTTCTCAATCTAATTAGATATGTTCTTCAATTAACTCAAGAAAAATACAATTAATTGATAAAAATTATATCATTAATAAACTAAATTATATTATCACAATCCGAATCTAAGCTACATCAAAGTCCTAGATCAAAGATCTACATATTCAAAGATTTAAGCAACGCCAAAACAATAATACAAAGAGAAATCCATAAACAATCATTTTATACAAAATCCAAAAAATATCTATAAAAATTAAGAGAAAGAGTAGAAGGGTTAATGAAAACTAAGAAATGATGGCTTCTCCAATATACTCAATCCCTTGGGTCTTCGAGAAATCTCCAAACCCTTTAAGCTTTTCCCTTTTGAAAGCATTTTCTCTCTTTAAGATTTGGTGGTATGGTGTTCCTCTTCTCCAAAAGCTCTCTTAGGGCTAAAGCTTCTCCATAAATTTGATCTTCCTCTCCACAAAATTCTCTTTTAACATTAGCCCCTCGAAGAGCTCTCTCCAATTCTCTTGTCTCCTTATTGTTGTAGTCTTGCCTTTTAAGGAATATATATTTCTACAACATCCTTAATTGTAACCTTAATAAGCTTAATCCTCACCCTTTGATCTACATCATAAGGCTATCATAAAAATAAATACATCCAAGTCATATGCTGATTAAAGACAAAGCCTTAGGCCTCAAGTAAGACAAATAGTCTTGTGAAAGGGTCTTCGCATGTGAAAGTAAGGAATTGGCATGGCGTTGCCAAAATGGGGTGGCCATCCAAGGCTTGGCATGTGCACTGCTAAATTGCAGTGGCCACACCAACATTGTTGTCTTCTTCCCCTTTTGAGATCGAAAAATGGCATGTGCACTTTCTAAGGATGTTGAAATTTCTCTTTTGCAGTGAATTTCAACATCTAACCCATTTTAACATGTTGAAGTTTCCTTTTTTACCCTTTAAATGAATTGGCAACTAACACAAGGTGTGAGATCTCACATTGGTTGGAAAGGGGAACGAAGCACGCCTTATAAAGGGTTGTGGATACCTTTCCCTTAAGAGAGGCCTTTTAAAACCGTGCGGGCAGAGCCCAAACGGACAATATTTTATGCGGGTGGAATAGGCTGTTACAATTGGTATCAGAGCCAATACGCGAATCAGTGTGCCAGCGAGGACGCTGGGCCCCAAGGGAGGTGGATTGTGAGATTCCACATCGGTTGAAAAGGGGATCAAAGCACACCTTATAAGAGGCTGTGGATACCTTTCCTTTGAGAGACCTTTTAAAACTGTGTGGGTGGGGCCCAAAGCGGACAATATCTTATGTGGGTGGACTAGGCTGTTACATAAAGGCCTATCACATGCCATATTAGTGCCAAATTTCCCTCCAATAGACTAACCGTTGAGAAGACCATTTTACCCCTCAAATTAACTGAGAATTGTCATGGACAAAAGTTAGAATTTGGGGGGTAAATGTAAAGTTTTAAAAGTTCATATAAGACACACACCAATTTTAAAGGCTAGGGTTTAAAATGCTAGAACTCCAATACTTCAGTGTGCAATATTGCCCCAAAAAAAAATTAAAATTAAAATATAAAATAAAAACTTCATAATTTTTTTCATTTGCCTAACTTCCCAGCCAAAATTTTCAAGTATATATATAAGAAATTTTTAATCTTAGGAAAGTAAGACCAGCATCATCAACCTAATCTTTAAATTTAATGTGTGGCCCATAGTAGTTGTAGAAAAAGATTGGTCTAACAATTAAACCCATACTAGTTAGGCTAAAAGCTAAGTATCACAATGATTAACTTGAAGCTATGCCCAATTCAATTTAACCCACAAGGTTAGAATGAAAATCCCACAAACCATCCAATTAGAACTTAAGGTGCACGACTGATGAGAGTGTAGCAATAGTTAATGCTATGCTCTACCTTCATCACCATGGGCTGATTGAGCAAAGATAATACACCCAAGGGAATGAAGAAAATCAAACTAACTTGGATGGTGGCCTTGCAAGTCATACTTATAGGCTAGGAAAAATGCAACTACCACGAATACAAACGATCACATTCGAAGAGATTTATGGATTGGCTCAACTCATAAGCCCATAACAATCATAATCGTGACAAGTGGACAAACCTTAACCAAGACAATGGACATTAGGAATCCATCATGATGCCATAGAATTAGGTATATGCAAAACCTTAGAAAACCTTTTCTCTTTCTTTCCTCACAAAAATGGCCTTTTCATTTGAAATTGAAATGTAACTTAAGCATCAGAGCTTCTTTGAATAGTACAGCACCAATGTCAAAATTCCATTCCTTTTCAAAGTCATACAAAACAATGGAGTGAAAATTACTATGTATAACAACATCTTATCTAGAAAGAGCATGGGTTCAGAACAACGTCTTATCTAGAAAGAGCATGTGGGACATAGGTACATTATTATTTAAAAAAGTATAAATAGTTGTATAATGCCATGAAACTTGTAAAAATACAGGCATCTATAGCGTACAAATATTAACTACTTTACCAATTATGCTCCTTTTGAATAATAATTGGACAGGTACACAAAATTGCTCTACATGGGCATGAAATTTATAAACTTAAAATGTTAGCTGGCTAACATCATTTACCACTCTTGACTTTTGAGATTGGATATCAATTTAACCAAATTCCAAATGATTTAATCGATGGTACGAACCTAGGTCGACTTCCTCATAAACCCGTATTATATTAGCCCGAATCACAATTCAGTTCAGGTTCTAATGGTCACCTTAACCCCTAATCAACTTATGATTAGAAACTTTGGTATATGATGAAAATGTCACAATAGGTGATAAATGTCCTATTGATAAGTCAAACTAAAACACTTGATTTCTATTAAGTGTTTTAGGTGTTCGAAGAGATCAAAGAGAATTCTTTCTCACAAATAAATTTTTGAATAATATCTAAGTTGTTTTCTCATTAAAAAATAAGCCCTTCAATAGGATTAAGTCATAAAACAAAAACCCTAAATAGTTAGGTTAAAAATCAGCCACCATAGTGGTTTCCTTAATGTGGCCGAATTCCACCTCCTTTCCTATTCTAATTTGGATTAATTAATTCTTCTATTTTGAATTTGAAATTTATTAATGTACAATTGAAATAATAAATTATCTACCTTACTAAAGTGATTTTTCCAGAAAACAGATAAATAAAATTCAAAATAAAATACTAATTTCCTAAAATAAAAGTCAAATTACAAATTAGGAAACTAGTTGACTAGTTTTCAAACTAAACTGTCTTTAACCAATCACCAGCTAGTTTAGGCTCCAAATCAGGCTCCAATATCACATGTAGGATGCTAAATAGGATTAATATTGTTTCCCATACGTTTCTCCTTAATTGGACTAAGTCAAACTTGCTTGATCAACAAAAGAAGTCAAAGCGCCAAAGCAAGCATTTTCGGCCAACATGAAGCTTCATGCACAAATGTGCTATTTGAATGCTTTTCCTTCTATCTTGGCATAATTTCATGGTCCCTTGTAGTGCTCAATCACATTCATAAACCAAAAAATTCACTCCTCGCTGTCCGGAGTTCATAGAAGCACAAAAACTACTTGTCGAATCCATTTCGGCCTTTATCACTTGGATGCATAAGACGAACTTTGGATCTTCTGGTATCGTCATGCTCTCTTGAGATTGAATCACTCCTTGGATGAGGCTAACCATATTGTCCTTGAATTTCCTAGCTTTGTGCTCTAGTGATTGGTTCCATCTTCATTTGTATAGGATCAACACCCCAGCGAATAGTCGGTTGTACGAGTACAGCAACATTCTCATCAATCCACTCCTCTTGAAAAGGATTTGCCTTCAAATCAAAGTCATCACCTGTAAATGGAGATAAATCAGCAACATTAAATGTAGCACTCACATTATACTCATCAGGTAAGTCAAGTTTGTAAGCATTTTCATTGATCCTCTTCAAGACTTAAAAAGGTCCATCCCCTCGAGGCATAAGTTTTGACTTTTGTTGCTCCAGAAACCTTTCTTTTCTTAAGTGCTACCAAACTCAATCTCCTAGGTTAAACACTATCACAACAAATCTTAGAAATACAAGTTCATCTTTGCAAAAATCAAACTTCTTAAGGTTAGCAAATAATCTTTCCTTCCTAAGTACTCCTAAAACTAACCTAAGATGTCTTACATGCTCATCTAAATTTCTACTATATACAAGAATATCATCAAAGTAAACAACCACAAATTTTCCAATAATTGGATGTATGACATGATTCATTAACCTCATAAAAATGCTAGGTGCATTAGTTAAACCAAAAGGCATTACTAACCATTCATAAATCCATATTTCGTTTTAAATGCGGTTTTCCATTCATCACCATCTTTCATCCTATTTTAATGATACCCCCTCCTAAAATCAATCTTTGAAAACATACATGCACCATATGATTCATCTAGCATATCATCTAATCTAGGAATTGGATGCCTATATTTAATGGCTATATTATTAATGGCCATATTATTAATGGCCCTACAATCTACACACATGCGCTATGATCCATCTTTCTTAGGTACTAATAAAACAGGGATAGCACATGAACTCATGCTCTCACGGATATAACCCTTGTCTAACAACTCACTTACCTGCCTTTGTAGTTCCTTTGTCTCTTATTACTCCTATATGTAGGCCTATTAGAAATTGCAGCTCCAAAAAAAAAAATCAATTTGATGTTCAATCCCTCGGATAGGTGGTAAACCACTAGGAATTTCCTCTTGAAAGACATCATTAAATTCATGCAAAAGAGAAGAAATAGAACTTGGCAATTCAAGCTCTTCAAGGTTAGCTTGATCATTTAGGTAAACATCTTTATAAATGATGATCAGAAATGGTTTATTACTCAAAATTGCCTTTTTAACCTCACCTAGGCTAAGATGAAAAAATTTCTTTTTCTTTTTTTTCCTCTCTTTTTCTATCCCCCTCCTAGCCACCACTATTTTTTCCCCACTCTCAGCTTTCTCACCATTTTTCTCTCTCTCAGGTTCGTCTATCTTTTTCCCCTCAAATTCAATTTTTGAAAACTTACCTTGGATGGATGAGTCTGCCTTACCTTTCTTCACAAATGGTAAAGCCATGGGTGCCATGCTTGCTTTGTCCTTGAGCCATTCAGCCCCCCTCCTTTGTTGCATTTTGTAATTGGTCTTCTAAATATCTCCTTTGGATTCAACGACTCGAGCTTAATCTTCTTTCAATTAAATTTAAAAACAATAGCATTTTCTCGACCATAATGTATAGTATCTTTATCTAATTTCTATGGCCTACCCAATAAAATATGGCCAGCATGCATGAGAATAATATCACATAAAACAACATTCACATATTTATCAATGCTGAATTTTACCTTGACTTGTTTGTTTACTTTCATCTCACAACTATCATTAAGCCATTGTAATCTATAAGGTTTAGCATGTTTAATGGTTGTTAACCCTAATTTCTTAACTACCACATTACTAATTGCATTAGCACAACTTCCACTATCAATTATCATATCACAGATATTACCTTGAATTTCACATTGGGTATGGAAGATGTTTTCTCTTTGAACTTGATCTTCATCTTTATACACGGCTAAAACCCTCCTTGCTACCATGCTTAATTTAGCCTTTGAAGCCTTTAGGGTCTCGGATTCTCCATGATCTTTCTCATCAATTTCTTCCTCGTCAAGTTTGGCTTCTCCTTCAGACTCTTCACTTTCAGACTTTAACTCCCTATTTCCTTTCAGCACCATAATTCTTCTATTTGGACATTGATTGGCAATGTGTCCTCATCCCTGGCACTTAAAGTAAACAATATCTCTAGATCTTGAAGGTTTAGGATCCGATTTACCTTTATACTTTGTTGCTTGTGTAGGTTCGGCCTTAACATCCTTCTTTGGCTAATTGGTGCTCTCATCTCCTTGCTTCAGTTTTGTTCTTGCTTCATAGGTGGGATTGCTTCTCCAAATACTTGAATTAGTCCTTCCGCTGTTGGAAACTCCTCTAAGCTGTGATCTTGTACCCTTCCTCTTAAATTGGTTCTCAATTTTAATAGCCACGTGAAGCATCTCTTCTAATTCCACATAATGTTACAATTCCACTTGGTTGGCTATGTCCCGGTTCAAACCTCCTAAAAACCTTACCATGGTTGCCTCATGGTCCTCATTCATATTTAACCTCATCATGAGCATCTCTATCTCTTTGTAGTAATCCTTCACGATCCTACTTCCTTTTGATAATTATAGAAGCTTTTGATACAATAACCTATGGTAATAAGTCGACACAAATCTCTTTTTTATGACTCCTTCCATTTGTCACCAAGTAGTAATTAATTCATCACCAACTCTTCTTTGGGTACCTTGCTCATTAGTCCCCCATTGGAATGCATAATGTCCAAATTCCAAAGCAGCTAATTTAACCTTCTTTACCTCGGAATAGTTGTGACAATCAAATATTATCTCCATACGCTTCTCCTACTCTAGATATGCCTTCGGATCACTTTTCCCTAAAAATGGTGGGATGTTCACTTTAACATTCCCAAGGTCATCATCTTCATCTCTAGCTTTCCTTCCACGATTTTGCCTTCCTTGGAATGTAAAAATATCATCAAACTCCTCCTCTAAATTGTATCCAAAATTACCTTCCTCAAATCCTTCCCTAGGACATCCACGGCCTCCTCAACCTCTTCTCGGCTTCCATGTAAATCCACCCTAGGATTTGATCCTCCTTGTGAGTTCTCAAACCTGTCCATTCTTTGATCTAGGTGATCAAAGCGAGCATTCATCCTTTGAAATTGTTCTAAAACTGCCATCATGTCTGTACGTTCACCTTCAATTCCCATAGCTCTAGAATCTCCTTTGAATCCCATGGATTCCTCTTCAATATTTCTTAATGAATCAACTCCTCTTCTCATTCTTGAATCTGTCATGTTAGTGAAAATAATACAAAAATCCTCACCAAATTCACTCCTTCACGTGTTTCACTCAAACAAGGTCTCGGCACTTATTTTTGCACACTAGTTTAAGCTTTTTACTTTCTTTTAAGCTCACATTCTCCTGCCTTTTTCCACTCAAAGAATTATCTCAAATTTCTATCTTACACACTCAAAAAAGCAACTAGATCATAAGTATATATTAATTAAACTTATCAATAAAACAGCAACAAAAAGTAAGCAAATACTGAGTGAATTGATAAAATCTAGGCTCGGCATAACTAACCAAAACAAAGGTAAAATTAGCAAAGCAAATTTTTAGATTTAACAAGGGATAAATTAGAATATTAAGAACCAATAATTCAAGGATAAAATTTGGTAAAGAGATTCAAACAAAGAACAAATCAAACAAAATGTAGAATAATTGTTGGTTGTAGTTCTAGTAATTTAAGTTTTTGTCTCGATTCCTTTAGCCAATTTTAATCTAAACAATTTTAGCACTCAAAATTCAAAATCCAGCAACCAAATAATCAACAACCCAGCATTTACAATTGTGTTCCCCAAAAAACAAACAATCCCCAATAATGATTTATCAAACCGGCCTTGGTGCAGTAATTTGTTTTTATATATTTTCAGCTTTTCTTCCTTTTTTTTTTTTTTTAAATGACTCACAGAATATAAACACCAACTCCAGTGGCAAGAAACAACACCAAAATTGCAAGTCCAATGTCAAAATCCCACCAAACCCAACCCACACTTCAAACAAGAACAAATTGCATAATTTTTAGCTTTTAATGCAATATGCTTTCAAATCTCTCTCTTTTTTCTTTTCTTTTTCTTTTTTTGAATATATGAATGCAAATAATTAAGATTAAAATAGCAAAGCAAATAAAAAATTAACCAAATTACTAAGAACTAATACGCAAAATAACAAACTAGGAATAAAAAATTTGGCTAAACAAAGAAACAAATTCGGCTATGTAGAAAATTTTATTTTTTTATTTTTTTATATTTTTATTATTATTATTATTATTATTTTTGTAATGCAAAACATGAAGAAGATAGAAGCAACCTTAACCTAATGCTAAAATTGCAGATTAACATAAAACAAAATAAAACCAATAAGATAGATCAAACCTGAACAAAATTCGGCTCTAATACTAAATGATACAAACCTAGATCAACTTGCTTTTAAACACGTATTATATTAGCCCGGATCACAATTAGTTCAGGTTCTAATGATCACCTTAACCCCTAATCAACTTGTGATTAGAAACCTTGGTATATGATGAAAACGCCATAATAGGTGATGGATGTCTTATTGATAAGTCAAACTAAAACACTTAATTTCTATTAAGTGTTTTAGGTGTTCAAAGAGAACAAAGAAAATTCTTTCTCATAAGTAAATTTTTGAATAATGTCTAAGCTTCTTTCTCATTGAAAAATAACCCTTAAATAGACTTAAGTCACAAAACAAAAACCCTAAATAATTAGGTCAAAAACCGGCTACCATAGTGGTTTCCTTAATGTGGCCGAATTTCACCTCATTTCCTATTCTAATTTGAATTAATTAATTCATTTATTTTGAATTTGGAATTAATTAATTTACAATTAAAATAATAAATTATCTACCTTCCTAAAGTGATTTTTTCAGCAAATGAATAAACAGAAATCAAAATAAAAGATCAATTTCCTAAAATAAAAATCAAATTACAAATTAGGAAAGTAGTTGACTAGTTTTCAAACCAAGCTGTCTTTGACCAATTATCAGCTAGTTTAGGCTCCAAATCATCTTCTCTATGACATGTAGGATGTCAAGTAGGATTAATATTGATTCCCATACATTGCCCCTTGATTGGAATAGATCAAACTTTTTTGAACAATAAAAGAAGTTAAAGTCAGTGCCAAAACAAGCATTTTTGGCCAACATGAAATGTGTTGTTTGAATGCTTTTGCTTCTGTCTTGGCATGATTTTATGGTCCCTTGGAGTGCTCAATCAATCACATTCATAAACCAACAAATTCACTCCTTGCTGTCCAGAGTCCATATGAAGCACCAAAACAGCTTGCCAGGTCCATTTCGGCCTTTGTAACTTAGATGCATAAAACGGGTTTCAGATGTTCCTGTATTGTCATGCCCTCTTGAGATTGAATCACTCCTTGGATGAAGCTAACCAGATTGTCCTTGAATTTCCTAGCTTATGCCCTAGTGATTGGTCTTGTCTTCATTTATACAGGATCAGCACCCCAGCAGGTGGTCGGTTGTACGGGTATGGACAGATTTTCATCAAACGATTATCAAAAAATTATCATAGCTTTAGTCCCTATTTTTATTAGGACTCGACTCCTAGCTAATAGGATAGAAATTCTCAAGGGAATGGGGAAGGCATGAGGCAAATGCCCTTGTCCTAAAGTGGAAATAGGGATTATACTCATCCCCACATATATATTATAACATTTAAAAATATATTTTGTACAATTATTTTTTATATTTATATTTTTTAGTTAAATACATTTAGACTAAATATATACAATTCCATTTTATAACAATATAATATATTGGTAAAGTTATATATTTTATAAAGGGTTTCTTTTTTTGCATCATCCTTTGCCATTGATTTTTGATTTTTGATTTTTATGTTTTTCCTTTCTCACATCTTGCAAGCCAAAAATCCTAAAACTTTAGGCCACATATTCATCTAAAATGTCGAGACCTTAGTATATCATTGTTATTGTTCCGTCTAGTCACCACAGTCACCATTATCGCAAAGCTGTCCAAAATCTGTCATCCTACGAAATTGCAAGCCACCAAAGACTTACGTGCCATTATCATCAAACCTACAAGCCACCCAACGATGCGTGCCACGGTCCAATATCACAAGCCACCCCTAGTTGTGTTGAAAATAAAGCTTTAAAAACCTTATTCTTATTCTTTATTTAAGGCTTAATAAATTTTATAATTCAAATAATAATATATACTAATTAAATATACTTATTATTTTAGAAGTTAAATATATATATATATATATATTAATATTGTAATCAATTGATTATTTGTATGGTGGTTACAGCTTTATATTTCATTTAATTATTAGTTATGGTCAAAATTAGTCCTTACCCTATTAAATATATTTTATTGTTGAATAAGCTTTAAGAATTATTGATAGGCCTAAAATGGGATGATTTTATTCCATTTTTAATACTTAATATTTGTTAGGTTTGTATTCATTTTATATGAAAACTACTTAGTTTTATGTTTTACTAAGTTTTAGGTGAAAAAAGAAGAATTCAATAAGACTACTAAAAATGTCGAAATATGCACTCACTATTTTGGACATATTGAAAGCTATGGGCAGAATTTTAAGGTGACTCTAGTTGGAGATTTCTTTTAAGAAACTAAGGATCATCTCTATAAAATTTCATTGCAATCCAATTAGCCTATCAGCATCTATTTTATTTTGAATTCGGCAAAAATTTAGCAGTGCAGCAGACCATACTTGTGGAAAAATTGAGTTTTGAATGCCTTCTTGGTGTCCAAATCCTTATTATTATATATGCATTTATAAGCTAAGACGAAAATTTAACTTTTTCCAATGGTTTCAGAGCAAAATAAGTAGATTTGGATGTCCAAAATGTGGGTCAAAAGCAGGCTGATAGGAATGTTCAAAAAAGAAAAGTTTTGATGCAATAAAACTCCTAAAATTAGGAGTATGTGTGGCAATTTAATGGGCAGCATGGACTACAAATATTCTCCCATTAAATCAATAATTAAAAGTCCAAAATTAATCCACAATTACTTAGAGAAACCGGCCATAGATGTATGATCTTGACTTAGGAATTTAGGAAAATTCCTTATTCAGCAGCCACCACAAGATTCTACACATAATATACATGACAAATTCTATCCAATCTTGATCTAATTTACTCCCATTTGGCCAAATTGTGCATTCATAGCTTCAAGAATTGGTTGGCTATTGAGTTCCAAGATTGTTGATGCCAGTCTGACTTACGACTTTAACTTGTGATCTAGCTCCTTGCTTCCGATGGTGTTAAATTTGTAGGTGATTTCCAAAGAAAGCAACAAAAAGATCCTTTTTCAAACACATACAGTCCAACTTGGAGGAATTATCCAAATTTTTCTTAGTCAAAACAACAATTTTCAAACTCAAAACCAAAGACTAGGTGGCAGGTCTCAAGGATGAAATCAAGGATTCCAACCTCAAATTTATCAAAGGCCATAACAATCTTAACAATAAACTCAAAATCAAAATCAAAATAATTCTTAACCTACACTGTCTTTATTAGAATAATCATTAATTAAATTGTTCGAAACTAATTGTTCTTTCATGTGCAGGACCTAGAAAAGGATGGAAATCCTTGATTAAAAGATCAATAATCAAATGGCAACATATGATCAAAAGTTAAATAATTAAACAGCAGCTATCAAGGGCTTGGAGACTCAAATTGGACAATTAGCTAGCCAATTCCAAGAAAATCAAGGAACTTTACCTAGCCAAATCGAGAAAAATCAAAGAAGCAAGTTACGTCACTATGCAAAAATAGCGATTTAGCGACCTAAAATTTGCGACATAATAAAAAAATGCACGATAAAACGTTGCTTAATAAGACAATAAGCCCACAGCATCGCTAAATACAAGTACTACACGAAAAAAAGCAATTTAGTGTCACCAAACATGCGATGTAATACAAAAATGAGAAATAATATGTCACTAAATAAAACAACAAGCGACGCACTTTATACAGCGTCCCTAAATAGATAGAAAATTGACGTCTATTGACATAAACTTAGCGACGATACGAAAAGCATAAACCGAAGGTCACTAAAACCAAAAATAAACGACTCTGGTTCTCGGCGTCGCTGCATATAAGAATATCAACTCTTTTTCTATTGTTCTTTAATTAGTTTTTATATTTTTTTATTTACAAATAAATACTGAAAATATTTCTTAAAATATAAAGAAAACTTACTGGCGTGGTGATTAATATTTTTATTTTTCAAGTATAGATTATTTTCTTTTAAAATTTGCATGTAATTCAAATAGTATTTTTGTTTTATAATTACGAGAACCAGCGACGCAACTATTTACTCATGCGTCGCCTGATATATGAAATTAATTTTTTTATGTTTCTTAATAATTTTTTTTTTCATTTTCAAATAAGCATTGAAATTATATCTTAAACATGTGAAGCAATATTGCTTAGGTGATTGTTTATTTTTTTTTTTGTTTTTCTAGTACAGGTTATTATGTTTCAAAAATTTGCTACCTATTTGAGGTTTTCAAATGGACCGACATCGCAGAAACCTTAGTTGAGTCGCCGATTCAAAAAATAAATTTTTGTTTTTTAGTAATTTTTTTCTCATCTTCAAGTAAGCACTGTAATTATTTCCTAAATATGTGCAGTATATTTCTTAGGTAGTTATTTTTGTTTTTCCGGTACAGGTTATTAAATTTACTATCCCTTTAAATTTTATTTTTGTTGAATGGACCAGGTGACCCAGAAGACTTCCTTTTACGTCGCTGGTTCCAAAGGATTTTTTTTTTTTTGTTTTCTCAATAATTTTTTATCTGACCATCAAATAAGCATTGAAATTATTTCTTAAATATCTGAAGCAATACTGCTTAAGTGGTTGTTTAACCTTTTTGTATTTTGAATACAGGTTAGTATGTTTTAAAATTTGCTACCAAGTTAATATATTTTTTTGAAACAAACAAGCGATGTGTATATTTTGCTTTTGCGTCGCCGGTTCATTTTTTTTTTTAATAATTTTTTATCTAACCATCAAATATGGATTGAAATTATTTCGTAAATATGTGAAGTAATATTTCTTAGGTGTTTGTTTAATTTTTTTTTGTTTTTCCAATATAGGTTATTATGTCTTAAACTTTGCTATCAATTTAGTTTATTTTTTAAAACAAACAGGCGACTCATAAACATTCGTTATGCATCGCCGATGATAAATAATTTTTTCTTTTGATTTTTTATAATTTTTTACCTCAGCATCAAATAAGCATTGAAATTATTTCTTAAATATGTGAAGTAATATTTCTTAGGTGTTTGTTTAATTTTTTTTTCATTTCGGCGACGCATCAGCCTATCCTACGGGTCGTTGGTTCCATTATATTTTTTTTGAATAATTTTTTTTTTATCTCATCTTCAAATAAGCATTGAAATTATTTCTTGAATATATGAAGCAATATTTTTTAGGTGGTTGTTTATTGTTTTTGTTTTTCCAGTACAGGTTATTATGTTTTAAACTTAGCTATCACTTTAATAAATTTTTTGAAACAAACCGGTGACGTATAAATTTTACTTTTGTGTCGCCGGTTATAATTTTTTTTTTTGATTTAATAATTTTTTATCTGACCATCAAATAAGCATTGAAATTATTTCTTAAATATGTGAAGTAATATTTTTAAGATGTTTGTTTAATTTTTTTTCATTCCAGCGACGCATCATCCAACCCTACAAGTCACTGGTTCAAATATTTTATTTTTGTTTTCGAATAATATTTTTATCTCATCTTCAAATAAGCATTGAAATTATTTCTCAAATATATGAAGCAATATTGCTTAGATGGTTGTTTAACTTTTTTCATTCTCCAGTACAGGTTACTATGGTTGTCTAATTTTTTATTTTTGAATGGACCGGTGACGCAAAATACTTCCTTATTCGTCGTCGGTTCAAATATTTTTTTTTTTTTGTCTTTTAATAACTTTTTACCTCATCATAAAATGAGCATTGAAATTATTTCTTAAAAATGTGAAGGAATAATGTTTAGTGGGAACAAGCGACGCATAAGTATTTAACTATGCGTCACGAGTGAAATTTTTTATTTTTCATTTTTGGGGAATTTGTTTTACCTTACCATCTAATACCCATTGAAATTATTTCTTAAATATGTGAAGCAATATTTATTAGGTGGTTGTTTAATTTTCTTGTTTTTCCACTACAGGTTATTATGTTTGAAAATTTGGCATCACTTAAAATTTTTTTTTTTTTTTGGGGAATGGAACAGGTGATGCATAATCCTTCATTATGCGTCGCCATTGATATATATTTTTTGCTATTCTTATAATTTTCTTCTCATATTTAAATAAGCACTGATTATGGTTGTTTAATTTTTTATTTTTTGTTTTCAACAAAATTTTTTTTTAATGGAACCGGCGACGCAGAATCCTTACTTATTCGTCGTTTGTTCTCTTTTTTTTTTTACTTTTAATAAATTTTTACTTCATCATCAAATAAGCATTGAAATTATTTCTTAAATATGTAAAGCAATATTTCTTAGGTGGTTGTTTAATTTTTTTGTTTTTCCAGTACACGTTATTATGTTTGAAAATTTGGTATCACTTTATTTTTTTTTTTTGGAAATGGAATAGGCAACGCATAATCCTTCCTAATGCGTTGCCGTTGACTTTTTTTTTATTTTAATAATTTTTTTCTCATCTTTAAATAAGCACTGAATATTTGCAAAACAAATTCACCATTGAATTAATTAAATATTAACTCATGTGCAATATTTACATATTGGTCAACCATTTTATATGTACAAACAAAAGCTATTACACAACCATGCATAGATATTCATTGTGATGAGATTCTTGAGATCATCTGTGTTGCCCATTCTTCTTTAAACTGGTTAACCTGATCAGCTTGTGCCAAGTGATACCTTCATACTGAACATTATAAAGTTATATAATCATACATATACAAACAATCATAAATATTATTTATTATTAATAGAAATATGAAATCATTAAATAATTTACCATTGTTCTTATATTTTGTCGACGAGGATTTGTCCTGACAATATCTCTCATTATCATCATAATATAATAACCGCATTCAGTGCTTCCGGGCTGCATAGGATTCTGAATTTACAAACAATATGTAATATTAGATAAGAATACATGTGTAAGACAACAAATATGTAACTTTATTAACAACTAATAATGGTCACTTTATATATAATAATTACCTTAGCATTTTGCCACTGAAGTTTCTGTTCCAGTGTCTTCCCCTCGATCCATGCAACAAAAGAACTATATAAAAATATAAATATTGTATAATATTATAGTGTAGCTTAAATAGTATATTCAATATAAGAACAATTAATTAAATAAAATTAAGAGTTTTTAACTTACTCATCCAGCAAAGCTTTTAGATCCCCATCAATTCTATTCTTATGAGACTTCAAGGAATCAAAAAACCATGCTACTGCTTTGTATACATCAACAACACAAAGCATCCAATGATTGCTAAAAACACCAATAAATATATTAGTTAATTTGAGGTTTTATTAAAGTAATATTGTAACAACATAATTCAATTAAAACTAACACAATATACCTTGAACAGTAAGGAAAAAACTATAGCTGATCTGGCGATGCATCTTGCCATTTACTCACTATATGTATCATCCGTTCATAAGGGTTTGTATGACCAACCGTTGCAATAATAGTCGGATGAACATAGCAAAATTTCTGTTTAGATGGTGTGCCCATCATTCCATCACATAAAAACCTGCGTAATACAATTACAAGTAAATATAGTTTTTAAAACCAAATTTATAAATAATTGAATGAAATAATTAATTATAAACACATCCAAATTTAGGTTACCTTATATAGAACAAGATACACTCGGCAAACAATTCTTGCATGTAGCAAAAATTGGATATGTCACTTCTAGCTATGCACAACATTTGTTGTCCCCCAAAAATCTTTTTTTTCATTTGAAATGTATATAAATGATCGCTCTTGACACTTTTGATCTGACGCAGCAACTCTCGGATCAGTGGGGTAATGATAACAGGATCAACATCATCATCTCTATCATCCTCAACATGTGAACTCTTCAGACTCCCCTACAAATGTCAACAAACAAAATTTGAAGTATAACAAAAACAATATTAGTCAAAACATACAAATATCAATAAACAAAATTTGAACAATAACAAAAACGAAATTAGTTAAAACATTTACAAAATTAATTATTATATATAGCTCAATCAAACAATACCTCATCGGATGGCAAAATAACAAGATGTCTCGGCCATGCAACAAAGGCACCTTCAGCATCATCGACACATGTAAGGTCAAATGACGGAACAAGCAAAGGTGCAAATGCATCAATCACCTCATCGACAGTGACCTTATAATTTTGTGCACCTATCTTCGTATCACAGCACATATCGGTTGGCATAGAAGGTACCGAAGTACCAACTGCTACAATATGGCCGATATTGCCTTGTGCAAGATTGCATTTTACGCCCTACAAAGTTAAAAATAAATTAATATATATTCACATGACAATATTCTGTCACTCAAAAGACTCGATCCCATGATCTCATGGGTAGAGATAGGGTACTCAACCACAGGAGCTACCCACTTGGGCAACATGACATTCACTTAAACATATATGTAACCACATAACATACATATTAATGCCCAAAATACAATTAGTTTTTTTTTTTTTTGTCAAAATACCTCTGCAGACGTAATGGGAGGAGGATCTACCGTAGCTATAGATGGGGTCTCCTGAGCAACATCATCAGATATAGCAAAAAGCGATGAGAGGGTAAAACCACATGATGATAGGAGATTACGTACTTTCTCTTTGTTGCTTTCAGTTTCGAGGATGCCCACAATACCAACAATCAGCTTCTCCATATTCTTATATTTTTCATTATCCAGGGCCTTAGTCTTTTTCTGTGGACGTTGCTTAGGGGTATGGAAGAAGTTTGCCACCGTGTATCCTTTGCCTCGACCCCTAAGCCTACCTTCCGTATTTGTCATTCCCCAACGCTTATGTGAGGATATCAACCGGAGGTGAATGGTCAATTTCTTCTTCTGCTGCTTTGTTCTTTAGGATATTCTACAATATATTTATGAAATGATTAAATGTCTGAGTTGATATAAGATTTAACAAAATCATAATATATGCAAAAAATTAATCATAAAAAAAGTGTACTAACAATTTTTTCAACCATATTTTCAGTTTCTTCATTTGCATAATTTCCATCCTTCCCCATACGCGCCCGTATCCATAAGTCATCTCGGTCCTCTTTCTTTTTGCTTCAAAAGTTACAAATAAATTTTAATAATGCAAGTTATTAACAACGGCCAAATTACATATAGTTAAATGTAAAAAATAAATTGCATACAATGCTTTGTTCCAATCGGGCATATCCCATTGTACCCATTCGATGCGAATACTTATTTAATTTCAGTTCTTTGGAATATTGGAGACTTGTTGCCTACAAAAATTATAAACACATGTACATATTAGAAAACCCAAATAATGTAAGTCACCATAACACATTTTATACAAGTAACATTAACGTGCATTAAATAAAACTATACCTTGAATTCATCCGACAACTTTTGTTTCACAAATTCATTCCACACCTCTGGGGTTATGAATGTATACATTTTGGGTCGATGTTCAAACACTTCGGATGTGTTGATATATGGTTTAATAAATTGTACATATAATTTATTCTTGAATTTTCTCCATTTTTTAGCACAATCGCTTAAAGTTCTCTTCTTTAAACTCTCATCTTTTTTCGTATATTGCTGCAAATTAAAACATATATATTTATTAATATTGGTTAACAAGTAAATGTGGTAAGTTAGAAATACAAGTAAAATGCATATAGTTACTAATGCAAAAAACATATAAAATATGCATCAAATAAATATGACCAATAATAAACAATTAACAATAATGTATTACCTTTATTGAACCTTATAGGTTATCTTTTAACCCATTTGGCACGTCTCTCCATTTTTTAATAGTAATCGGAATTGTACTCCTAACCAACGAGCCCTCTAAATTGCTAATTTGGACAGCCACATTGTTAATAGCAATACCAACCTCATTATATTGAGGTTCCAAACTTTTTCTGCCCCCCAAATCTGTCCTAAGGCATTTCATCAGTGTAGCTCCTCTTCTTCTACACTCTGTGGATGACGTAGTTGGTCTAGCCATATCACTTGATGGCGATCCATTGTCATCCTTATCTGAGAGGGCATGATCATTAAAAGGATCCATAATTATACATACATGCACATTTGAAACAAAATATTAACTATAATTACTGATTAATATTAATAACAAAAATAAACATCCATAGGTCATGTAATTTATTTAACTTGTATCTCCCTTAACAGTCATTTAACATTTTCAACCACAAAAGGCAACAAGATCACTAATTGGTTGTGAGGCATATTTCTCCCTAAAACGATGTTGTTTTTTATTCCCTCGCATTTCATAACAGCTATATCTTGAATGTAAAATATCAGCACATAATATAACTGTTTTTCAACAAGAAGCCAAACATACACCACCGAACCCCATATATCATAAAAAAAAAAAACAGCACACCTTTAGAAATCCATCAAGCAAGAGTAACAACAAGCCACCAAAGTAGTCGACGGTGACGGCAAGGTAAAACCCCCAGCAACCACTGTAGGCGCCGGCGATGGCGAAAACCCCAGCCACCCAACCCCTTCAACGGCAATGGCAAGAAACCCAGCCACCCAATCTTGCGACGGCGACCGCGACGGCCACGACCCGGCCACCCAACCCAAGGCAAAAACTTGAAGTGCTCACAATCCAACCAACGGCAAGAAGAAGAATATGAAAAAGGAAAATTTTTGAGGAAATAAACTGTTGAAATCCTTCAAACCCTTGAAAGAAACCCAATAGCCTAATGGGAGAGAGACCTTCAAATCCTTAAAATATTTTGTAGATTGCTTCCAAAACTCAATTTCCCCTAACAAATGTACTTGGGGTTAGTGGTTGACAAGAAAGCCCATTGGAAGACGTGCCATATTAGTTTCTTATTATTTTCATTATTATTGGTAATTTTAGGGGTTTAGGGGCAAATAAATATATTTAAAGACCCAAAATATATATACATAAACTAGCGACTCTAGGGAAAGCATATTACGTCGCCAGTAAGTTACCAGTAAGTTTTTTTCCCCAAAAAAACCAAAACAATTTAAAAGGCTTCCAAACTTGAACACAAACTGGTGACGTGTTACATAGTAATAGCGTCGTAGTTTTTCTACTTTTTTTTAAAAATATATACAATTTAAATAACTTGCAAAATTAAACACAAAATAAACTGTACTTGAAAAACAAGATAATTAAGGAGAAAAAAAAAATTATAGAGAGGAACAAGCGACATGATTAAGTTTAGATGGGTCGCTGATTCAATAAAGTTTTTTAAAACAAAATGAAGACTTGAAAGTTTAAATAACAAATAAAATGTAAATATGAAAAAAAAATGAATATTTTATTAGGATTGCAAATTTTAAAAGCAAATAAACTATCATTGAGGCATTAACAAGTGAAAATACAGCTTTTTATCAAACTTATGTATAGAATTGGTCAATAAGTCCTTGTTGTGTGGTACAATTCTGCATTTAGATCAATGGAATATATGTTCATTGGATTGCTACATAGGTATATTTGTAGATGAACAATGAAAAACAAAAATTAAGAAGAAAAAAATTAAAATATGAATTGGCGATGCAGTATGAAGAAACTGGGTCACCATATTAATTTTGAACAGGGAACCGCCGATGCATAATGTGGTAACTACATCGCTAGTGCTTATTATTTTTTAAAGAAAAAGGCAATTAAAGTGACTTGCAGATTTAAACACAAAATAAACAATACTTGAAAAACAAGATCACTAAAAAAGGGAAAAAAAATAACCATTATGCGAACAAGCGACGTGATATTTGTTCACTTGCGTCGCCAGTTCAATAATTTTTATTACACTATATAAAGACTTGCAAGTTTAAACAGAAAATAAAATATGAATATGAAAAAGAAATAAAAATGTTATAAGGATTGAAACTTTCAAAAGCAAACAAACTAATCATTGAAGCACTAACAAGTGAAAATACAACCTTTTATAATGTAGAATTGGTAAAGAAGTCCTTGTTGTGTGGTACAATTCTACATTTAGATCAATGGAATATACGTTCATTGGATTACTACATAGGTATATTTGTAGATGAAAAAAAAAATTAAGAAGAAAAAATTAAAACATGATTTGGCGACGCAGTATGAAGAAACTGGGTCGCCATATTGAGTTTGGAAAGGGAACCGGCGACGTATCATGTGGTAACTACGTCACTAATGCTTATCATTTTTTTTAAAAAAAATGTAATTAAAGTGACTTGTATATTTAAACACAAAATAAACAATACTTGAAAAACAAGATCATTAAAAAGGGGGAAAAAACAACCATTATTCGAACAAACGACGTGATATTTGTTCACTTGAATCGCCAATTCAATAATTTTTACCAATCTATATAAGACTTGCAAGGTTAAACAGAAAATAAAATGTGAATATGAAAAACAAATAAAAATTTTATTAGGATTGAAACTTTTAAAAGCAAACAGACTAATCAGTGAAGCACTAACAAGTAACAATACAGTCTTTATCAAACTTATGTGTAGAATTGATCAATAAGTCCTTGTTGAGTGGTACAATTCTCTGTGAAGAGCACAGACAAACTGTTTTCTACTTTTAGATCAATGGAATATATGTTCATTGGATTGCTACATGGGTATATTTGTAGATGAACAATAAAAAACAGAAACTAAGTAGGAAAAAAAATCAAAAAATGAACTGGCGATGCAGTATGAAGGAACTGGGTCGCCATATTGATCTTTGAAAGGGATACGACGATGCATAATGTAGTGGCTATGTCGCTAGTCCTTATTATATTTTCAAAAAAATAATACAATTTAAGTGACTTGCGGATTTAAACACAAAACAAACTCTACTTGACAAAAAAGATAATCAAAGAGGGGGAAAAATCAATCATTATGCGAACAGGTGACGTGATTTTTGTTTACGTGCATCACCCATTCCGTAAGTTTTATTAAACAATATAAAGACTTGCAAGTTTAAATAGAAAATAAAATGTGAATATGAAAAACAAATAAAAATTTTATTAGGATTGCAACTTTTAAAAGCAAACAAACTAATCATTGAAGCACTAAGAAGTGAAAATACAACCTTTTATCAAACTTATGTGTGGAATTGGTCAATAAGTCCTTGTTGTGTGGTACAATTCTATGTGAAGAGCACGAACAAATTGTTTTCTACTTTTAGATCAATAGAATATATGTTCATTGGATTGCTACATGGGTATATTTGTAGATGAACAATAAAAAATAGAAATTAAATAGGAAAAAATATCAGAACATGAACGGGTGACGCAGTATGAAGGAACTGGGTCACCATATTGATTTTTGAAAGGGGACTGGCAACGTGTGTTGTAGTAACTATGTCACTAGTTCTTCTTATTATTATTTTTTTTAAAAATGAAATTTGATTTACTTGTAGATTTAAACACAAAACAAACTATACTTAAAAAACAATATCATTCAAGAGGGGAAAACAAAACCATTATGTTGATAGGCGACATGATTGGGTTCATTTTCGTCTCCAGCTCAATAAGTTTTATCAAACAATACAGAGACTTGCAAATTTAAACAGAAAATAAACTGCACTTTTAAACCTTAAATAACTCGAAATATAAAACATAAATCAACAGGCGACTCTGCATGAGTATGTTGCATCATCGATTTCCCAAAAATTTTTGGTGCCCTTTAAAATTTTTACGCGCGCCTTTGAATCCCTTTTCTTTTCTACAACTACATGAAGTACACTATCTAATAGATGTAGAGTTGGAAGCAATCTACGGGGAATTGAAGAGTTGGATCTTTCGGGTTTAATTTTCAATTTCCTACCCTTTGTTGGGACGCTGGGGTTCTCTGTTTCGCCTTCATGGTTAGCTAGGTTTCTTCTTCCTTCGTCTCCACCGCCTAGGTGAGTTTCGTTTTTTTCTTTATGGTTAACGGTGGCATGTGGTGGGTTGTTTTTTTTTGTTTTTTGTTTTTCCATTTCACCCGCAAGTTAGGTTTGGTTGGGTTTTCATAATCTTGCTTTTGTCGATATTTTGTTTTTTATATTGCTTGACATTGTTTTGCTTAGAGATTAATAGGAAAATGGATAAATCGTGGATAACAAAAGATAGAACATCAAACGATTTTGCTAAGGGTGTGAAGGAATTTTTGAAATTTAGCATGGAGAATGCCAATGATTGTAATGCCATATGGTGTCCTTGCATGAAATGTGGGAATATGAAAATCCATTCTATTAGGGATATTAAAGGTCATATATTTTGGAATGGGTTTGGTGTCAATTATCAGAGATGGATTTGGCATGGTGAGTCATGTAATGACGGTATTGGACCATCTTCTCATTTTGATAGTATTGATGTAGAATTTAATGGAAATGATAGTGGTAGTGAGGAAGACGTGGCTTTCAATAACTTAGAAATGACCCGTGCTATCTTTGATCATTTGATAATGATCCTAATGAATTTGCTAAGTTATTAGAGGATGCGGAGAAACCTTTGTACCGAGGTTGCACCAAATTTACAAAGTTATCGGCCTTGGTTAAATTGTATAACTTAAAGGCAAGATATGGATATTCTGATAAGAGCTTCGATGTACTATTGCAATTGTTATCCGATATGTTGCCAACAGACAATGTGTTGCCAACATCCATGTACAATGTTAAGAAAACTTTGAGTGCTTTGGGAATGGAGTACACCAAGATTCATGCATGTCCTAAAAGTTGTATTTTGTTTAAGAAGGAATATGTGGATCTTCTAGAGGGAAAATTGGTAAGAATGGAGTTGTTAGCAATATTCCAAATAAAGTTTTATGGTACTTTCCTATTATTTCACGTTTTGAAAGAATGTTTTGTAGTGTTGAAACGGCTAAGAATTTGACATGGCATGCCAATGGGAGAAAGGTTAAGATAGGGGAAATGCAACACCCTATGGATTCTCCATCTTGGAAGTTGGTTGATCGTTGATGGCCAAACTTTGCATCAGAAGATAGGAATTTGAGACTTGGGATCACGGTCGATGGAGTTAATCCACATAGTATGTTGAGTAGTAGGTACAGTTGTTGGCCTGTGATGACAGTTGTGTATAATCTTCCTCCTTGGTTGTGTATGAAGTGGAAATTTATGATGTTGAGTCTTCTCATTTCTGGACCCAAACAACCCAGAAATCATATTGATGTATACATGGAACCATTAGTTGAAGACCTGCAGAAGTTGTGGAATGAGGGTGTTAGTGTCTTCGATGCTTATCGTCAAGAGAAATTCACTTTGAATGCAATGTTGCTATGGACTGTAAACGATTTTCCAGCTTATGGTAATTTATCCGGTCATATAGTGAAAGGATATTATGCTTGTCCAATTTGCAGTGAAAATACCTTTGCTAGAAGGCTTAGCATGGGAAAAAAATGAGTTTTACCGGGCATAGAAGATTTCTTCCTCCAAATCATTGCTACAAAAGGCAAAAGAAGGCTTTCAATGGATTTCAAGAGTTTGGAATGCCTCCAGTACAGTTGACTGGAGAAGAAATCTTAGCTAAGCTGAATGCAATAAGTTTTGATAACTCAAACAAAAGGAAAAAGGACTATTGATGCTAAAGAACATTGGAAGAAGAAGTCCATGTTTTTTGAATTGGAATATTGGCAATTTCTCCATGTGCAACATAATTTAGATGTCATGCATATTGAGAAAAATATTTGTGAGAGCATATATGGTACATTGCTCAATATTCCTAGTAAGATGAATGATGGAGTTAATGCTTGGTTAGATTTACAAGAAATGGGTTTGCGGAAAGACTTAGCCCCTAAACATCAAGGAAATCGAACTTTCCTACCACCGGCATGCTATACATTATCAAAGCAAGAGAAGAAATTATTTTATAAGTGTTTAGCAGACTTAAGAGTTCCAGATGGTTATTCTTCAAACTTTAGAAATCTTGTTTCAATGGTGGACTTAAAGTTGGTAGGATTGAAATCTCATGATTGTCATACATTGATGCAACAACTCTTACCTCTTGCAATTTGTGCAATCCTTTCTAAAAATGTGAGACAAGCAATTGCAAGACTTTGTTTTTTTTTTCCAAGGCAATTTACAAGAAGTCCATCATTGTTGCTGAATTGGACAAAATTCAAAATGATCTTGTTACAACATTTTGCCTTCTAGAGAAATTCTTTCCACCATCTTTTTTTTAATGTAATGGTTCACCTCACCGTACATTTGGTTCGAGAGCTCAAATTATATGGACCAATACATTTCAAATGGATGTACCTGTTTGAGAGGTACATGAAAGTATTGAAAGGTTATATTTGAAATAAAATCGGCCAAAAGGTTGTATTGCCAAGAGTTATATTTGTGAAGAAGTGATTGAGTTTTGCAGTGAATTTCAAAAAGGCTTAGAGGTAGTTGGAAACCCTATTGATAGATATCAAAATTTAAATGATGAAGATGATGTTGGTGCCCCCATTAAAGGTGGAAAAAATCAATCAATTAATCAACAACTTTGGGAGCAAGTCCATAGATGCGTACTTTCGAATGCACCAGAGGTGGCACCCTATGTCAAGTGCGTATATACATGTTAATGTACAAATTAGTTGATATTTTGAATATATATATATTAAGATTATAAATTAGTTGATATTTTGAATATATTAATAGGCATAAATAAGTTGATATTTTGAATATATTTATTAATTACAGAAACTTTTCTTTGTTTTAGTATTCATTTTGAAGTCTTGAAGTCAAGCAAAAAAAATCGAGAAAAAAAGCAAAATGATTTCAAAATGAACACAATTGTACATTTATTTACTGATTACGTGATAAGGTATGGAGAAGTTAAATATTTAATATCGTATCATTGTTTTAGCTTTAGCTTTAGTGAATAAATATTTTTCATATTTTTGTCAATTGACTAGATTGAACAGGAGCGAACTAAACCAAATCACATAGTTTCTGAAACATTAAGATGGATAGCCCATGGTCCACAATGGATAGTAACGAAACATGAAGGATATAAGATTAGAGGGGTTCAATTCAACACTTTAAATAGGGATACTAAGCGGGTCACTCAGAATAGTGGTGTCAAAGTAATTGCCAAAAGTGAGCATTTTGCTAGTTCTAAGGATAATAACCCAATTTTTGCTGAGATGGCATACTATGGGGTCATAAGAGAAATTTGGAATGTCAATTACACTGTGTTTCAAGTTCCTACGTTTAAGTGTGATTGGGTTGATAGCAGCGATGTGAAAGTTGATGAGATGGGGTTTACATGTGTTAACTTAAACAAAATTGGATATAAATTTGACCCATTCATTATGGCTTCACAAGTTCAACAAGTATTTTATGTTGAAGATCAACTTAATTCGAGATGGTCAGTTGTTTTAACTCCACCAAAACATCGTACTTTTGTTGAAGAAGAATTGGTTGAAGAAGATGCTCTTGGCGATATTATGATGGCTCACAATCCATTTATCATACAATTGCCAAGTGTTGATGAAAATGATAATGAGGATGAATGCGAGAGTGGCTATATTCGTAACAACTGTGAAGGGATATGGATAACAAATACCTTCTAAATAAATTAGTACTTAGATTTATTTATATGTTTTAAGTAATATTTATGACATTTATTATTATCCATTTAATTAATTTTGTTATTCGCTTTCATAAGAACAACGATAATATTCTTTAAATTTTCATCTACTAATTTATTACTTTTTCATACTTAATATATATTTAATTTGCATAAGTGTTTATAAATTTATTAATTTTTTCATATGCAATATGAGGGTGTGTAATATGGTCAACAAGGGGATGGCAACTTCCATCTCAATGAATATGCAATTCATGGAGATTTAGTTAATATTGCTTTTGCTTTTGCGTATACAATAGTATAAGGAATTGTAAAAATATTTCATAAGATACTATTTAATTTATTTGATTATTATTTTGTTATGCAAATATTTACTTTCAATTTTTGTATTCTAATTACTTTGAATGAAGCTAATTTGAATTTTTTTTGTATTTATTATTTTTTAATAAATTGTAACAAAATTACAAAAAGCAAATTAGAAAAAGGAAACGACGACGTACAAGAAGAAGGTTGACACTAAAAGGATTTGTAGCAACGCATAATAACAACATGGGCGCTATTTTAGACATTTAGCGACGCATAATAACAACATTGTTGCCATTTTCCACTTTTAGCAGCGCATAAAAACAACTTTGACCTTTAGCGACGCACAATAACAACCTGGTCGCATTTTGGACCTTTAGCAATGCTCTAGACTTGCGTGATAGTTTTTAGCGATGCTTTATTTAAATATATAGCGACGCAAAAAAAAAAAAAAAGAGTCACTAAAGGTTAACCATATATGAAATTAGCAACACATAGTTTTAAAGGTGACGTATAACTATACAAGTCGCTAAAAATTCTACAACTTAGCGACGCATAAATTTACATAAAACAGCGACGAAGTATAATATGTTGCTAAAAAGTCATACAATTAGTGACTCGTAAATATAGGGTCGCTGTTTCTTCCATATGAGCGACGCATAGTTTACATAAAAAAGTGACGAAATATAATAACTAGCGAAAAATGGTAACAATTAGCGACTCATAAATGTAGAGTCACAGTTTCTTCCTTATTAGCGACGCATTAATTTCGGTAAAACAGTGATGCAATAAGTATGTATCGCTACAAATGCTAGAAATTAGCAACGTAGGTGTTTAGAGTTGCAGATTCCTCTATTTTTAGAGTCGCGAGTGTCTTTACATTTACCGACATGATTTTATACGGCGTTGCTGTTTCGTCCACATTAGGTGACTTTGATTTATACGTCGCCATTGGTAGAATGTTTTTAGCGACAGGACGTTAGGCCACGTGGTAAAATGCATCTTTGTTTATTTCATTTAGTGCATTTAATTGCATTGCTAATCAGCGAGTTTAACGTAATGCGTCCATCACCTTAACAAGTGAAGAACAAGTAACTAGGCCAAAGGAAGTTGATAAAGGGCATGTGAATACACAAGAGGACATCTTATGTCAAGTACCATCCAAAATTTCTTATCAGAACCCTAAGCAAGCCTCGACTGTGAAAGCCCTACCAAACCTTTCTACAGAAAATTCAGCAGCATATCCCTTAAGGGTTAAACATGCCCCAAAATTCCCTGCATAGAAAATGCATTGCAATAAAGCACTACCTTATTCTTTGCACCTTAGTACAAGATATTTCACAAAGGGCAGCACTTTAATAACAGCAACATAGCAATACATATGCAAGGAATAATTTAATAAACCGTAAATATCTTTAGAACTCATGTCCACCTACACCACACATTAATTACAATTATATATTTTTACAGCACCCTACAAACATACCAAGCACATAAATGCAGATGGAAAATAATAAAAACAATGATAATAATAACAATACAACCTCTTAAGAAATTTGGATAACTTGTCCGAAGGCTACCTAACTTGCCAAAGGCTATGATACTTGCCTGAAAGCTATCATACTTGCCCAAAGACAACGATACTTGTACGAAGGCTATCATACTTGCCCAAAGACCATCATACTTGCTCGAAGGCTACGATACTTACCCGAAGTCTATCATACTTGTCCAAAAACTATCATACTTGCTCGAAGGCTTCAATGCTTGTCTGAAGGCCATCATACTTGCCCAAAGGCTACAATACCTCCAAATCCACTAATGCATTCAATTGGACAAAAATGATAATCATAGAGTTAACAACAATATTAATAATAATAATAATAATAATCATAACAATAATGATAATGATAGTGACAACAATAACAAATAATACTATTAATAACTTTAACAACAACAATAATAATATTAATAACAATAATAATAGTAGTAGTAGTGATAGTAATAATAATACTAATAATAGTAATAACAATAACTAACAATTTATAATAGTAAGAGTAATAAATAATAAATAATATTAATACTAGTAGCACATGATAATAATAATAACAAATAAAAATAATAACAATAATGATAACAGTAACAACAACAATTGATGATGATGATAAATACAATAACAATTAACAATAATAAAAATAATAAATAATAATAATAACAAATAATAATGATTATGATAATAACAAATAATAATAATAACAATAACAATAACAATCATAATAATAACAACAATATTAATAACAATACCAATAACAATTAATAATAGTATAGTAACAATAACGACAACAAATAATAATAATACACAATCATAATCATAAATAGAAGATTATGAGATCCGATCGTACCCATACAATCAACTACCCGCTTGGGTGCTAACCCTTTACAAATGAAATCGAGACCAATCACTAGGGCACAAACTAGAAAATTCAAAGACAACCTGGTTAGCTTCATCTAATGAGTGATTCAATCTCAAGAGGGCATGACATTATCTGAAGATCCAAAGCCCATCTTGTGTATCCAAGTTACAAAGGCGGAAATGGACCCGGCAAGCTGGTTTGGTACATTTTTGGACCCCGAACAGTAAGGAATGGATTCAACTCTTTATAAACTCAATTGATATCACCAAGAGGCCATGGAATCATGTCAAATTCCACTTTTGCACATGACTCCTCTTGTTGGCCGAAATTACTCATTTTGGTACATAAATTTATTACTTCCAATTAATCACTTACCGTATGATCAAAATAATTGCGATTTAGTTTCTTGGTACGAACTGATCAACTAATTAGCTTTGAGATGCATATAAGGTGCTATGTATATATATATATCCTCTTGAAGACCATGCATTAAAGCCAAATCTAACTTTATAAAGCTGTAGGACATTATACCACAAGATCGATCTGTTAAGTATGTATATTTTACACCCTGTTTAATGCTATCTACTTTTACATTCATTCAACTTTTACCCAAAATTAAATGCAAATATAATATCATTATCTCTATTCGTTGAAAAAAAACCATCTATCCCTGTAATTTTTCTGAAAAAGAAAAAAAAAAGGGAGGGGGGGGGGGGGGGGGGAAACAATAGAAGAAGCTTTTTGAACTTGAATAATAGTTTGTCTGGTTTATTCAAATTCAAACCACTTTATTCGCTGCAGACTTTCTTGCAAAAAAAGCTTCATATGACAACTTGGTGTTTGAATGTTTTGGTTGTTTTGATTCTCTTCCAAGAGATCTTTTGAACATTTTGGCCACCGACATGCTTGGAGGTGGCGTTTCTTTGTAATTTCTCCTTTTTGGAGGCTTTTTGTGCCTTTATGACTTTGACTTCTTTTGTTGTTCAAGCAAGTTTGACTTATTCCAATCAACGGGCAATGTATGAGAATCATTATTAATCCAATTTGGCATCCTACATGGCATATGGGAGCTGATTTGGAGCCTAAATTAAGATTGGATAAAAATAGCTTAGTTGTTAACTAGTTTCCTAATTTGAGTTTGACTTTTTGCTTTAGAAAACTATCTTTTATTTTAGTTTTATTTGTTCATTTGCAGGACAAGTTAACTTAGGAAAGTTGATATTTTATTATTTCAATTGTAAATTAATTAATTCCTAACTCAAAATAAAGGAATTAATTAATCCAAATTAGATTAGAAAATGATTGAAATTCTACCAACACCATTGTTTCCTAATCTCTATGGCCAGCTTTAACCTAGTGTTTTAGGGTTTTGTTTTGTAAATCTTAGCCTATTTAAAGGCTTATTTTCTAAATAAAATACAGTACATTATTCATACAGAAAATTAATTGTGAGATAGAATTTTTTTTGTTCTTTTTAAATACATAAAACATCTAATAGAGAGCACGTTGACCGTTGACCGTTGACCGAAGGGGTCAAAAGTTGACTTTTTGACTCGGTTAGAATTTTGAGTTGACTAGGGTACCGTGGCGAAGTGCACGATGCCACGAGTTCGTAGACTGGTAGCACGTCAAAAACGGAGCTACGGTTTGAAAGTTATGGACAAAACAAGTTGCGGTCCAAATTGTCCAAGGGGTGCCGGAGTTGACTTTTTGTTTATGGGGAATTGAGCTTTGACTCATGCATGGTTGTGAAGTGCGCGTCGATACGAGTACACAGACTAGCGGCACGCTCAAAACGGACATCCGGTTAAAAAGTTATGGACGTTTAAAGTTTACCGGGTACCGTATTATTTTAATGTTTTGGGTCGGTGAACAGTGAAATGCCACGTGTCAACTTCTGATTGGTCCACGTGGCATGAACAGTGTCACACAGGGTTTTATTTGTTAAAACACTCAGGGAAGAGAGAGAAAGAGAGAGAGGAGAGAGAAAGGGAGAGAGAGAGAGAGAGTCACCGGCCGCCAGTCATTTTCACGTTTTCCGGCCTAGTTACTGTACACGCGCTGGCCAGCCAGATTGCCCACCTCATTTCCGGCAAAACCTCCAAATTTCACGGCGAACGGCCGCCGGACGCGCCCGGATCGGACGTCCGAAGTTTGGCGGCGATTTGTCCCCCTCCACCGCCGGCCACCGCGAATTGGCACTGTTCCGGCCATTTTCCGGCCACACGCGCCTGACAGCCTTGATCCTCTCCTCAAGTCCGGCCTACCCACCAAAAATCACGGGCCATCGGACCACCGACGCGCCGGGATCGGAGCGTTTTCCGGCGAGGGGTCGGAAATCTTCAAACGGTGATTTCTCCGCCGTCCGACCTCCGTTTTGCTCACCGTCGGTCCCGTTGGATTGCTCTCCTCACGATCTACATGTCTGCAAACTTTCACAGCCAACGGCCACCGAACGCATGCGCCGCCGGCGACGGTTGCCGGTGACCGCGGCGGCCCGCCGGAAAATACTGTTCCGGCGAGTACCCGAAATTTCCGGCCGGCTCCAGTCCGCTGTGTTCGACCTCCTGAATCCGAATCCGGCTTCCGTTTCAGCCAATGTGCGACGGTTTGGGAGAATTGCAGAGCCGAAGCTCGAAAAGCTTTCCGGCGAGATTCCGACCCCGTCGGGTCCGATCACCGGGAAGTAAGACCGAATCTATGATCAGCATCACTCGAGCTTCGATTCGGTATATAACTCGTAAATTCTAGATATCGTTTGTGTTTTGACCCCCCAGGTACCGGGTATTATTTACCCGAATAAAATATTACTTTATTTGACTGTCTGTGAATTTTGTTCTAGGAGCACCGGTGAGTCGTAGAATTGATCCCGTAGTGGATCATGGGTTAATTGCGTGCTCCAGGTGAGTGACCCACCTTCAAATTAATTTTGGGGAATTTAATTTGTGAATATAATATGTGTGTGATTTAAATATTTGGAATTTAATTTCTATGTGCCAAATAGTTATTGGATTTATTGTAGAATTATTTATGAATTTATTGGATTTAAGAAAATGCGAATTCTACAAATTTATGCCGTGTGGAATTATTTTATGGTTTTGAGGATTTTGAAATTGGTGTGGTTTTAATGGTAAATTGGGCACGATTTGATTTTCAAATATTTCAAAGAAAATATTTGGTTATGTTGGTGATTTCAATTTTTATAAAATATGCCCATGGAATATTATGAGATTTGATTATGATATTTCGAGAAATTATTTATGCTTGGAAAAATGTGGATATTTGAATTGATGGATTTGGGAGTTGGTGGATTTGAAAATCATGGAATTTATGGCATTGATTATAAGAAAATTGTGGAGAATTTCCTGGTTCAAGCGGATGGATTATGCCCGCTATGCTTATGAAAAATGTGAAATTTGTTTTATGATTTATATTTATGGATTTTATGATTTTTAGATGCACCGTGCACGTACTGGTGTTCTGATTATGTGATATGGTATATGTGATATGGATATTGTGCACACGGATATGATTAGCGCGCAGGTGGGTGTGAGTAGCGCGCAGGTGATATTATGAGGGTGTCCTGTGGATGCCATCGGAGAGGGTGGCCACCCCCCTTTGGCCGGGACACCAGGTTAGCAGCGGCGCAGTGGGACGCCACGCGACCGTATGCCGGTTTCTTTCTATAACCTCCTGTCTGGCGGTACCTTGGGACGCTGGGTACTGTTGGCGCCACTGGTATATAGTGGGTGCATCAACTGATTTCGGAACTGTGCTTTAAGAATAAAATGTTTTAAAACTGTATTGGAATTAAAATTACTATTACTGTTCGGATATTTATTTGATGTCTTGGTTTTCAAGGAATATGAATAAAGGGTTTTGTGAAAATGTTTTAAAAGGGGAACCTTTCCAACTGAGAGAATTGTAAGGGTTTTGAGAGAAAATATTATTTCCAAATAATTATTATTTATATACCTATTACCGTGGTATTATATTGTATAGTAGATAGGGTCGCTCACTGAGATGATTAGCATCTCACACTCTTAAATTCCGTTCCTCTAGGTACCAGGTTGTCGGTGTTCATTCGGAGCGGACTTGATCTTCATCGCTGTTTTACTTCGTGAAGTATCCTGTTCTTCTTTTATTGCAGTTGTACTATTTCTTTCACTCTTGTTGTATTTATTATGCACTGGATTACTGTATTTATTTTGAAGTGCTGAAATTTGTGGAATCAACTTGTAGTACTGTGGGAGGAATAAGGGGACAATTATAGAAGTGTGTTTTCAGTGCAGGAAATTTTTGGTTAGTTCTACCCTTAGGGGAGGTGCTGCCGGATTTTCCGTTGGAAGGTTCGGTGGTATTTCCCTGGGATCAGGGCTTGTCTAGGGTTCCGGGGAAGGAATTCTGGACGGGTCCTGACATTTCTAATTACAAGTTCATTAGGGGTTAAGGTTTCCATTAGAATCTAAACATAATTAAGATCCACGCTAATATAATACGGGTTTAGGAGCAAATCGACTTAGGTTTGTATCATTTGGTGTCAGAGCTGAATTTTGTTCAGGTTTGATCTATCTTATTTGTTTTATTTTGTTTTGTGTTAATCTGCAATTTTAGCATTAGGTTAAGTTTGCTTCTATTTTCTTCATGTTCTACAAAAAAAAAAAAAAAAAACAGATTTTTTTTCTTCATAGCCGAATTTGTTCTTTATTTTATCTAAATTGTTGCTTCCTAGCTTGTTGGTTGTTTTCCATAGTAGTTCTTAGTAATTTGGGTTATTGTTGATTTTTCTTTGCTATTTTAATCTTAAATTAGTTGCATTCATATATTGGTAAAGAATTTGAAACAAAAAAACTTAAAATTATGAAAACTACAACCAACAACTATTCCATATTAATTTTTTTTTTTTTTTCGTTGTTTGAACCTCTTTCCTAAATTTTATCTTTGAATTTTTTGATTTCTTAATATTCTGATCTATTCCTTATCAATTTTGAAAATTACTTGTTGCTTTACCTTATTCTTGGTTAGTTAGGCCGAGACTAGGTTTTGTCAATTCACTCTGTATTTGTTTGTTTTAATTGTTGTTTTGTTGATAAGTTTAACTAAGACATACTTATGATCTAGTTGCTGTTTTGGTGTGTTTTAATTAGAACTTTGAGATATTCCTGTGAATGGAAAAAAGCAAGAGAGTGTGAGCTTAAAAGAAGGTTAAAAGTTGAAACTAGTATGCAAACACGAATGTTGAGACCTTATTTGAGTGAAACACATGAGGGAGTGATTATAGTACAATAATTACAAATCTTGGATTAGATTATAGTTAAATAATTACTGCTCAACAAAGGAGAGGGAATCTGCTTTTCACACCTCATAGCACACCCTTATTTACACAGTTATTCACAGACAACTTTTGCTTTGGTGAGAGATTCTCTAACTCTAGAGTTGATGGTGACCAAGATAGTCCTATGGGTCCTATGAGTCTTGGAAAGCATCTCTCATGGCTGCATCTTTCATGGTAGTGTCTTCTTGTTCTGCCCAAATCAGGGTTTTAATAATGTCATCTAGGAATTGATTCCCATCTATGTCTTAGTATTGTGCTTAAATCTTATCTTTGATGACTATTTGTTTTGATGAAGTGGAGTATGATGGACCAACTTGATGAAAAGGGTGTGATCAATTTAGATCAGTCAAGATGATTGAAGTAGGTGGTAATGGAAAGGGTATGGACTTTTCTGATCCTACATATGTGCAGGGTGAAGGCTAGGTTCCCATGTAAACTACAAGAAAAAATTTTACAAAACAAAGGTTAATTACCTTAGGAAAATGTTGGTAATTATTGATCTCACAGAGATACTGAATCAAAGGAGTGAGATTCTGCTTAAACATTTCTTTGTCTGTTTGATGTTCTACGTGGCGTGTGTAGAATTCATATGCAAGGTTCTGAGTCCATAGTTATCCTATCTTTGGAACCTAAAAATATGGTCTTGACATTATGAAAAATGTTTTAACCTTATTTTTCCTATCAAGAGACATGTCCCAAACTTTGTGTTATGAAAGTATATCTTGTAGCCTTGCTCTCCACGAGGTGAGAGGTTCAAACCATTCCTGAAATGTCCAAAGTAATGAATTCTCTTTGGTGGGATCTATTAGGTGATGGTGGAGCATGAAAGGGTTAAAAGCTACACTTATATTGTATTGTACAATGGAACACCATAAGAACCAAAGCATTGCTTCTAGGAACTCATATTCTTGAAATAATTCCACTAGGGTAAAGAAAATAGTGCCTAGGCCAAAAAGGATTTCATGATATTGGGCAGGCCATTTGGAATGATGAGATGAAGGAAATAAAATATTTTGGCCTTGGCAAAATCCATAATTTGATTAACAAAAGTAAGATTATCTAATTCAGGAGGGTATGTCTTTTGAACAGAGCTCAAAAGGAAATAGGCCTTGCAAGGAAAGGAGGATGAGGAGGCCATAAAGATCAAATGGTATTCGGAGGTAGGAGTGAATAAGCTGATGGATTTTGGCCTTGAGACTAAGTTAGAATGTGGTTTTTACGGCCTTTTATATGTTGAACATCATACTCATACTTAGTGAACCATTCTTTTAGCCTTAGTGACTGTGTTGTTGGCAAAGCTTTGTTTTTGAATTGCATAATCCTTGGAAAGGACGAGTTGTCCATTCTTATTAGGAATCTATATCCTATGAGATGAAATTTAAATTTCCTTATTCCATTTTTTATTGCCAAAATCTCTTTGTAGATTGAGTGGTAATGTTGCTCTGCAAGCTTGAATTGTCTACTAGCATGGCTGTAATAATGTTCTTTCCCATCCTCATCTTGATCAATCAGAATTGCACCTCAATAGAGATGAAATGCATCTGTTTACAAGATCCTTTTTCCTTTTCCAGGAATCTCCGGAAGTGGAGGCTTCTGTGCCACTAATTCTAGTTTTTGAATTGCCTCTATCTGTTCATTTCCCACATATTGCATTCTTTTTTGACATTATTGATAACTTTGATGTCCATTTAGATATTTTGAAAATAAAATCTCTGACATAATCAATGATCCCGAGAACTATTGAGTTTGCTTTTTTGATAGATTATCATTAGGGAATCTTGTTAGCTCTTCAGTGATATGGCCTTCAGGAACTAGTTTTCCTTTTTGAAGGTGCATTCCTAAGAAGTCAATTTGGGCCTTCCCAATAAACATCTTGGGCTTAGATAGCATCACGCCATGGGCTGACATAATGCTATAGAAATCATGTATGAGTTCTTTATGAGCTTTTTCATCCTTTGAGAACAATAGTATATCATCAATATATACTATTTCTATACGGAGTATGGGCTCCAATATCTAGGTCATCATCTTTTAAAATAATGATGGAGCTACTTTCAATCCAAATGGTAGGATATTCCACTGGTACTAAGCATTTGGAATACAAAATGTAGTCTTCTACCGATCTTCAAGATGGATACCAACTTGCAAAAATCTGGCCTTAAGATCAAATTTTGAAAATACCGTGGCTTCTTGAAGATGGATAAACAAGGAAATGACCTTTGGGAGGGAGAATTTGTTGTATTGGAGAAACTGATTTAAAGGCTTATAATCAGTCACATCTTTTTTTTTTCCCCTAATATTTTCTGATCTTATTTCCACATAAAATGCTTGGCATGCCCATAAAATATTTTATCATTAGCAGCTTCGAATTTTTCTCTATGTGGCTTCCACATGTGGGATGGTAATATCTTGGGTTTTGCCATCATCTTATGAGCTGCTATATCCATGTACGGTAGTACCTTGTAGGTGTAACATACTTGTTTGGAATTATTGCAATCTCCACATTAGGCATTGATATGGGTTCAGTAACGAGAGCTAACTAAGTCTGGTATGCTGATTGTATTTCACTTTCACTTGAATCTTCTGAGGAATTTTCTAAGGATTCTGGATCTAAATCACCTTCTTCTTATTGGAAGGCGAATATAGTATCCTGATCAGCTTCATCTTGTTTTGAAAAGATAGATTCAATGTCTACTTCCTCTTCATCAGGGAAGAGGATTGATGCTTGAAGTTGTTAATTTAGTTTGACTGCTTTCCTTTTTTGTTTTTTTTTTTTTTTTTTGGGGGCAGTTTTTGGAGAAATGGCCTCTCGTTCTGTAGATGAAACAAACATCATATTATACTAGCCTCTTTTAGTTTTTTTCTTTTGAAAACCTATATTTTCCTTTTTTATGGGTCAATTTCTTATCTCTATGGTGTCTTGGTAATCTTCTCCTTTTAATTGTTTCGCAATTGCAGTTATCCTTGCTGCATATTTATCTTCAAATAAGACTTGAAATAGGCCTTTTGAATCTGTGGCTTGTTTTTCAACAAGTTGAGAAAGAATTTTTCTTGCTCACAAAGCTTTTCTGCAACTTCATAAGTCATCTGATGGATTTGTCCAAGAGTCAAAGAATTTAATCCATCTTTAGTTGCTACAATCATCCTTGCCAATTCTGATTGCACTTGTTATGGTAGTGAGGATACATATACTTACCTGAGATTTGGATCATTGATCCCTCTGAGCATGTAATATCTTTTTGACATTTTTTCAAAATGAAAGTCAAGATCTTTCCTTTTTTATGAGTAGCATTTCATTTCAAAATATTCTCTTCTCATTTGGGCATCAATCAAATATGAATCATAACAAATTTAGTAAATATGGCTCCTAACATGTTACTAGGTAATTGAACTCAAAGAAGTTGGAGCTATCTTTATAATCCTAGATTCTGGAACCAATCTTTGAGGGTGCCTATGAATCTAGATGTGAAATCTTTTAAAACAACTTCAGGAGTTGCACCTAGTCTTGTCATTTGGGTATCAATCCATGCACCGTATTCATGGACCCTGTCACGCATTTTGGCCAATTCAATATCATCAAAGGTGAACCATAAGTCTTGGACAGGCTTCACTTCAGGCTTTTTACTGTAGATATTTGGCATGTTTTCCCCTTCACTTTCTTTAAGTTCAGTGACTATAGATTTAGGGTCTATAGGTATCATCGGTTGAGGTGCCTAACATGTTAAAGCTTGTGGTCCAGCCATTAAAATTAGACCAAATGATTCTTCTGAATTGGCTACAGATCCATTAGATATGTAGTTTTCATATTCTTTTGATGAATTTGATTTTTCAGAGTCTTTGTCTAAAGTCTTTGTTTGAGGAATGATGGCCATGGATTGTGATAACCCTATGGATGTTTCTGCATAAGCTGGTGATTGAGTGGTTTGATAGAAGCCTGATGCCGATGTGCCTCCTTCATGTTCCTTTTGTTTTCTTATTTTTGATTCTGGCTTTTTAAAAAATCTCATGAGTCATTTAAGACACAGTTGAGAATTTCGTGGTTGAAGTATATGCTAATGTAGAAAGTACTAGCACTCTGCTGGATGGAGCAAATTTGGGAGTTCTCAAGTCATCATCGATCTACTTCAACACAGCCTTCTTTTCTTTTATTTCCTGTTCTTTTTCAAAGAATTCTCTTCCAATCTCTTGTCGGTCAATTAGATCTTTGAGATCTCTATCAAATTGAGAGATTTGATAGTGAGATTGTTGTAAAGTTTTCTTACTTCTGATGAAAAGGAGTCCAATCCGGTGTCTGTTATAGCTGTTTATGTAGCTATCTTATCCAGCTTCATGTCAATTCTTTTAAAAGTTTTTTTTCTATGCATGGGCATTCAGAGTCTACCAATTAAAAACTCCTTCACATTGAGATAAAGGTTTGAATGATCCATCAGGCATGACTTCCTTAGACTGCATAAATGGCTGGGAGTTGACCTTATGGACTGGATGAGTCTTCCTTTCCAAAGTTGGGAAATCTTCATCATAGGAAAGGCTTACTAAGTTGAACATCATACAAGTATTCGGTGTTAGTTTTGCTTCAGCTTCTTGCTTCTATTTTTTGTCAGATCCTATAGATGTTGCTGTTTCTTCTTTTCTTAGAGCATAATATGCTTCTTTGTTTTTACACCTTTCTTGATAAATGGTCTTAAGATATTTTTCATACATAGGTACGAGTTTCTTGTCCTTATGTATTCCAATCCAAGGTGAGTCTGGATCATCTACATGATATTGCCTTCTCTAAGATTTGCAAGTTGTGGGAGAGGATTTCTTCTTTTGTTCCCCTCCTTTTTCATTCTTTATCTTTGGAATCTAGATCTTCTTCGTGCATCTAGCAATCACAGCCTGGTTAGCACATTTCAAGTGCCACACCCCAAATGAAGTGGCCATTGATTTTTTCCACATAAAAGTGTTTTCCATCTAGTTAGAAATGGAAGATGGGGATGTCATCTTGTTCATAGGTTTATGAGACTGAGATGATCACCATTGTAGGAAAAATAAAGTCTGTGTTGCTTGTAGAACTGGGACCTTCATTAAAACCTTTAAATTTTGTAATGACTGTGCTGTCTGATATGGTTCTAAAAGTAGGGTCCATCGTATGCAGAGGCTTGTTGTTGTGCAAAATCTTTTCATAATTAGTGGTCCAACTGAGGAGAATAATCTTTTTTGAGTTCATCTTTGGTTGTCTGCCTTGAGATCTGAACAATGGTTAGGACCTCTGCTCTTTGTGCCTCAATATAATGCCATCATTAGTAACACCTGGTCTGTGGAGATCAACCGCATAATTCTATAGTCGAAAAGCAATTTGGTGATGCAAGGTTGCTGCATAAGCTGTGTCAACTTGTTATGCTCTGATGATTTAGATCCGAACTTTAAAAGCTTGGAGAGGTTCAGATCTTGGAGAGTAGCACAGAAATTTGGATAAAATGACAACAAAATATTGCCAGCATTGAGGTTGACAGTACGGTGCCCATTACAACATGCTCATATCTAAGGAAGGTGCTATTGAGAAGTGCTAATCTTGCAGCTATTTTGATCCTTTGATTATCAAAAAACACACAAAACTAATACAGAAAAATAAAGAGAGACAAAAGGCATGAAAATTGAGAAGAAAAAGATGTATTATAACTATAAAATTTATACAGCAAAAAACTTCTCTCAGCCTCTATCAAAACCTGTATTTTCTATACTGTGTTATGTGATACAAGACTGAAAATAAGCATCTATTTATAATGCTCTCTCTAGGGTTTCTAGGGTTGAAACCTTGGGCTTTAGGAAAGATTAAAGGTTGAACCCCCACAGCAGCTATTGGAATGCCATGTCTTCCATGGAAAGAGAGGACCCCCTCCAGTCGCATTTCAAAAGCCTGATGGTCACCCATCGATGCAAGAGATCCTAATATGATTATGCAAAGATTGTGCTCTAATTAGAGAGACCAATCTTGCAATGAACAAGATGAAACTAAGCTCGAGAAAGAGGATGAGTCAGTATATCAACTACCTAATTAGGAGAAGGAATGTGATATACCCATGATGCACCACACTGAACTTGATTCCAAACAAAGTGGAAATCAACCTTGATGGTCTTCATTGGAAAAAGACGATTGGCATAGAGATATGTTGCAGAAACATTATCATAGTAAATTAATGTGGCTCAAGAAATAGCACCTTCACTTGTGCAATAAGGATTGGACCCAACACACTTCGGCAAAGGTAAAGGCAACAGAGCAGACTCAACCTTAGTAGAAGAACAAGCCATTGAACATTGTTTCTTAGGGCCACGAGGGATTGAATTTTTACCAAGAAATAAAATATGAGAACTCATGGAAATATAATCATCCTTATCACTAGACCAGTCAGCATTCGAGAAAGTATGAAAATTTAGAGGTGACTATTTATGTAAAAATACGCCATGATCCATATTGCCATTGAGATATAGAAGCACCCATTTAATGACACTCCAATGATGTTTAGTTGGCTTATGCATGAATTGGGAAGGTTTATTAATAGCAAACCTAATATCAGGATGAGAAAGAGACAGATATTGAAGATTACCAACAACCGGACAATAGGTAGTAGGATTGGCCAAATTTGTATCATCAAGGAGAGAAAGAGATGTGCTAGAGCATAGTGGAGTTTGAAGTGAATTGGAGCCAAGCATATTGGTACAATTCAAAAGGCTAGATATATATGTCCTCTGAGATAAAAACAAACCCAATGATTTTGAATGAGTTACTTCAACACCAAGAAAGAAATGAAGAACACAAAGATCCTTTATGGAAAACTTGTCACCAAGATCCTTAATAACAAAATTAAACATAATTAAAAAATTCCTATCAATTATTAGATCATCAAAATAAATAAGGAGCCAGATGATAACATTGTCAAAACTTAAAGTCCATGTGCTACATCATTCTTTCTTTTTTGCACCTTTTACTTTTGGAGTTTTTCTTTTTTTTAGTCTCGATTGATGGAACACATTGGACAGTGCATGCCATTGCCCAGATCATGCCAAACACATTGCCCAGATGTGGATTTATTGTACAGCAGGTTTCAAAACCACGTCCCCTATATCTATTCTTTAGCACTAACATGTTGGGTGTGATCACACCAGAATGAAAGATTGGATCCCATTAGAACTCTGAAGTAAAGGGTGCATATGTGAGAGTATTAGGATGAGTGACCTTTTGGAAAGTCGTCGTGCTGCAACCCTTTTTCTTTTTTGCACCTTTTACTCCCGAAGTTTTCTTCTTTCCCAGTCTAATTGACAGAACTCACTTGGTGGGTCGATGCAACAATGTTGTTGCTTGCATCACGCTAAACACATTGTCCAAATCCAAATCTTTTATGCAGCAGCTTTCAATACCATACGCCTTATGTCAGGACCCGTCCAAGATTCCTCCCCGGAACCCTAGACAAGCCCTGATCCCAGGGAAATACCACCGAACCTTCCAACGGAAAATCCGGCAGCATTTCCCCTAAGGATAGGACTAACCAAAAATTCCTGCACTGAAAACACACTTCTAAAAACATCCCCTTATTCCTCCCACGTTACTACAATTTGTTTCCACAAATTTACAGCACTTCAAAGAAATAACAGCAACTCAGTGCATAAATAACAATTGAACGTCCAATATAGTATACAGAGCGTTATACAAATAAATATGGAATTAATACAATGACAGATAAGGAAGCAATACAAGATGAACAGGAAAAAGGGAAGAAATACTTCTTGGACTTTCAGCAACGAACTGAGACGTCGGGCTCGCCTCGGACGATCAACGTCTCCCAACCTGGACCTAGGGGAACGGAATTTAAAAATATGAGATGCTAATCATCTCAGTGAGTGACCCTATCTACTGAACACTTTTAATATTAATTATATAACAAATAAAGGAATTTAATTAATACCGATAATTAAATAGATAAATAAATAATAAACAATTGAAGTAATAATTTCTCTCAAAACCCTCACTATTCACTCCGTTGGAAATGCTCTCCTTTTCAAAACATTTTCACAAAACCCGATATTCGTATTTCCTAAAAACCAAGGGATCAAACAATTTAATAAACAATAGATAAATAAATACCCCAAATATAGTAAAATGTAATAAATTATAATAAATAATTTTTGAACACTTTGGGGTTTGAAATTTCCATCCAAAAATTTATACTTGACGCACCACACCATATATCAGTGATGCCCTCCGATACCCAGCGTCCCGAGCACCGACTGGCGGGGAGATTAAAGAGAGAAACTTGCATACGGTACTTCGGCGTCCTGACAGTACCGCTGCTGAAACCGTCATCCTAGCCAAGGAGGGGGGTGGCTGATGCGCAATATATAAGACTTGCCTGCCCTCGGTCCAATGGCAACTCACGGGAGATATAATACTTGCGCGCTAAACCACATATACACCAGAACACCAATACTGTATGAGTGCGTCTAAAATAATTATTAAATTAATTATAACCGTACCGTTTTCCAAAATTACCGTGGGAAATATACCAATTTTCACATTTACCATCCCACATTTCCTTTTAACATACCCGATACGAAAACATCGATAACGATAAAACAATAATTTTTCTCGTAACACGAGGTTCAACAAGTAATATACCACGGGCATAATTATAAATTTAAACCACCAATTAAACAAATAATTTCCTTAAAATATTCAAACCAATTATGCCCAAAAATAATATAAAATCCAGACACAATTAATTACTGAAAATACTTACTCATGTGTAATAAATACAATTAAATCACAATAATAAAAATCGGAAATTTCTTAATAACCCAAAAATTCCATTTAGCACCAATAACATACACATACATATAAAATAATATTTTTCCATAATTATAATTAAATTTCACCACATGAGCATAATTGCAGATATCAATTAAACACCAAATAAATATAATTAATTACCCCAAAACATTTTTAAAGGTGGGTCACTCACCTGGAGTACGCAATTAATCCAAGATCCACCATGGGATCAATTCCATGACTCACCCGTGCTCCTAGAACATAATTCACACAGTCAAATAAATTAATATTTTATTCGGGTAAATAATACCCGATACCCGGGGGGTTAAACACAAACGTTAACCAAAATTGTTGAATAATATACCGAATCGAAGCTTGTGGAACGAGGATCGCATTATCGGCCTCCATCGACCCCAATTTCGCCGGTGGTGGCTGGAATTTGGCCGGAAAGTTTCGACCGGTTATGATCCCTTCGTATCTTGCAAACCGCTTTGAATTTTGGAAATTGGAGGCCATATTTGAACTCAGAGGACCCAAAATAGGGGGAAAAGGGTGGCAATTTGGACTGGGCTGGCCGGAATACGGCGGAATCGCCGAAAAATTTCAAGCCGCCGCCGCCGACTTCACCGGCCCGATCTGGGCGCGTCGCCGGCCGGCCGGTCGCCAAATTTGGCTGGTGAGCTCGCCAGTGTGTGGTCTTAGATGGTGGCTGGTGCGTGTGGGCAATGGGTGGCCGGAATTTGTGAAGGCCGGTGGACCCGAGGGAGAGAAGAAAAGAAAAGAGAAGAAGAAGAAGAAGGAAGAAGAAGAGGAAGAAGAAGGAGAAAGAAATTCCTCCCGTGTCCCCCCCCCTTTTTTCCCACATGGGGAGAAGAAAAGAAAAAGAAAAAGAAAAAGAAAAAGAAAAAGGAAAATAAATTAAATAATTAAATAATTAAATAATATTAAAAAAATAATATAATAATTTAAAATAACAATAAAATAATTTGGTATTAAACACGGTTGACATGTGGCATCTCAACATGGTGACACATGGTCACATTTATTAAGTCACACATGGCACATCGTTACACGTTTAAAAAATAATATTAAAATAATACAGTATTTGAAAAACTCTACAAGTCCATAACTTTCAAACCACATGTCCAAATCGGACGTGCCACTAGTCTACGAACTCGTATCGATGAGCACTTCACAACCATGCATGAGTCAAATCTCAACCTTGCATGAATAAAAAGTCAACTCCGGCACCCCTTGGACAGTTTGGACCTCAACTTGTTTTGCTCATAACTTTCAAACCGTAGCTCCGTTTTCAACTTGCTACTAGTCTATGAACTCGTGCCAACGTGTACTTCATAATGGTACCTTAGTCAACCTAGAATTCTATCCGAGTTAAAAAGTCAACTTTTGACCCCTTGATCAACGATCAACGGTCAACCTCCGTCAACGTGCACGAATTCCGATGTGATTTGGGACGGGGTGTCACACCTTACATCCATTCTTTAGCTGCAATATTTCAAGTGTGATCATACCAGCATTAATGCACCAAACCCCAACAGAACATCGAAGCTAAGTGTGCTTAGGCGAGAGCAATACCAGGATGGGTAATCTCCTAGGAAGTCCTTGTGTTGCACCTTTTTTTCTTTTTAGCACCATTTATTATTAAAGTTTCCCTTCTTTCCTGGCCCTATTGATGGAACTCAATTGGCAGTTCGGTGTAGATGCTGCCCGAATGCGAATCTATTGCACAGTGGCTTTCAAAACCACACGCCTTATATCTATTCTTTAGCGTGAGCATGTTCAATGCAATCATATCAGCACTAATGCATTGTATCCCACTAGAACTCCAAAGTTAAGCGTGCTAGGGCGAAAGTGATGTGACCTCCTAGGATCCTTTTGTTGCACCCTTTTTTTATTTATTTTTTTTACACCTTTCACCCTCGGAGTTTCCTTTTTTTCCTAGCTCGATTGATGAAACTTGCTTGGTGGGTCGGTGCATCAATGTCGCTGGCTATATCATGTCAAACACGTTGCTCAAATGCGGATTTGTCACACGATAGCTTTAAAAACCGATCACCTTGTATTTATTCTATAGAAGTAATGTGTCAGGCGCGATCATACCAGCACTAATGTAACAGATCCCATCAGAACTCCAAAGTTAAGCGTGCTTGGGTTAGAGCAGTATTAGGATGGTGACCTCCTCGGAAATTTTCGTGTTGCATCTTTTTTTTTTTTTTTTTTTTTTTCCTTTTTTGCACCTTTCACCCTCGCAGTCTACATTTTTTCCTGGCCCAACTGATGAAACTCATTCAATGGGTCCGTGCATCAATGCTATCGCTAGATCATGCTGAGCTATATGAATCCAAATCTGTTGTGTGGTGGCTTTCAAAACCATGTGTCTTATATCCATTCTTTAGCACAAGCATGTTGGGCATGACCATACTAGCAATATTGCACCCAATCCCATCAGAATTCCAAAGTTAAGCGTGTTTAGGTGAGAGTAGTATTAGGATGGGTGACCTCCTTTGAAGTTTTCATGTCGCACCCCTTTTTTTTCTTTCTTACAATTTTCACCCTTGAAGTTTTCCTTTTTTTCTAGCCCGACTGGCAGAACTCACTCAGTGGGTCAATGTATCGAGACTAGTACAAGGATGGGTGACCTCTTGTAAAGTCTTCATGTTGCACCTTTTTTTTTTTTTTTTTCCCTTCTTCTTTGCACCTTTCACACTTGGAGTTTCCCTTTTTACCCAGCTCGACTGATGGAACTCACATGGTGGGACATTGCATTGATGCCGCTACCTGGACCACATTGAACGCCCCACCTGAATGTGAATCTATTGCATGGTGGCTTTCAAAACTACAAGCCTTATATCCATTCTTTAGCACCAGCATATTGGGTGCGATCATACCAGTACTAATGCATTGGATCCCATTAGAACTTTGAAGTTAAGCTTGCTTGGTTAAGAGTAGAACTAGAATGGGTGACTTCTTGGGATGTCCTCAGGTTGTACCACTCTTTTTCCTTTTTGCGCCTTTCATCCTCAGAGTTTGCTTTCTTTCCTAGCTCAACTGATGGAACTTGCTTGGTGGGTTGTTGCATCGAAGCTGTTGCCCAGATTAAGTTGAATGTGCTATCAAGATGCAGATGTGTTGCACGGTGGCATTCAAAATTGCGCACCTTATATCCATTCTTTAGCACCAGTATGTCTTGTGCGATTATACCAGCATTAATGCATCAGATCCCATCGAAACTTTGAAGTTAAGCATGTTTACTAGGTTGGGTGACCTCCAGAGAAGTCCTTGTGGCAGCCCCCCCCTGCTTTTTCAGGGTAAGAAAGGGTAGAGAAAATGCCATGAGCCAATGTTCAAGTAGCAGGCACTACAGTGCTGAAGTAACCCATTCCATACACCTAGGAAAAGGGTACTTGTACTCGAAAACAACATAGGTGGGTAAGTAGAGAGTACCTAGGGGTGTGAGACAACTCTCTCTAAGTAACTCTGGCAAATAGCCCTGCAAGTTCGGGAGAAGGGATGCCTCCTAACAAAGGGGGTCACAGTGACAGGTCCGGGCAATTGTTCCAAAAACATAGGTCTCCACAAAGTAGTAAAACGATGTAACAAGTCACAGTCCTGAAAGAATCACTAATGAAATACCACACCTAGAAGCCCATTTACTTTTTCTCTTTTTTTCACCCCTCACCCTTGGAGTTACGCTTTTTTTTAGCCCCGACTAACGAAGCTCGCTCGATGTTTTGGGGCATCGATGTCGCTATTTGGATGGTCACACAAGGCGGTCCTCTTGTCACACCCTTTTTCTTTTGCACCTTTTAGCCTTCCAATTTCCCTTTTTTTCCTGATCCGATTGACAGAACTCACTCATTGTGTTGGTGCATCAATGTCTTTGGCCGGATCACATCAAATATGCCACCCAAATGCGGATCTCTTATGCGGTGGCTTTCAAAATTGCTTTCCTTATATCTATTCTTTAGCTGCAGCATGTCGAGCTCGATCTTACCAGCATTAATGCAACAGATCCCATCAGAATTTTCAAAGTTAAGCACGCACAAGCAAGAGCAATACTAGAATGGGTGACATCCTTGGAAGTCCTCGGGTTGCACCCTTTTTTCATTTTTGCACCTTTCACCCTTGGAGATTCCTTTTTTTCCCAGCCCAATGATGAAACGCACTTGGTGGGTCGGTGCATCGATGCCGCTGGCCAGATCATGCCGAACGCACTGGCCGAATACAGATTTGTTGCTCGGCGTCTTTCAAAACTGTGAGCCTTATTGTAATTCTTCAGCACCAGCATGTCAGGTGTGATCATACTAGCACTAATGCATCGGATCCCATCAGAACTCCAAAGTTAATCGTTCTTGGGCAAGAGTAGTACTAGGATCGGTGACCTCCTGGGAAGTCCTCGTGTTGCACATTTTTTTTTTTCTTTCCCGTGCCTTTCACCCTTGGAGTTTCCCTTGTTTCCCTGCCCTACCTACTGAACTTGCCAGGTGGGCTGGTGCATTGATGCCTCTGCTCAGATCGCAGTGAATGCATGCGTACCTGCTGCGCGGTTTCTTTGCCTTATATGCATTCTTTAGCATTAGCATGCCGGGTGCGATCATACCAGCACTAATGTACTAGATCTCATTAGAACTTTGAAGTTAAGTGTGCTTGGGCAAGAGTAGTACTAGGATGGGTGACCTTCTGGGAAGCTTTCGTGTTGGACCTTTTTTTTTTTTTTTTTTTTTTTTCTTTCTTGTGCCTATCACCCTTAGAGTTTCCCTTTTTTCCTAGCCCAACCAACGGAACTCGCTCGGTGGGCCGGTGCATTAACATCGCTGCCCGAACTGCACTAAATGCATGCGAACCTGCAGCATGGATTCTTTGCCTTATATCCATTCTTTAGCATCAACATGTTGGGTGCAATCATACCAACACTAACGCAATGGATCCCATCAGAACTCCGAAGTTAAGCATGCTTAGGCGAGAGTAGTAATAGGATATGCCCCTTTTTGTTTCTTTCCCGCGCCTTTCACCCCCAGAGTTTTCCTTTTCTCCCGGCCCAACCGACGAAACTCGCACGGCGAGTTGGTGCATCGATGCCACTACACAGATCCTGCCAAACGCATGCGGACTTGCTGCAGCGCTTCTTTGCCTTATATCCATTCTTTAGCATCAACGTGTCGGGTGTGATCATACCAGCACTACTGCACCAGATCCCATTAGACCTTCGAAGTTAAGCATGCTTGGGCAAGAGTAGTACTAGGATGGTTGATTCATGGGAAGTCCTCGTGCTACACCTTTTTTTTTTTTTTTCTTTCTTGTGCCTTTCACCCTCGGAGTTTCCCCTTTCTCTCGGCCCGACCAATTGAACTCGCTAGGTGGGCCAATGCATCAATGCCGCTGCTCGGATCACACCAAACATATGCGGGCTTACTGCGTGGCTTCTTTACCCTATATCCATTTCTTAGCATCAACATATCAGGAGTGACCATACTAGCACTAATGCACCGGATCCCATCAGAACACCAAAGTTACACGTGCTTGGGTGAGAGTTGTACTATGATGAGTGAACACCAGGGAAGTCCTCGTGTTGCACACCTTTTTTTTTCTCTTTCCCGCGCCTTTCACCCTTGGAGTTTCCCTTTTCTCTCGGCTTGACCGATGAAACTCGCTCGGTGGGACGGTGCATCTATGCCACTGTCCGGATCGAACTGAATGCATGCGGACCTGTTGCATCGCCTCTTTATCTTATAATCGTTCTTTAGCATCAGCATGTGGGGTGCGATCATATCAGTACTAATGCACTGGATCCCATCAGAGCTCCGAAATTAAGCGTGCTTGGGTGAGAGTAGTACTAGGATGGGTGACCTCCTTGAAAGTCCTCATGTTGCACCTTTTTTTTTTTTTTTCTTTCCCGCGTCTTTCACCCTCGGAGTTTTCCTTCTCTCTTAGTCGGATCAAGGATACTCGAACAGTGAGCTGGTGCATCGATGCTGCTGTCAAGATCGTCTCGAATGCATGCGGACCTGCTGCGCGGCTTCTTCGCCTTATATCCATTCTTTAGCATCAGCATGTCAGGTGTGATCGAACCTGCACTAATGCACTGGATTCCATCAGAACTTTGGTGAGGGTAGTGGTAGGAGGGGTGATCCCCTGGGGTGTCCTCATGTTACAACTTTTTTTTTTTTTTTGCTCCTTTCAGCCTTGAAGTTTCCCCTTTTTCCCCGCCCGAGCAATGGAACTCGGTTAGTGGGCCGGTGTATCGACATCGCTGCTCGAATTGTACCAAATGCATGCGGACCTGCTGCACGGCTTCTTTGACTTATATCATTCTTTAGCATCAGCATGTCCCGGATCCCATTAGAACTCCGAAGCTAAGTGTGCATGGGCGAGAGTAGTACTAGGATAGGTGAGCTCTTGGGTAATCGCATTGCGCCCCTTGTTGTTTCTTTCCCGCGCCTTTCACCCTCGGAGTTTCCCTTTTCTCCCAGCCGTACCCACGAAACTCACACAGCGAGTCAGTCCAATGATGCCGCTGCCCAGATCAAGCCGAACGCATATGGACGCGCTGCACGGCTTCTTTGTCTTATAGCCATTCTTTAGCATCGGCATGTCTGGTGCAATCATACCAGCACTAATGCACTGGATTCCATCAGAACTTTGAAGTTAAGCGTGCTTGGACGAGAGTAGTACTAGGATGGTTGACCTCCTGGGAGTCCTCGTGTTGCATCCTTTTTTTTTTTTTCTTTTTTTCTTCTCTTTCCCATGCCTTTCACCCTCGGAGTTTCCTTTTCTCTCGAGCCGACCAACGAAACTCACTTGGTGGGTCGGTGCATCGATTCCGCTGCCCAGATCGCTCTGAACGCATGCGGACCTACTGCATTGCTTATCTGCCTTATATCCATTCCTTAGCATTGGCAGGTCGAGTGCGATCATACCATCACTAATGCATCGGATCCCATCAGAACTCTGAAGTTAAGCATGCTTGAGTGAGAGTAGTACTAGGATGGGTGACCTCTAGGGAAGTCCTCATGCTGCACCTTTTTTTTTTTTTTTTTTCTCTTCCCCGCGCCTTTCACCCTCGGAGTTTCCCATTTCTCCTGGCCCGACCGATGGAACTCACTCGGTGGGCCAGTGCATCGATGCCGCTGCTTGGATAGCGCCAAATGCATGCAGACCCACTGCGCTGCTTCCTTGCCTTATATCCATTCTTTAGCATTGGCATGTCGGGTGTGATCCTACCGGCATTAACGCACCGGATCCCATTAGAACTCCGAAGTCAAGCGTGCTAGGGTGAGAGTAGTACGAGGATGGGTAACCTCTTGGGAAGTCCCCGTGTTGCACCCTTTTTTTTTTCTTTTCTCTTTCCCGCGCCTTTCACCTTTGGAATTTCCCATTTCTGCTGGCCCAACTGACGAAACTTGGTCGGTGGGCCGGTGCATCGATGCCGCTGCCCGGAACAAGCCAAACGCATGCGGACTAGCTATGCAGCTTCTTTGGCCTATATCCATTCTTTAGCATCAGCATGTCGGGTGTGATCATACCAGCACTAATGCACCGGATCCCATCAAAACACCGAAGATAAGCGTGCATGGGGGAGAGTAGTATTAGGATGGGTGACTTCCTTGAAAGTCCTTGTGTTGCACCCCTTTTTTTTTTTTTTTTTCTCTTTCCCATGCCTTTCACCCTCGAAGTTAAGTGTGCTAGGGCGAGAGTAGTACTAGGATGGGTGACCTCCTGGGAAGTTCCCTTGTTGAATCCTTTTTTTTCTCTTTCCTGCTCCTTTCAACCTCGGAGTTTTCCTTTTCTCCTGGGCCGACAAACGAAACTCGCTTGGTGGGTTGATGCATCGATGCCGCTGCCCGGATCACACCGAACGCATGCCGACCTACTGCGCTGCTTCTTTGCCTGATATCCATTCTTTAGCATCAACATGTCGGGTGCGATCATGCCAGCACTAATGCACCGGATACCATCAGAACTCCGAAGTCAAGAGTGCTTGGGCGAGAGTATAATAAGGATGGGTGACCTCGTTCGGTGGGCCGGTGCATCGATGCCGCTGCCCGGATCGCGCCAAGCGCATGTGGACCTGCTGTGTTGCTTCATTGCCTTGTATCCATTCTTTAGCATCACCATGTCGGGTGCGATCATATCAGAACAAATGCACCGGATCCCATCAAAACTTTGAAGCTAAGCGTGCTTGGGGGAGGGTAGTACTAGGATGGGTGACCTCCTTGGAAGTCCTCGTGTTGCACCCTTTTTTTTTTTTTTTTTTCTCTATCCCACGCCTCTCACCCTCGACGTTAAGCGTGCATGGGTGAGAGTAGTACTAGGTTTCGTGACCTCCTTGGAAGTGCTCGTGTTGCACCCCTTATTTTTTTTCCTCTATCCCACGCCTTTCACCCTCGAAGTTAAGCGTGCTTGGGCAAGAGCAGTACTAGGATGGGTGGCCTCCTGGGAAGTTCTTGTGTTGTAACCCCTTCTTTGTTTTTTTTTTTCCCTCTTTTCTGCGCCTTTCGGCCTTGGAGTTTCCCTTTTCCCCTCGGCCGACAGATAGAAGTCGCTCGGTGGGCCGGTGCATCGATGCCGTTGCCTAGATCGCGCCGAGCGCATGCGGACCTGCTTCGCTGCTTCTTTGCCTTATATGCATTCTTTAGCATCAGTATATCGGGTGCGATCATACCAACACTAATGCACCGGATCCCATCAGAACTCTGAAGTTAAACGTGCTTGGGGGAGAGTAGTACTAGGATGGGTGACCTCTTTTGAAGTCCTCGTGTTGTACCTCATTTTTTTTTCTTCTTCTTTTTCCTGCGCCTTTCATCCTCGGAGTTTTCCTTCTCTCGTGGGCCACGGACGGAACTCGTTCGGTGAGCCGATGCATCGATGCCGCTACCCGGATCGCACCGAGGGCATGCGCACCTGCTGCGCTGCTTTATTGCCTTATATCCATTCTTTAGCATCAGCATGTCAGGTGCGATCATATCAGCACAAGTGCACCGGATCCCATCAAAACTTCGAAGCTAAGCGTGCTTGGGGGAGGGTAGTACTAGGATGGGTGACCTCCTTGGAAGTCCTCGTGTTGCACCCTTTTTTTTTTTTTTCTCTATCCCACGCCTCTCACCCTCGACGTTAAGCGTGCATGGGTGAGAGTAGTACTAGGTTTCGGGACCTCCTTGGAAGTCCTCGTGTTGTACCCCTTTTTTTTTTCCTCTATCCCACGCCTTTCACCCTCGAAGTTAAGCGTGCTTGGGCAAGAGCAGTACTAGGATGGGTTGCCTCCTGGGAAGTTCTCGGGTTGTAACCCCTTCTTTGTTTTTTTTTTTTCCTCTTTCCTGCTCCTTTCGGCCTCGGAGTTTACCTTTTCCCCTCGGCCGATAGATAGAAGTCGCTTGGTGGGCCGGTGCATCGATGCCGTTGCCTAGATCGCGCCGAGCGCATGCGGACCTGCTGCGCTGCTTCTTTGCCTTATATGCATTCTTTAGCATCAGCATATCGGGTGCGATCATACCATCACTAATGCACCGGATCCCATCAGAACTCTGAAGTTAAACGTGCTTGGGGGAGAGTAGTACTAGGATGGGTGACCTCTTTTGAAGTCCTCGTGTTGTACCTCATTTTTTTTCTTCTTCTTTTTCCTGCGCCTTTCATCGTCGGAGTTTTCCTTCTCTCGTGGGCCACGGATGGAACTCGTTCGGTGAGCCGATGCATCAATGCCGCTGCCCGGATCGCACCGAGGGCATGCGCACCTGCTGTGCTGCTTTATTGCCTTATATCCATTCTTTAGCATCAGCAAGTCAGGTGCGATCATATCAGCACAAACACATCGGATCCCATCAAAACTTCGAAGCTAAGCGTGCTTGGGGGAGAGAAGTGCTAGGATGGGTGACCTCCTTGGAAGTCCTCGTGTTGCACCCCCTTTTTTTTTTTTTTTTTTCTCCTTCCCGCGCCTTTCACCCTCGAAGTTAAGTATGCTTGGGCAAAAGAAGTACTAGGATAGGCGACCTCCTGGGAAGTCCTCATGTTGCAACCTTTTTTTTTTTTTTTCTCTTTCCTGCGCCATTCACCCTCGGAGTTTCCCTTTTGTCCCAGCCCGACCGAGGGAACTCGCTCAGCGGGCCGACGCATCGATGCCGCTGCCCGGATCGCGCCGAACGCATGCAGACCTGCTGCGCTGCTTCTTTTCCTTATATCCATTCTTTTGCATCACCATTTTGAGTGTGATCATACCAGCACTAATACACGGGATTCCACCAGAACTCCGAAGTTAAGCGTGCTTCGGCGAGAGTAGTACCAGGATGGGAGACCTCTTGGGAAGTCCTCGTGTTGCGCCCTTTTTTTTTCTTTTTTCCTCTCTTTCCCCACGCCTTTCACCCTCAGAATTTCCCTTTTCTCCCGGCCCAACTGAGGGAACTCGGTCGGTGGTCCGGCGCATCGATGCTGCTGCCCGGATCGCACCGAACGCATGCGGACCTGCTGCGCTGCTTCTTTTCCTTATATCCATTCTTTAGCATCACCATGTCGGGTGCGATCGTACCAGCACTAATGTAGAGCAGTACTAGGATGGGTGACCTCTCGAGACGTCCTCATGTTGCACCCTTTCTTTTTTTTTTTCCTCTCTTTCCCTCGCCTTTCACCCTCGGAGTTTCCATTTTCTCCCGGCCCGTCCGAGACAACTCGCTCGGTGGGCCGATGCATCGATGCCGCTGCTCGGATCGCACCGAACGCATGCGGACCTGCTGCGCTGCTTCTTTTCCTTATATCCATTCTTTAGCATCACCATGTCGGGTGCGATCATACCAGCACTAATGCAGAGCACTACTAGGATGGGTGACCTCTTGGGAAGTCCTCATTCTGCACCCCTTTTGTTTTTTTCCTCCCTTTCCCCGCGCCTTTCACCCTCGGAGTTTCCATTTTCTCCCGGCCCGTCCGAGACAACTCACTCGGTGGGCCGGCGCATCGATGCCGCTGCCTGGATCGCACCGAACTCATGCGGACCTGCTGCGCTGCTTCTTTTCCTTATATCCATTCTTTAGCATCACCATGTCGGGTGCTATCATACCAGCACTTATGGAGAGCAGTACTAGGATGGGTGACCTCTTGCGAAGTCCTCATGCTACACCCCTTTTTTTTTTTTCCTCTATTTCCCCGCGCTTTTCACCCTCGGGGTTTCCCTTTTCTCCCGGCCCGACCGAGGCAACTCGCTCGGTGGGCCGATGCATCGATGCCGCTGCTCGGATCCCGCCGAACGCATGCGGTCCTGCTGCGCTGCTTCTTTTCCTTATATCCGTTCTTTAGCATCACCATGTCGGGTGCGACCATACCAGCACTAATGCACTGGATCCCATCAGAACTCTGAAATTGAGCGTGCTTGGACGAGAGTAGTACTAGGACGGGTGACCACCTGGGAAGTCCTCGTGTTGCACCCCTTTTTTTTTTTTTTTTTCCTCTCTTTCCCCGCGCCTTTTACCCTCGGAGTTTCCCTTTTCTCCCGGCTCGACTGAGGCAACTCACTTGGTGGGCCGATGCATCGATGGCACTGCCCGGATCGCGCCGAACGCATGCGGACCTACTGATCTGCTTCTTTTCCTTATATCCATTCCTTAGCATCACCATGTGGGTTGCGATCATTCCAGCACTAATGCACCGAATCCCATCAGAACTCCGAAGTTAAGCGTCCTTGGGCGAGAGCAGTACTAGGATGGGTGACCTCCTGGGAAGTCCTCGTGTTGCGGGCTTTTTTTTTTTTTTTTTCCTTTCTTTCCCTACGCCTTTCACCCTCATAGTTTTCCTTTCCTCCCGGCCCGACCGAGGGAACTCGCTCGGTGGGCCGGCGCATCGATGCCGCTAGCCGGATCGTACCGACCGCATGCAGACATGATGCGCTGCTTCTTTTCCTTATATCCATTCTTTAGCATCGCCATGTCGGGTGCGATCATACCAGCACTAATGCACCGGATCCCATCAGAACTCCGAAGGTAAGCGTGCGTGGACGAGTGTAGTACGAGGATTGGTGACCTTCTGGGAAGTCCTCATGTTACACCCTTTTTTTTTTTCCCTCTCTTTCCCCACGCCTTTCACCCTCGGAGTTTCCCATTTCTCCCGGCCTAACCGAGGCAACTCGCTCGGTGGGCCGATGCATCGATGCCGCTGCTCGGATCGCGCCGAACGCATGCGGTCCTACTGCGCTGCTTCTTTTCCTTATATCCGTTCTTTAGCATCACCATGCCGGGTGCGACCATACCAGCACTAATACACTGGATCCCATCAGAACTCCGAAATTGAGCGTGCTTGGGCGAGAGTAGTACTAGGACGGGTGACCTCCTGGGAAGTCCTCGTGTTGCACCCCTTTTTTTTTTTCCTCTCTTTCCCCGCGCCTTTTACCCTCAGAGTTTCCCTTTTCTCCCGGCTCGACTAAGGCAACTCCCTTGGTGGGCCGATGCATCGATGGCACTGCCCGGATCGCGCCTAACGCATGCGGACCTACTGATCTGCTTCTTTTCCTTATATCCAATCCATAGCATCACCATGTGGGTTGCGATCATACCAGCACTAATGCACCGAATCCCATCAGAACTTCGAAGTTAAGCGTCACTGGGCGAGAGCAGTACTAGGATGGGTGACCTCCTGGGAAGTCCTCGTGTTGCGGCCTTTTTTTTTTTTTTCCTCTCTTTCCCCACGCCTTTCACCCTCGTAGTTTCCCTTTCCTCCCGGCCCGACCGAGGGAACTCGCTCGATGGGCTGGTGCATCGATGCCGCTGCCCGGATCACGCCGAACGCATGAGGCCCTACGGCGCTGCTTCTTTTCCTTATATCCATTCCTTAGCGTCACCATGTGCGGTGTGATCATACCAGCACTAATGCACCGAATCCCATCAGAACTCCGAAGTTAAGCGTGCTTGGGCAAGATTAGTACTCGGACAGGTGACCTCCTGGCAAGTCCTCGTGTGGCACCTTTTTTTTTTTTTTTTTCGCTCCTTCCCCGCGCCTTTCACCCTCGGAGTTTCCCTTTTCTCCCGGCCCGACCGAGGGAACTCGTTCGGTGGGCCGGTGCATCGATGCTGCTGCCCGTATCGCACCTAACGCATGCGGACCTGCTGTGCGGCTTCACCATGTCGGGTGCGATCATACCAGCACTAATGCACCGGATCCTATTAGAACTCCAAAGTTAAACGTGTTTGGGCGAGAGCAATACTAGGATGGGTGACCTGTTGGGAAGTCCTCATGTTGCACCCTTTTTTCTTTTTTTTTCCTCTCTTTCGTCGCGCCTTTCCTCCTCGGAGTTTCCCTTTTCTCCCGGCCCGACCGAGGGAACTCGTTCGGTGGGCCGGCGCATCGATGCCGCTGCCCGGATCGCGCCGAACGCATGCGGACCTGCTGTGCTGCTTCTTTTCCTTATATCCATTCTTTAGCATCACCATGTCAGGTGCGATCATACCAGCACTAATGCAGAGCAGTATTAGGATGGGTGACCTCTTGGGAAGTCCTCATGCTGCACCCCTTTTTTTTTTTTTTTTCCTCTCTTTCCCCGTGCCTTTCACCCTCGGAGTTTCCCTTTTTCTCCCGGCCCGACCGAGGCAACGCGCTCGGTGGGCCGATGCATCGATGAGGCTGCCCGGATCACACGGAAGGCATGCTTACCTGCTGCGCTGCTGCTTTTCCTTATATCCATTCTTTAGCATCACCATGTCGGGTGCGATCATACCAGCACTAATGCACCGGATCCCATCGGAACTCCGAAGTTTAGCGTGCTTGGGCGAGAGTTGTACCAGGATGGGTGACCTCTTGGGAAGTCCACGTGTTGCCCCCTTTTTTTTTTTTTTCTTTTTTCCTCTCTTTCCCCGCGCCTTTCCTCCTCGGAGTTTCCCTTTTCTCCCGGCCCGACCGAGGGAACTCGCTCGGTGGGCCGGCGCATCGACGCTGCTGCCCGGATCGAACCGAACGCATGCGGACCTGCTGCAATGCTTCTTTTCCTTATATCCATTCTTTAGCATCACCATGTCGGGTGCAATCATACCAGCACTAATGCAGAGCAGTACTAGGATGGGTGACCTCTTGAGAAGTCCTCATGCTGCACCCCTTTTGTTTTTTTCCTCTCTTTCCCCGCGCCTTTGACCCTCGGAGTTTCCCTTTTCTCCCGGCCCGACCGAGGCAACTCGCTCGGTGGGCCGATGGATCGATGCCGCTGCCCGGATCGCGCCGAACGCATGCGGACCTGCTGCGCTGCTTCTTTTCCTTATATCCATTCTTTAGCATCACCATTTCGGGTGCGATCATACCAGCACTAATGCAGCGGATCCGATCAGAACTCTGAAGTTAAGAGTGCTTGGGCGAGAGTAGTACTAGGATGGGTGAGCTACAGGGAAATCCTCATGTTGCACCCCTCTTTTTTTTTTTTTCCTCTCTTTCCTCACGCCTTTCACCCTCGGAGTTTCCCTTTTCTCCCGGCCCGACCGAGAGAACTCGCTCGGTGGGCCAGTGCATCGATGCCGCTGCCTGGATCGCACCGAACGCATGCGGACCTGCTGCGCTGCTTCTTTTCCTTATATCCATTCTTTAGCATCACCATGTCGGGTGCTATCATACCAGCACTAATGCAGAGCAGTACTAGGATGGGTGACCTCTTGGGAAGTCCTCATGCTGCACCCCCTTTTTTTTTCATTTATTTCCCCGCGCCTTTCACCCTCGGGGTTTCCCTTTTCTCCGGGCCCGACTGAGGCAACTCGCTCGGTGGGCTGATGTATCGATGCCGCTGCCCGGATCGCACCGAACGCATGCAGACCTGCTGCGCTGCTTCTTTTCCTTATATCAATTCTTTAGCATCACCATGTCCGGTGCGATACCGGTACTAGCGCACAGGATCCCATCAGAACTCTGAAGTTAAGCGTGCTTGGACGAGAGTAGTAGTAGGATGGGTGACCTACTGGGAAGTCCTCATGTTGCACCCCTCTTTTTTTTTTTTTTTCTTTTCCTCTCTTTTCTCGCGCCTTTCACCCTCGGAGTTTCCCTTTTCTCCCGGCCCGACCGAGGGAACTCGCTCGGTGGGCCGATGCACCGATGCCGCTGCCCTGATCGCACCGAACGCATGCGGACCTGCTGCGCTGCTTCTTTTCCTTATATCCATTCTTTAGCATCACCATGTTGGGTGCGATAATACCGGTACTAGTGCACCGGATCCCATCAGAACTTTGAAGTTAAGCGTGCTTGGGCGAGAGTAGTAGTAGGATGGGTGACCTACTGGGAAGTCCTCATGTGCACCCCTCTTTTTTTTTTTTTTTTTTTTTTTTTACTCTCTTTCCCCGCGCCTTTCACCCTCGGGGTTTCCTTTTTCTCCCGGCCCGACCTAGGCAACTCGCTCGATGGGCCGATGCATCGATGCCGCTGCTCGGATAGCGCCGAACGCATGCGGACCTGCTGCGCTGCTTCTTTTACTTATATCCGTTCTTTAGCATCACCATGTCGGGTGCGACCATACCAACACTAATGCACTGGATCCCATCAGAACTCTGAGGTTAAGCGTGCTTGGGCGAGAGTAGTACTAGGACCGGTGACCTCCTGGGAAGTCCTCGTGTTGCACTCCTTTTTTTTTTTTTCCTCTCTTTCCCCGCGCCTTTTACCCTCGGAGTTTCCCTTTTCTCCCGGCCCGACCGAGGGAACTCGCTCCGTGGGCCGGTGCAACGATGCCGCTGCCCGGATCGCGCCGAACGCATGCGGACCTGCTGCGCTTCTTCTTTTCCTTATATCCATTCTTTAGCATCACCATGTCGGGTGCGATCATGCCAGCACTAATGCACCGGATCCCATCAGAACTCCGAAGTTAAGCCTGGTTGGGCGAGAGTAGTACTAGGATGGGTGACCTCCTGGGAAGTCCTCGTGTTGCACCCCTTTTTTTTTTCCTCTCTTTCCCCGCGCCTTTCACCCTCGGAGTTTCCCTTTTGTCCCGGCCCGACCGAGGGAACTCGCTCGGTGGGCCGGTGCATCGATGCCGCTACCCTGATCACGCCGAACGCGTGCGGACCTGCTGCGCTGCTTCTTTTCCTTATATCCATTCTTTAGCATCACCATGTCGGGTGCGATCATACCAGCACTAATGCACCGGATCCCATCAGAATTCCGAAGTTAAGCTCGCTTGGGCGAGAGTAGTACTAGGATGGGTGACCTCCTGGGAAGTCCTCGTGTTGCACCTTTTTTTTTTTTCCTCTCTTTCCCCGTGCCTTTCACCCTCGGGCTTTCCCTTTTCCCCCGGCCCGACCGAGGGAACTCGCTTGGTGGACCGGTGCATCGATGCCGCAGACCGGATCGCGCCGAACGCATGCGGACCTGCTGCGCTGCTTCTTTTCCTTATATCCATTCTTTAGCATCACCGTGTCGGGTGTGATCATACCAGCATTAATGCACCGGATCCCATCAGAACTCCGAAGTTAAGCGTGCTTGGGCGAGAGTAGTACTAGGATCGGTGACCTCCTGGGAAGTCCTCGTGTTGCACCCTTTTTGTTTTTCCTCTCTTTCCCCGCGCCTTTCACCCTCGGACTTTCCCTTTTCTCCCGGCCCGACCGAGGGAACTCGCTCGGTGGGCCGGTGCATCGATGCCGCAGCCCGGATCGCGCCGAACGCATGCGGACCTGCTGCGCTACTTCTTTTCCTTATATCCATTCTTTAGCATCACCATGTTGGGTGCGATCATACCAGCACTAATGCACCGGATCCCATCAGAACTCTGAAGTTAAGCGTGCTTGGGCGAGAGTAGTACTAGGATGGGTGACCTCCTCGGAAGTCCTCGTGTTGCACCCCCTTTTTTTTTTTTTCCTCTCTTTCCCCGTGACTTTCACCCTCGGAGTTTCCCTTTTCTCCCCTCCCGACCGAGGGAACTCGCTCGGTGGGCCGGTGCATCGATGCCGCTGCCCGGATCGCGCCGAACCCATGCGAACCTACTACCCTGCTTCTTTTCCTTATATCCATTCTTTAGCATCCCCATTTGGGCGCGATCATACCAGCACTAATGCATCGGATTCCATCGGAACTTCGAAGTTAAACGTTCTTGGGCGAGAGTTGTGGTAGGATGATTGACCTCCTGGGAAGTCCTCGTGTTCCGCCCTTTTTTTTTTCTCTCTTTCCCCGCGCATTTCACCCTCAGAGTTTCCCTTTTCTCCCTTCCCGACCGAGGGAACTCGCTTGGTGGGCCGGTGCATCGATGCCGCTGCCAGGATCGCGCCGAACCCATGCGAACCTACAACGCTGCTTCTTTTCCTTATATCCATTCTTTAGCATCCCCATTTGGGCGCGATCATAACTCACTAATGCATCGGATTCCATCAGAACTTCGAAGTTAAACGTTCTTGGGCGAGAGTTGTGGTAGGATGATTGACCTCCTGGGAAGTCCTCGTGTTCCGCCCTTTTTTTTTTTTTTCCTGTCTTTCCGGTCGCCTTTCCCCTCGGAGTTTCCCTTTTCTCCCGGCTCGACCGAGGGAACTCGCTCAGTGGGCCGGTGTATCGATGTCGCTGCCCGGATCGCGCCGAACGCATGCGGACCTGCTGCGCCGCTTCTATTCCTTATATCCATTCGTTAGCATCACCAAGTCAGGTGCGATCATACCAGCACTAAAGCACGGGATCCCATCAGAACTCCGAAGTTAAGCCTGCTTGGGCGAGTGTAGTACTAGGATGGGTGACCTCCTGGGTTGTCCTCGTGTTACACCCTTTTTTTTTCTCTCTTTCCCCGCGCCTTTCACCCTCGGAGTTTCCCTTTTCTCCCGGCCCGACCGAGGGAATTCGCCTGGTGGGCCGGTGCATCGATGCCGCTGCCCGGATCGCGCCGAACCCATGCGAACCTACTACCCTGCTTCTTTTCCTTATATCCATTCTTTAGCATCCCCATTTGGGCGCGATCATACCAGCACTAATGCATCGGATTCCATCAGAACTTCGAAGTTAAATGTTCTTGGGCGAGAGTTGTGGTAGGATGATTGACCTCCTGGGAAGTCCTCGTGTTCCGCCCTTTTTTTTTTTTTTCCTGTCTTTCCGGTCGCCTTTCACCCTCGGAGTTTCCCTTTTCTCCCGGCTCGACCGAGGGAACTCGCTCGGTGGGCCGGTGTATCGATGCCGCTGCGCGGATCGCGCCAAACGCATGCGGACCTGCTGCGCCGCTTCTTTTCCTTATATCCATTCTTTAGCATCACCAAGTCAGGTGCGATCATACCAGCACTAAAGCACGGGATCCCATCAGAAATCCGAAGTTAAGCCTGCTTGGGCGAGAGTAGTACTAGGATGGGTGACCTCCTTGGAAGTCCTCGTGTTGCACCCCTTTTCTCCCCGCCCGACCGAGGGAACTCGCTCGGTGGGCCGGTGCATCCATGCCGCTGCCCGGATCGCGCCGAACGCATGCGGACCTGCTGCGCTGCTTCTTTTCCTTATATCCATTCTTTAGCATCACCATGTCGGGTGCGATCATACCAGAACTAATGCACCGGATCCCATCAGAACTCCGAGGTTAAGCGTGCTTGGGAGAGAGTAGTACTAGGATGGGTGACCTCCTGGGAATTCCTCGTGTTGCACCATTTTTTTTTTCTCTCTTTCCCCGCGCCTTTCACCCTCGGAGTTTCCCTTTTCTCCCGGCCCGACCGAGGGAATTCGCCTGGTGGGCCGGTGCATCGATGCCGCTGCCCGGATCGTGCCGAACGCATGCGGACCTGCTGCGCTGCTTCTTTTCCTTATATCCATTCTATAGCATCACCATGTCGGGTGCGATCATACCAGCACTAATGCACCGGATCCCATCAGAACTCCGTAGTTAAGCGTGCTTGGGAGAGAGTAGTACTAGGATAGGTGACCTCCTGGGAATTCCTCGTGTTGCACCTTTTTTTTTTTCCTCTCTATCCCCGCGCCTTTCACCCTCGGAGTTTCCCTTTTCTCCCGGCCCGACCGAGGGAACTCGCTCGGTGGGCCGGTGCAATGATGCCGCCGCCCGGATCGCACCGAACGCATGCGGACCTGCTGCGCCGCTTCTTTTCCTTATATCCATTCTTTAGCATCACCAAGTCAGGTGCGATCATACCAGCACTAAAGCACGGGATCCCATCAGAACTCCGAAGTTAAGCGTGCTTGGGAGAGAGTAGTACTAGGATAGGTGACCTCCTGGGAAGTCCTCGTGTTGCACCATTTTTTTTTCCTCTCTATCCCCGCGCTTTTCACCCTCGGAGTTTCCCTTTTCTCCCCGCCCGACCGAGGGAACTCGCTCGGTGGGCCGGTGCATCCATGCCGCTGCCCGGATCGCGCCGAACGCATGCGGACCTGCTGCGCTGCTTCTTTTCCTTATATCCATTCTTTAGCATCACCATGACGGGTGCGATCATACCAGAACTAATGCACCGGATCCCATCAGAACTCCGAAGTTAAGCCTGCTTGGGCGAGTGTAGTACTAGGATGGGTGACCTCCTCGGAAGTCCTCGTGTTGCACCCCCTTTTTTTTTTTTCCTCTCTTTCCCCGTGACTTTCACCCTCGGAGTTTCCCTTTTCTCCCCTCCCGACCGAGGGAACTCGCTCGGTGGGCCGGTGCATCGATGCCGCTGCCCGGATCGCGCCGAACCCATGCGAAACTACTACCCAGCTTCTTTTCCTTATATCCATTCTTTAGCATCCCCATTTGGGCGTGATCATACCAGCACTAATGCATCGGATTCCATCAGAACTTCGAAGTTAAACGTTCTTGGGTGAGAGTTATGGTAGGATGATTGACCTCCTGGGAAGTCCTCGTGTTCCGCCCTTTTTTTTTTTTCCTGTCTTTCCGTTCGCCTTTCACCCTCGGAGTTTCCCTTTTCTCCCGGCTCGACCGGGGGAACTCGCTCGGTGGGCCGGTGTATCGATGCCGCTGCCCGGATCGCGCCGAACGCATGCGGACCTGCTGCACTGCTTCTTTTCCTTATATCCATTCTTTAGCATCACCATGTCAGGTGCGATCATACCAGCACTAATGCACCGGATCCATTCAGAACTCCGAAGTTAAGCGTGCTTGGGCGAGAGTAGTACTAGGATGGGTGACCTCCTGGGGAGTCCTCGTGTTACACCCTTTTTCTTTTTCTCTCTTTCCCCGCGCCTTTCACCCTCGGAGTTTCCCTTTTCTCCCGGCCCGACCGAGGGTACTCGCTTGGTGGGCCGGTGCATCGATGCCGCTGCCCGGATCGTGCCGAACGCATGCGGACCTGCTGCGCTGCTTCTTTTACTTATATACATTCTTTAGCATCACCATGTCGGGTGCGATCATACCAGCACTAATGCACCGGATCCCATCAGAACTCCGTAGTTAAGCCTGCTTGGGCGAGAGTAGTACTAGGATGGGTGACCTCCTGGGAAGTCCTCGTGTTGCACCCCTTTTTCTTTTTCCTCTCTTTCCCCGCGCCTTTCACCCTCGAAGTTTCCCTTTTCTCCCGGCCCGACAGAGGGAACTCGCTCGGTGGACCGGTGCATCGATGCCGCCGCCCGGATCACGCCGAACCCATGTGGACCTGTTGCGCTGCGTCTTTTCCTTATATCCATTCTTTAGCATCACCATGTTGGGTGCGATCATACCAGCACTAACGCACCGGATCCCATCAGAACTCCGAAGTTAAGCGTGCTTGGGCGAGAGTAGTACTAGGATGGGTGACCTCCTGGGAAGTTAAGCCTGCTTGGGCAAGAGTAGTACTTGGATGGGTGACCTTCTGGGAAGTCCTCGTGTTGCAGCCCCTTTTTATTATTTTTTTTCCTCTCTTTCCCCTTGCCTTTCACCCTCAGAGTTTCCCTTTTCTCCCTTCCCGACCGAGGGAACTCGCTTGGTGGGCCGGTGCATCGATGCTGCTGCCAGGATCGCGCCGAACCCATGCGAATCTACAACGCTGCTTCTTTTCCTTATATCCATTCTTTAGCATCCCCATTTGGGCGCGATCATAACAGCACTAATGCATTGGATTCCATCAGAACTTCGAAGTTAAACGTCCTTGGGCGAGAGTTGTGGTAGGATGATTGACCTCCTGCGAAGTCCTCGTGTTCCGCCCTTTTTTTTTTTTCCTGTCTTTCCGGTCGCCTTTCACCCTCGGAGTTTCCCTTTTCTCCCGGCTCGACCGAGGGAACTCGCTGAACGCATGCGGACCTGCTGCGCCGCTTCTTTTCCTTATATCCATTCTTTAGCATCACCATGTCGGGTGCGATCATACCAGCACTAATGCACCGGATCCCATCAGAACTTCGAAGTTAAGAGTGCTTGGGCGAGAGTAGTGTAACACGAGGACTTCCCACAAGGTCACCCATCCTAGTACTACTCTCGCCCAAGCACGCTTAGCTTCGGAGTTCTGATGGGATCCGGTGCATTAGTGCTGGTATGATCGCACCCGACATGGTGATGCTAAAGAATGGATATAAGGAAAAGAAGCGGCGCAGCAGCTCCGCATAAGTTAGGCGCGATCCGGGCAGCGGCATTGATGCACCGGCCCACCGAGCGAGTTCCCTCGGTCGGGCCGAGAGAAAAGGGAAACTCCGAGGGTGAAAGGCGCGGGGAAAGAGAGGAAAAAAAAAAGGTGTGCAACACGAGGACTTCCCAGGAGGTCGCCCATCCTAGTACTACTCTCGGCGAAGCACGCTTAACTTCGAAGTTCTGATGGGATCCGGTGCATTAGTGCTGGTATGATCACACCCGACATGGTGATGCTAAAGAATGGATATAAGGAAAAGAAGCAGCGCAGCAGGTCCGCATGCGTTCGGTACGATCCGGGCAGCGACATCGATGCACCGGCCGAACGAGCAAGTTCCCTCGGTCGGGCCGGGAGAAAAGGGAAACTCCGAGGGTGAAAGGCGCGGGGAAAGAGAGGAAAAAAAAAAGGGGTGCAACACGAGGACTTCCCAGGAGGTCACCTATCCTAGTATTACTCTCGCCCAAGCACGCTTAACTTCGGAGTTCTGATGGGATCCGGTGCATTAGTTCTGGTATGATCGCACCCGACATGGTGATGCTAAAGAATGGATATAAGGAAAAGAAGCAGCGCAGCAGGTCCGCATGCGTTCGGCGCGATCCGGGCGGCGGCATCGATGCACCGGCCCACCGAGCGAGTTCCCTTGGTCGGGCCGAGAGAAAAGGGAAACTCCGTGGGTGAAAGGCGCGGGGAAAGAGAGGAAAAAAAAAAGGTGTGCAACACGAGGACTTCCCAGGAGGTCACCCATCCTAGAACTACTCTCGGCGAAGCACGCTTAACTTCGAAGTTCTGATGGGATCCGGTGCATTAGTGCTGGTATGATCACACCCGACATGGTGATGCTAAAGAATGGATATAAGGAAAAGAAGCAGCGCAGCAGGTCCGCATGCGTTCGGTACGATCCGGGCAGCGGCATCGATGCACCGGCCCAACGAGCAAGTTCCCTCGGTCGGGCCGGGAGAAAAGGGAAACTCCGAGGGTGAAAGGCACGGGGAAAGAGAGGATAAAAAAAACTGGTGCAACACGAGAACTTCCCAGGAGGTCACCCATCCTAGTACTACTCTCGCCCAAGCACTCTTAACTTCGAAGTTCTGATGGGATCCGGTGCATTAGTGCTGGTATGATCGCACCCGACATGGTGATGCTCAAGAATGGATATAAGGAAAAGAAGCAGCGCAGCAGCTCCGCATGCGTTCGGCGCGATCCGGGCAGCGGCATCGATGTACCGGCCCACCGAGCGAGTTCCCTCGGCCGGGCCGGGAGAAAAGGGAAACTCCGAGGGTGAAAGGCGCGATGAAAGAGAGGAAAAAAAAAAAGGGTGCAACAGGAGGACTTCCCAGGAGGTCACCTATCCTAGTACTACTCTCGCCGAAGCACGCTTAACTTCAAGTTCTGATGGAATCCTCGTGTTGCACCCCTTTTTTTTTTTCCTCTCTTTCCCCGCGCCTTTCACCCTCGGAGTTTCCCTTTTCTCCCGGCCCGGCCGAGGGAACTCGCTCGGTGGGCCGGTACATCGATGCCGCTGCCCGGATCGCGCCGAACGCATGCGGACCTGCTGCGCTGCTTCTTTTCCTTATATCCATTCTTTAGCATCACCATGTCGGGTGCGATCATACCAGCACTAATGCACCGGATCCCATCAGAACTTCGAAGTTAAGAGTGCTTGGGCGAGAGTAGTACTAGGATGGGTGACCTCCTGGGAAGTCCTCGTGTTGCACCCCTTTTTTTTTTTCCTCTCTTTCCCCGCGCCTTTCACCCTCGGAGTTTCCCTTTTCTCCCGGCCCGACAGAGGGAACTCGCTCGGTGGGCCGGTGCATCGATGTCGCCGCCCGGATCACGCCGAACGCATGTGGACCTGTTGCGCTGCGTCTTTTCCTTATATCCATTCTTTAGCATCACCATGTTGTGTGCGATCATACCAGCACTAATGCACCGGATCCCATCAGAACTCCGAAGTTAAGCGTGCTTGGGCGAGAGTAGTACTAGGATGGGTGACCTCCTTTGAAGTCCTCGTGTTGCACCCCCTTTTTTTTTTTCCTCTCTTTCCCCGCGCCTTTCACCCTCGGAGTTTCCCTTTTCTCCCGGCCCGACCGAGGGAACTTGCTCGGTGGGCTGGTGCATCGATGCCGCTGCCCGGATCACGCCGAACGCATGCGGACCTGCTGCGCTGCTTCTTTTACTTATATCCATTCTTTAGTATCACCATGTCGGGTGTGATCATGCCAGCACTAATGCACCGGATCCCATCAGAACTTCGAAGTTAAGCCTGCTTGGGCAAGAGTAGTACTAAGATGGGTGACCTTCTGGGAAGTCCTCGTGTTGCAGCCCCTTTTTATTATTTTTTTTCCTCTCTTTCCCCGTGCCTTTCACCCTCAGAGTTTCCCTTTTCTCCCTTCCCGACCGAGGGAACTCGCTTGGTGGGCCGGTGCATCGATGCCGCTGCCAGGATCGCACCGAACCCATGCGAACCTACAACGCTGCTTCTTTTCCTTATATCCATTCTTTAGCATCCCCATTTGGGCGCGATCATAACAGCACTAATGCATTGGATTCCATCAGAACTTCGAAGTTAAACGTCCTTGGGCGAGAGTTGTGGTAGGATGATTGACCTCCTGCGAAGTCCTCGTGTTCCGCCCTTTTTTTTTTTTTCCTGTCTTTCCGGTCGCCTTTCACCCTCGGAGTTTCCCTTTTCTCCCGGCTCGACCGAGGGAACTCGCTGAACGCATGCGGACCTGCTGCGCCGCTTCTTTTCCTTATATCCATTCTTTAGCATCACCATGTCAGGTGCGATCATACCAGCACTAAAGCACGGGATCCCATCAGAACTCCGAAGTTAAGCCTGCTTGGGCGAGAGTAGTACTAGGATGGGTGAGCTCCTTGGAAGTCCTCATGTTGCACCCCTTTTTTTTTTTTTTCCTCTATTTCCCCGCGCCTTTCACCCTCGGAGTTTCCCTTTTCTCCCCGCCCGACCGAGGGAACTCGCTCGGTGGGCCGGTGCATCCATGCCGCTGCCCGGATCGCGCCGAACGCATGCGGACCTGCTGCGCTGCTTCTTTTCCTTATATCCATTCTTTAGCATCACCATGTCGGGTGTGATCATACGAGCACCAATGCTCCGGATCCCATCAGAACTTCGAAGTTAAGCATGCTTCGGCGAGAGTAGTACTAGGATGGGTGACCTCCTGGGAAGTTCTCGTGTTTCACCCCTTTTTTTTTTCCTCTCTTTCCCCGCGCCTTTCACCCTCGGAGTTTCCCTTTACTCCCGGCCCGACCGAGGGAACTCGCTCGGTGGGGCGGTGCATCGATGCCGCAGCCCAGATCGCGCCGAACGCATGCAGACCTACTGCGCTGCTTCTTTTCCTTATATCCATTCTTTAGCATCACCATGTCGGGTGCGATCATACCAGCACTAATGCACCGGATCCCATCAGAACTCCGAAGTTAAGCCTGCTTGGGCGAGAGTACTACTAGGATGGGTGACCTCCTGGGAAGTCCTCGTGTTGCACCAGTTTTTTTTATCCTCTCTTTCCCCGTGCCTTTCACCCTCGGAGTTTCCCTTTTCTCCCGGCCCGACCGAGGGAACTCGCTCGGTGGGCCGGTGCATCGATGCCGCTGCCCGGATCACGCCGAACGCATGCAGACCTACTGCGCTGCTTCTTTTCCTTATATCCATTCTTTAGCATCACCATGTCGGGTGCGATCATACCAGCACTAATGCACCGGATCCCATCAGAACTCCGAAGTTAAGCCTGCTTGGGCGAGAGTACTACTAGGATGGGTGACCTCCTGGGAATTCCTCGTGTTGCACCCCTTTTTTTTTTCCTCTCTTTCCCCGCGCCTTTCACCCTCGGAGTTTCCCTTTTCTCCCGGCCCGACCGAGGGAACTCGCTCGGTGGGCCGGTGCATCGATGCCGCTGCCCGGATCACGCCGAACGCATGCGGACCTGCTGCGCCGCTTCTTTTCCTTATATCCAGTCTTTAGCATCACCATGTCGGGTGCGATCATACCAGCACTAATGCACCGGATCCCATCAGAACTTCGAAGTTAAGCGTGCTTGGGCGAGAGTAGTACTAGGATAGGTGACCTCCTGGGAAGTCCTCCTCTTGCACCCTTTTTTTTTTCCTCTCTTTCATCGCGCCTTTCACCCTCGGAGTTTCCCTTTTCTCCCGGCCCGGCCGAGGGAACTCGCTCGGTGGGCCGGTACATCGATGCCGCTGCCCGGATCGCGCCGAACGCATGCGGAGCTGCTGCGCTGCTTCTTTTCCTTATATCCATTCTTTAGCATCACCATGTCGGGTGCGATCATACCATCACCAATGCACCGGATCCCATCAGAACTTCGAAGTTAAGAGTGCTTGGGCGAGAGTAGTACTAGGATGGGTGACCACCTGGCAACTCGCTCGGTGGGCCTGTGCATCAATGCTGCTGCTCGGATCGCGCCGAACGCATGCAGACCTACTGCGCTGCTTCTTTTCCTTATATCCATTCTTTAGCATCACCATGTCGGGTGCGATCATACCAGCACTAATGCACCGGATCCCATCAGAACTCCGAAGTTAAGCCTGCTTGGGCGAGAGTACTACTAGGATGGGTGACCTCCTGGGAATTCCTCGTGTTGCACCCCTTTTTTTTTTCCTCTCTTTCCCCGCGCCTTTCACCCTCGGAGTTTCCCTTTTCTCCCGGCCCGACCGAGGGAACTCGCTCGGTGGGCCGGTGCATCGATGCCGCTGCCCGGATCACGCCGAACGCATGCGGACCTGCTGCGCCGCTTCTTTTCCTTATATCCAGTCTTTAGCATCACCATGTCGGGTGCGATCATACCAGCACTAATGCACCGGATCCCATCAGAACTTCGAAGTTAAGCGTGCTTGGGCGAGAGTAGTACTAGGATAGGTGACCTCCTGGGAAGTCCTCCTGTTGCACCCTTTTTTTTTTCCTCTCTTTCATCGCGCCTTTCACCCTCGGAGTTTCCCTTTTCTCCCGGCCCGGCCGAGGGAACTCGCTCGGTGGGCCGGTACATCGATGCCGCTGCCCGGATCGCGCCGAACGCATGCGGAGCTGCTGCGCTGCTTCTTTTCCTTATATCCATTCTTTAGCATCACCATGTCGGGTGCGATCATACCATCACCAATGCACCGGATCCCATCAGAACTTCGAAGTTAAGAGTGCTTGGGCGAGAGTAGTACTAGGATGGGTGACCACCTGGGAACTCGCTCGGTGGGCCTGTGCATCAATGCTGCTGCCCGGATCGCGCCGAACGCATGCAGACCTACTGCGCTGCTTCTTTTCCTTATATCCATTCTTTAGCATCACCATGTCGGGTGCGATCATACCAGCACTAATGCACCGGATCCCATCAGAACTCCGAAGTTAAGCCTGCTTGGGCGAGAGTAGTACTAGGATGGGTGAACTCCTTGGAAGTCCTCGTGTTTCACCCCTTTTTTTTTTTTCCTCTATTTCCCCGCGCCTTTCACCCTCGGAGTTTCCCTTTTCTCCCCGCCCGACCGAGGGAACTCGCTCGGTGGGCCGGTGCATCCATGCCGCTGCCCGGATCGCGCCGAACGCATGCGGACCTGCTGCGCTGCTTCTTTTCCTTATATCCATTCTTTAGCATCACCATGTCGGGTGCGATCATACCAGAACTAATGCACCGGATGCCATCAGAACTCCGAGGTTAAGCGTGCTTGGGAGAGAGTAGTACTAGGATAGGTGACCTCCTGGGAATTCCTCGTGTTGCACCATTTTTTTTTTCCTCTCTATCCCCGCGCTTTTCACCCTCGGAGTTTCCCTTTTCTCCCGGCCCGACCGAGGGAACTCGCTCGGTGGGCCGGTGCAATGATGCCGCTTCCCGGATCGCACCGAACGCATGCGGACCTGCTGCGCCGCTTCTTTTCCTTATATCCATTCTTTAGCATCACCAAGTCAGGTGCGATCATACCAGCACTAAAGCACGGGATCCCATCAGAACTCCGAGGTTAAGCGTGCTTGGGAGAGAGTAGTACTAGGATAGGTGACCTCCTGGGAAGTCCTCGTGTTGCACCATTTTTTTTTTCCTCTCTATCCCCGCGCTTTTCACCCTCGGAGTTTCCCTTTTCTCCCCGCCCGACCGATGGAACTCGCTCGGTGGGCCGGTGCATCCATGCCGCTGCCCGGATCGCGCCGAACGCATGCGGACCTGCTGCGCTGCTTCTTTTCCTTATATCCATTCTTTAGCATCACCATGACGGGTGCGATCATACCAGAACTAATGCACCGGATCCCATCAGAACTCCGAAGTTAAGCCTGCTTGGGCGAGTGTAGTACTAGGATGGGTGACCTCCTCGGAAGTCCTCGTGTTGCACCCCCTTTTTTTTTTTTCCTCTCTTTCCCCGTGACTTTCACCCTCGGAGTTTCCCTTTTCTCCCCTCCCGACCGAGGGAACTCGCTCGGTGGGCCGGTGCATCGATGCCGCTGCCCGGATCGCGCCGAACCCATGCGAAACTACTACCCTGCTTCTTTTCCTTATATCCATTCTTTAGCATCCCCATTTGGGCGCAATCATACCAGCACTAATGCATCGGATTCCATCAGAACTTCGAAGTTAAACGTTCTTGGGTGAGAGTTGTGGTAGGATGATTGACCTCCTGGGAAGTCCTCGTGTCCCGCCCTTTTTTTTTTTTTCCTGTCTTTCCGTTCGCCTTTCACCCTCGGAGTTTCCCTTTTCTCCCGGCTCGACCGGGGGAACTCGCTCGGTGGGCCGGTGTATCGATGCCGCTGCCCGGATCGCGCCGAACGCATGCGGACCTGCTGCACTGCTTCTTTTCCTTATATCCATTCTTTAGCATCACCATGTCGGGTGCGATCATACCAGCACTAATGCACCGGATCCATTTAGAACTCCGAAGTTAAGCGTGCTTGGGCGAGAGTAGTACTAGGATGGGTGACCTCCTGGGGAGTCCTCGTGTTACACCCTTTTTCTTTTTCTCTCTTTCCCCGCGCCTTTCACCCTCGGAGTTTCCCTTTTCTCCCGGCCCGACCGAGGGTACTCGCTTGGTGGGCCGGTGCATCGATGCCGCTGCCCGGATCGTGCCGAACGCTTGCGGACCTGCTGCGCTGCTTCTTTTCCTTATATACATTCTTTAGCATCACCATGTCGGGTGCGATCATACCTGCACTAATGCACCGGATCCCATCAGAACTCCGTAGTTAAGCCTGCTTGGGCGAGAGTAGTACTAGGATGGGTGACCTCCTAGGAAGTCCTCGTGTTGCACCCCTTTTTTTTTTCCTCTCTTTCCCCGCGCCTTTCACCCTCGGAGTTTCCCTTTTCTCCCGGCCCGACAGAGGGAACTCGCTCGGTGGGCCGGTGCATCGATGCCGCCGCCCGGATCACGCCGAACGCATGTGGACCTGTTGCGCTGCGTCTTTTCCTTATATCCATTCTTTAGCATCACCATGTTGGGTGCGATCATACCAGCACTAACGCACCGGATCCCATCAGAACTCCGAAGCTAAGCGTGCTTGGGCGAGAGTAGTACTAGGATGGGTGACCTCCTGGGAAGTCCTCGTGTTTCACCCCCTTTTTTTTTTCCCTCTCTTTCCCCGCGCCTTTCACCCTCGGAGTTTCCCTTTTCTCCCGGCCCGACCGAGGGAACTTGCTCGGTGGGCTGGTGCATCGATGCCGCTGCCCGGATCACGCCGAACGCATGCGGACCTGCTGCGCTGCTTCTTTTCCTTATATACATTCTTTAGCATCACCATGTCGGTTGTGATCATGCCAGCACTAATGCACCGGATCCCATCAGAACTTCGAAGTTAAGCGTGCTTGGGCGAGAGTAGTACTAGGATGGGTGACCTCCTGGGAAGTTAAGCCTGCTTGGGCAAGAGTAGTACTTGGATGGGTGACCATCTGGGAAGTCCTCGTGTTGCAGCCCCTTTTTATTATTTTTTTTCCTCTCTTTCCCCTTGCCTTTCACCCTCAGAGTTTCCCTTTTCTCCCTTCCCGACCGAGGGAACTCGCTTGGTGGGCCGGTGCATCGATGCCGCTGCCAGGATCGCGCCGAACCCATGCGAACCTACAACGCTGCTTCTTTTCCTTATATCCATTCTTTAGCATCCCCATTTGGGCGCGATCATAACAGCACTAATGCATTGGATTCCATCAGAACTTCGAAGTTAAACGTCCTTGGGCGAGAGTTGTGGTAGGATGATTGACCTCCTGCGAAGTCCTCGTGTTCCGCCCTTTTTTTTTTTTCCTGTCTTTCCGGTCGCCTTTCACCCTCGGAGTTTCCCTTTTCTCCCGGCTCGACCGAGGGAACTCGCTGAACGCATGCGGACCTGCTGCGCCGCTTCTTTTCCTTATATCCATTCTTTAGCATCACCATGTCGGGTGCGATCATACCAGCACTAATGCACCGGATCCCATCAGAACTTCGAAGTTAAGAGTGCTTGGGCGAGAGTAGTACTAGGATGGGTGACCACCTGGGAACTCGCTCGGTGGGCCTGTGCATCAATGCTGCTGCCCGGATCGCGCCGAACGCATGCAGACCTACTGCGCTGCTTCTTTTCCTTATATCCATTCTTTAGCATCACCATGTCGGGTGCGATCATACCAGCACTAATGCACCGGATCCCATCAGAACTCCGAAGTTAAGCCTGCTTGGGCGAGAGTACTACTAGGATGGGTGACCTCCTGGGAAGTCCTCGTGTTGCACCCCTTTTTTTTTTTTCCTCTCTTTCCCCGTGCCTTTCACCCTCGGAGTTTCCCTTTTCTCCCGGCCCGACCGAGGGAACTCGCTCGGTGGGCCGGCGCATCGATGCCGCCGCCCAGATCGCGCCGCACGCATGCGGACCTACTGCGCTGCTTCTTTTCCTTATATCCATTATTTAGCATCACCATGTCGGGTGCGATCATGCCAGAACTAATGCACCGGATCCTATCAGAACTCCGAAGTGAAGCGTGCTTGGGCGAGAGTAGTACAAGGATGGGTGACCACCTGGGAAGTCCTCGAGTTGCACCCCTTTTTTTTTTTTCCTCTCTTTCCCCGCGCCTTTCACCCTCGGAGTTTCCCTTTTCTCCCGGCTCGACTGAGGCAACTCACTTGGTGGGCCGATGCATCGATGGCACTGCCCGGATCGCGCCGAACGCATGCGGACCTACTGCGCTGCTTCTTTTCCTTATATCCATTATTTAGCATCACCATGTCGGGTGCGATCATGCAAGAACTAATGCACCGGATCCCATCAGAACTCCGAAGTGAAGCGTGCTTGGGCGAGAGTAGTACAAGGATGGGTGACCTCCTGGGAAGTCCTCGGGTTGCACCCCTTTTTTTTTTCCTCTCTTTCCCCGCGCCTTTCACCCTCGGAGTTTCCCTTTTCTCCCGGCCCGACCGAGGGAACTCGCTCGGTGGGCCGGTGCATCGATGCCGCCGCCCGGATCGCGCCGCACGCATGCGGACCTACTGCGCTACTTCTTTTCCTTATATCCATTATTTAGCATCACCATGTCGGGTGCGATCATGCAAGAACTAATGCACCGGATCCCATCAAAACTCCGAAGTGAAGCGTGCTTGGGCGTGAGTAGTACAAGGATGGGTGAACTCCTGGGAAGTCCTCGGGTTGCACCCCTTTTTTTTTTCCTCTCTTTCCCCGCGCCTTTCACCCTCGGAGTTTCCCTTTTCTCCCGGCCCGACCGAGGGTACTCGCTCGGTGGGCCGGTGCATCGATGCCACCGCCCAGATCGCGCCGAACGCATGCGGACCTGCTGCGCCGCTTCTTTTCCTTATATCCAGTCTTTAGCATCACCATGTCGGGTGCGATCATACCAGCACTAATGCACCGGATCCCATCAGAACTTCGAAGTTAAGCGTGCTTGGGCGAGAGTAGTACTAGGATAGGTGACCTCCTGGGAAGTCCTCCTGTTGCACCCTTTTTTTTTTCCTCTCTTTCATCGCGCCTTTCACCCTCGGAGTTTCCCTTTTCTCCCGGCCCGACCGAGGGAACTCGCTCGGTGGGCCGGTGCATCGATGCCGCTGCCCGGATCACGCCGAACGCATGCGGACCTGCTGCGCCGCTTCTTTTCCTTATATCCATTCTTTAGCATCACCATGTCGGGTGCGATCATACCAGCACTAATGCACCGGATCCCATCAGAACTTCGAAGTTAAGAGTGCTTGGGCGAGAGTAGTATTAGGATGGGTGACCTCCTGGGAAGTCCTCGTGTTGCACCCCTTTTTTTTTTCCTCTCTTTCCCCGCGCCTTTCACCCTCTGAGTTTCCCTTTTCTCCCGGCCTGACCGAGGGAACTCGCTCGGTGGCCCGGTGCATCGATGCCGCTGCCCGGATCACGCCGAACGCATGCGGACCTGCTGCGCCGCTTCTTTTCCTTATATCCATTCTTTAGCATCACCATGTCGGGTGCGATCATACCAGCACTAATGCACCGGATCCCATCAGGCGAGAGTAGTACTAGGATAGGTGACCTCCTGGGAAGTCCTCCTGTTGCACCCTTTTTTTTTTCCTCTCTTTCATCGCGCCTTTCACCCTCGGAGTTTCCCTTTTCTCCCGGCCCGGCCGAGGGAACTCGCTCGGTGGGCCGGTACATCGATGCCGCTGCCCGGATCGCGCCGAACGCATGCGGAGCTGCTGCGCTGCTTCTTTTCCTTATATCCATTCTTTAGCATCACCATGTCGGGTGCGATCATACCAGCACTAATGCACCGGATCCCATCAGAACTCCGAAGTTAAGCCTGCTTGGGCGAGAGTACTACTAGGATGGGTGACCTCCTGGGAAGTCCTCGTGTTGCACCCCTTTTTTTTTTCCTCTCTTTCCCCGTGCCTTTCACCCTCGGAGTTTCCCTTTTCTCCCGGCCCGACCGAGGGAACTCGCTCGGTGGGCCGGTGCATCGATGCCGCCGCCCAGTTCGCGCCGCACGCATGCGGACCTACTGCGCTGTTTCTTTTCCTTATATCCATTATTTAGCATCACCATGTCGGGTGCGATCATGCCAGAACTAATGCACCGGATCCTATCAGAACTCCGAAGTGAAGCGTGCTTGGGCGAGAGTAGTACAAGGATGGGTGACCTTCTGGGAAGTCCTCGTGTTGCAGCCCCTTTTTATTATTTTTTTTCCTCTCTTTCCCCGTGCCTTTCACCCTCAGAGTTTCCCTTTTCTCCCTTCCCGACCGAGGGAACTCGCTTGGTGGGCCGGTGCATCGATGCCGCTGCCAGGATCGCGCCGAACCCATGCGAACCTACAACGCTGCTTCTTTAGCATCCCCATTTGGGCGCGATTATAACAGCACTAATGCATTGGATTCCATCAGAACTTCGAAGTTAAACGTCCTTGGGCGAGAGTTGTGGTAGGATGATTGACCTCCTGCGAAGTCCTCGTGTTCCGCCCTTTTTTTTTTTCCTCTCTTTCCCCGCGCCTTTCACCCTCGGAGTTTCCCTTTTCTCCCGGCCCGACAGAGGGAACTCGCTCGGTGGGCCGGTGCATCGATGCCGCCGCCCGGATCACGCCGAACGCATGTGGACCTGTTGCGCTGCGTCTTTTCCTTATATCCATTCTTTAGCATCACCATGTTGGGTGCGATCATACCAGCACTAATGCACCGGATCCCATCAGAACTCCGAAGTTAAGCGTGCTTGGGCGAGAGTAGTACTAGGATGGGTGACCTCCTCTGAAGTCCTCCTGTTGCACCCTTTTTTTTTTTCCTCTCTTTCATCGCGCCTTTCACCCTCGGAGTTTCCCTTTTCTCCCGGCCCGGCCGAGGGAACTCGCTCGGTGGGCCGGTACATCGATGCCGCTGCCCGGATCGCGCCGAACGCATGCGGAGCTGCTGCGCTGCTTCTTTTCCTTATATCCATTCTTTAGCATCACCATGTCGGGTGCGATCATACCAGCACTAATGCACCGGATCCCATCAGAACTTCGAAGTTAAGAGTGCTTGGGCGAGAGTAGTACTAGGATGCGTGACCTCCTGGGAAGTCCTCGTGTTGCACCAGTTTTTTTTATCCTCTCTTTCCCCGTGCCTTTCACCCTCGGAGTTTCCCTTTTCTCCCGGCCCGACCGAGGGAACTCGCTCGGTGGGCCGGTGCATCGATGCCGCTGCCCGGATCACGCCGAACGCATGCGGACCTGCTGCGCCGCTTCTTTTCCTTATATCCAGTCTTTAGCATCACCATGTCGGGTGCGATCATACCAGCACTAATGCACCGGATCCCATCAGAACTTCGAAGTTAAGCGTGCTTGGGCGAGAGTAGTACTAGGATAGGTGACCTCCTGGGAAGTCCTCCTGTTGCACCCTTTTTTTTTTCCTCTCTTTCATCGCGCCTTTCACCCTCGGAGTTTCCCTTTTCTCCCGGCCCGGCCGAGGGAACTCGCTCGGTGGGCCGGTACATCGATGCCGCTGCCCGGATCGCGCCGAACGCATGCGGAGCTGCTGCGCTGCTTCTTTTCCTTATATCCATTCTTTAGCATCACCATGTCGGGTGCGATCATACCAGCACTAATGCACCGGATCCCATCAGAACTTCGAAGTTAAGAGTGCTTGGGCGAGAGTAGTACTAGGATGGGTGACCTCCTGGGAAGTCCTCGTGTTGCACCAGTTTTTTTTATCCTCTCTTTCCCCGTGCCTTTCACCCTCGGAGTTTCCCTTTTCTCCCGGCCCGACCGAGGGAACTCGCTCGGTGGGCCGGTGCATCGATGCCGCTGCCCGGATCACGCCGAACGCATGCGGACCTGCTGCGCCGCTTCTTTTCCTTATATCCAGTCTTTAGCATCACCATGTCGGGTGCGATCATACCAGCACTAATGCACCGGATCCCATCAGAACTTCGAAGTTAAGCGTGCTTGGGCGAGAGTAGTACTAGGATAGGTGACCTCCTGGGAAGTCCTCCTGTTGCACCCTTTTTTTTTTCCTCTCTTTCATCGCGCCTTTCACCCTCGGAGTTTCCCTTTTCTCCCGGCCCGGCCGAGGGAACTCGCTCGGTGGGCCGGTACATCGATGCCGCTGCCCGGATCGCGCCGAACGCATGCGGAGCTGCTGCGCTGCTTCTTTTCCTTATATCCATTCTTTAGCATCACCATGTCGGGTGCGATCATACCAGCACTAATGCACCGGATCCCATCAGAACTTCGAAGTTAAGAGTGCTTGGGCGAGAGTAGTACTAGGATGGGTGACCTCCTGGGAAGTCCTTGTGTTGCACCCCTTTTTTTTTTTCCTCTCTTTCCCCGCGCCTTTCACCCTCTGAGTTTCCCTTTTCTCCCGGCCTGACCGAGGGAACTCGCTCGGTGGGCCGGTGCATCGATGCCGCTGCCCGGATCACGCTGAACGCATGCGGACCTGCTGCGCCGCTTCTTTTCCTTATATCCATTCTTTAGCATCACCATGTCGGGTGCGATCATACCAGCACTAATGCACCGGATCCCATCAGGCGAGAGTAGTACTAGGATAGGTGACCTCCTGGGAAGTCCTCCTGTTGCACCCTTTTTTTTTTTCCTCTCTTTCATCGCGCCTTTCACCCTCGGAGTTTCCCTTTTCTCCCGGCCCGGCCGAGGGAACTCGCTCGGTGGGCCGGTACATCGATGCCGCTGCCCGGATCGCGCCGAACGCATGCGGAGCTGCTGCGCTGCTTCTTTTCCTTATATCCATTCTTTAGCATCACCATGTCGGGTGCGATCATACCAGCACTAATGCACCGGATCCCATCAGAACTCCGAAGTTAAGCCTGCTTGGGCGAGAGTACTACTAGGATGGGTGACCTCCTGGGAAGTCCTCGTGTTGCACCCCTTTTTTTTTTTCCTCTCTTTCCCCGTGCCTTTCACCCTCGGAGTTTCCCTTTTCTCCCGGCCCGACCGAGGGAACTCGCTCGGTGGGCCGGTGCATCGATGCCGCCGCCCAGTTCGCGCCGCACGCATGCGGACCTACTGCGCTGCTTCTTTTCCTTATATCCATTATTTAGCATCACCATGTCGGGTGCGATCATGCCAGAACTAATGCACCGGATCCTATCAGAACTCCGAAGTGAAGCGTGCTTGGGCGAGAGTAGTACAAGGATGGGTGACCTTCTGGGAAGTCCTCGTGTTGCAGCCCCTTTTTATTATTTTTTTTCCTCTCTTTCCCCGTGCCTTTCACCCTCAGAGTTTCCCTTTTCTCCCTTCCCGACCGAGGGAACTCGCTTGGTGGGCCGGTGCATCGATGCCGCTGCCAGGATCGCGCCGAACCCATGCGAACCTACAACGCTGCTTCTTTTCCTTATATCCATTCTTTAGCATCCCCATTTGGGCGCGATTATAACAGCACTAATGCATTGGATTCCATCAGAACTTCGAAGTTAAACGTCCTTGGGCGAGAGTTGTGGTAGGATGATTGACCTCCTGCGAAGTCCTCGTGTTCTGCCCTTTTTTTTTTTCCTCCCTTTCCCCGCGCCTTTCACCCTCGGAGTTTCCCTTTTCTCCCGGCCCGACAGAGGGAACTCGCTCGGTGGGCCGGTGCATCGATGCCGCCGCCCGGATCACGCCGAACGCATGTGGACCTGTTGCGCTGCGTCTTTTCCTTATATCCATTCTTTAGCATCACCATGTTGGGTGCGATCATACCAGCACTAATGCACCGGATCCCATCAGAACTCCGAAGTTAAGCGTGCTTGGGCGAGAGTAGTACTAGGATGGGTGACCTCCTGTGAAGTCCTCCTGTTGCACCCTTTTTTTTTTCCTCTCTTTCATCGCGCCTTTCACCCTCGGAGTTTCCCTTTTCTCCCGGCCAGGCCGAGGGAACTCGCTCGGTGGGCCGGTACATCGATGCCGCTGCCCGGATCGCGCCGAACGCATGCGGAGCTGCTGCGCTGCTTCTTTTCCTTATATCCATTCTTTAGCATCACCATGTCGGGTGCGATCATACCAGCACTAATGCACCGGATCCCATCAGAACTTCGAAGTTAAGAGTGCTTGGGCGAGAGTAGTACTAGGATGGGTGACCTCCTGGGAAGTCCTCGTGTTGCACCAGTTTTTTTTATCCTCTCTTTCCCCGTGCCTTTCACCCTCGGAGTTTCCCTTTTCTCCCGGCCCGACCGAGGGAACTCGCTCGGTGGGCCGGTGCATCGATGCCGCTGCCCGGATCGCGCCGAACGCATGCGGAGCTGCTGCGCTGCTTCTTTTCCTTATATCCATTCTTTAGCATCACCATGTCGGGTGCGATCATACCAGCACTAATGCACCGGATCCCATCAGAACTTCGAAGTTAAGAGTGCTTGGGCGAGAGTAGTACTAGGATGGGTGACCTCCTGGGAAGTCCTCGTGTTGCACCAGTTTTTTTTATCCTCTCTTTCCCCGTGCCTTTCACCCTCGGAGTTTCCCTTTTCTCCCGGCCCGACCGAGGGAACTCGCTCGGTGGGCCGGTGCATCGATGCCGCTGCCCGGATCACGCCGAACGCATGCGGACCTGCTGCGCCGCTTCTTTTCCTTATATCCAGTCTTTAGCATCACCATGTCGGGTGCGATCATACCAGCACTAATGCACCGGATCCCATCAGAACTTCGAAGTTAAGCGTGCTTGGGCGAGAGTAGTACTAGGATAGGTGACCTCCTGGGAAGTCCTCCTGTTGCACCCTTTTTTTTTTCCTCTCTTTCATCGCGCCTTTCACCCTCGGAGTTTCCCTTTTCTCCCGGCCCGGCCGAGGGAACTCGCTCGGTGGGCCGGTACATCGATGCCGCTGCCCGGATCGCGCCGAACGCATGCGGAGCTGCTGCGCTGCTTCTTTTCCTTATATCCATTCTTTAGCATCACCATGTCGGGTGCGATCATACCAGCACTAATGCACCGGATCCCATCAGAACTTCGAAGTTAAGCGTGCTTGGGCGAGAGTAGTACTAGGATGGGTGACCTCCTGTGAAGTCCTCCTGTTGCACCCTTTTTTTTTTTCCTCTCTTTCATCGCGCCTTTCACCCTCGGAGTTTCCCTTTTCTCCCGGCCCGGCCGAGGGAACTCGCTCGGTGGGCCGGTACATCGATGCCGCTGCCCGGATCGCGCCGAACGCATGCGGAGCTGCTGCGCTGCTTCTTTTCCTTATATCCATTCTTTAGCATCACCATGTCGGGTGCGATCATACCAGCACTAATGCACCGGATCCCATCAGAACTTCGAAGTTAAGAGTGCTTGGGCGAGAGTAGTACTAGGATGGGTGACCTCCTGGGAAGTCCTCGTGTTGCACCAGTTTTTTTTATCCTCTCTTTCCCCGTGCCTTTCACCCTCGGAGTTTCCCTTTTCTCCCGGCCCGACCGAGGGAACTTGCTCGTTGGACCGGTGCATCGATGCCGCTGCCCGGATCGTACCGAACGCATGCGGACCTGCTGCGCTGCTTCTTTTCCTTATATCCATTCTTTAGCATCACCATGTCGGGTGTGATCATACCAGCACTAATGCACCGGATCCCATCAGAACTTCGAAGTTAAGCGTGCTTGGGCGAGAGTAATACTAGGATAGGTGACCTCCTGGGAAGTCCTCGTGTTGCACCCCTTTTTTTTTTCCTCTCTTTCCCCGCCCCTTTCACCCTCGGAGTTTCCCTTTTCTCCCGGCCCGACCGAGGGAACTTGCTCGTTGGGCCGGTGCATCGATGTCGCTGCCCGGATCGTACCGAACGCATGCGGACCTGCTGCGCTGCTTCTTTTCCTTATATCCATTCTTTAGCATCACCATGTCGGGTGTGATCATACCAGCACTAATGCACCGGATCCCATCAGAACTTCGAAGTTAAGCTTGCTTCGCCGGGAGTAGTACTAGGATGGGCGACCTCCTGGGAAGTCCTCGTGTTGCACACCTTTTTTTTTTCCTCTCTTTCCCCGCGCCTTTCACCCTCGGAGTTTCCCTTTTCTCTCGGTCCGACCGAGGGAACTCGCTCGGTGGGCCGGTGCATCAATGCCGCTGCCCGGATCGCGCCTAACTTATGCGGAGCTGCTGCGCTGCTTCTTTTCCTTATATCCATTCTTTAGCATCACCATGTCGGGTGCGATCATACCAGCACTAATGCACCGGATCCCATCAGAACTCCGAAGCTAAGCGTGCTTGGGCGAGAGTAGTACTAGAATGGGTGACCTTGTGGGAAGTCCTCGTGTTACACCCTTTTTTTTTCTCTCTTTCCCCGCGCCTTTCACCCTCGGAGTTTCCCTTTTCTCCCGGCCCGACCGAGGGAACTCGCTCGGTGGGCCGGTGCATCGATGCCGCTGCCCGGATCGCGCCGAATGCATGCGGACCTGCTGCGCTGCTTCTTTTCCTTATATCCATTCTTTAGCATCACCATGTCGGGTGCGATCATACCAGAACTAATGCACAGGATCCCATCAGAACTCTGAAGTTAAGCGTGCTTGGGCGAGAGTAGTACTAGGATAGGTGACCTCCTGGGAAGTCCTCGTGTTGCACCCCTTTTTTTTTTTCCTCTCTTTCCCCGCGCCTTTCACCCTCGGACTTTACCTTTTCTCCCGGCCCGACCGAGGGAACTCGCTCGGTGGGCCGGTGCATCGATGCCGCTGCCCGGATCACGCCGAACGCATGCGGACCTGCTGCGCCGCTTCTTTTCCTTATATCCATTCTTTAGCATCACCATGTCGGGTGCGATCATACCAGCACTAATGCACCGGATCCCATCAGAACTTCGAAGTTAAGAGTGCTTGGGCGAGAGTAGTACTAGGATGGGTGACCTCCTGGGAAGTCCTCGTGTTGCACCCCTTTTTTTTTTTCCTCTCTTTCCCCGTGCCTTTCACCCTCGGAGTTTCCCTTTTCTCCCGGCCCAACCGAGGGAACTCGCTCGGTGGGCCGGTGCATCGATGCCGCCGCCCGGATCGCGCCGAACGCATGCGGACCTGCTTCGCTGCTTCTTTTCCTTATATCCATTATTTAGCATCACCATGTCGGGTGCGATCATGCCAAAACTAATGCATCGGATCCCATCAGAACTCCGAAGTTAAGCGTGCTTGGGCAAGAGTAGTACTAGGATGGGTGACCACCTGGGAAGTCCTCGTGTTGCACCCCTTTTTTTTTCCTCTCTTTCCCCGCGCCTTTCACCCTCAGAGTTTCCCTTTTCTCTCAGCCCGACCGAGGGAACTCGCTCGGTGGGCCGGTGCATCGATGCCGCTGCCCGTATCGCGTCGAACGAATGCGGACCTGCTGCGCTGCTTCTTTTCCTTATATCCATTCTTTAGCATCACCATGTCCGTTGCGATCATACCAGCACTAATGCACCGGATCCCATCAGAACTCTGAAGCTAAGCGTGCTTGGGCAAGAGTAGTACTAGGATGGGTGACCTCCTGGGAAGTCCTCGTGTTGCACCCCTTTTTTTTTCCTCTCTTCCGCCGCGCCTTTCACCCTCAGAGTTTCCCTTTTCTCTCAGCCCGACCGAGGGAACTCGCTCGTTGGCCGTTGCATCGATGCCGCTGCCCGGATCGCGCCGAACGCATGCGGACCTGCTGCGCTGCTTCTTTTCCCTATATCCATTTTTTAGCATCACCATGTCGGGTGCGATCATACCAGCACTAATGCACTGGATCCCATCATAACTACGAAGTTAAGCGTGCTTGGCCGAGAGTAGTACTAGGATGGGTGACCTCCTGTGAAGTTCTCGTGTTGCACCCCTTTTTTTTTTTCCTCTCTTTCCCCACGCCTTTTACCCTCGGAGTTTCCCTTTTCTCCCGGCCCGACCGAGGGAACTCGCTCGGTGGGCCGGTGCATCGATGCCGCAGCCCGGATCGCGCCGAACGCATGCAGACCTGCTGCGCTGCTTGTTTTCCTTATATCCATTATTTAGCATCACCATGCCGGGTGCGATCATACCAGCAATAATGCACCGGATCCCATCAGAACTCCGAAGTTAAGCGTGCTTGGGCGAGAGTAGTACTAGGATAGGTGACCTCCTGGGAAGTCCTCCTGTTGCACCCTTTTTTTTTTCCTCTCTTTCCCCGCGCCTTTCACCCTCGGAGTTTCCCTTTTCTCCCGGCCCGACCGAGGGAACTCGCTCGGTGGGCCGGTGCATCGATGCCGCCGCCCAGATCGCGCCGCACGCATGCGGACCTACTGCGCTACTTCTTTTCCTTATATCCATTATTTAGCATCACCATGTCGGGTGCGATCATGCAAGAACTAATGCACCGGATCCCATCAGAACTCCGAAGTTAAGCGTGCTTGGGCGAGAGTAGTACAAGGATGGGTGACCTCCTGGGAAGTCCTCGGGTTGCACCCCTTTTTTTTTTCCTCTCTTTCCCCGCGCCTTTCACCCTCGGAGTTTCCCTTTTCTCCCGGCCCGACCGAGGGAACTCGCTCAGTGGGCCGGTGCATCGATGCCGCCGCCCAGATCGCGCCGCACGCATGCGGACCTACTGCGCTACTTCTTTTCCTTATATCCATTATTTAGCATCACCATGTCGGGTGCGATCATGCAAGAACTAATGCACCGGATCCCATCAGAACTCCGAAGTGAAGCGTTCTTGGGCGAGAGTAGTACAAGGATGGGTGACCTCCTGGGAAGTCCTCGGGTTGCACCCCTTTTTTTTTTTTCCTCTCCTCCCCCACGCCTTTCACCCTCGGAGTTTCCCTTTTCTCCCGGCCCGACCGAGGGAACTCGCTCGGTGGGCCGGTGCATCGATGCCGCCGCCCAGATCGCGCCGCACGCATGCGGACCTACTGCGTTACTTCTTTTCCTTATATCCATTATTTAGCATCACCATGTCGGGTGCGATCATGCAAGAACTAATGCACCGGATCCCATCCGAACTCCGAAGTGAAGCGTGCTTGGGCGAGAGTAGTACAAGGATGGGTGACCTCCTGGGAAGTCCTCGGGTTGCACCCCTTTTTTTTTTCCTCTCTTTCCCCACGCCTTTCACCCTCAGAGTTTCCCTTTTCTCCCGACCCGACCGAGGGAACTCGCTCGGTGGGCCGGTGCATCGATGCCGCTGCCCGGATCACGCCGAACGCATGCGGACCTGCTGCGCCGCTTCTTTTCCTTATATCCATTCTTTAGCATCACCATGTCGGGTGCGATCATACCAGCACTAATGCACCGGATCCCATCAGAACTTCGAAGTTAAGCGTGCTTGGGCGAGAGTAGTACTAGGATAGGTGACCTCCTGTGAAGTCCTCGTGTTGCACCCCTTTTTTTTTTTCCTCTCTTTCCCCGTGCCTTTCACCCTCGGAGTTTCTCTTTTCTCCCGGCCCGACCGAGGGAACTCGCTCGGTGGGCCGGTGCATCGATGCCGCAGCCCGGATCGCGCCGAACGCATGCGGACCTGCTGCGCTGCTTCTTTTCCTTATATCCATTCTTTAGCATCACCATGTCCGGTGCGATCATACCAGCACTAATGCATCGGATCCCATCAGAACTACGAAGTTAAGCGTGCTTGGCCGAGAGTAGTACTAGGATGGGTGAACTCCTGTTGCACCCTTTTTTTTTTTCCTCTCTTTCATCGCGCCTTTCACCCTCGGAGTTTCCCTTTTCTCCCGGCCCGGCCGAGGGAACTCGCTCGGTGGGCCGGTTCATCGATGCCGCTGCCCGGATCGCGCCGAACGCATGCGGAGCTGCTGCGCTGCTTCTTTTCCTTATATCCATTCTTTAGCATCACCATGTTGGGTGCGATTATACCAGCTCTAATGCACCGGATCCCATCAGAACTCCGAAGTTAAGCCTGCTTGGGCGAGAGTACTACTAGGATGGGTGACCTCCTGGGAAGTCCTCGTGTTGCACCCCTTTTTTTTTTCCTCTCTTTCCCCGTGCCTTTCACCCTCGGAGTTTCCCTTTTCTCCCGGCCCGACCAATGGAACTCGCTCGGTGGGCCGGTGCATCGATGCCGCCGCCCAGATCGCGCCGCACGCATGCGGACCTACTGCGCTGCTTCTTTTCCTTATATCCATTATTTAGCATCACCATGTCGGGTGCGATCATGCAAGAACTAATGCACCGGATCCCATCAGAACTCCGAAGTGAAGCGTGCTTGGGCGAGAGTAGTACAAGGATGGGTGACCTCCTGGGAAGTTCTCGGGTTGCACCCCTTTTTTTTTTTCCTCTCTTTCTCCGCGCCTTTCACCCTCGGAGTTTCCCTTTTCTCCCGGCCCGACCGAGGGAACTCGCTCGGTGGGCCGGTGCATCGATGCCGCTGCCCGGATCACGCCGAACGCATGCGGACCTGCTGCGCCGCTTCTTTTCCTTATATCCATTCTTTAGCATCACCATGTCGGGTGCGATCATACCAGCACTAATGCACCGGATCCCATCAGAACTTCGAAGTTAAGCGTGCTTGGGCGAGAGTAGTACTAGGATAGGTGACCTCCTGTGAAGTCCTCGTGTTGCACCCCTTTTTTTTTTCCTCTCTTTCCCCGTGCCTTTCACCCTCGGAGTTTCTCTTTTCTCCCGGCCCGACCGAGGGAACTCGCTCGGTGGGCCGGTGCATCGATGCCGCAGCCCGGATCGCGCCGAACGCATGCGGACCTGCTGCGCTGCTTCTTTTCCTTATATCCATTCTTTAGCATCACCATGTCCGGTGCGATCATACCAGCACTAATGCATCGGATCCCATCAGAACTACGAAGTTAAGCGTGCTTGGCCGAGAGTAGTACTAGGATGGGTGAACTCCTGTTGCACCCTTTTTTTTTTCCTCTCTTTCATCGCGCCTTTCACCCTCGGAGTTTCCCTTTTCTCCCGGCCCGGCCGAGGGAACTCGCTCGGTGGGCCGGTTCATCGATGCCGCTGCCCGGATCGCGCCGAACGCATGCGGAGCTGCTGCGCTGCTTCTTTTCCTTATATCCATTCTTTAGCATCACCATGTCGGGTGCGATCATACCAGCACTAATGCACCGGATCCCATCAGAACTTCGAAGTTAAGAGTGCTTGGGCGAGAGTAGTACTAGGATGGGTGAACTCCTGTTGCACCCTTTTTTTTTTTCCTCTCTTTCATCGCGCCTTTCACCCTCGGAGTTTCCCTTTTCTCCCGGCCCGGCCGAGGGAACTCGCTCGGTGGGCCGGTTCATCGATGCCGCTGCCCGGATCGCGCCGAACGCATGCGGAGCTGCTGCGCTGCTTCTTTTCCTTATATCCATTCTTTAGCATCACCATGTCGGGTGCGATCATACCAGCACTAATGCACCGGATCCCATCAGAACTCCGAAGTTAAGCGTGCTTGGGCGAGAGTAGTACTAGGATAGGTGACCTCCTGGAAAGTCCTCGTGTTGCACCGCTTTTTTTTTCCTCTCTTTCCCCGCGCCTTTCACCCTCAGAGTTTCCCTTTTCTCCCGGCCCGACCGAGGGAACTCGCTCGGTGGGCCGGTGCATCGATGCCGCTGCCCGGATCGCGCCGAACGCATGCGGACCTGCTGCGCTGCTTCTTTTCCTTATATCCATTCTTTAGCATCACCATGTCCGGTGCGATCATACCAGCACTAATGCGCCGGATCCCATCAGAACTCCGAAGCTAAGCGTGCTTGGGCGAGAGTAGTGCTAGGATGGGTGACCTCCTGGGAAGTCCTCGTGTTGCACCCTTTTTTTTTTTTTCCTCTCTTTCCCCGCGCCTTTCACCCTCGGAGTTTCCCTTTTCTCCCGGCCCGACCGAGGGAACTCGCTCGGTGGGCCTGTGCATCAATGCTGCTGCCCGGATCGCGCCGAACGCATGCAGACCTACTGCGCTGCTTCTTTTCCTTATATCCATTCTTTAGCATCACCATGTCGGGTGCGATCATACCAGCACTAATGCACCGGATCCCATCAGAACTCCGAAGTTAGGCCTGCTTGGGCAAGAGTACTACTAGGATGGGTGACCTCCTGGGAAGTCCTCGGGTTGCACCCCTTTTTTTTTTTCCTCTCTTTCCCCGCGCCTTTCACCCTCGGAGTTTCCCTTTTCTCCCGGCCCGACCGAGGGAACTCGCTCGGTGGGCCGGTGCATCAATGCCGCTGCCCGGATCACGCCGAACGCATGCGGAGCTGCTGCGCTGCTTCTTTTCCTTATATCCATTCTTTAGCATCACCATGTTGGGTGCGATCATACCAGCACTAATGCACCGGATCCCATCAGAACTCCGAAGTTAAGCGTGCTTGGGCGAGAGTAGTACTAGGATGGGTGACCTCCTGTGAAGTCCTCCTGTTGCACCCTTTTTTTTTTCCTCTCTTTCATCGCGCCTTTCACCCTCGGAGTTTCCCTTTTCTCCCGGCCCGGCCGAGGGAACTCGCTCGGTGGGCCGGTACATCGATGCCGCTGCCCGGATCGCGCCGAACGCATGCGGAGCTGCTGCGCTGCTTCTTTTCCTTATATCCATTCTTTAGCATCACCATGTCGGGTGCGATCATACCAGCACTAATGCACCGGATCCCATCAGAACTTCGAAGTTAAGAGTGCTTGGGCGAGAGTAGTACTAGGATGGGTGACCTCCTGGGAAGTCCTCGTGTTGCACCAGTTTTTTTTATCCTCTCTTTCCCCGTGCCTTTCACCCTCGGAGTTTCCCTTTTCTCCCGGCCCGACCGAGGGAACTTGCTCGTTGGACCGGTGCATCGATGCCGCTGCCCGGATCGTACCGAACGCATGCGGACCTGCTGCGCTGCTTCTTTTCCTTATATCCATTCTTTAGCATCACCATGTCGGGTGCGATCATACCAGCACTAATGCACCGGATCCCATCAGAACTTCGAAGTTAAGAGTGCTTGGGCGAGAGTAGTACTAGGATGGGTGACCTCCTGGGAAGTCCTCGTGTTGCACCAGTTTTTTTTATCCTCTCTTTCCCCGTGCCTTTCACCCTCGGAGTTTCCCTTTTCTCCCGGCTCGACCGAGGGAACTTGCTCGTTGGACCGGTGCATCGATGCCGCTGCCCGGATCGTACCGAACGCATGCGGACCTGCTGCGCTGCTTCTTTTCCTTATATCCATTCTTTAGCATCACCATGTCGGGTGTGATCATACCAGCACTAATGCACCGGATCCCATCAGAACTTCGAAGTTAAGCGTGCTTGGGCGAGAGTAATACTAGGATAGGTGACCTCCTGGGAAGTCCTCGTGTTGCACCCCTTTTTTTTTTCCTCTCTTTCCCCGCCCCTTTCACCCTCGGAGTTTCCCTTTTCTCCCGGCCCGACCGAGGGAACTTGCTCGTTGGGCCGGTGCATCGATGTCGCTGCCCGGATCGTACCGAACGCATGCGGACCTGCTGCGCTGCTTCTTTTCCTTATATCCATTCTTTAGCATCACCATGTCGGGTGTGATCATACCAGCACTAATGCACCGGATCCCATCAGAACTTCGAAGTTAAGCTTGCTTCGCCGGGAGTAGTACTAGGATGGGCGACCTCCTGGGAAGTCCTCGTGTTGCACACCTTTTTTTTTTCCTCTCTTTCCCCGCGCCTTTCACCCTCGGAGTTTCCCTTTTCTCTCGGCCCGACCGAGGGAACTCGCTCGGTGGGCCGGTGCATCAATGCCGCTGCCCGGATCGCGCCTAACTTATGCGGAGCTGCTGCGCTGCTTCTTTTCCTTATATCCATTCTTTAGCATCACCATGTCGGGTGCGATCATACCAGCACTAATGCACCGGATCCCATCAGAACTCCGAAGCTAAGCGTGCTTGGGCGAGAGTAGTACTAGAATGGGTGACCTTGTGGGAAGTCCTCGTGTTACACCCTTTTTTTTTCTCTCTTTCCCTGCGCCTTTCACCCTCGGAGTTTCCCTTTTCTCCCGGCCCGACCGAGGGAACTCGCTCGGTGGGCCGGTGCATCGATGCCGCTGCCCGGATCGCGCCGAATGCATGCGGACCTGCTGCGCTGCTTCTTTTCCTTATATCCATTCTTTAGCATCACCATGTCGGGTGCGATCATACCAGAACTAATGCACAGGATCCCATCAGAACTTCGAAGTTAAGAGTGCTTGGGCGAGAGTAGTACTAGGATGGGTGACCTCCTGGGAAGTCCTCGTGTTGCACCCCTTTTTTTTTTTCCTCTCTTTCCCCGTGCCTTTCACCCTCGGAGTTTCCCTTTTCTCCCGGCCCGACCGAGGGAACTCGCTCGGTGGGCCGGTGCATCGATGCCGCCGCCCGGATCGCGCCGAACGCATGCGGACCTGCTTCGCTGCTTCTTTTCCTTATATCCATTATTTAGCATCACCATGTCGGGTGCGATCATGCCAAAACTAATGCATCGGATCCCATCAGAACTCCGAAGTTAAGCGTGCTTGGGCGAGAGTAGTACAAGGATGGGTGACCTCCTGGGAAGTCCTAGGGTTGCACCCCTCTTTTTTTTCCTCACTTTCCCCGCGCCTTTCACCCTCGGAGTTTCCCTTTTCTCCCGGCCGGACCGAGGGAACTCGCTCCGTGGGCCGGTGCATCAATGCCGCTGCCCGGATCGCGTCGAACGCATGCGGACCTGCTGCGCTGCTTCTTTTCCTTATATCCATTCTTTAGCATCACCATGTCCGGTGCGATCATACCAGCACTAATGCACCGGATCCCATCAGAACTCTGAAGCTAAGCGTGCTTGGGCAAGAGTAGTACTAGGATGGGTGACCACCTGGGAAGTCCTCGTGTTGCACCCCTTTTTTTTTCCTCTCTTTCCCCGCGCCTTTCACCCTCAGAGTTTCCCTTTTCTCTCAGCCCGACCGAGGGAACTCGCTCGGTGGGCCGGTGCATCGATGCCGCTGCCCGAATCGCGTCGAACGAATGCGGACCTGCTGCGCTGCTTCTTTTCCTTATATCCATTCTTTAGCATCACCATGTCCGTTGCGATCATACCAGCACTAATGCACCGGATCGCGCCGAACGCATGCGGACCTGCTGCGCTGCTTCTTTTCCCTATATCCATTTTTTAGCATCACCATGTCGGGTGCGATCATACTAGCACTAATGCACTGGATCCCATCAGAACTACGAAGTTAAGCGTGCTTGGCCGAGAGTAGTACTAGGATGGGTGACCTCCTGTGAAGTTCTCGTGTTGCACCCCTTTTTTTTTTTCCTCTCTTTCCCCACGCCTTTTACCCTCGGAGTTTCCCTTTTCTCCCGGCCCGACCGAGGGAACTCGCTCGGTGGGCCGGTGCATCGATGCCGCAGCCCGGATCGCGCCGAACGCATGCAGACCTGCTGCGCTGCTTGTTTTCCTTATATCCATTATTTAGCATCACCATGCCGGGTGCGATCATACCAGCAATAATGCACCGGATCCCATCAGAACTCCGAAGTTAAGCGTGCTTGGGCGAGAGTAGTACAAGGATGGGTGACCTCCTGGGAAGTCCTCGGGTTGCACCCCTTTTTTTTTTCCTCTCTTTCCCCGCGCCTTTCACCCTCGGAGTTTCCCTTTTCTCCCGGCCCGACCGAGGGAACTCGCTCGGTGGGCCGGTGCATCGATGCCGCCGCCCAGATCGCGCCGCACGCATGCGGACCTACTGCGCTACTTCTTTTCCTTATATCCATTATTTAGCATCACCATGTCGGGTGCGATCATGCAAGAACTAATGCACCGGATCCCATCAGAACTCCGAAGTGAAGCGTGCTTGGGCGAGAGTAGTACAAGGATGGGTGACCTCCTGGGAAGTCCTCGGGTTGCACCCCTTTTTTTTTTCCTCTCTTTCCCCACGCCTTTCACCCTCAGAGTTTCCCTTTTCTCCCGGCCCGACCGAGGGAACTCGCTCGGTGGGCCGGTGCATCGATGCCGCTGCCCGGATCGCGCCGAACGCATGCGGACCTGCTGCGCTGCTTCTTTTCCTTATATCCATTCTTTAGCATCACCATGTCCGGTGCGATCATACCAGCACTAATGCGTCGGATCCCATCAGAACTCCGAAGCTAAGCGTGCTTGGGCGAGAGTAGTACTATGATGGGTGACCTCCTGGGAAGTCCTCGTGTTGCACCCCTTTTTTTTTTTTCCTCTCCTCCCCCACGCCTTTCACCCTCGGAGTTTCCCTTTTCTCCCGGCCCGACCGAGGGAACTCGCTCGGTGGGCCGGTGCATCGATGCCGCCGCCCAGATCGCGCCGCACGCATGCGGACCTACTGCGTTACTTCTTTTCCTTATATCCATTATTTAGCATCACCATGTCGGGTGCGATCATGCAAGAACTAATGCACCGGATCCCATCCGAACTCCGAAGTGAAGCGTGCTTGGGCGAGAGTAGTACAAGGATGGGTGACCTCCTGGGAAGTCCTCGGGTTGCACCCCTTTTTTTTTTCCTCTCTTTCCCCACGCCTTTCACCCTCAGAGTTTCCCTTTTCTCCCGACCCGACCGAGGGAACTCGCTCGGTGGGCCGGTGCATCGATGCCGCTGCCCGGATCGCGCCGAACGCATGCGGAGCTGCTGCGCTGCTTCTTTTCCTTATATCCATTCTTTAGCATCACCATGTCGGGTGCGATTATACCAGCTCTAATGCACCGGATCCCATCAGAACTCCGAAGTTAAGCCTGCTTGGGCGAGAGTACTACTAGGATGGGTGACCTCCTGGGAAGTCCTCGTGTTGCACCCCTTTTTTTTTTCCTCTCTTTCCCCGTGCCTTTCACCCTCGGAGTTTCCCTTTTCTCCCGGCCCGACCAATGGAACTCGCTCGGTGGGCCGGTGCATCGATGCCGCCGCCCAGATCGCGCCGCACGCATGCGGACCTACTGCGCTGCTTCTTTTCCTTATATCCATTATTTAGCATCACCATGTCGGGTGCGATCATGCAAGAACTAATGCACCGGATCCCATCAGAACTCCGAAGTGAAGCGTGCTTGGGCGAGAGTAGTACAAGGATGGGTGACCTCCTGGGAAGTTCTCGGGTTGCACCCCTTTTTTTTTTTCCTCTCTTTCTCCGCGCCTTTCACCCTCGGAGTTTCCCTTTTCTCCCGGCCCGACCGAGGGAACTCGCTCGGTGGGCCGGTGCATCGATGCCGCTGCCCGGATCACGCCGAACGCATGCGGACCTGCTGCGCCGCTTCTTTTCCTTATATCCATTCTTTAGCATCACCATGTCGGGTGCGATCATACCAGCACTAATGCACCGGATCCCATCAGAACTTCGAAGTTAAGCGTGCTTGGGCGAGAGTAGTACTAGGATAGGTGACCTCCTGTGAAGTCCTCGTGTTGCACCCCTTTTTTTTTTTCCTCTCTTTCCCCGTGCCTTTCACCCTCGGAGTTTCCCTTTTCTCCCGGCCCGGCCGAGGGAACTCGCTCGGTGGGCCGGTTCATCGATGCCGCTGCCCGGATCGCGCCGAACGCATGCGGAGCTGCTGCGCTGCTTCTTTTCCTTATATCCATTCTTTAGCATCACCATGTCGGGTGCGATCATACCAGCACTAATGCACCGGATCCCATCAGAACTTCGAAGTTAAGAGTGCTTGGGCGAGAGTAGTACTAGGATGGGTGAACTCCTGTTGCACCCTTTTTTTTTTTCCTCTCTTTCATCGCGCCTTTCACCCTCGGAGTTTCCCTTTTCTCCCGGCCCGGCCGAGGGAACTCGCTCGGTGGGCCGGTTCATCGATGCCGCTGCCCGGATCGCGCCGAACGCATGCGGAGCTGCTGCGCTGCTTCTTTTCCTTATATCCATTCTTTAGCATCACCATGTCGGGTGCGATCATACCAGCACTAATGCACCGGATCCCATCAGAACTCCGAAGTTAAGCGTGCTTGGGCGAGAGTAGTACTAGGATAGGTGACCTCCTGGAAAGTCCTCGTGTTGCACCGCTTTTTTTTTCCTCTCTTTCCCCGCGCCTTTCACCCTCAGAGTTTCCCTTTTCTCCCGGCCCGACCGAGGGAACTCGCTCGGTGGGCCGGTGCATCGATGCCGCTGCCCGGATCGCGCCGAACGCATGCGGACCTGCTGCGCTGCTTCTTTTCCTTATATCCATTCTTTAGCATCACCATGTCCGGTGCGATCATACCAGCACTAATGCGCCGGATCCCATCAGAACTCCGAAGCTAAGCGTGCTTGGGCGAGAGTAGTGCTAGGATGGGTGACCTCCTGGGAAGTCCTCGTGTTGCACCCTTTTTTTTTTTTTCCTCTCTTTCCCCGCGCCTTTCACCCTCGGAGTTTCCCTTTTCTCCCGGCCCGACCGAGGGAACTCGCTCGGTGGGCCTGTGCATCAATGCTGCTGCCCGGATCGCGCCGAACGCATGCAGACCTACTGCGCTGCTTCTTTTCCTTATATCCATTCTTTAGCATCACCATGTCGGGTGCGATCATACCAGCACTAATGCACCGGATCCCATCAGAACTCCGAAGTTAGGCCTGCTTGGGCAAGAGTACTACTAGGATGGGTGACCTCCTGGGAAGTCCTCGTGTTGCACACCTTTTTTTTTTCCTCTCTTTCCCCGCGCCTTTCACCCTCGGAGTTTCCCTTTTCTCTCGGCCCGACCAAGGGAACTCGCTCGGTGGGCCGGTGCATCGATGCCGCCGCCCGGATCGCGCCGAACGCATGCGGACCTGCTGCGCTGCTTCTTTTCCTTATATCCATTCTTTAGCATCACCATGTCGGGTGCGATCATACCAGCACTAATGCACCGGATCCCATCAGAACTTCGAAGTTAAGCGTGCTTGGGCGAGAGTAGTACTAGGATCGGTGACCTCCTGGGAAGTCCTCGTGTTGCACCCCTTTTTTTTTTTCCTCTCTTTCGCCGCGCCTTTCACCCTCGGAGTTTCCCTTTTCTCCCGGCCCGACCGAGGGAACTCACTCGGTCTGCCGGTGCATCGATGCCGCTGCCCGGATCACGCCGAACCCATGCAGAGCTGTTGCGCTGCTTCTTTTCCTTATATCCATTCTTTAGTATCACCATGTCGGTTGCGATCATACCAGCACTAAATCACCGGATCCCATCAGAACTCCGATGTTAAGCGTGCTTGGGCGAGAGTAGTACTAGGATTGGTGACCTCCTGGGAAGTCCTCGTGTTGCACCCCTTTTTTTTTTTCCTCTCTTTCCCCGTGCCTTTCACCCTCGGAGTTTCCCTTTTGTCCCGGCCCGACCGAGGGAACTCGCTCGGTGGGCCGGTGCATCAATGCCGCTGCCCGGATCACGCCGAACGTATGCGGACCTACTGCGCTGCTTCTTTTCCTTATATCCATTCTTTAGCATCACCATGTCCGGTGCGATCATACCAGCACTAATGCATCGGATCCCATCAGAACTACGAAGTTAAGCGTGCTTGGGCGAGAGTAGTACTAGGATGGGTGACCTCCTGGGAAGTCCTCGTGTTGCACCCTTTTTTCTTTTCCTCTATTTCGCTGCGCCTTTCACCCTCGGAGTTTCCCTTTTCTCCCGGCCCCACCGAGGGAACTCGCTCGGTGTGCCGGTGCATCGATGCCGCTGCCCGGATCGCGCCGAACGCATGCGGAGCTGCTGCGCTGCTTCTTTTCCTTATATCCATTCTTTAGCATCACCATGTCGGGTGCGATCATACCAGCACTAATGCACCGGATCCCATCAGAACTTCGAAGTTAAGCGTGCTTGGGCGAGAGTAGTACTAGGATCGGTGACCTCCTGGGAAGTCCTCGTGTTGCACCCCTTTTTTTTTTCCTCTCTTTCCCCGTGCCTTTCACCCTCGGAGTTTCCCTTTTGTCCCGGCCCGACCGAGGGAACTCGCTCGGTGGGCCGGTGCATCGATGCCGCTGCCCGGATCACGCCGAACGCATGCGGACCTACTGCGCTGCTTCTTTTCCTTATATCCATTCTTTAGCATCACCATGTCCGGTGCGATCATACCAGCACTAATGCATCGGATCCCATCAGAAATACGAAGTTAAGCGTGCTTGGCCGAGAGTAGTACTAGGATGGGTGACCTCCTGTGAAGTCCTCGTGTTGCACCCCTTTTTTTTTTCCTCTCTTTCCCCGTGCCTTTCACCCTCGGAGTTTCTCTTTTCTCCCGGCCCGACCGAGGGAACTCGCTCGGTGGGCCGGTGCATCGATGCTGCAGCCCAGATCGCGCCGAACGCATGCGGACCTGCTGCGCTGCTTCTTTTCCCTATATCCATTTTTTAGCATCACCATGTCGGGTGCGATCATACCAGCACTAATGCACTGGGTCCCATCAGAACTTCGAAGTTAAGAGTGCTTGGGCGAGAGTAGTACTAAGATGGGTGACCTCCTGGGAAGTCCTCGTGTTGCACCCCTTTTTTTTTTTCCTCTCTTTCCCTGTGCCTTTGACCCTCGGAGTTTCCCTTTTCTCCCGGCCCGACCGAGGGAACTCGCTCGGTGGGCCGGTGCATCGATGCAGCCATCCGGATCGCGCCGAACGCATGCGGACCTGCTGCGCTGCTTCTTTTCCTTATATCCATTATTTAGCTTCACCATGTCGGGTGCGATCATGCCAGAACTAATGCACCGGATCCCATCAGAACTCCGAAGTTAAGCGTGCTTGGGCGAGAGTAGTACAAGGATGGGTGACCTCCTGGGAAGTCCTCGGGTTGCACCCCTTTTTTTTTCCTCTCTTTCCCCGCGCCTTTCACCCTCGGAGTTTCCCTTTTCTCGCGGCCCGACCGAGGGAACTCGCTAGGTGGGCCGGTGCATCGATGCCGCTGCCCGGATCGCGCCGAACGCATGCGGACATGCTGCGCTGCTTCTTTTCCTTATATCCATTCTGTAGCATCACCATGTGGGGTGCGATCATACCAGCACTAATGCACCGGATCCCATCAGAACTTCGAAGTTAGGCGTGCTTGGGCGAGAGTAGTACTAGGATGGGTGACCTCCTGGGAAGTCCTCGTGTTGCACCCTTTTTTTTTTTTCCTCTCCTTCCCCGCGCCTTTCAACCTCGGAGTTTCCCTTTTCTCCCGGCCCGACCGAGGGAACACGCTCGGTGGGCCGGTGCATCGATGCCGCTGCCCGGATCGCGCCGAACGCATGCGGACCTGCTGCGCTGCTTCTTTTCCTTATATCCATTCTTTAGCATCACCATGTCGGGTGCGATCATACCAGCACTAATGCACCGGATCCCATCAGAACTTCGAAGTTAAGCGTGCTTGGGCGAGAGTAGTACTAGGATCGGTGACCTCCTGGGAAGTCCTCGTGTTGCACCCTTTTTTTTTTTCCTCTCTTTCGCTGCGCCTTTTACCCTCGGAGTTTCCCTTTTCTCCGGGCCCGACCGAGGGAACTCGCTCGGTGTGCCGGTGCATCGATGCCGCTGCCCGGATCGCGCCGAACGCATGCGGAGCTGCTGCGCTGCTTCTTTTCCTTATATCCATTCTTTAGCATCGCCATGTTGGGTGCGATCAGACCAGAACTAATGCACCGGATCCCATCAGAACTTCGAAGTTAAGCGTGCTTGGGCGAGAGTAGTACTAGGATGGGTGACCTCCTGGGAAGTCCTCGTGTTGCACCCTTTTTTTTTTTCCTCTCTTTCGCTGCGCCTTTTACCCTCGGAGTTTCCCTTTTCTCCGGGCCCGACCGAGGGAACTCGCTCGGTGTGCCGGTGCATCGATGCCGCTGCCCGGATCGCGCCGAACGCATGCGGACCTGCTGCGCTGCTTCTTTTCCTTATATCCATTCTTTAGCATCGCCATGTCGGGTGCGATCAGACCAGAACTAATGCACCGGATCCCATCAGAACTTCGAAGTTAAGCGTGCTTGGGCGAGAGTAGTACTAGGATCGGTGACCTCCTGGGAAGTCCTCGTGTTGCACCCTTTTTTTTTTTCCTCTCTTTCGCTGCGCCTTTTACCCTCGGAGTTTCCCTTTTCTCCGGGCCCGACCGAGGGAACTCGCTCGGTGTGCCGGTGCATCGATGCCGCTGCCCGGATCGCGCCGAACGCCTGCGGACCTGCTGCGCTGCTTCTTTTCCTTATATCCATTCTTTAGCATCACCATATCGGGTGCGATCAGACCAGAACTAATGCACCGGATCCCATCAGAACTTCGAAGCTCAGCGTGCTTGGGCGAGAGTAGTACTAGGATGGGTGACCTCCTGGGAAGTCCTCGTGTTGCACCCTTTTTTTTTTTCCTCTCTTTCGCTGCGCCTTTTACCCTCGGAGTTTCCCTTTTCTCCGGGCCCGACCGAGGGAACTCGCTCGGTGTGCCGGTGCATCGATGCCGCTGCCCGGATCGCGCCGAACGCATGCGGAGCTGCTGCGCTGCTTCTTTTCCTTATATCCATTCTTTAGCATCGCCATGTCGGGTGCGATCAGACCAGAACTAATGCACCGGATCCCATCAGAACTTCGAAGTTAAGCGTGCTTGGGCGAGAGTAGTACTAGGATGGGTGACCTCCTGGGAAGTCCTCGTGTTGCACCCTTTTTTCTTTTCCTCTATTTCGCTGCGCCTTTCACCCTCGGAGTTTCCCTTTTCTCCCGGCCCCACCGACGGAACTCGCTCGGTGTCCCGGTGCATCGATGCCGCTGCCCGGATCGCGCCGAACGCATGCGGAGCTGCTGCGCTGCTTCTTTTCCTTATATCCATTCTTTAGCATCACCATGTCGGGTGCGATCAGACCAGAACTAATGCACCGGATCCCATCAGAACTTCGAAGCTCAGCGTGCTTGGGCGAGAGTAGTACTAGGATGGGTGACCTCCTGGGAAGTCCTCGTGTTGCACCCTTTTTTTTTTTCCTCTCTTTCGCTGCGCCTTTTACCCTCGGAGTTTCCCTTTTCTCCGGGCCCGACCGAGGGAACTCGCTCGGTGTGTCGGTGCATCGATGCCGCTGCCCGGATCGCGCCGAACGCATGCGGAGCTGCTGCGCTGCTTCTTTTCCTTATATCCATTCTTTAGCATCACCATGTCGGTTGCGATCAGACCAGAACTAATGCACCGGATCCCATCAGAACTTCGAAGTTAAGCGTGCTTGGGCGAGAGTAGTACTAGGATGGGTGACCTCCTGGGAAGTCCTCGTGTTGCACCCTTTTTTCTTTTCCTCTATTTCGCTGCGCCTTTCACCCTCGGAGTTTCCCTTTTCTCCCGGCCCCACCGACGGAACTCGCTCGGTGTCCCGGTGCATCGATGCCGCTGCCCGGATCGCGCCGAACGCATGCGGAGCTGCTGCGCTGCTTCTTTTCCTTATATCCATTCTTTAGCATCACCATGTCGGGTGCGATCATACTAGCACTAATGCACCGGATCCCATCAGAACTTCGAAGTTAAGCGTGCTTGGGCGAGAGTAGTACTAGGATGGGTGACCTCCTGGGAAGTCCTCGTGTTGCACCCTTTTTTTTTTTCCTCTCTTTCGCTGCGCCTTTTACCCTCGGAGTTTCCCTTTTCTCCGGGCCCGACCGAGGGAACTCGCTCGGTGTGTCGGTGCATCGATGCCGCTGCCCGGATCGCGCCGAACGCATGCGGAGCTGCTGCGCTGCTTCTTTTCCTTATATCCATTCTTTAGCATCACCATGTCGGGTGCGATCATACTAGCACTAATGCACCGGATCCCATCAGAACTTCGAAGTTAAGCGTGCTTGGGCGAGAGTAGTACTAGGATGGGTGACCTCCTGGGAAGTCCTCGTGTTGCACCCTTTTTTTTTCTCCTCTCTTTCGCCGCGCCTTTCACCCTCGGAGTTTCCCTTTTCTCCCGGCCCGACCGAGGGAACTCGGTCGGTGGGCCGGTGCATCGATGCCGCTGCCCGGATCACGCCGAACGCATGCGGACCTACTGCGCTGCTTCTTTTCCTTATCTCCATTCTTTAGCATCACCATGTCTGGTGCGATCATACTAGCACTAATGCACCGGATCCCATCAGAACTTCGAAGTAAAGCGTGCTTGGGCGAGAGTAGTACTAGGATGGGTGACCTCCTGGGAAGTCCTCGTGTTGCACCCTTTTTTTTTCTCCTCTCTTTCGCCGCGCCTTTCACCCTCGGAGTTTCCCTTTTCTCCCGGCCCGACCGAGGGAACTCGCTCGGTGTGCCGGTGCATCGATGCCGCTGCCCGGATCGCGCCGAACGCATGCGGACCTGCTGCGCTGCTTCTTCTCCTTATATCCATTCTTTAGCTTCACCATGTCGGGTGCGATCACACCAGCACTAATGCACCGGATCCCATCAGAACTTCGAAGTTAAGCGTGCTTGGGCGAGAGTAGTACTAGGATGGGTGACCTCCTGGGAAGTCCTCGTGTTGCACCCTTTTTTCTTTTCCTCTATTTCGCTGCGCCTTTCACCCTCGGAGTTTCCCTTTTCTCCCGGCCCCACCGACGGAACTCGCTCGGTGTGCCGGTGCATCGATGCCGCTGCCCGGATCGCGCCGAACGCATGCGGAGCTGCTGCGCTGCTTCTTTTCCTTATATCCATTCTTTAGCATCACCATGTCGGGTGCGATCAGACCAGAACTAATGCACCGGATCCCATCAGAACTTCGAAGCTCAGCGTGCTTGGGCGAGAGTAGTACTAGGATGGGTGACCTCCTGGGAAGTCCTCGTGTTGCACCCCTTTTTTTTTTTCCTCTCTTTCGCCGCGCCTTTCACCCTCGGAGTTTCCCTTTTCTCCCGGCCCGACCGAGGGAACTCACTCGGTCTGCCGGTGCATCGATGCCGCTGCCCGGATCACGCCGAACGCATGCGGAGCTGCTGCGCTGCTTCTTTTCCTTATATCCATTCTTTAGCATCACCATGTCGGGTGCGATCATACTAGCACTAATGCACCGGATCCCATCAGAACTTCGAAGTTAAGCGTGCTTGGGCGAGAGTAGTACTAGGATGGGTGACCTCCTAGGAAGTCCTCGTGTTGCACCCTTTTTTTTTTTCCTCTCTTTCGCCGCGCCTTTCACCCTCGGAGTTTCCCTTTTCTCCCGGCCCGACCGAGGGAACTCGGTCGGTGGGCCGGTGCATCGATGCCGCTGCCCGGATCACGCCGAACGCATGCGGACCTACTGCGCTGCTTCTTTTCCTTATATCCATTCTTTAGCATCACCATGTCGGGTGCGATCATACTAGCACTAATGCACCGGATCCCATTAGAACTTCAAAGTTAAGCGTGCTTGGGCGAGAGTAGTACTAGGATGGGTGACCTCCTGGGAAGTCCTCGTGTTGCACCTTTTTTTTTTTCCTCTCTTTCCCCGCGCCTTTCACCCTCGGAGTTTCCCTTTTCTCGCGGCCCGACCGAGGGAACTCGCTAGGTGGGCCGGTGCATCGATGCCGCTGCCCGGATCGCGCCGAACGCATGCGGACATGCTGCGCTGCTTCTTTTCCTTATATCCATTCTGTAGCATCACCATGTGGGGTGCGATCATACCAGCACTAATGCACCGGATCCCATCAGAACTTCGAAGTTAGGCGTGCTTGGGCGAGAGTAGTACTAGGATGGGTGACCTCCTGGGAAGTCCTCGTGTTGCACCCTTTTTTTTTTTTCCTCTCCTTCCCCGCGCCTTTCAACCTCGGAGTTTCCCTTTTCTCCCGGCCCGACCGAGGGAACACGCTCGGTGGGCCGGTGCATCGATGCCGCTGCCCGGATCGCGCCGAACGCATGCGGACCTGCTGCGCTGCTTCTTTTCCTTATATCCATTCTTTAGCATCACCATGTCGGGTGCGATCATACCAGCACTAATGCACCGGATCCCATCAGAACTTCGAAGTTAAGCGTGCTTGGGCGAGAGTAGTACTAGGATCGGTGACCTCCTGGGAAGTCCTCGTGTTGCACCCTTTTTTTTTTTCCTCTCTTTCGCTGCGCCTTTTACCCTCGGAGTTTCCCTTTTCTCCGGGCCCGACCGAGGGAACTCGCTCGGTGTGCCGGTGCATCGATGCCGCTGCCCGGATCGCGCCGAACGCATGCGGAGCTGCTGCGCTGCTTCTTTTCCTTATATCCATTCTTTAGCATCGCCATGTTGGGTGCGATCAGACCAGAACTAATGCACCGGATCCCATCAGAACTTCGAAGTTAAGCGTGCTTGGGCGAGAGTAGTACTAGGATGGGTGACCTCCTGGGAAGTCCTCGTGTTGCACCCTTTTTTTTTTTCCTCTCTTTCGCTGCGCCTTTTACCCTCGGAGTTTCCCTTTTCTCCGGGCCCGACCGAGGGAACTCGCTCGGTGTGCCGGTGCATCGATGCCGCTGCCCGGATCGCGCCGAACGCATGCGGACCTGCTGCGCTGCTTCTTTTCCTTATATCCATTCTTTAGCATCGCCATGTCGGGTGCGATCAGACCAGAACTAATGCACCGGATCCCATCAGAACTTCGAAGTTAAGCGTGCTTGGGCGAGAGTAGTACTAGGATCGGTGACCTCCTGGGAAGTCCTCGTGTTGCACCCTTTTTTTTTTTCCTCTCTTTCGCTGCGCCTTTTACCCTCGGAGTTTCCCTTTTCTCCGGGCCCGACCGAGGGAACTCGCTCGGTGTGCCGGTGCATCGATGCCGCTGCCCGGATCGCGCCGAACGCCTGCGGACCTGCTGCGCTGCTTCTTTTCCTTATATCCATTCTTTAGCATCACCATATCGGGTGCGATCAGACCAGAACTAATGCACCGGATCCCATCAGAACTTCGAAGCTCAGCGTGCTTGGGCGAGAGTAGTACTAGGATGGGTGACCTCCTGGGAAGTCCTCGTGTTGCACCCTTTTTTTTTTTCCTCTCTTTCGCTGCGCCTTTTACCCTCGGAGTTTCCCTTTTCTCCGGGCCCGACCGAGGGAACTCGCTCGGTGTGCCGGTGCATCGATGCCGCTGCCCGGATCGCGCCGAACGCATGCGGAGCTGCTGCGCTGCTTCTTTTCCTTATATCCATTCTTTAGCATCGCCATGTCGGGTGCGATCAGACCAGAACTAATGCACCGGATCCCATCAGAACTTCGAAGTTAAGCGTGCTTGGGCGAGAGTAGTACTAGGATGGGTGACCTCCTGGGAAGTCCTCGTGTTGCACCCTTTTTTCTTTTCCTCTATTTCGCTGCGCCTTTCACCCTCGGAGTTTCCCTTTTCTCCCGGCCCCACCGACGGAACTCGCTCGGTGTCCCGGTGCATCGATGCCGCTGCCCGGATCGCGCCGAACGCATGCGGAGCTGCTGCGCTGCTTCTTTTCCTTATATCCATTCTTTAGCATCACCATGTCGGGTGCGATCAGACCAGAACTAATGCACCGGATCCCATCAGAACTTCGAAGTTAAGCGTGCTTGGGCGAGAGTAGTACTAGGATGGGTGACCTCCTGGGAAGTCCTCGTGTTGCACCCTTTTTTCTTTTCCTCTATTTCGCTGCGCCTTTCACCCTCGGAGTTTCCCTTTTCTCCCGGCCCCACCGACGGAACTCGCTCGGTGTCCCGGTGCATCGATGCCGCTGCCCGGATCGCGCCGAACGCATGCGGAGCTGCTGCGCTGCTTCTTTTCCTTATATCCATTCTTTAGCATCACCATGTCGGTTGCGATCAGACCAGAACTAATGCACCGGATCCCATCAGAACTTCGAAGTTAAGCGTGCTTGGGCGAGAGTAGTACTAGGATGGGTGACCTCCTGGGAAGTCCTCGTGTTGCACCCTTTTTTCTTTTCCTCTATTTCGCTGCGCCTTTCACCCTCGGAGTTTCCCTTTTCTCCCGGCCCCACCGACGGAACTCGCTCGGTGTCCCGGTGCATCGATGCCGCTGCCCGGATCGCGCCGAACGCATGCGGAGCTGCTGCGCTGCTTCTTTTCCTTATATCCATTCTTTAGCATCACCATGTCGGGTGCGATCATACTAGCACTAATGCACCGGATCCCATCAGAACTTCGAAGTTAAGCGTGCTTGGGCGAGAGTAGTACTAGGATGGGTGACCTCCTGGGAAGTCCTCGTGTTGCACCCTTTTTTTTTTTCCTCTCTTTCGCTGCGCCTTTTACCCTCGGAGTTTCCCTTTTCTCCGGGCCCGACCGAGGGAACTCGCTCGGTGTGTCGGTGCATCGATGCCGCTGCCCGGATCGCGCCGAACGCATGCGGAGCTGCTGCGCTGCTTCTTTTCCTTATATCCATTCTTTAGCATCACCATGTCGGGTGCGATCATACTAGCACTAATGCACCGGATCCCATCAGAACTTCGAAGTTAAGCGTGCTTGGGCGAGAGTAGTACTAGGATGGGTGACCTCCTGGGAAGTCCTCGTGTTGCACCCTTTTTTTTTCTCCTCTCTTTCGCCGCGCCTTTCACCCTCGGAGTTTCCCTTTTCTCCCGGCCCGACCGAGGGAACTCGGTCGGTGGGCCGGTGCATCGATGCCGCTGCCCGGATCACGCCGAACGCATGCGGACCTACTGCGCTGCTTCTTTTCCTTATCTCCATTCTTTAGCATCACCATGTCTGGTGCGATCATACTAGCACTAATGCACCGGATCCCATCAGAACTTCGAAGTAAAGCGTGCTTGGGCGAGAGTAGTACTAGGATGGGTGACCTCCTGGGAAGTCCTCGTGTTGCACCCTTTTTTTTTCTCCTCTCTTTCGCCGCGCCTTTCACCCTCGGAGTTTCCCTTTTCTCCCGGCCCGACCGAGGGAACTCGCTCGGTGTGCCGGTGCATCGATGCCGCTGCCCGGATCGCGCCGAACGCATGCGGACCTGCTGCGCTGCTTCTTCTCCTTATATCCATTCTTTAGCTTCACCATGTCGGGTGCGATCACACCAGCACTAATGCACCGGATCCCATCAGAACTTCGAAGTTAAGCGTGCTTGGGCGAGAGTAGTACTAGGATGGGTGACCTCCTGGGAAGTCCTCGTGTTGCACCCTTTTTTCTTTTCCTCTATTTCGCTGCGCCTTTCACCCTCGGAGTTTCCCTTTTCTCCCGGCCCCACCGACGGAACTCGCTCGGTGTGCCGGTGCATCGATGCCGCTGCCCGGATCGCGCCGAACGCATGCGGAGCTGCTGCGCTGCTTCTTTTCCTTATATCCATTCTTTAGCATCACCATGTCGGGTGCGATCAGACCAGAACTAATGCACCGGATCCCATCAGAACTTCGAAGCTCAGCGTGCTTGGGCGAGAGTAGTACTAGGATGGGTGACCTCCTGGGAAGTCCTCGTGTTGCACCCCTTTTTTTTTTTCCTCTCTTTCGCCGCGCCTTTCACCCTCGGAGTTTCCCTTTTCTCCCGGCCCGACCGAGGGAACTCACTCGGTCTGCCGGTGCATCGATGCCGCTGCCCGGATCACGCCGAACGCATGCGGAGCTGCTGCGCTGCTTCTTTTCCTTATATCCATTCTTTAGCATCACCATGTCGGGTGCGATCATACTAGCACTAATGCACCGGATCCCATCAGAACTTCGAAGTTAAGCGTGCTTGGGCGAGAGTAGTACTAGGATGGGTGACCTCCTAGGAAGTCCTCGTGTTGCACCCTTTTTTTTTTTCCTCTCTTTCGCCGCGCCTTTCACCCTCGGAGTTTCCCTTTTCTCCCGGCCCGACCGAGGGAACTCGGTCGGTGGGCCGGTGCATCGATGCCGCTGCCCGGATCACGCCGAACGCATGCGGACCTACTGCGCTGCTTCTTTTCCTTATATCCATTCTTTAGCATCACCATGTCGGGTGCGATCATACTAGCACTAATGCACCGGATCCCATTAGAACTTCAAAGTTAAGCGTGCTTGGGCGAGAGTAGTACTAGGATGGGTGACCTCCTGGGAAGTCCTCGTGTTGCACCCTTTTTTTTTCTCCTCTCTTTCGCCGCGCCTTTCACCCTCGGAGTTTCCCTTTTCTCCCGGCCCGACCGAGGGAACTCGCTCGGTGTGCCGGTGCATCGATGCCGCTGCCCGGATCGCGCCGAACGCATGCGGACCTGCTGCGCTGCTTCTTTTCCTTATATCCATTCTTTAGCATCACCATGTCGGGTGCGATCATACCAGCACTAATGCACCGGATCCCATCAGAACTTCGAAGTTAAGCGTGCTTGGGTGAGAGTAGTACTAGGATCGGTGACCTCCTGGGAAGTCCTCGTGTTGCACCCCTTTTTTTTTTCCTCTCTTTCGCCGCGCCTTTCACCCTCGGAGTTTCCCTTTTCTCCCGGCCCGACCGAGGGAACTCACTCGGTCTGCCGGTGCATCGATGCCGCTGCCCGGATCACGCCGAACGCATGCGGAGCTGTTGCGCTGCTTCTTTTCCTTATATCCATTCTTTAGTATCACCATGTCGGTTGCGATCATACCAGCACTAAATCACCGGATCCCATCAGAACTCCGATGTTAAGCGTGCTTGGGCGAGAGTAGTACTAGGATTGGTGACCTCCTGGGAAGTCCTCGTGTTGCACCCCTTTTTTTTTTTCCTCTCTTTCCCCGTGCCTTTCACCCTCGGAGTTTCCCTTTTGTCCCGGCCCGACCGAGGGAACTCGCTCGGTGGGCCGGTGCATCGATGCCGCTGCCCGGATCACGCCGAACGCATGCGGACCTACTGCGCTGCTTCTTTTCCTTATATCCATTCTTTAGCATCACCATGTCCGGTGCGATCATACCAGCACTAATGCATCGGATCCCATCAGAAATACGAAGTTAAGCGTGCTTGGCCGAGAGTAGTACTAGGATGGGTGACCTCCTGTGAAGTCCTCGTGTTGCACCCCTTTTTTTTTTCCTCTCTTTCCCCGTGCCTTTCACCCTCGGAGTTTCTCTTTTCTCCCGGCCCGACCGAGGGAACTCGCTCGGTGGGCCGGTGCATCGATGCTGCAGCCCAGATCGCGCCGAACGCATGCGGACCTGCTGCGCTGCTTCTTTTCCCTATATCCATTTTTTAGCATCACCATGTCGGGTGCGATCATACCAGCACTAATGCACTGGGTCCCATCAGAACTTCGAAGTTAAGAGTGCTTGGGCGAGAGTAGTACTAAGATGGGTGACCTCCTGGGAAGTCCTCGTGTTGCACCCCTTTTTTTTTTTCCTCTCTTTCCCTGTGCCTTTGACCCTCGGAGTTTCCCTTTTCTCCCGGCCCGACCGAGGGAACTCGCTCGGTGGGCCGGTGCATCGATGCAGCCATCCGGATCGCGCCGAACGCATGCGGACCTGCTGCGCTGCTTCTTTTCCTTATATCCATTATTTAGCTTCACCATGTCGGGTGCGATCATGCCAGAACTAATGCACCGGATCCCATCAGAACTCCGAAGTTAAGCGTGCTTGGGCGAGAGTAGTACAAGGATGGGTGACCTCCTGGGAAGTCCTCGGGTTGCACCCCTTTTTTTTTCCTCTCTTTCCCCGCGCCTTTCACCCTCGGAGTTTCCCTTTTCTCGCGGCCCGACCGAGGGAACTCGCTAGGTGGGCCGGTGCATCGATGCCGCTGCCCGGATCGCGCCGAACGCATGCGGACATGCTGCGCTGCTTCTTTTCCTTATATCCATTCTGTAGCATCACCATGTGGGGTGCGATCATACCAGCACTAATGCACCGGATCCCATCAGAACTTCGAAGTTAGGCGTGCTTGGGCGAGAGTAGTACTAGGATGGGTGACCTCCTGGGAAGTCCTCGTGTTGCACCCTTTTTTTTTCTCCTCTCTTTCGCCGCGCCTTTCACCCTCGGAGTTTCCCTTTTCTCCCGGCCCGACCGAGGGAACTCGGTCGGTGGGCCGGTGCATCGATGCCGCTGCCCGGATCACGCCGAACGCATGCGGACCTACTGCGCTGCTTCTTTTCCTTATCTCCATTCTTTAGCATCACCATGTCTGGTGCGATCATACTAGCACTAATGCACCGGATCCCATCAGAACTTCGAAGTAAAGCGTGCTTGGGCGAGAGTAGTACTAGGATGGGTGACCTCCTGGGAAGTCCTCGTGTTGCACCCTTTTTTTTTCTCCTCTCTTTCGCCGCGCCTTTCACCCTCGGAGTTTCCCTTTTCTCCCGGCCCGACCGAGGGAACTCGCTCGGTGTGCCGGTGCATCGATGCCGCTGCCCGGATCGCGCCGAACGCATGCGGACCTGCTGCGCTGCTTCTTCTCCTTATATCCATTCTTTAGCTTCACCATGTCGGGTGCGATCACACCAGCACTAATGCACCGGATCCCATCAGAACTTCGAAGTTAAGCGTGCTTGGGCGAGAGTAGTACTAGGATGGGTGACCTCCTGGGAAGTCCTCGTGTTGCACCCTTTTTTCTTTTCCTCTATTTCGCTGCGCCTTTCACCCTCGGAGTTTCCCTTTTCTCCCGGCCCCACCGACGGAACTCGCTCGGTGTGCCGGTGCATCGATGCCGCTGCCCGGATCGCGCCGAACGCATGCGGAGCTGCTGCGCTGCTTCTTTTCCTTATATCCATTCTTTAGCATCACCATGTCGGGTGCGATCAGACCAGAACTAATGCACCGGATCCCATCAGAACTTCGAAGCTCAGCGTGCTTGGGCGAGAGTAGTACTAGGATGGGTGACCTCCTGGGAAGTCCTCGTGTTGCACCCCTTTTTTTTTTTCCTCTCTTTCGCCGCGCCTTTCACCCTCGGAGTTTCCCTTTTCTCCCGGCCCGACCGAGGGAACTCACTCGGTCTGCCGGTGCATCGATGCCGCTGCCCGGATCACGCCGAACGCATGCGGAGCTGCTGCGCTGCTTCTTTTCCTTATATCCATTCTTTAGCATCACCATGTCGGGTGCGATCATACTAGCACTAATGCACCGGATCCCATCAGAACTTCGAAGTTAAGCGTGCTTGGGCGAGAGTAGTACTAGGATGGGTGACCTCCTAGGAAGTCCTCGTGTTGCACCCTTTTTTTTTTTCCTCTCTTTCGCCGCGCCTTTCACCCTCGGAGTTTCCCTTTTCTCCCGGCCCGACCGAGGGAACTCGGTCGGTGGGCCGGTGCATCGATGCCGCTGCCCGGATCACGCCGAACGCATGCGGACCTACTGCGCTGCTTCTTTTCCTTATATCCATTCTTTAGCATCACCATGTCGGGTGCGATCATACTAGCACTAATGCACCGGATCCCATTAGAACTTCCAAGTTAAGCGTGCTTGGGCGAGAGTAGTACTAGGATGGGTGACCTCCTGGGAAGTCCTCGTGTTGCACCCTTTTTTTTTCTCCTCTCTTTCGCCGCGCCTTTCACCCTCGGAGTTTCCCTTTTCTCCCGGCCCGACCGAGGGAACTCGCTCGGTGTGCCGGTGCATCGATGCCGCTGCCCGGATCGCGCCGAACGCATGCGGACCTGCTGCGCTGCTTCTTTTCCTTATATCCATTCTTTAGCATCACCATGTCGGGTGCGATCATACCAGCACTAATGCACCGGATCCCATCAGAACTTCGAAGTTAAGCGTGCTTGGGTGAGAGTAGTACTAGGATCGGTGACCTCCTGGGAAGTCCTCGTGTTGCACCCCTTTTTTTTTTCCTCTCTTTCGCCGCGCCTTTCACCCTCGGAGTTTCCCTTTTCTCCCGGCCCGACCGAGGGAACTCACTCGGTCTGCCGGTGCATCGATGCCGCTGCCCGGATCACGCCGAACGCATGCGGAGCTGTTGCGCTGCTTCTTTTCCTTATATCCATTCTTTAGTATCACCATGTCGGTTGCGATCATACCAGCACTAAATCACCGGATCCCATCAGAACTCCGATGTTAAGCGTGCTTGGGCGAGAGTAGTACTAGGATTGGTGACCTCCTGGGAAGTCCTCGTGTTGCACCCCTTTTTTTTTTTCCTCTCTTTCCCCGTGCCTTTCACCCTCGGAGTTTCCCTTTTGTCCCGGCCCAACCGAGGGAACTCGCTCGGTGGGCCGGTGCATCGATGCCGCTGCCCGGATCACGCCGAACGCATGCGGACCTACTGCGCTGCTTCTTTTCCTTATATCCATTCTTTAGCATCACCATGTCCGGTGCGATCATACCAGCACTAATGCATCGGATCCCATCAGAAATACGAAGTTAAGCGTGCTTGGCCGAGAGTAGTACTAGGATGGGTGACCTCCTGTGAAGTCCTCGTGTTGCACCCCTTTTTTTTTTCCTCTCTTTCCCCGTGCCTTTCACCCTCGGAGTTTCTCTTTTCTCCCGGCCCGACCGAGGGAACTCGCTCGGTGGGCCGGTGCATCGATGCTGCAGCCCAGATCGCGCCGAACGCATGCGGACCTGCTGCGCTGCTTCTTTTCCCTATATCCATTTTTTAGCATCACCATGTCGGGTGCGATCATACCAGCACTAATGCACTGGGTCCCATCAGAACTTCGAAGTTAAGAGTGCTTGGGCGAGAGTAGTACTAAGATGGGTGACCTCCTGGGAAGTCCTCGTGTTGCACCCCTTTTTTTTTTTCCTCTCTTTCCCTGTGCCTTTGACCCTCGGAGTTTCCCTTTTCTCCCGGCCCGACCGAGGGAACTCGCTCGGTGGGCCGGTGCATCGATGCAGCCATCCGGATCGCGCCGAACGCATGCGGACCTGCTGCGCTGCTTCTTTTCCTTATATCCATTATTTAGCTTCACCATGTCGGGTGCGATCATGCCAGAACTAATGCACCGGATCCCATCAGAACTCCGAAGTTAAGCGTGCTTGGGCGAGAGTAGTACAAGGATGGGTGACCTCCTGGGAAGTCCTCGGGTTGCACCCCTTTTTTTTTCCTCTCTTTCCCCGCGCCTTTCACCCTCGGAGTTTCCCTTTTCTCGCGGCCCGACCGAGGGAACTCGCTAGGTGGGCCGGTGCATCGATGCCGCTGCCCGGATCGCGCCGAACGCATGCGGACATGCTGCGCTGCTTCTTTTCCTTATATCCATTCTGTAGCATCACCATGTGGGGTGCGATCATACCAGCACTAATGCACCGGATCCCATCAGAACTTCGAAGTTAGGCGTGCTTGGGCGAGAGTAGTACTAGGATGGGTGACCTCCTGGGAAGTCCTCGTGTTGCACCCTTTTTTTTTTTTCCTCTCCTTCCCCGCGCCTTTCAACCTCGGAGTTTCCCTTTTCTCCCGGCCCGACCGAGGGAACACGCTCGGTGGGCCGGTGCATCGATGCCGCTGCCCGGATCGCGCCGAACGCATGCGGACCTGCTGCGCTGCTTCTTTTCCTTATATCCATTCTTTAGCATCACCATGTCGGGTGCGATCATACCAGCACTAATGCACCGGATCCCATCAGAACTTCGAAGTTAAGCGTGCTTGGGCGAGAGTAGTACTAGGATCGGTGACCTCCTGGGAAGTCCTCGTGTTGCACCCTTTTTTTTTTTCCTCTCTTTCGCTGCGCCTTTTACCCTCGGAGTTTCCCTTTTCTCCGGGCCCGACCGAGGGAACTCGCTCGGTGTGCCGGTGCATCGATGCCGCTGCCCGGATCGCGCCGAACGCATGCGGAGCTGCTGCGCTGCTTCTTTTCCTTATATCCATTCTTTAGCATCGCCATGTCGGGTGCGATCAGACCAGAACTAATGCACCGGATCCCATCAGAACTTCGAAGTTAAGCGTGCTTGGGCGAGAGTAGTACTAGGATCGGTGACCTCCTGGGAAGTCCTCGTGTTGCACCCTTTTTTTTTTTCCTCTCTTTCGCTGCGCCTTTTACCCTCGGAGTTTCCCTTTTCTCCGGGCCCGACCGAGGGAACTCGCTCGGTGTGCCGGTGCATCGATGCCGCTGCCCGGATCGCGCCGAACGCCTGCGGACCTGCTGCGCTGCTTCTTTTCCTTATATCCATTCTTTAGCATCACCATATCGGGTGCGATCAGACCAGAACTAATGCACCGGATCCCATCAGAACTTCGAAGCTCAGCGTGCTTGGGCGAGAGTAGTACTAGGATGGGTGACCTCCTGGGAAGTCCTCGTGTTGCACCCTTTTTTTTTTTCCTCTCTTTCGCTGCGCCTTTTACCCTCGGAGTTTCCCTTTTCTCCGGGCCCGACCGAGGGAACTCGCTCGGTGTGCCGGTGCATCGATGCCGCTGCCCGGATCGCGCCGAACGCATGCGGAGCTGCTGCGCTGCTTCTTTTCCTTATATCCATTCTTTAGCATCGCCATGTCGGGTGCGATCAGACCAGAACTAATGCACCGGATCCCATCAGAACTTCGAAGTTAAGCGTGCTTGGGCGAGAGTAGTACTAGGATGGGTGACCTCCTGGGAAGTCCTCGTGTTGCACCCTTTTTTCTTTTCCTCTATTTCGCTGCGCCTTTCACCCTCGGAGTTTCCCTTTTCTCCCGGCCCCACCGACGGAACTCGCTCGGTGTCCCGGTGCATCGATGCCGCTGCCCGGATCGCGCCGAACGCATGCGGAGCTGCTGCGCTGCTTCTTTTCCTTATATCCATTCTTTAGCATCACCATGTCGGGTGCGATCATACTAGCACTAATGCACCGGATCCCATCAGAACTTCGAAGTTAAGCGTGCTTGGGCGAGAGTAGTACTAGGATGGGTGACCTCCTGGGAAGTCCTCGTGTTGCACCCTTTTTTTTTTCCTCTCTTTCGCTGCGCCTTTTACCCTCGGAGTTTCCCTTTTCTCCGGGCCCGACCGAGGGAACTCGCTCGGTGTGTCGGTGCATCGATGCCGCTGCCCGGATCGCGCCGAACGCATGCGGAGCTGCTGCGCTGCTTCTTTTCCTTATATCCATTCTTTAGCATCACCATGTCGGTTGCGATCAGACCAGAACTAATGCACCGGATCCCATCAGAACTTCGAAGTTAAGCGTGCTTGGGCGAGAGTAGTACTAGGATGGGTGACCTCCTGGGAAGTCCTCGTGTTGCACCCTTTTTTTTTTTCCTCTCTTTCGCCGCGCCTTTCACCCTCGGAGTTTCCCTTTTCTCCCAGCCCGACCGAGGGAACTCGGTCGGTGGGCCGGTGCATCGATGCCGCTGCCCGGATCACGCCGAACGCATGCGGAGCTGCTGCGCTGCTTCTTTTCCTTATATCCATTCTTTAGCATCACCATGTCGGGTGCGATCATACTAGCACTAATGCACCGGATCCCATCAGAACTTCGAAGTTAAGCGTGCTTGGGCGAGAGTAGTACTAGGATGGGTGACCTCCTGGGAAGTCCTCGTGTTGCACCCTTTTTTTTTTTCCTCTCTTTCGCCGCGCCTTTCACCCTCGGAGTTTCCCTTTTCTCCCGGCCCGACCGAGGGAACTCGGTCGGTGGGCCGGTGCATCGATGCCGCTGCCCGGATCACGCCGAACGCATGCGGACCTACTGCGCTGCTTCTTTTCCTTATCTCCATTCTTTAGCATCACCATGTCTGGTGCGATCATACTAGCACTAATGCACCGGATCCCATCAGAACTTCGAAGTAAAGCGTGCTTGGGCGAGAGTAGTACTAGGATGGGTGACCTCCTGGGAAGTCCTCGTGTTGCACCCTTTTTTTTTCTCCTCTCTTTCGCCGCGCCTTTCACCCTCGGAGTTTCCCTTTTCTCCCGGCCCGACCGAGGGAACTCGCTCGGTGTGCCGGTGCATCGATGCCGCTGCCCGGATCGCGCCGAACGCATGCGGACCTGCTGCGCTGCTTCTTCTCCTTATATCCATTCTTTAGCTTCACCATGTCGGGTGCGATCACACCAGCACTAATGCACCGGATCCCATCAGAACTTCGAAGTTAAGCGTGCTTGGGCGAGAGTAGTACTAGGATCGGTGACCTCCTGGGAAGTCCTCGTGTTGCACCCTTTTTTTTTTCCTCTCTTTCGCTGCGCCTTTCACCCTCGGAGTTTCCCTTTTCTCCGGGCCCGACCGAGGGAACTCGCTCGGTGTGCCGGTGCATCGATGCCGCTGCCCGGATCGCACCGAACGCATGCGGAGCTGCTGCGCTGCTTCTTTTCCTTATATCCATTCTTTAGCATCACCATGTCGGTTGCGATCAGACCAGAACTAATGCACCGGATCCCATCAGAACTTCGAAGTTAAGCGTGCTTGGGCGAGAGTAGTACTAGGATGGGTGACCTCCTGGGAAGTCCTCGTGTTGCACCCTTTTTTCTTTTCCTCTATTTCGCTGCGCCTTTCACCCTCGGAGTTTCCCTTTTCTCCCGGCCCCACCGACGGAACTCGCTCGGTGTGCCGGTGCATCGATGCCGCTGCCCGGATCACGCCGAACGCATGCGGAGCTGCTGCGCTGCTTCTTTTCCTTATATCCATTCTTTAGCATCACCATGCCGGGTGCGATCAGACCAGAACTAATGCACCGGATCCCATCAGAACTTCGAAGCTCAGCGTGCTTGGGCGAGAGTAGTACTAGGATGGGTGACCTCCTGGGAAGTCCTCGTGTTGCACCCCTTTTTTTTTTTCCTCTCTTTCGCCGCGCCTTTCACCCTCGGAGTTTCCCTTTTCTCCCGGCCCGACCGAGGGAACTCACTCGGTCTGCCGGTGCATCGATGCCGCTGCCCGGATCACGCCGAACGCATGCGGAGCTGCTGCGCTGCTTCTTTTCCTTATATCCATTCTTTAGCATCACCATGTCGGGTGCGATCATACTAGCACTAATGCACCGGATCCCATCAGAACTTCGAAGTTAAGCGTGCTTGGGCGAGAGTAGTACTAGGATGGGTGACCTCCTAGGAAGTCCTCGTGTTGCACCCTTTTTTTTTTTCCTCTCTTTCGCCGCGCCTTTCACCCTCGGAGTTTCCCTTTTCTCCCGGCCCGACCGAGGGAACTCGGTCGGTGGGCCGGTGCATCGATGCCGCTGCCCGGATCACGCCGAACGCATGCGGACCTACTGCGCTGCTTCTTTTCCTTATATCCATTCTTTAGCATCACCATGTCGGGTGCGATCATACTAGCACTAATGCACCGGATCCCATTAGAACTTCAAAGTTAAGCGTGCTTGGGCGAGAGTAGTACTAGGATGGGTGACCTCCTGGGAAGTCCTCGTGTTGCACCCTTTTTTTTTCTCCTCTCTTTCGCCGCGCCTTTCACCCTCGGAGTTTCCCTTTTCTCCCGGCCCGACCGAGGGAACTCGCTCGGTGTGCCGGTGCATCGATGCCGCTGCCCGGATCGCGCCGAACGCATGCGGACCTGCTGCGCTGCTTCTTTTCCTTATATCCATTCTTTAGCATCACCATGTCGGGTGCGATCATACCAGCACTAATGCACCGGATCCCATCAGAACTTCGAAGTTAAGCGTGCTTGGGCGAGAGTAGTACTAGGATCGGTGACCTCCTGGGAAGTCCTCGTGTTGCACCCTTTTTTTTTTCCTCTCTTTCGCTGCGCCTTTCACCCTCGGAGTTTCCCTTTTCTCCGGGCCCGACCGAGGGAACTCGCTCGGTGTGCCGGTGCATCGATGCCGCTGCACGGATCGCGCCGAACGCATGCGGAGCTGCTGCGCTGCTTCTTTTCCTTTTATCCATTCTTTAGCATCACCATGTCGGGTGCGATCAGAACATAACTAATGCACCGGATCCCATCAGAACTTCGAAGTTAAGCGTGCTTGGGCGAGAGTAGTACTAGGATGGGTGACCTCCTGGGAAGTCCTCGTGTTGCACCCTTTTTTTTTTTCCTCTCTTTCGCTGCGCCTTTCACCCTCGGAGTTTCCCTTTTCTCCGGGCCCGACCGAGGGAACTCGCTCGGTGTGCCGGTGCATCGATGCCGCTGCCCGGATCGCGCCGAACGCATGCGGACCTGCTGCGCTGCTTCTTTTCCTTATATCCATTCTTTAGCATCACCATGTCGGGTGCGATCATACCAGCACTAATGCACCGGATCCCATCAGAACATCGAAGTTAAGCGTGCTTGGGCGAGAGTAGTACTACGATCGGTGACCTCCTGGGAAGTCCTCGTGTTGCACCCTTTTTTTTTTCCTCTCTTTCGCTGCGCCTTTCACCCTCGGAGTTTCCCTTTTCTCCGGGCCCGACCGAGGGAACTCGCTCGGTGTGCCGGTGCATCGATGCCGCTGCCCGGATCGGGCCGAACGCATGCGGAGCTGCTGCGCTGCTTCTTTTCCTTATATCCATTCTTTACCATCACCATGTCGGGTGCGATCATACCAGCACTAATGCACCGGATCCCATCAGAACTTTGAAGTTAAGCGTGCTTGGGCAAGTGTAGTACTAGGATGCGTGACCTCCTGGGAAGTCCTCGTGTTGCACCTTTTTTTTTTTCCTCTCTTTCGCCGCGCCTTTCACCCTCGGAGTTTCCCTTTTCTCCCGGCCCGACCGAGGGAACTCGCTCGGTGTGCCGGTGCATCGATGCCGCTGCCCGGATCGCGCCGAACGCATGCGGAGCTGCTGCGCTGCTTCTTTTCCTTATATCCATTCTTTAGCATCACCATGTCGGGTGCGATCATACCAGCACTAATGCACCGGATCCCATCAGAACCCCGAAGTTAAGCGTGCTTGGGCAAGTGTAGTACTAGGATGGGTGACCTCCTGGGAAGTCCTCGTGTTGCACCCTTTTTTTTTTTTTTTTCCTCTCTTTGCCCGCGCCTTTCACCCTCGGAGTTTCCCTTTTCTCCCGGCCCGACCGAGGGAACTCGCTCGGTGGGCCGGTGCATCGATGCCGCTGCCCGGATCACGCCGAACGCATGCGGACCTGCTGCGCTGCTTCTTTTCCTTATATCCATTCTTTAGCATCACCATGTCGGGTGCGATCAGACCAGAACTAATGCACCGGATCCCATCAGAACTTCGAAGTTAAGTGTGCTTGGGCGAGAGTAGTACTAGGATGGGTGTCCTCCTGGGAAGTCCTCGTGTTGCACCCCTTTTTTTTTTTTTCCTCTCCTTCCCCGCGCCTTTCACCCTCGGAGTTTCCCTTTTGTCCCGGCCCGACCGAGGGAACTCGCTCGGTGGGCCGGTTCATCGATGCCGCTGCCCGGATCACGCCGAACGCATGCGGACCTGCTGCGCTGCTTCTTTTCCTTATATCCATTCTTTAGCATCACCATGTCGGGTGCGATCAGACCAGAACTAATGCACCGGATCCCATCAGAACTTCGAAGTTAAGTGTGCTTGGGCGAGAGTAGTACTAGGATGGGTGTCCTCCTGGGAAGTCCTCGTGTTGCACCCCTTTTTTTTTTTTTTCCTCTCCTTCCCCGCGCCTTTCACCCTCGGAGTTTCCCTTTTGTCCCGGCCCGACCGAGGGAACTCGCTCGGTGGGCCGGTTCATCGATGCCGCTGCCCGGATCACGCCGAACGCATGCGGACCTGCTGCGCTGCTTCTTTTCCTTATATCCATTCTTTAGCATCACCATGTCGGGTGCGATCAGACCAGAACTAATGCACCGGATCCCATCAGAACTTTGAAGTTAAGCGTGCTTGGGCAAGTGTAGTACTAGGATGCGTGACCTCCTGGGAAGTCCTCGTGTTGCACCTTTTTTTTTTTCCTCTCTTTCGCCGCGCCTTTCACCCTCGGAGTTTCCCTTTTCTCCCGGCCCGACCGAGGGAACTCGCTCGGTGTGCCGGTGCATCGATGCCGCTGCCCGGATCGCGCCGAACGCATGCGGAGCTGCTGCGCTGCTTCTTTTCCTTATATCCATTCTTTAGCATCACCATGTCGGGTGCGATCATACCAGCACTAATGCACCGGATCCCATCAGAACCCCGAAGTTAAGCGTGCTTGGGCAAGTGTAGTACTAGGATGGGTGACCTCCTGGGAAGTCCTCGTGTTGCACCCTTTTTTTTTTTTTTTTTCCTCTCTTTGCCCGCGCCTTTCACCCTCGGAGTTTCCCTTTTCTCCGGGCCCGACCGAGGGAACTCGCTCGGTGTGCCGGTGCATCGATGCCGCTGCCCGGATCGCGCCGAACGCATGCGGACCTGCTGCGCTGCTTCTTTTCCTTATATCCATTCTTTAGCATCACCATGTCGGGTGCGATCAGACCAGAACTAATGCACCGGATCCCATCAGAACTCCGAAGTTAAGCGTGCTTGGGCAAGTGTAGTACTAGGATGGGTGACCTCCTGGGAAGTCCTCGTGTTGCACCCTTTTTTTTTTTTTTTCCTCTCTTTGCCCGCGCCTTTCACCCTCGGAGTTTCCCTTTTCTCCGGGCCCGACCGAGGGAACTCGTTCGGTGTCCCGGTGCATCGATGCCGCTGCCCGGATCGCGCCGAACGCATGCGGACCTGCTGCGCTGCTTCTTTTCCTTATATCCATTCTTTAGCATCACCATGTCGAGTGCGATCATACCAGCACTAATGCACCGGATCCCATCAGAACTTCGAAGTTAAGCGTGCTTGGGCAAGAGTAGTACTAGGATGGGTGACCTCCTGGGAAGTCCTCGTGTTGCACCCTTTTTTTTTTTTCCTCTCTTTCCCCGCGCCTTTCACCCTCGGAGTTTCCCTTTTGTCCCGGCCCGACCGAGGGAACTCGCTCGGTGTGCCGGTGCATCGATGCCGCTGCCCGGATCGCGCCGAACGCATTCAGAGCTGCTGCGCCGCTTCTTTTCCTTATATCCATTCTTTAGCATCACCATGTCGGGTGCGATCATACCAGCACTAATGCACCGGATCCCATTAGAACTCTGAAGTTAAGCGTGCTTGGGCGAGAGTAGTACTAGGATCGGTGACCTCCTGGGAAGTCCTCGTGTTGCACCCTTTTTTTTTTCCTCTCTTTCGCTGCGCCTTTCACCCTCGGAGTTTCCCTTTTCTCCGGGCCCGACCGAGGGAACTCGCTCGGTGTGCCGGTGCATCGATGCCGCTGCACGGATCGCGCCGAACGCATGCGGAGCTGCTGCGCTGCTTCTTTTCCTTTTATCCATTCTATAGCATCACCATGTCGGGTGCGATCAGAACATAACTAATGCACCGGATCCCATCAGAACTTCGAAGTTAAGCGTGCTTGGGCGAGAGTAGTACTAGGATGGGTGACCTCCTGGGAAGTCCTCGTGTTGCACCCTTTTTTTTTTTCCTCTCTTTCGCTGCGCCTTTCACCCTCGGAGTTTCCCTTTTCTCCGGGCCCGACCGAGGGAACTCGCTCGGTGTGCCGGTGCATCGATGCCGCTGCCCGGATCGCGCCGAACGCATGCGGACCTGCTGCGCTGCTTCTTTTCCTTATATCCATTCTTTAGCATCACCATGTCGGGTGCGATCATACCAGCACTAATGCACCGGATCCCATCAGAACTTCGAAGTTAAGCGTGCTTGGGCAAGAGTAGTACTAGGATGGGTGACCTCCTAGGAAGTCCTCGTGTTGCACCCTTTTTTTTTTTCCTCTCTTTCCCCGCGCCTTTCACCCTCGGAGTTTCCCTTTTGTCCCGGCCCGACCGAGGGAACTCGCTCGGTCTGCCGGTGCATCGATGCCGCTGCCCGGATCACGCCGAACGCATGCGGACCTGCTGCGCTGCTTCTTTTCCTTATATCCATTCTTTAGCATCACCATGTCGGGTGCGATCATACCAGCACTAATGCACCGGATCCCATCAGAACATCGAAGTTAAGCGTGCTTGGGCGAGAGTAGTACTACGATCGGTGACCTCCTGGGAAGTCCTCGTGTTGCACCCTTTTTTTTTTCCTCTCTTTCGCTGCGCCTTTCACCCTCGGAGTTTCCCTTTTCTCCGGGCCCGACCGAGGGAACTCGCTCGGTGTGCCGGTGCATCGATGCCGCTGCCCGGATCGGGCCGAACGCATGCGGAGCTGCTGCGCTGCTTCTTTTCCTTATATCCATTCTTTACCATCACCATGTCGGGTGCGATCATACCAGCACTAATGCACCGGATCCCATCAGAACTTTGAAGTTAAGCGTGCTTGGGCAAGTGTAGTACTAGGATGCGTGACCTCCTGGGAAGTCCTCGTGTTGCACCTTTTTTTTTTTCCTCTCTTTCGCCGCGCCTTTCACCCTCGGAGTTTCCCTTTTCTCCCGGCCCGACCGAGGGAACTCGCTCGGTGTGCCGGTGCATCGATGCCGCTGCCCGGATCGCGCCGAACGCATGCGGAGCTGCTGCGCTGCTTCTTTTCCTTATATCCATTCTTTAGCATCACCATGTCGGGTGCGATCATACCAGCACTAATGCACCGGATCCCATCAGAACCCCGAAGTTAAGCGTGCTTGGGCAAGTGTAGTACTAGGATGGGTGACCTCCTGGGAAGTCCTCGTGTTGCACCCTTTTTTTTTTTTTTTTCCTCTCTTTGCCCGCGCCTTTCACCCTCGGAGTTTCCCTCTTCTCCCGGCCCGACCGAGGGAACTCGCTCGGTGGGCCGGTGCATCGATGCCGCTGCCCGGATCACGCCGAACGCATGCGGACCTGCTGCGCTGCTTCTTTTCCTTATATCCATTCTTTAGCATCACCATGTCGGGTGCGATCAGACCAGAACTAATGCACCGGATCCCATCAGAACTTCGAAGTTAAGTGTGCTTGGGCGAGAGTAGTACTAGGATGGGTGTCCTCCTGGGAAGTCCTCGTGTTGCACCCCTTTTTTTTTTTTTTCCTCTCCTTCCCCGCGCCTTTCACCCTCGGAGTTTCCCTTTTGTCCCGGCCCGACCGAGGGAACTCGCTCGGTGGGCCGGTTCATCGATGCCGCTGCCCGGATCACGCCGAACGCATGCGGACCTGCTGCGCTGCTTCTTTTCCTTATATCCATTCTTTAGCATCACCATGTCGGGTGCGATCAGACCAGAACTAATGCACCGGATCCCATCAGAACTTTGAAGTTAAGCGTGCTTGGGCGAGAGTAGTACTAGGATGGGTGACCTCCTGGGAAGTCCTCGTGTTGCACCCTTTTTTTTTTTTTTTTTTCCTCTCTTTGCCCGCGCCTTTCACCCTCGGAGTTTCCCTTTTCTCCGGGCCCGACCGAGGGAACTCGCTCGGTGTGCCGGTGCATCGATGCCGCTGCCCGGATCGCGCCGAACGCATGCGGACCTGCTGCGCTGCTTCTTTTCCTTATATCCATTCTTTAGCATCACCATGTCGGGTGCGATCAGACCAGAACTAATGCACCGGATCCCATCAGAACTCCGAAGTTAAGCGTGCTTGGGCAAGTGTAGTACTAGGATGGGTGACCTCCTGGGAAGTCCTCGTGTTGCACCCTTTTTTTTTTTTTTTCCTCTCTTTGCCCGCGCCTTTCACCCTCGGAGTTTCCCTTTTCTCCGGGCCCGACCGAGGGAACTCGCTCGGTGTCCCGGTGCATCGATGCCGCTGCCCGGATCGCGCCGAACGCATGCGGACCTGCTGCGCTCCTTCTTTTCCTTATATCCATTCTTTAGCATCACCATTTCGAGTGCGATCATACCAGCACTAATGCACCGGATCCCATCAGAACTTTGAAGTTAAGCGTGCTTGGGCAAGAGTAGTACTAGGATGGGTGACCTCCTGGGAAGTCCTCGTGTTGCACCCTTTTTTTTTTTTCCTCTCTTTCCCCGCGCCTTTCACCCTCGGAGTTTCCCTTTTGTCCCGGCCCGACCGAGGGAACTCGCTCGGTGTGCCGGTGCATCGATGCCGCTGCCCGGATCGCGCCGAACGCATTCAGAGCTGCTGCGCCGCTTCTTTTCCTTATATCCATTCTTTAGCATCACCATGTCGGGTGCGATCATACCAGCACTAATGCACCGGATCCCATTAGAACTCCGAAGTTAAGCGTGCTTGGGCGAGAGTAGTACTAGGATCGGTGACCTCCTGGGAAGTCCTCGTGTTGCACCTTTTTTTTTTTCCTCTCTTTCGCTGCGCCTTTCACCCTCGGAGTTTCCCTTTTCTCCGGGCCCGACCGAGGGAACTCGCTCGTTGTGCCGGTGCATCGATGCCGCTGCCCGGATCGCGCCGAACGCATGCGGAGCTGCTGCGCTGCTTCTTTTCCTTATATCCATTCTTTACCATCACCATGTCGGGTGCGATCATACCAGCACTAATGCACCGGATCCCATCAGAACTCCGAAGTTAAGCGTGCTTGGGCAAGTGTAGTACTAGGATGGGTGACCTCCTAGGAAGTCCTCGTGTTGCACCCTTTTTTTTTTTCCTCTCTTTCGCTGCGCCTTTCACCCTCGGAGTTTCCCTTTTCTCCGGGCCCGACCGAGGGAACTCGCTCGGTGGGCCGGTTCATCGATGCCGCTGCCCGGATCACGCCGAACGCATGCGGACCTGCTGCGCTGCTTCTTTTCCTTATATCCATTCTTTAGCATCACCATGTCGGGTGCGATCAGACCAGAACTAATGCACCGGATCCCATCAGAACTTCGAAGTTAAGCGTGCTTGGGCGAGAGTAGTACTAGGATGAGTGACCTCCTGGGAAGTCCTCGTGTTGCACCCTTTTTTTTTTTTTTTCCTCTCTTTGCCCGCGCCTTTCACCCTCGGAGTTTCCCTTTTCTCCGGGCCCGACCGAGGGAACTCGCTCGGTGTGCCGGTGCATCGATGCCGCTGCCCGGATCGCGCCGAACGCATGCGGACCTGCTGCGCTGCTTCTTTTCCTTATATCCATTCTTTAGCATCACCATGTCGGGTGCGATCAGACCAGAACTAATGCACCGGATCCCATCAGAACTCCGAAGTTAAGCGTGCTTGGGCAAGTGTAGTACTAGGATGGGTGACCTCCTGGGAAGTCCTCGTGTTGCACCCTTTTTTTTTTTTTTTCCTCTCTTTGCCCGCGCCTTTCACCCTCGGAGTTTCCCTTTTCTCCGGGCCCGACCGAGGGAACTCGTTCGGTGTCCCGGTGCATCGATGCCGCTGCCCGGATCGCGCCGAACGCATGCGGACCTGCTGCGCTGCTTCTTTTCCTTATATCCATTCTTTAGCATCACCATGTCGAGTGCGATCATACCAGCACTAATGCACCGGATCCCATCAGAACTTCGAAGTTAAGCGTGCTTGGGCAAGAGTAGTACTAGGATGGGTGACCTCCTGGGAAGTCCTCGTGTTGCACCCTTTTTTTTTTTTCCTCTCTTTCCCCGCGCCTTTCACCCTCGGAGTTTCCCTTTTGTCCCGGCCCGACCGAGGGAACTCGCTCGGTGTGCCGGTGCATCGATGCCGCTGCCCGGATCGCGCCGAACGCATTCAGAGCTGCTGCGCCGCTTCTTTTCCTTATATCCATTCTTTAGCATCACCATGTCGGGTGCGATCATACCAGCACTAATGCACCGGATCCCATTAGAACTCTGAAGTTAAGCGTGCTTGGGCGAGAGTAGTACTAGGATCGGTGACCTCCTGGGAAGTCCTCGTGTTGCACCCTTTTTTTTTTTTCCTCTCTTTCCCCGCGCCTTTCACCCTCGGAGTTTCCCTTTTGTCCCGGCCCGACCGAGGGAACTCGCTCGGTCTGCCGGTGCATCGATGCCGCTGCCCGGATCACGCCGAACGCATGCGGACCTGCTGCGCTGCTTCTTTTCCTTATATCCATTCTTTAGCATCACCATGTCGGGTGCGATCATACCAGCACTAATGCACCGGATCCCATCAGAACATCGAAGTTAAGCGTGCTTGGGCGAGAGTAGTACTACGATAGGTGACCTCCTGGGAAGTCCTCGTGTTGCACCCTTTTTTTTTTCCTCTCTTTCGCTGCGCCTTTCACCCTCGGAGTTTCCCTTTTCTCCGGGCCCGACCGAGGGAACTCGCTCGGTGTGCCGGTGCATCGATGCCGCTGCCCGGATCGGGCCGAACGCATGCGGAGCTGCTGCGCTGCTTCTTTTCCTTATATCCATTCTTTACCATCACCATGTCGGGTGCGATCATACCAGCACTAATGCACCGGATCCCATCAGAACTTTGAAGTTAAGCGTGCTTGGGCAAGTGTAGTACTAGGATGCGTGACCTCCTGGGAAGTCCTCGTGTTGCACCTTTTTTTTTTTCCTCTCTTTCGCCGCGCCTTTCACCCTCGGAGTTTCCCTTTTCTCCCGGCCCGACCGAGGGAACTCGCTCGGTGTGCCGGTGCATCGATGCCGCTGCCCGGATCGCGCCGAACGCATGCGGAGCTGCTGCGCTGCTTCTTTTCCTTATATCCATTCTTTAGCATCACCATGTCGGGTGCGATCATACCAGCACTAATGCACCGGATCCCATCAGAACCCCGAAGTTAAGCGTGCTTGGGCAAGTGTAGTACTAGGATGGGTGACCTCCTGGGAAGTCCTCGTGTTGCACCCTTTTTTTTTTTTTTTTCCTCTCTTTGCCCGCGCCTTTCACCCTCGGAGTTTCCCTCTTCTCCCGGCCCGACCGAGGGAACTCGCTCGGTGGGCCGGTGCATCGATGCCGCTGCCCGGATCACGCCGAACGCATGCGGACCTGCTGCGCTGCTTCTTTTCCTTATATCCATTCTTTAGCATCACCATGTCGGGTGCGATCAGACCAGAACTAATGCACCGGATCCCATCAGAACTTCGAAGTTAAGTGTGCTTGGGCGAGAGTAGTACTAGGATGGGTGTCCTCCTGGGAAGTCCTCGTGTTGCACCCCTTTTTTTTTTTTTTCCTCTCCTTCCCCGCGCCTTTCACCCTCGGAGTTTCCCTTTTGTCCCGGCCCGACCGAGGGAACTCGCTCGGTGGGCCGGTTCATCGATGCCGCTGCCCGGATCACGCCGAACGCATGCGGACCTGCTGCGCTGCTTCTTTTCCTTATATCCATTCTTTAGCATCACCATGTCGGGTGCGATCAGACCAGAACTAATGCACCGGATCCCATCAGAACTTTGAAGTTAAGCGTGCTTGGGCGAGAGTAGTACTAGGATGGGTGACCTCCTGGGAAGTCCTCGTGTTGCACCCTTTTTTTTTTTTTTTTTTCCTCTCTTTGCCCGCGCCTTTCACCCTCGGAGTTTCCCTTTTCTCCGGGCCCGACCGAGGGAACTCGCTCGGTGTGCCGGTGCATCGATGCCGCTGCCCGGATCGCGCCGAACGCATGCGGACCTGCTGCGCTGCTTCTTTTCCTTATATCCATTCTTTAGCATCACCATGTCGGGTGCGATCAGACCAGAACTAATGCACCGGATCCCATCAGAACTCCGAAGTTAAGCGTGCTTGGGCAAGTGTAGTACTAGGATGGGTGACCTCCTGGGAAGTCCTCGTGTTGCACCCTTTTTTTTTTTTTTTCCTCTCTTTGCCCGCGCCTTTCACCCTCGGAGTTTCCCTTTTCTCCGGGCCCGACCGAGGGAACTCGCTCGGTGTCCCGGTGCATCGATGCCGCTGCCCGGATCGCGCCGAACGCATGCGGACCTGCTGCGCTCCTTCTTTTCCTTATATCCATTCTTTAGCATCACCATTTCGAGTGCGATCATACCAGCACTAATGCACCGGATCCCATCAGAACTTTGAAGTTAAGCGTGCTTGGGCAAGAGTAGTACTAGGATGGGTGACCTCCTGGGAAGTCCTCGTGTTGCACCCTTTTTTTTTTTTCCTCTCTTTCCCCGCGCCTTTCACCCTCGGAGTTTCCCTTTTGTCCCGGCCCGACCGAGGGAACTCGCTCGGTGTGCCGGTGCATCGATGCCGCTGCCCGGATCGCGCCGAACGCATTCAGAGCTGCTGCGCCGCTTCTTTTCCTTATATCCATTCTTTAGCATCACCATGTCGGGTGCGATCATACCAGCACTAATGCACCGGATCCCATTAGAACTCCGAAGTTAAGCGTGCTTGGGCGAGAGTAGTACTAGGATCGGTGACCTCCTGGGAAGTCCTCGTGTTGCACCTTTTTTTTTTTCCTCTCTTTCGCTGCGCCTTTCACCCTCGGAGTTTCCCTTTTCTCCGGGCCCGACCGAGGGAACTCGCTCGTTGTGCCGGTGCATCGATGCCGCTGCCCGGATCGCGCCGAACGCATGCGGAGCTGCTGCGCTGCTTCTTTTCCTTATATCCATTCTTTACCATCACCATGTCGGGTGCGATCATACCAGCACTAATGCACCGGATCCCATCAGAACTCCGAAGTTAAGCGTGCTTGGGCAAGTGTAGTACTAGGATGGGTGACCTCCTAGGAAGTCCTCGTGTTGCACCCTTTTTTTTTTTCCTCTCTTTCGCTGCGCCTTTCACCCTCGGAGTTTCCCTTTTCTCCGGGCCCGACCGAGGGAACTCGCTCGGTGGGCCGGTTCATCGATGCCGCTGCCCGGATCACGCCGAACGCATGCGGACCTGCTGCGCTGCTTCTTTTCCTTATATCCATTCTTTAGCATCACCATGTCGGGTGCGATCAGACCAGAACTAATGCACCGGATCCCATCAGAACTTCGAAGTTAAGCGTGCTTGGGCGAGAGTAGTACTAGGATGAGTGACCTCCTGGGAAGTCCTCGTGTTGCACCCTTTTTTTTTTTTTTTCCTCTCTTTGCCCGCGCCTTTCACCCTCGGAGTTTCCCTTTTCTCCGGGCCCGACCGAGGGAACTCGCTCGGTGTGCCGGTGCATCGATGCCGCTGCCCGGATCGCGCCGAACGCATGCGGACCTGCTGCGCTGCTTCTTTTCCTTATATCCATTCTTTAGCATCACCATGTCGGGTGCGATCAGACCAGAACTAATGCACCGGATCCCATCAGAACTCCGAAGTTAAGCGTGCTTGGGCAAGTGTAGTACTAGGATGGGTGACCTCCTGGGAAGTCCTCGTGTTGCACCCTTTTTTTTTTTTTTTCCTCTCTTTGCCCGCGCCTTTCACCCTCGGAGTTTCCCTTTTCTCCGGGCCCGACCGAGGGAACTCGCTCGGTGTGCCGGTGCATCGATGCCGCTGCACGGATCGCGCCGAACGCATGCGGAGCTGCTGCGCTGCTTCTTTTCCTTTTATCCATTCTTTAGCATCACCATGTCGGGTGCGATCAGAACATAACTAATGCACCGGATCCCATCAGAACTTCGAAGTTAAGCGTGCTTGGGCGAGAGTAGTACTAGGATGGGTGACCTCCTGGGAAGTCCTCGTGTTGCACCCTTTTTTTTTTTCCTCTCTTTCGCTGCGCCTTTCACCCTCGGAGTTTCCCTTTTCTCCGGGCCCGACCGAGGGAACTCGCTCGGTGTGCCGGTGCATCGATGCCGCTGCCCGGATCGCGCCGAACGCATGCGGACCTGCTGCGCTGCTTCTTTTCCTTATATCCATTCTTTAGCATCACCATGTCGGGTGCGATCATACCAGCACTAATGCACCGGATCCCATCAGAACTTCGAAGTTAAGCGTGCTTGGGCAAGAGTAGTACTAGGATGGGTGACCTCCTAGGAAGTCCTCGTGTTGCACCCTTTTTTTTTTTTCCTCTCTTTCCCCGCGCCTTTCACCCTCGGAGTTTCCCTTTTGTCCCGGCCCGACCGAGGGAACTCGCTCGGTCTGCCGGTGCATCGATGCCGCTGCCCGGATCACGCCGAACGCATGCGGACCTGCTGCGCTGCTTCTTTTCCTTATATCCATTCTTTAGCATCACCATGTCGGGTGCGATCATACCAGCACTAATGCACCGGATCCCATCAGAACATCGAAGTTAAGCGTGCTTGGGCGAGAGTAGTACTACGATCGGTGACCTCCTGGGAAGTCCTCGTGTTGCACCCTTTTTTTTTTCCTCTCTTTCGCTGCGCCTTTCACCCTCGGAGTTTCCCTTTTCTCCGGGCCCGACCGAGGGAACTCGCTCGGTGTGCCGGTGCATCGATGCCGCTGCCCGGATCGGGCCGAACGCATGCGGAGCTGCTGCGCTGCTTCTTTTCCTTATATCCATTCTTTACCATCACCATGTCGGGTGCGATCATACCAGCACTAATGCACCGGATCCCATCAGAACTCCGAAGTTAAGCGTGCTTGGGCAAGTGTAGTACTAGGATGCGTGACCTCCTGGGAAGTCCTCGTGTTGCACCTTTTTTTTTTTCCTCTCTTTCGCCGCGCCTTTCACCCTCGGAGTTTCCCTTTTCTCCCGGCCCGACCGAGGGAACTCGCTCGGTGTGCCGGTGCATCGATGCCGCTGCCCGGATCGCGCCGAACGCATGCGGAGCTGCTGCGCTGCTTCTTTTCCTTATATCCATTCTTTAGCATCACCATGTCGGGTGCGATCATACCAGCACTAATGCACCGGATCCCATCAGAACCCCGAAGTTAAGCGTGCTTGGGCAAGTGTAGTACTAGGATGGGTGACCTCCTGGGAAGTCCTCGTGTTGCACCCTTTTTTTTTTTTTTTTCCTCTCTTTGCCCGCGCCTTTCACCCTCGGAGTTTCCCTTTTCTCCCGGCCCGACCGAGGGAACTCGCTCGGTGGGCCGGTGCATCGATGCCGCTGCCCGGATCACGCCGAACGCATGCGGACCTGCTGCGCTGCTTCTTTTCCTTATATCCATTCTTTAGCATCACCATGTCGGGTGCGATCAGACCAGAACTAATGCACCGGATCCCATCAGAACTTCGAAGTTAAGTGTGCTTGGGCGAGAGTAGTACTAGGATGGGTGTCCTCCTGGGAAGTCCTCGTGTTGCACCCCTTTTTTTTTTTTTTCCTCTCCTTCCCCGCGCCTTTCACCCTCGGAGTTTCCCTTTTGTCCCGGCCCGACCGAGGGAACTCGCTCGGTGGGCCGGTTCATCGATGCCGCTGCCCGGATCACGCCGAACGCATGCGGACCTGCTGCGCTGCTTCTTTTCCTTATATCCATTCTTTAGCATCACCATGTCGGGTGCGATCAGACCAGAACTAATGCACCGGATCCCATCAGAACTTTGAAGTTAAGCGTGCTTGGGCGAGAGTAGTACTAGGATGGGTGACCTCCTGGGAAGTCCTCGTGTTGCACCCTTTTTTTTTTTTTTTTTTCCTCTCTTTGCCCGCGCCTTTCACCCTCGGAGTTTCCCTTTTCTCCGGGCCCGACCGAGGGAACTCGCTCGGTGTGCCGGTGCATCGATGCCGCTGCCCGGATCGCGCCGAACGCATGCGGACCTGCTGCGCTGCTTCTTTTCCTTATATCCATTCTTTAGCATCACCATGTCGGGTGCGATCAGACCAGAACTAATGCACCGGATCCCATCAGAACTCCGAAGTTAAGCGTGCTTGGGCAAGTGTAGTACTAGGATGGGTGACCTCCTGGGAAGTCCTCGTGTTGCACCCTTTTTTTTTTTTTTTCCTCTCTTTGCCCGCGCCTTTCACCCTCGGAGTTTCCCTTTTCTCCGGGCCCGACCGAGGGAACTCGCTCGGTGTCCCGGTGCATCGATGCCGCTGCCCGGATCGCGCCGAACGCATGCGGACCTGCTGCGCTCCTTCTTTTCCTTATATCCATTCTTTAGCATCACCATTTCGAGTGCGATCATACCAGCACTAATGCACCGGATCCCATCAGAACTTTGAAGTTAAGCGTGCTTGGGCAAGAGTAGTACTAGGATGGGTGACCTCCTGGGAAGTCCTCGTGTTGCACCCTTTTTTTTTTTTTCCTCTCTTTCCCCGCGCCTTTCACCCTCGGAGTTTCCCTTTTGTCCCGGCCCGACCGAGGGAACTCGCTCGGTGTGCCGGTGAATCGATGCCGCTGCCCGGATCGCGCCGAACGCATTCAGAGCTGCTGCGCCGCTTCTTTTCCTTATATCCATTCTTTAGCATCACCATGTCGGGTGCGATCATACCAGCACTAATGCACCGGATCCCATTAGAACTCCGAAGTTAAGCGTGCTTGGGCGAGAGTAGTACTAGGATCGGTGACCTCCTGGGAAGTCCTCGTGTTGCACCTTTTTTTTTTTCCTCTCTTTCGCTGCGCCTTTCACCCTCGGAGTTTCCCTTTTCTCCGGGCCCGACCGAGGGAACTCGCTCGTTGTGCCGGTGCATCGATGCCGCTGCCCGGATCGGGCCGAACGCATGCGGAGCTGCTGCGCTGCTTCTTTTCCTTATATCCATTCTTTACCATCACCATGTCGGGTGCGATCATACCAGCACTAATGCACCGGATCCCATCAGAACTCCGAAGTTAAGCGTGCTTGGGCAAGTGTAGTACTAGGATGGGTGACCTCCTAGGAAGTCCTCGTGTTGCACCCTTTTTTTTTTTCCTCTCTTTCGCTGCGCCTTTCACCCTCGGAGTTTCCCTTTTCTCCGGGCCCGACCGAGGGAACTCGCTCGGTGGGCCGGTTCATCGATGCCGCTGCCCGGATCACGCCGAACGCATGCGGACCTGCTGCGCTGCTTCTTTTCCTTATATCCATTCTTTAGCATCACCATGTCGGGTGCGATCAGACCAGAACTAATGCACCGGATCCCATCAGAACTTCGAAGTTAAGCGTGCTTGGGCGAGAGTAGTACTAGGATGAGTGACCTCCTGGGAAGTCCTCGTGTTGCACCCTTTTTTTTTTTTTTTTCCTCTCTTTGCCCGCGCCTTTCACCCTCGGAGTTTCCCTTTTCTCCGGGCCCGACCGAGGGAACTCGCTCGGTGTGCCGGTGCATCGATGCCGCTGCCCGGATCGCGCCGAACGCATGCGGACCTGCTGCGCTGCTTCTTTTCCTTATATCCATTCTTTAGCATCACCATGTCGGGTGCGATCAGACCAGAACTAATGCACCGGATCCCATCAGAACTCCGAAGTTAAGCGTGCTTGGGCAAGTGTAGTACTAGGATGGGTGACCTCCTGGGAAGTCCTCGTGTTGCACCCTTTTTTTTTTTTTTTCCTCTCTTTGCCCGCGCCTTTCACCCTCGGAGTTTCCCTTTTCTCCGGGCCCGACCGAGGGAACTCGCTCGGTGTCCCGGTGCATCGATGCCGCTGCCTGGATCGCGCCGAACGCATGCGGACCTGCTGCGCTGCTTCTTTTCCTTATATCCATTCTTTAGCATCACCATGTCGGGTGCGATCATACCAGCACTAATGCACCGGATCCCATCAGAACTTCGAAGTTAAGCGTGCTTGGGCAAGAGTAGTACTAGGATGGGTGACCTCCTGGGAAGTCCTCGTGTTGCACCCTTTTTTTTTCCTCTCTTTCGCGGCGCCTTTCACCCTCGGAGTTTCCCTTTTCTCCCGGCCCGACCGAGGGAACTCGCTCGGTGTGCCGGTGCATCAATGCCGCTGCCTGGATCGCGCCGAATGCATTCAGAGCTGCTGCGCTGCTTCTTTTCCTTATATCAATTCTTTAGCATCACCATGTCGGGTGCGATCAGACCAGAACTAATGCACCGGATCCCGTCAGAACTCCGAAGTTAAGCGTGCTTGGGCAAAAGTGTAGTACTAGGATGGGTGACCTCCTGGGAAGTCCTCGTGTTGCACCCTTTTTTTTTTTCCTCTCTTTCGCCGCGCCTTTCACCCTCGGAGTTTCCCTTTTCTCCCGGCCCGACCGAGGGAACTCGGTCGGTGGGCCGGTGCATCGATGCCGCTGCCCGGATCACGCCGAACGCATGCGGAGCTGCTGCGCTGCTTCTTTTCCTTATATCCATTCTTTAGCATCACCATGTCGGGTGCGATCATACTAGCACTAATGCACCGGATCCCATCAGAACTTCGAAGTTAAGCGTGCTTGGGCGAGAGTAGTACTAGGATGAGTGACCTCCTGGGAAGTCCTCGTGTTGCACCCTTTTTTTTTTTTTTTCCTCTCTTTGCCCGCGCCTTTCACCCTCGGAGTTTCCCTTTTCTCCGGGCCCGACCGAGGGAACTCGCTCGGTGTCCCGGTGCATCGATGCCGCTGCCCGGATCGCGCCGAACGCATGCGGACCTGCTGCGCTGCTTCTTTTCCTTATATCCATTCTTTAGCATCACCATGTCGGGTGCGATCATACCAGCACTAATGCACCGGATCCCATCAGAACTTCGAAGTTAAGCGTGCTTGGGCAAGAGTAGTACTAGGATGGGTGACCTCCTGGGAAGTCCTCGTGTTGCACCCTTTTTTTTTCCTCTCTTTTGCGGCTCCTTTCACCCTCGGAGTTTCCCTTTTCTCCCGGCCCGACCGAGGGAACTCGGTCGGTGGGCCGGTGCATCGATGCCGCTGCCCGGATCACGCCGAACGCATGCGGACCTACTGCGCTGCTTCTTTTCCTTATCTCCATTCTTTAGCATCTCCATGTCTGGTGCGATCATACTAGCACTAATGCACCGGATCCCATCAGAACTTCGAAGTTAAGTGTGCTTGGGCGAGAGTAGTACTAGGATGGGTGTCCTCCTGGGAAGTCCTCGTGTTGCACCCCTTTTTTTTTTTTTCCTCTCCTTCCCCGCGCCTTTCACCCTCGGAGTTTCCCTTTTGTCCCGGCCCGACCGAGGGAACTCGCTCGGTGGGCCGGTTCATCGATGCCGCTGCCCGGATCACGCCGAACGCATGCGGACCTGCTGCGCTGCTTCTTTTCCTTATATCCATTCTTTAGCATCACCATGTCGGGTGCGATCAGACCAGAACTAATGCACCGGATCCCATCAGAACTTTGAAGTTAAGCGTGCTTGGGCGAGAGTAGTACTAGGATGGGTGACCTCCTGGGAAGTCCTCGTGTTGCACCCTTTTTTTTTTTTTTTTCCTCTCTTTGCCCGCGCCTTTCACCCTCGGAGTTTCCCTTTTCTCCGGGCCCGACCGAGGGAACTCGCTCGGTGTGCCGGTGCATCGATGCCGCTGCCCGGATCGCGCCGAACGCATGCGGACCTGCTGCGCTGCTTCTTTTCCTTATATCCATTCTTTAGCATCACCATGTCGGGTGCGATCAGACCAGAACTAATGCACCGGATCCCATCAGAACTCCGAAGTTAAGCGTGCTTGGGCAAGTGTAGTACTAGGATGGGTGACCTCCTGGGAAGTCCTCGTATTGCACCCTTTTTTTTTTTTTTTCCTCTCTTTGCCCGCGCCTTTCACCCTCGGAGTTTCCCTTTTCTCCGGGCCCGACCGAGGGAACTCGCTCGGTGTCCCGGTGCATCGATGCCGCTGCCCGGATCGCGCCGAACGCATGCGGACCTGCTGCGCTGCTTCTTTTCCTTATATCCATTCTTTAGCATCACCATGTCGGGTGCGATCAGACCAGAACTAATGCACCGGATCCCATCAGAACTCCGAAGTTAAGCGTGCTTGGGCAAGTGTAGTACTAGGATGGGTGACCTCCTAGGAAGTCCTCGTGTTGCACCCTTTTTTTTTTTTTTTCCTCTCTTTGCCCGCGCCTTTCACCCTCGGAGTTTCCCTTTTCTCCGGGCCCGACCGAGGGAACTCGCTCGGTGTCCCGGTGCATCGATGCCGCTGCCCGTATCGCGCCGAACGCATGCGGACCTGCTGCGCTGCTTCTTTTCCTTATATCCATTCTTTAGCATCACCATGTCGGGTGCGATCATACCAGCACTAATGCACCGGATCCCATCAGAACTTCGAAGTTAAGCGTGCTTGGGCAAGAGTAGTACTAGGATGGGTGACCTCCTGGGAAGTCCTCGTGTTGCACCCTTTTTTTTTCCTCTCTTTCGCGGCGCCTTTCACCCTCGGAGTTTCCCTTTTCTCCCGGCCCGACCGAGGGAACTCGGTCGGTGGGCCGGTGCATCGATGCCGCTGCCCGGATCACGCCGAACGCATGCGGACCTACTGCGCTGCTTCTTTTCCTTATCTCCATTCTTTAGCATCTCCATGTCTGGTGCGATCATACTAGCACTAATGCACCGGATCCCATCAGAACTTCGAAGTAAAGCGTGCTTGGGCGAGAGTAGTACTAGGATGGGTGACCTCCTGGGAAGTCCTCGTGTTGCACCCTTTTTTTTTCTCCTCTCTTTCGCCGCGCCTTTCACCCTCGGAGTTTCCCTTTTCTCCCGGCCCGACCGAGGGAACTCGCTCGATGTGCCGGTGCATCGATGCCGCTGCCCGGATCGCGCCGAACGCATGCGGACCTGCTGCGCTGCTTCTTCTCCTTATATCCATTCTTTAGCTTCACCATGTCGGGTGCGATCACACCAGCACTAATGCACCGGATCCCATCAGAACTTCGAAGTTAAGCGTGCTTGGGCGAGAGTAGTACTAGGATCGGTGACCTCCTGGGAAGTCCTCGTGTTGCACCCTTTTTTTTTTCCTCTCTTTCGCTGCGCCTTTCACCCTCGGAGTTTCCCTTTTCTCCGGGCCCGACCGAGGGAACTCGCTCGGTGTGCCGGTGCATCGATGCCGCTGCCCGGATCGCACCGAACGCATGCGGAGCTGCTGCGCTGCTTCTTTTCCTTATATCCATTCTTTAGCATCACCATGTCGGTTGCGATCAGACCAGAACTAATGCACCGGATCCCATCAGAACTTCGAAGTTAAGCGTGCTTGGGCGAGAGTAGTACTAGGATGGGTGACCTCCTGGGAAGTCCTCGTGTTGCACCCTTTTTTCTTTTCCTCTATTTCGCTGCGCCTTTCACCCTCGGAGTTTCCCTTTTCTCCCGGCCCCACCGACGGAACTCGCTCGGTGTGCCGGTGCATCGATGCCGCTGCCCGGATCGCGCCGAACGCATGCGGAGCTGCTGCGCTGCTTCTTTTCCTTATATCCATTCTTTAGCATCACCATGTCGGGTGCGATCAGACCAGAACTAATGCACCGGATCCCATCAGAACTTCGAAGCTCAGCGTGCTTGGGCGAGAGTAGTACTAGGATGGGTGACCTCCTGGGAAGTCCTCGTGTTGCACCCCTTTTTTTTTTTCCTCTCTTTCGCCGCGCCTTTCACCCTCGGAGTTTCCCTTTTCTCCCGGCCCGACCGAGGGAACTCACTCGGTCTGCCGGTGCATCGATGCCGCTGCCCGGATCACGCCGAACGCATGCGGACCTGCTGCGCTGCTTCTTTTCCTTATATCCATTCTTTAGCATCACCATGTCGGGTGCGATCAGACCAGAACTAATGCACCGGATCCCATCAGAACTTTGAAGTTAAGCGTGCTTGGGCGAGAGTAGTACTAGGATGGGTGACCTCCTGGGAAGTCCTCGTGTTGCACCCTTTTTTTTTTTTTTTCCTCTCTTTGCCCGCGCCTTTCGCCCTCGGAGTTTCCCTTTTCTCCGGGCCCGACCGAGGGAACTCGCTCGGTGTGCCGGTGCATCGATGCCGCTGCCCGGATCGCGCCGAACGCATGCGGACCTGCTGCGCTGCTTCTTTTCCTTATATCCATTCTTTAGCATCACCATGTCGGGTGCGATCAGACCAGAACTAATGCACCGGATCCCATCAGAACTCCGAAGTTAAGCGTGCTTGGGCAAGTGTAGTACTAGGATGGGTGACCTCCTGGGAAGTCCTCGTATTGCACCCTTTTTTTTTTTTTTCCTCTCTTTGCCCGCGCCTTTCACCCTCGGAGTTTCCCTTTTCTCCGGGCCCGACCGAGGGAACTCGCTCGGTGTCCCGGTGCATCGATGCCGCTGCCCGGATCGCGCCGAACGCATGCGGACCTGCTGCGCTGCTTCTTTTCCTTATATCCATTCTTTAGCATCACCATGTCGGGTGCGATCAGACCAGAACTAATGCACCGGATCCCATCAGAACTCCGAAGTTAAGCGTGCTTGGGCAATTGTAGTACTAGGATGGGTGACCTCCTGGGAAGTCCTCGTGTTGCACCCTTTTTTTTTTTTTTTCCTCTCTTTGCCCGCGCCTTTCACCCTCGGAGTTTCCCTTTTCTCCGGGCCCGACCGAGGGAACTCGCTCGGTGTCCCGGTGCATCGATGCCGCTGCCCGGATCGCGCCGAACGCATGCGGACCTGCTGCGCTGCTTCTTTTCCTTATATCCATTCTTTAGCATCACCATGTCGGGTGCGATCATACTAGCACTAATGCACCGGATCCCATCAGAACTTCGAAGTTAAGCGTGCTTGGGCGAGAGTAGTACTAGGATGGGTGACCTCCTGGGAAGTCCTCGTGTTGCACCCTTTTTTTTTTTCCTCTCTTTCGCCGCGCCTTTCACCCTCGGAGTTTCCCTTTTCTCCCGGCCCGACCGAGGGAACTCGGTCGGTGGGCCGGTGCATCGATGCCGCTGCCCGGATCACGCCGAACGCATGCGGACCTACTGCGCTGCTTCTTTTCCTTATCTCCATTCTTTAGCATCACCATGTCTGGTGCGATCATACTAGCACTAATGCACCGGATCCCATCAGAACTTCGAAGTTAAGCGTGCTTGGGCAAGAGTAGTACTAGGATGGGTGACCTCCTGGGAAGTCCTCGTGTTGCACCCTTTTTTTTTCTCCTCTCTTTCGCCGCGCCTTTCACCCTCGGAGTTTCCCTTTTCTCCCGGCCCGACCGAGGGAACTCGCTCGGTGTGCCGGTGCATCGATGCCGCTGCCCGGATCGCGCCGAACGCATGCGGACCTGCTGCGCTGCTTCTTCTCCTTATATCCATTCTTTAGCTTCACCATGTCGGGTGCGATCACACCAGCACTAATGCACCGGATCCCATCAGAACTTCGAAGTTAAGCGTGCTTGGGCGAGAGTAGTACTAGGATCGGTGACCTCCTGGGAAGTCCTCGTGTTGCACCCTTTTTTTTTTCCTCTCTTTCGCTGCGCCTTTCACCCTCGGAGTTTCCCTTTTCTCCGGGCCCGACCGAGGGAACTCGCTCGGTGTCCCGGTGCATCGATGCCGCTGCCCGGATCGCGCCGAACGCATGCGGACCTGCTGCGCTGCTTCTTTTCCTTATATCCATTCTTTAGCATCACCATGTCGGGTGCGATCATACCAGCACTAATGCACCGGATCCCATCAGAACTTCGAAGTTAAGCGTGCTTGGGCAAGAGTAGTACTAGGATGGGTGACCTCCTGGGAAGTCCTCGTGTTGCACCCTTTTTTTTTCCTCTCTTTCGCGGCGCCTTTCACCCTCGGAGTTTCCCTTTTCTCCCGGCCCGACCGAGGGAACTCGCTCGGTGTGCCGGTGCATCAATGCCGCTGCCTGGATCGCGCCGAATGCATTCAGAGCTGCTGCGCTGCTTCTTTTCCTTATATCAATTCTTTAGCATCACCATGTCGGGTGCGATCAGACCAGAACTAATGCACCGGATCCCGTCAGAACTCGGAAGTTAAGCGTGCTTGGGCAAAAGTGTAGTACTAGGATGGGTGACCTCCTGGGAAGTCCTCGTGTTGCACCCTTTTTTTTTTTCCTCTCTTTTGCCGCGCCTTTCACCCTCGGAGTTTCCCTTTTCTCCCGGCCCGACCGAGGGAACTCGGTCGGTGGGCCGGTGCATCGATGCCGCTGCCCGGATCACGCCGAACGCATGCGGAGCTGCTGCGCTGCTTCTTTTCCTTATATCCATTCTTTAGCATCACCATGTCGGGTGCGATCATACTAGCACTAATGCACCGGATCCCATCAGAACTTCGAAGTTAAGCGTGCTTGGGCGAGAGTAGTACTAGGATGGGTGACCTCCTGGGAAGTCCTCGTGTTGCACCCTTTTTTTTTTTCCTCTCTTTCGCCGCGCCTTTCACCCTCGGAGTTTCCCTTTTCTCCCGGCCCGACCGAGGGAACTCGGTCGGTGGGCCGGTGCATCGATGCCGCTGCCCGGATCACGCCGAACGCATGCGGACCTACTGCGCTGCTTCTTTTCCTTATCTCCATTCTTTAGCATCACCATGTCTGGTGCGATCATACTAGCACTAATGCACCGGATCCCATCAGAACTTCGAAGTAAAGCGTGCTTGGGCGAGAGTAGTACTAGGATGGGTGACCTCCTGGGAAGTCCTCGTGTTGCACCCTTTTTTTTTCTCCTCTCTTTCGCCGCGCCTTTCACCCTCGGAGTTTCCCTTTTCTCCCGGCCCGACCGAGGGAACTCGCTCGGTGTGCCGGTGCATCGATGCCGCTGCCCGGATCGCGCCGAACGCATGCGGACCTGCTGCGCTGCTTCTTCTCCTTATATCCATTCTTTAGCTTCACCATGTCGGGTGCGATCACACCAGCACTAATGCACCGGATCCCATCAGAACTTCGAAGTTAAGCGTGCTTGGGCGAGAGTAGTACTAGGATGGGTGACCTCCTGGGAAGTCCTCGTGTTGCACCCTTTTTTTTTTCCTCTCTTTCGCTGCGCCTTTCACCCTCGGAGTTTCCCTTTTCTCCGGGCCCGACCGAGGGAACTCGCTCGGTGTGCCGGTGCATCGATGCCGCTGCCCGGATCGCACCGAACGCATGCGGAGCTGCTGCGCTGCTTCTTTTCCTTATATCCATTCTTTAGCATCACCATGTCGGTTGCGATCAGACCAGAACTAATGCACCGGATCCCATCAGAACTTCGAAGTTAAGCGTGCTTGGGCGAGAGTAGTACTAGGATGGGTGACCTCCTGGGAAGTCCTCGTGTTGCTCCCTTTTTTCTTTTCCTCTATTTCGCTGCGCCTTTCACCCTCGGAGTTTCCCTTTTCTCCCGGCCCCACCGACGGAACTCGCTCGGTGTGCCGGTGCATCGATGCCGCTGCCCGGATCGCGCCGAACGCATGCGGAGCTGCTGCGCTGCTTCTTTTCCTTATATCCATTCTTTAGCATCACCATGTCGGGTGCGATCAGACCAGAACTAATGCACCGGATCCCATCAGAACTTCGAAGCTCAGCGTGCTTGGGCGAGAGTAGTACTAGGATGGGTGACCTCCTGGGAAGTCCTCGTGTTGCACCCCTTTTTTTTTTTCCTCTCTTTCGCCGCGCCTTTCACCCTCGGAGTTTCCCTTTTCTCCCGGCCCGACCGAGGGAACTCACTCGGTCTGCCGGTGCATCGATGCCGCTGCCCGGATCACGCCGAACGCATGCGGAGCTGCTGCGCTGCTTCTTTTCCTTATATCCATTCTTTAGCATCACCATGTCGGGTGCGATCATACTAGCACTAATGCACCGGATCCCATCAGAACTTCGAAGTTAAGCGTGCTTGGGCGAGAGTAGTACTAGGATGGGTGACCTCCTAGGAAGTCCTCGTGTTGCACCCTTTTTTTTTTTCCTCTCTTTCGCCGCGCCTTTCACCCTCGGAGTTTCCCTTTTCTCCCGGCCCGACCGAGGGAACTCGGTCGGTGGGCCGGTGCATCGATGCCGCTGCCCGGATCACGCCGAACGCATGCGGACCTACTGCGCTGCTTCTTTTCCTTATATCCATTCTTTAGCATCACCATGTCGGGTGCGATCATACTAGCACTAATGCACCGGATCCCATCAGAACTTCAAAGTTAAGCGTGCTTGGGCGAGAGTAGTACTAGGATGGGTGACCTCCTGGGAAGTCCTCGTGTTGCACCCTTTTTTTTTCTCCTCTCTTTCGCCGCGCCTTTCACCCTCGGAGTTTCCCTTTTCTCCCGGCCCGACCGAGGGAACTCGCTCGGTGTGCCGGTGCATCGATGCCGCTGCCCGGATCGCGCCGAACGCATGCGGACCTGCTGCGCTGCTTCTTTTCCTTATATCCATTCTTTAGCATCACCATGTCGGGTGCGATCATACCAGCACTAATGCACCGGATCCCATCAGAACTTCGAAGTTAAGCGTGCTTGGGCGAGAGTAGTACTAGGATCGGTGACCTCCTGGGAAGTCCTCGTGTTGCACCCTTTTTTTTTTCCTCTCTTTCGCTGCGCCTTTCACCCTCGGAGTTTCCCTTTTCTCCGGGCCCGACCGAGGGAACTCGCTCGGTGTGCCGGTGCATCGATGCCGCTGCACGGATCGTGCCGAACGCATGCGGAGCTGCTGCGCTGCTTCTTTTCCTTTTATCCATTCTTTAGCATCACCATGTCGGGTGCGATCAGAACAGAACTAATGCACCGGATCCCATCAGAACTTCGAAGTTAAGCGTGCTTGGGCGAGAGTAGTACTAGGATGGGTGACCTCCTGGGAAGTCCTCGTGTTGCACCCTTTTTTTTTTTCCTCTCTTTCGCTGCGCCTTTCACCCTCGGAGTTTCCCTTTTCTCCGGGCCCGACCGAGGGAACTCGCTCGGTGTGCCGGTGCATCGATGCCGCTGCCCGGATCGCGCCGAACGCATGCGGACCTGCTGCGCTGCTTCTTTTCCTTATATCCATTCTTTAGCATCACCATGTCGGGTGCGATCATACCAGCACTAATGCACCGGATCCCATCAGAACTTCGAAGTTAAGCGTGCTTGGGCAAGAGTAGTACTAGGATGGGTGACCTCCTAGGAAGTCCTCGTGTTGCACCCTTTTTTTTTTTTCCTCTCTTTCCCCGCGCCTTTCACCCTCGGAGTTTCCCTTTTGTCCCGGCCCGACCGAGGGAACTCGCTCGGTCTGCCGGTGCATCGATGCCGCTGCCCGGATCACGCCGAACGCATGCGGACCTGCTGCGCTGCTTCTTTTCCTTATATCCATTCTTTAGCATCACCATGTCGGGTGCGATCATACCAGCACTAATGCACCGGATCCCATCAGAACATCGAAGTTAAGCGTGCTTGGGCGAGAGTAGTACTACGATCGGTGACCTCCTGGGAAGTCCTCGTGTTGCACCCTTTTTTTTTTCCTCTCTTTCGCTGCGCCTTTCACCCTCGGAGTTTCCCTTTTCTCCGGGCCCGACCGAGGGAACTCGCTCGGTGTGCCGGTGCATCGATGCCGCTGCCCGGATCGGGCCGAACGCATGCGGAGCTGCTGCGCTGCTTCTTTTCCTTATATCCATTCTTTACCATCACCATGTCGGGTGCGATCATACCAGCACTAATGCACCGGATCCCATCAGAACTCCGAAGTTAAGCGTGCTTGGGCAAGTGTAGTACTAGGATGCGTGACCTCCTGGGAAGTCCTCGTGTTGCACCTTTTTTTTTTTCCTCTCTTTCGCCGCGCCTTTCACCCTCGGAGTTTCCCTTTTCTCCCGGCCCGACCGAGGGAACTCGCTCGGTGTGCCGGTGCATCGATGCCGCTGCCCGGATCGCGCCGAACGCATGCGGAGCTGCTGCGCTGCTTCTTTTCCTTATATCCATTCTTTAGCATCACCATGTCGGGTGCGATCATACCAGCACTAATGCACCGGATCCCATCAGAACCCCGAAGTTAAGCGTGCTTGGGCAAGTGTAGTACTAGGATGGGTGACCTCCTGGGAAGTCCTCGTGTTGCACCCTTTTTTTTTTTTTTTCCTCTCTTTGCCCGCGCCTTTCACCCTCGGAGTTTCCCTTTTCTCCCGGCCCGACCGAGGGAACTCGCTCGGTGGGCCGGTGCATCGATGCCGCTGCCCGGATCACGCCGAACGCATGCGGACCTGCTGCGCTGCTTCTTTTCCTTATATCCATTCTTTAGCATCACCATGTCGGGTGCGATCAGACCAGAACTAATGCACCGGATCCCATCAGAACTTCGAAGTTAAGTGTGCTTGGGCGAGAGTAGTACTAGGATGGGTGTCCTCCTGGGAAGTCCTCGTGTTGCACCCCTTTTTTTTTTTTTTCCTCTCCTTCCCCGCGCCTTTCACCCTCGGAGTTTCCCTTTTGTCCCGGCCCGACCGAGGGAACTCGCTCGGTGGGCCGGTTCATCGATGCCGCTGCCCAGATCACGCCGAACGCATGCGGACCTGCTGCGCTGCTTCTTTTCCTTATATCCATTCTTTAGCATCACCATGTCGGGTGCGATCAGACCAGAACTAATGCACCGGATCCCATCAGAACTCCGAAGTTAAGCGTGCTTGGGCAAGTGTAGTACTAGGATGGGTGACCTCCTGGGAAGTCCTCGTATTGCACCCTTTTTTTTTTTTTTTCCTCTCTTTGCCCGCGCCTTTCACCCTCGGAGTTTCCCTTTTCTCCGGGCCCGACCGAGGGAACTCGCTCGGTGTCCCGGTGCATCGATGCCGCTGCCCGGATCGCGCCGAACGCATGCGGACCTGCTGCGCTGCTTCTTTTCCTTATATCCATTCTTTAGCATCACCATGTCGGGTGCGATCAGACCAGAACTAATGCACCGGATCCCATCAGAACTCCGAAGTTAAGCGTGCTTGGGCAAGTGTAGTACTAGGATGGGTGACCTCCTGGGAAGTCCTCGTGTTGCACCCTTTTTTTTTTTTTTTCCTCTCTTTGCCCGCGCCTTTCACCCTCGGAGTTTCCCTTTTCTCCGGGCCCGACCGAGGGAACTCGCTCGGTGTCCCGGTGCATCGATGCCGCTGCCCGGATCGCGCCGAACGCATGCGGACCTGCTGCGCTGCTTCTTTTCCTTATATCCATTCTTTAGCATCACCATGTCGGGTGCGATCATACCAGCACTAATGCACCGGATCCCATCAGAACTTCGAAGTTAAGCGTGCTTGGGCAAGAGTAGTACTAGGATGGGTGACCTCCTGGGAAGTCCTCGTGTTGCACCCTTTTTTTTTCCTCTCTTTCGCGGCGCCTTTCACCCTCGGAGTTTCCCTTTTCTCCCGGCCCGACCGAGGGAACTCGCTCGGTGTGCCGGTGCATCAATGCCGCTGCCTGGATCGCGCCGAATGCATTCAGAGCTGCTGCGCTGCTTCTTTTCCTTATATCAATTCTTTAGCATCACCATGTCGGGTGCGATCAGACCAGAACTAATGCACCGGATCCCGTCAGAACTCCGAAGTTAAGCGTGCTTGGGCAAAAGTGTAGTACTAGGATGGGTGACCTCCTGGGAAGTCCTCGTGTTGCACCCTTTTTTTTTTTCCTCTCTTTCGCCGCGCCTTTCACCCTCGGAGTTTCCCTTTTCTCCCGGCCCGACCGAGGGAACTCGGTCGGTGGGCCGGTGCATCGATGCCGCTGCCCGGATCACGCCGAACGCATGCGGAGCTGCTGCGCTGCTTCTTTTCCTTATATCCATTCTTTAGCATCACCATGTCGGGTGCGATCATACTAGCACTAATGCACCGGATCCCATCAGAACTTCGAAGTTAAGCGTGCTTGGGCGAGAGTAGTACTAGGATGGGTGACCTCCTGGGAAGTCCTCGTGTTGCACCCTTTTTTTTTTTCCTCTCTTTCGCCGCGCCTTTCACCCTCGGAGTTTCCCTTTTCTCCCGGCCCGACCGAGGGAACTCGGTCGGTGGGCCGGTGCATCGATGCCGCTGCCCGGATCACGCCGAACGCATGCGGACCTACTGCGCTGCTTCTTTTCCTTATCTCCATTCTTTAGCATCACCATGTCTGGTGCGATCATACTAGCACTAATGCACCGGATCCCATCAGAACTTCGAAGTAAAGCGTGCTTGGGCGAGAGTAGTACTAGGATGGGTGACCTCCTGGGAAGTCCTCGTGTTGCACCCTTTTTTTTTCTCCTCTCTTTCGCCGCGCCTTTCACCCTCGGAGTTTCCCTTTTCTCCCGGCCCGACCGAGGGAACTCGCTCGGTGTGCCGGTGCATCGATGCCGCTGCCCGGATCGCGCCGAACGCATGCGGACCTGCTGCGCTGCTTCTTCTCCTTATATCCATTCTTTAGCTTCACCATGTCGGGTGCGATCACACCAGCACTAATGCACCGGATCCCATCAGAACTTCGAAGTTAAGCGTGCTTGGGCGAGAGTAGTACTAGGATCGGTGACCTCCTGGGAAGTCCTCGTGTTGCACCCTTTTTTTTTTCCTCTCTTTCGCTGCGCCTTTCACCCTCGGAGTTTCCCTTTTCTCCGGGCCCGACCGAGGGAACTCGCTCGGTGTGCCGGTGCATCGATGCCGCTGCCCGGATCGCACCGAACGCATGCGGAGCTGCTGCGCTGCTTCTTTTCCTTATATCCATTCTTTAGCATCACCATGTCGGTTGCGATCAGACCAGAACTAATGCACCGGATCCCATCAGAACTTCGAAGTTAAGCGTGCTTGGGCGAGAGTAGTACTAGGATGGGTGACCTCCTGGGAAGTCCTCGTGTTGCACCCTTTTTTCTTTTCCTCTATTTCGCTGCGCCTTTCACCCTCGGAGTTTCCCTTTTCTCCCGGCCCCACCGACGGAACTCGCTCGGTGTGCCGGTGCATCGATGCCGCTGCCCGGATCGCGCCGAACGCATGCGTAGCTGCTGCGCTGCTTCTTTTCCTTATATCCATTCTTTAGCATCACCATGTCGGGTGCGATCAGACCAGAACTAATGCACCGGATCCCATCAGAACTTCGAAGCTCAGCGTGCTTGGGCGAGAGTAGTACTAGGATGGGTGACCTCCTGGGAAGTCCTCGTGTTGCACCCCTTTTTTCTTTTCCTCTATTTCGCTGCGCCTTTCACCCTCGGAGTTTCCCTTTTCTCCCGGCCCCACCGACGGAACTCGCTCGGTGTGCCGGTGCATCGATGCCGCTGCCCGGATCGCGCCGAACGCATGCGGACCTGCTGCGCTGCTTCTTCTCCTTATATCCATTCTTTAGCTTCACCATGTCGGGTGCGATCACACCAGCACTAATGCACCGGATCCCATCAGAACTTCGAAGTTAAGCGTGCTTGGGCGAGAGTAGTACTAGGATCGGTGACCTCCTGGGAAGTCCTCGTGTTGCACCCTTTTTTTTTTCCTCTCTTTCGCTGCGCCTTTCACCCTCGGAGTTTCCCTTTTCTCCGGGCCCGACCGAGGGAACTCGCTCGGTGTGCCGGTGCATCGATGCCGCTGCCCGGATCGCACCGAACGCATGCGGAGCTGCTGCGCTGCTTCTTTTCCTTATATCCATTCTTTAGCATCACCATGTCGGTTGCGATCAGACCAGAACTAATGCACCGGATCCCATCAGAACTTCGAAGTTAAGCGTGCTTGGGCGAGAGTAGTACTAGGATGGGTGACCTCCTGGGAAGTCCTCGTGTTGCACCCTTTTTTCTTTTCCTCTATTTCGCTGCGCCTTTCACCCTCGGAGTTTCCCTTTTCTCCCGGCCCCACCGACGGAACTCGCTCGGTGTGCCGGTGCATCGATGCCGCTGCCCGGATCGCGCCGAACGCATGCGGAGCTGCTGCGCTGCTTCTTTTCCTTATATCCATTCTTTAGCATCACCATGTCGGGTGCGATCAGACCAGAACTAATGCACCGGATCCCATCAGAACTTCGAAGCTCAGCGTGCTTGGGCGAGAGTAGTACTAGGATGGGTGACCTCCTGGGAAGTCCTCGTGTTGCACCCCTTTTTTTTTTTCCTCTCTTTCGCCGCGCCTTTCACCCTCGGAGTTTCCCTTTTCTCCCGGCCCGACCGAGGGAACTCACTCGGTCTGCCGGTGCATCGATGCCGCTGCCCGGATCACGCCGAACGCATGCGGACCTGCTGCGCTGCTTCTTTTCCTTATATCCATTCTTTAGCATCACCATGTCGGGTGCGATCAGACCAGAACTAATGCACCGGATCCCATCAGAACTTTGAAGTTAAGCGTGCTTGGGCGAGAGTAGTACTAGGATGGGTGACCTCCTGGGAAGTCCTCGTGTTGCACCCTTTTTTTTTTTTTTTCCTCTCTTTGCCCGCGCCTTTCGCCCTCGGAGTTTCCCTTTTCTCCGGGCCCGACCGAGGGAACTCGCTCGGTGTGCCGGTGCATCGATGCCGCTGCCCGGATCGCGCCGAACGCATGCGGACCTGCTGCGCTGCTTCTTTTCCTTATATCCATTCTTTAGCATCACCATGTCGGGTGCGATCAGACCAGAACTAATGCACCGGATCCCATCAGAACTCCGAAGTTAAGCGTGCTTGGGCAAGTGTAGTACTAGGATGGGTGACCTCCTGGGAAGTCCTCGTATTGCACCCTTTTTTTTTTTTTTTCCTCTCTTTGCCCGCGCCTTTCACCCTCGGAGTTTCCCTTTTCTCCGGGCCCGACCGAGGGAACTCGCTCGGTGTCCCGGTGCATCGATGCCGCTGCCCGGATCGCGCCGAACGCATGCGGACCTGCTGCGCTGCTTCTTTTCCTTATATCCATTCTTTAGCATCACCATGTCGGGTGCGATCAGACCAGAACTAATGCACCGGATCCCATCAGAACTCCGAAGTTAAGCGTGCTTGGGCAATTGTAGTACTAGGATGGGTGACCTCCTGGGAAGTCCTCGTGTTGCACCCTTTTTTTTTTTTTTTCCTCTCTTTGCCCGCGCCTTTCACCCTCGGAGTTTCCCTTTTCTCCGGGCCCGACCGAGGGAACTCGCTCGGTGTCCCGGTGCATCGATGCCGCTGCCCGGATCGCGCCGAACGCATGCGGACCTGCTGCGCTGCTTCTTTTCCTTATATCCATTCTTTAGCATCACCATGTCGGGTGCGATCATACTAGCACTAATGCACCGGATCCCATCAGAACTTCGAAGTTAAGCGTGCTTGGGCGAGAGTAGTACTAGGATGGGTGACCTCCTGGGAAGTCCTCGTGTTGCACCCTTTTTTTTTTTCCTCTCTTTCGCCGCGCCTTTCACCCTCGGAGTTTCCCTTTTCTCCCGGCCCGACCGAGGGAACTCGGTCGGTGGGCCGGTGCATCGATGCCGCTGCCCGGATCACGCCGAACGCATGCGGACCTACTGCGCTGCTTCTTTTCCTTATCTCCATTCTTTAGCATCACCATGTCTGGTGCGATCATACTAGCACTAATGCACCGGATCCCATCAGAACTTCGAAGTTAAGCGTGCTTGGGCAAGAGTAGTACTAGGATGGGTGACCTCCTGGGAAGTCCTCGTGTTGCACCCTTTTTTTTTCTCCTCTCTTTCGCCGCGCCTTTCACCCTCGGAGTTTCCCTTTTCTCCCGGCCCGACCGAGGGAACTCGCTCGGTGTGCCGGTGCATCGATGCCGCTGCCCGGATCGCGCCGAACGCATGCGGACCTGCTGCGCTGCTTCTTCTCCTTATATCCATTCTTTAGCTTCACCATGTCGGGTGCGATCACACCAGCACTAATGCACCGGATCCCATCAGAACTTCGAAGTTAAGCGTGCTTGGGCGAGAGTAGTACTAGGATCGGTGACCTCCTGGGAAGTCCTCGTGTTGCACCCTTTTTTTTTTCCTCTCTTTCGCTGCGCCTTTCACCCTCGGAGTTTCCCTTTTCTCCGGGCCCGACCGAGGGAACTCGCTCGGTGTCCCGGTGCATCGATGCCGCTGCCCGGATCGCGCCGAACGCATGCGGACCTGCTGCGCTGCTTCTTTTCCTTATATCCATTCTTTAGCATCACCATGTCGGGTGCGATCATACCAGCACTAATGCACCGGATCCCATCAGAACTTCGAAGTTAAGCGTGCTTGGGCAAGAGTAGTACTAGGATGGGTGACCTCCTGGGAAGTCCTCGTGTTGCACCCTTTTTTTTTCCTCTCTTTCGCGGCGCCTTTCACCCTCGGAGTTTCCCTTTTCTCCCGGCCCGACCGAGGGAACTCGCTCGGTGTGCCGGTGCATCAATGCCGCTGCCTGGATCGCGCCGAATGCATTCAGAGCTGCTGCGCTGCTTCTTTTCCTTATATCAATTCTTTAGCATCACCATGTCGGGTGCGATCAGACCAGAACTAATGCACCGGATCCCGTCAGAACTCGGAAGTTAAGCGTGCTTGGGCAAAAGTGTAGTACTAGGATGGGTGACCTCCTGGGAAGTCCTCGTGTTGCACCCTTTTTTTTTTTCCTCTCTTTTGCCGCGCCTTTCACCCTCGGAGTTTCCCTTTTCTCCCGGCCCGACCGAGGGAACTCGGTCGGTGGGCCGGTGCATCGATGCCGCTGCCCGGATCACGCCGAACGCATGCGGAGCTGCTGCGCTGCTTCTTTTCCTTATATCCATTCTTTAGCATCACCATGTCGGGTGCGATCATACTAGCACTAATGCACCGGATCCCATCAGAACTTCGAAGTTAAGCGTGCTTGGGCGAGAGTAGTACTAGGATGGGTGACCTCCTGGGAAGTCCTCGTGTTGCACCCTTTTTTTTTTTCCTCTCTTTCGCCGCGCCTTTCACCCTCGGAGTTTCCCTTTTCTCCCGGCCCGACCGAGGGAACTCGGTCGGTGGGCCGGTGCATCGATGCCGCTGCCCGGATCACGCCGAACGCATGCGGACCTACTGCGCTGCTTCTTTTCCTTATCTCCATTCTTTAGCATCACCATGTCTGGTGCGATCATACTAGCACTAATGCACCGGATCCCATCAGAACTTCGAAGTAAAGCGTGCTTGGGCGAGAGTAGTACTAGGATGGGTGACCTCCTGGGAAGTCCTCGTGTTGCACCCTTTTTTTTTCTCCTCTCTTTCGCCGCGCCTTTCACCCTCGGAGTTTCCCTTTTCTCCCGGCCCGACCGAGGGAACTTGCTCGGTGTGCCGGTGCATCGATGCCGCTGCCCGGATCGCGCCGAACGCATGCGGACCTGCTGCGCTGCTTCTTCTCCTTATATCCATTCTTTAGCTTCACCATGTCGGGTGCGATCACACCAGCACTAATGCACCGGATCCCATCAGAACTTCGAAGTTAAGCGTGCTTGGGCGAGAGTAGTACTAGGATCGGTGACCTCCTGGGAAGTCCTCGTGTTGCACCCTTTTTTTTTTCCTCTCTTTCGCTGCGCCTTTCACCCTCGGAGTTTCCCTTTTCTCCGGGCCCGACCGAGGGAACTCGCTCGGTGTGCCGGTGCATCGATGCCGCTGCCCGGATCGCACCGAACGCATGCGGAGCTGCTGCGCTGCTTCTTTTCCTTATATCCATTCTTTAGCATCACCATGTCGGTTGCGATCAGACCAGAACTAATGCACCGGATCCCATCAGAACTTCGAAGTTAAGCGTGCTTGGGCGAGAGTAGTACTAGGATGGGTGACCTCCTGGGAAGTCCTCGTGTTGCTCCCTTTTTTCTTTTCCTCTATTTCGCTGCGCCTTTCACCCTCGGAGTTTCCCTTTTCTCCCGGCCCCACCGACGGAACTCGCTCGGTGTGCCGGTGCATCGATGCCGCTGCCCGGATCGCGCCGAACGCATGCGGAGCTGCTGCGCTGCTTCTTTTCCTTATATCCATTCTTTAGCATCACCATGTCGGGTGCGATCAGACCAGAACTAATGCACCGGATCCCATCAGAACTTCGAAGCTCAGCGTGCTTGGGCGAGAGTAGTACTAGGATGGGTGACCTCCTGGGAAGTCCTCGTGTTGCACCCCTTTTTTTTTTTCCTCTCTTTCGCCGCGCCTTTCACCCTCGGAGTTTCCCTTTTCTCCCGGCCCGACCGAGGGAACTCACTCGGTCTGCCGGTGCATCGATGCCGCTGCCCGGATCACGCCGAACGCATGCGGAGCTGCTGCGCTGCTTCTTTTCCTTATATCCATTCTTTAGCATCACCATGTCGGGTGCGATCATACTAGCACTAATGCACCGGATCCCATCAGAACTTCGAAGTTAAGCGTGCTTGGGCGAGAGTAGTACTAGGATGGGTGACCTCCTAGGAAGTCCTCGTGTTGCACCCTTTTTTTTTTTCCTCTCTTTCGCCGCGCCTTTCACCCTCGGAGTTTCCCTTTTCTCCCGGCCCGACCGAGGGAACTCGGTCGGTGGGCCGGTGCATCGATGCCGCTGCCCGGATCACGCCGAACGCATGCGGACCTACTGCGCTGCTTCTTTTCCTTATATCCATTCTTTAGCATCACCATGTCGGGTGCGATCATACTAGCACTAATGCACCGGATCCCATCAGAACTTCAAAGTTAAGCGTGCTTGGGCGAGAGTAGTACTAGGATGGGTGACCTCCTGGGAAGTCCTCGTGTTGCACCCTTTTTTTTTCTCCTCTCTTTCGCCGCGCCTTTCACCCTCGGAGTTTCCCTTTTCTCCCGGCCCGACCGAGGGAACTCGCTCGGTGTGCCGGTGCATCGATGCCGCTGCCCGGATCGCGCCGAACGCATGCGGACCTGCTGCGCTGCTTCTTTTCCTTATATCCATTCTTTAGCATCACCATGTCGGGTGCGATCATACCAGCACTAATGCACCGGATCCCATCAGAACTTCGAAGTTAAGCGTGCTTGGGCGAGAGTAGTACTAGGATCGGTGACCTCCTGGGAAGTCCTCGTGTTGCACCCTTTTTTTTTTCCTCTCTTTCGCTGCGCCTTTCACCCTCGGAGTTTCCCTTTTCTCCGGGCCCGACCGAGGGAACTCGCTCGGTGTGCCGGTGCATCGATGCCGCTGCACGGATCGTGCCGAACGCATGCGGAGCTGCTGCGCTGCTTCTTTTCCTTTTATCCATTCTTTAGCATCACCATGTCGGGTGCGATCAGAACAGAACTAATGCACCGGATCCCATCAGAACTTCGAAGTTAAGCGTGCTTGGGCGAGAGTAGTACTAGGATGGGTGACCTCCTGGGAAGTCCTCGTGTTGCACCCTTTTTTTTTTTCCTCTCTTTCGCTGCGCCTTTCACCCTCGGAGTTTCCCTTTTCTCCGGGCCCGACCGAGGGAACTCGCTCGGTGTGCCGGTGCATCGATGCCGCTGCCCGGATCGCGCCGAACGCATGCGGACCTGCTGCGCTGCTTCTTTTCCTTATATCCATTCTTTAGCATCACCATGTCGGGTGCGATCATACCAGCACTAATGCACCGGATCCCATCAGAACTTCGAAGTTAAGCGTGCTTGGGCAAGAGTAGTACTAGGATGGGTGACCTCCTAGGAAGTCCTCGTGTTGCACCCTTTTTTTTTTTTCCTCTCTTTCCCCGCGCCTTTCACCCTCGGAGTTTCCCTTTTGTCCCGGCCCGACCGAGGGAACTCGCTCGGTCTGCCGGTGCATCGATGCCGCTGCCCGGATCACGCCGAACGCATGCGGACCTGCTGCGCTGCTTCTTTTCCTTATATCCATTCTTTAGCATCACCATGTCGGGTGCGATCATACCAGCACTAATGCACCGGATCCCATCAGAACATCGAAGTTAAGCGTGCTTGGGCGAGAGTAGTACTACGATCGGTGACCTCCTGGGAAGTCCTCGTGTTGCACCCTTTTTTTTTTCCTCTCTTTCGCTGCGCCTTTCACCCTCGGAGTTTCCCTTTTCTCCGGGCCCGACCGAGGGAACTCGCTCGGTGTGCCGGTGCATCGATGCCGCTGCCCGGATCGGGCCGAACGCATGCGGAGCTGCTGCGCTGCTTCTTTTCCTTATATCCATTCTTTACCATCACCATGTCGGGTGCGATCATACCAGCACTAATGCACCGGATCCCATCAGAACTCCGAAGTTAAGCGTGCTTGGGCAAGTGTAGTACTAGGATGCGTGACCTCCTGGGAAGTCCTCGTGTTGCACCTTTTTTTTTTTCCTCTCTTTCGCCGCGCCTTTCACCCTCGGAGTTTCCCTTTTCTCCCGGCCCGACCGAGGGAACTCGCTCGGTGTGCCGGTGCATCGATGCCGCTGCCCGGATCGCGCCGAACGCATGCGGAGCTGCTGCGCTGCTTCTTTTCCTTATATCCATTCTTTAGCATCACCATGTCGGGTGCGATCATACCAGCACTAATGCACCGGATCCCATCAGAACCCCGAAGTTAAGCGTGCTTGGGCAAGTGTAGTACTAGGATGGGTGACCTCCTGGGAAGTCCTCGTGTTGCACCCTTTTTTTTTTTTTTTCCTCTCTTTGCCCGCGCCTTTCACCCTCGGAGTTTCCCTTTTCTCCCGGCCCGACCGAGGGAACTCGCTCGGTGGGCCGGTGCATCGATGCCGCTGCCCGGATCACGCCGAACGCATGCGGACCTGCTGCGCTGCTTCTTTTCCTTATATCCATTCTTTAGCATCACCATGTCGGGTGCGATCAGACCAGAACTAATGCACCGGATCCCATCAGAACTTCGAAGTTAAGTGTGCTTGGGCGAGAGTAGTACTAGGATGGGTGTCCTCCTGGGAAGTCCTCGTGTTGCACCCCTTTTTTTTTTTTTTCCTCTCCTTCCCCGCGCCTTTCACCCTCGGAGTTTCCCTTTTGTCCCGGCCCGACCGAGGGAACTCGCTCGGTGGGCCGGTTCATCGATGCCGCTGCCCGGATCACGCCGAACGCATGCGGACCTGCTGCGCTGCTTCTTTTCCTTATATCCATTCTTTAGCATCACCATGTCGGGTGCGATCAGACCAGAACTAATGCACCGGATCCCATCAGAACTCCGAAGTTAAGCGTGCTTGGGCAAGTGTAGTACTAGGATGGGTGACCTCCTGGGAAGTCCTCGTATTGCACCCTTTTTTTTTTTTTTTCCTCTCTTTGCCCGCGCCTTTCACCCTCGGAGTTTCCCTTTTCTCCGGGCCCGACCGAGGGAACTCGCTCGGTGTCCCGGTGCATCGATGCCGCTGCCCGGATCGCGCCGAACGCATGCGGACCTGCTGCGCTGCTTCTTTTCCTTATATCCATTCTTTAGCATCACCATGTCGGGTGCGATCATACCAGCACTAATGCACCGGATCCCATCAGAACTTCGAAGTTAAGCGTGCTTGGGCAAGAGTAGTACTAGGATGGGTGACCTCCTGGGAAGTCCTCGTGTTGCACCCTTTTTTTTTCCTCTCTTTCGCGGCGCCTTTCACCCTCGGAGTTTCCCTTTTCTCCCGGCCCGACCGAGGGAACTCGCTCGGTGTGCCGGTGCATCAATGCCGCTGCCTGGATCGCGCCGAATGCATTCAGAGCTGCTGCGCTGCTTCTTTTCCTTATATCAATTCTTTAGCATCACCATGTCGGGTGCGATCAGACCAGAACTAATGCACCGGATCCCGTCAGAACTCCGAAGTTAAGCGTGCTTGGGCAAAAGTGTAGTACTAGGATGGGTGACCTCCTGGGAAGTCCTCGTGTTGCACCCTTTTTTTTTTTCCTCTCTTTCGCCGCGCCTTTCACCCTCGGAGTTTCCCTTTTCTCCCGGCCCGACCGAGGGAACTCGGTCGGTGGGCCGGTGCATCGATGCCGCTGCCCGGATCACGCCGAACGCATGCGGAGCTGCTGCGCTGCTTCTTTTCCTTATATCCATTCTTTAGCATCACCATGTCGGGTGCGATCATACTAGCACTAATGCACCGGATCCCATCAGAACTTCGAAGTTAAGCGTGCTTGGGCGAGAGTAGTACTAGGATGGGTGACCTCCTGGGAAGTCCTCGTGTTGCACCCTTTTTTTTTTTCCTCTCTTTCGCCGCGCCTTTCACCCTCGGAGTTTCCCTTTTCTCCCGGCCCGACCGAGGGAACTCGGTCGGTGGGCCGGTGCATCGATGCCGCTGCCCGGATCACGCCGAACGCATGCGGACCTACTGCGCTGCTTCTTTTCCTTATCTCCATTCTTTAGCATCACCATGTCTGGTGCGATCATACTAGCACTAATGCACCGGATCCCATCAGAACTTCGAAGTAAAGCGTGCTTGGGCGAGAGTAGTACTAGGATGGGTGACCTCCTGGGAAGTCCTCGTGTTGCACCCTTTTTTTTTCTCCTCTCTTTCGCCGCGCCTTTCACCCTCGGAGTTTCCCTTTTCTCCCGGCCCGACCGAGGGAACTCGCTCGGTGTGCCGGTGCATCGATGCCGCTGCCCGGATCGCGCCGAACGCATGCGGACCTGCTGCGCTGCTTCTTCTCCTTATATCCATTCTTTAGCTTCACCATGTCGGGTGCGATCACACCAGCACTAATGCACCGGATCCCATCAGAACTTCGAAGTTAAGCGTGCTTGGGCGAGAGTAGTACTAGGATCGGTGACCTCCTGGGAAGTCCTCGTGTTGCACCCTTTTTTTTTTCCTCTCTTTCGCTGCGCCTTTCACCCTCGGAGTTTCCCTTTTCTCCGGGCCCGACCGAGGGAACTCGCTCGGTGTGCCGGTGCATCGATGCCGCTGCCCGGATCGCACCGAACGCATGCGGAGCTGCTGCGCTGCTTCTTTTCCTTATATCCATTCTTTAGCATCACCATGTCGGTTGCGATCAGACCAGAACTAATGCACCGGATCCCATCAGAACTTCGAAGTTAAGCGTGCTTGGGCGAGAGTAGTACTAGGATGGGTGACCTCCTGGGAAGTCCTCGTGTTGCACCCTTTTTTCTTTTCCTCTATTTCGCTGCGCCTTTCACCCTCGGAGTTTCCCTTTTCTCCCGGCCCCACCGACGGAACTCGCTCGGTGTGCCGGTGCATCGATGCCGCTGCCCGGATCGCGCCGAACGCATGCGTAGCTGCTGCGCTGCTTCTTTTCCTTATATCCATTCTTTAGCATCACCATGTCGGGTGCGATCAGACCAGAACTAATGCACCGGATCCCATCAGAACTTCGAAGCTCAGCGTGCTTGGGCGAGAGTAGTACTAGGATGGGTGACCTCCTGGGAAGTCCTCGTGTTGCACCCCTTTTTTCTTTTCCTCTATTTCGCTGCGCCTTTCACCCTCGGAGTTTCCCTTTTCTCCCGGCCCCACCGACGGAACTCGCTCGGTGTGCCGGTGCATCGATGCCGCTGCCCGGATCGCGCCGAACGCATGCGGACCTGCTGCGCTGCTTCTTCTCCTTATATCCATTCTTTAGCTTCACCATGTCGGGTGCGATCACACCAGCACTAATGCACCGGATCCCATCAGAACTTCGAAGTTAAGCGTGCTTGGGCGAGAGTAGTACTAGGATCGGTGACCTCCTGGGAAGTCCTCGTGTTGCACCCTTTTTTTTTTCCTCTCTTTCGCTGCGCCTTTCACCCTCGGAGTTTCCCTTTTCTCCGGGCCCGACCGAGGGAACTCGCTCGGTGTGCCGGTGCATCGATGCCGCTGCCCGGATCGCACCGAACGCATGCGGAGCTGCTGCGCTGCTTCTTTTCCTTATATCCATTCTTTAGCATCACCATGTCGGTTGCGATCAGACCAGAACTAATGCACCGGGTCCCATCAGAACTTCGAAGTTAAGCGTGCTTGGGCGAGAGTAGTACTAGGATGGGTGACCTCCTGGGAAGTCCTCGTGTTGCTCCCTTTTTTCTTTTCCTCTATTTCGCTGCGCCTTTCACCCTCGGAGTTTCCCTTTTCTCCCGGCCCCACCGACGGAACTCGCTCGGTGTGCCGGTGCATCGTTGCCGCTGCCCGGATCGCGCCGAACGCATGCGGAGCTGCTGCGCTGCTTCTTTTCCTTATATCCATTCTTTAGCATCACCATGTCGGGTGCGATCAGACCAGAACTAATGCACCGGATCCCATCAGAACTTCGAAGCTCAGCGTGCTTGGGCGAGAGTAGTACTAGGATGGGTGACCTCCTGGGAAGTCCTCGTGTTGCACCCCTTTTTTTTTTTCCTCTCTTTCGCCGCGCCTTTCACCCTCGGAGTTTCCCTTTTCTCCCGGCCCGACCGAGGGAACTCACTCGGTCTGCCGGTGCATCGATGCCGCTGCCCGGATCACGCCGAACGCATGCGGAGCTGCTGCGCTGCTTCTTTTCCTTATATCCATTCTTTAGCATCACCATGTCGGGTGCGATCATACTAGCACTAATGCACCGGATCCCATCAGAACTTCGAAGTTAAGCGTGCTTGGGCGAGAGTAGTACTAGGATGGGTGACCTCCTAGGAAGTCCTCGTGTTGCACCCTTTTTTTTTTTCCTCTCTTTCGCCGCGCCTTTCACCCTCGGAGTTTCCCTTTTCTCCCGGCCCGACCGAGGGAACTCGGTCGGTGGGCCGGTGCATCGATGCCGCTGCCCGGATCACGCCGAACGCATGCGGACCTACTGCGCTGCTTCTTTTCCTTATATCCATTCTTTAGCATCACCATGTCGGGTGCGATCATACTAGCACTAATGCACCGGATCCCATCAGAACTTCAAAGTTAAGCGTGCTTGGGCGAGAGTAGTACTAGGATGGGTGACCTCCTGGGAAGTCCTCGTGTTGCACCCTTTTTTTTTCTCCTCTCTTTCGCCGCGCCTTTCACCCTCGGAGTTTCCCTTTTCTCCCGGCCCGACCGAGGGAACTCGCTCGGTGTGCCGGTGCATCGATGCCGCTGCCCGGATCGCGCCGAACGCATGCGGACCTGCTGCGCTGCTTCTTTTCCTTATATCCATTCTTTAGCATCACCATGTCGGGTGCGATCATACCAGCACTAATGCACCGGATCCCATCAGAACTTCGAAGTTAAGCGTGCTTGGGCGAGAGTAGTACTAGGATCGGTGACCTCCTGGGAAGTCCTCGTGTTGCACCCTTTTTTTTTTCCTCTCTTTCGCTGCGCCTTTCACCCTCGGAGTTTCCCTTTTCTCCGGGCCCGACCGAGGGAACTCGCTCGGTGTGCCGGTGCATCGATGCCGCTGCACGGATCGTGCCGAACGCATGCGGAGCTGCTGCGCTGCTTCTTTTCCTTTTATCCATTCTTTAGCATCACCATGTCGGGTGCGATCAGAACAGAACTAATGCACCGGATCCCATCAGAACTTCGAAGTTAAGCGTGCTTGGGCGAGAGTAGTACTAGGATGGGTGACCTCCTGGGAAGTCCTCGTGTTGCACCCTTTTTTTTTTTCCTCTCTTTCGCTGCGCCTTTCACCCTCGGAGTTTCCCTTTTCTCCGGGCCCGACCGAGGGAACTCGCTCGGTGTGCCGGTGCATCGATGCCGCTGCCCGGATCGCGCCGAACGCATGCGGACCTGCTGCGCTGCTTCTTTTCCTTATATCCATTCTTTAGCATCACCATGTCGGGTGCGATCATACCAGCACTAATGCACCGGATCCCATCAGAACTTCGAAGTTAAGCGTGCTTGGGCAAGAGTAGTACTAGGATGGGTGACCTCCTAGGAAGTCCTCGTGTTGCACCCTTTTTTTTTTTTCCTCTCTTTCCCCGCGCCTTTCACCCTCGGAGTTTCCCTTTTGTCCCGGCCCGACCGAGGGAACTCGCTCGGTCTGCCGGTGCATCGATGCCGCTGCCCGGATCACGCCGAACGCATGCGGACCTGCTGCGCTGCTTCTTTTCCTTATATCCATTCTTTAGCATCACCATGTCGGGTGCGATCATACCAGCACTAATGCACCGGATCCCATCAGAACATCGAAGTTAAGCGTGCTTGGGCGAGAGTAGTACTACGATCGGTGACCTCCTGGGAAGTCCTCGTGTTGCACCCTTTTTTTTTTCCTCTCTTTCGCTGCGCCTTTCACCCTCGGAGTTTCCCTTTTCTCCGGGCCCGACCGAGGGAACTCGCTCGGTGTGCCGGTGCATCGATGCCGCTGCCCGGATCGGGCCGAACGCATGCGGAGCTGCTGCGCTGCTTCTTTTCCTTATATCCATTCTTTACCATCACCATGTCGGGTGCGATCATACCAGCACTAATGCACCGGATCCCATCAGAACTCCGAAGTTAAGCGTGCTTGGGCAAGTGTAGTACTAGGATGCGTGACCTCCTGGGAAGTCCTCGTGTTGCACCTTTTTTTTTTTCCTCTCTTTCGCCGTGCCTTTCACCCTCGGAGTTTCCCTTTTCTCCCGGCCCGACCGAGGGAACTCGCTCGGTGTGCCGGTGCATCGATGCCGCTGCCCGGATCGCGCCGAACGCATGCGGAGCTGCTGCGCTGCTTCTTTTCCTTATATCCATTCTTTAGCATCACCATGTCGGGTGCGATCATACCAGCACTAATGCACCGGATCCCATCAGAACCCCGAAGTTAAGCGTGCTTGGGCAAGTGTAGTACTAGGATGGGTGACCTCCTGGGAAGTCCTCGTGTTGCACCCTTTTTTTTTTTTTTTCCTCTCTTTGCCCGCGCCTTTCACCCTCGGAGTTTCCCTTTTCTCCCGGCCCGACCGAGGGAACTCGCTCGGTGGGCCGGTGCATCGATGCCGCTGCCCGGATCACGCCGAACGCATGCGGACCTGCTGCGCTGCTTCTTTTCCTTATATCCATTCTTTAGCATCACCATGTCGGGTGCGATCAGACCAGAACTAATGCACCGGATCCCATCAGAACTTCGAAGTTAAGTGTGCTTGGGCGAGAGTAGTACTAGGATGGGTGTCCTCCTGGGAAGTCCTCGTGTTGCACCCCTTTTTTTTTTTTTTCCTCTCCTTCCCCGCGCCTTTCACCCTCGGAGTTTCCCTTTTGTCCCGGCCCGACCGAGGGAACTCGCTCGGTGGGCCGGTTCATCGATGCCGCTGCCCGGATCACGCCGAACGCATGCGGACCTGCTGCGCTGCTTCTTTTCCTTATATCCATTCTTTAGCATCACCATGTCGGGTGCGATCAGACCAGAACTAATGCACCGGATCCCATCAGAACTCCGAAGTTAAGCGTGCTTGGGCAAGTGTAGTACTAGGATGGGTGACCTCCTGGGAAGTCCTCATATTGCACCCTTTTTTTTTTTTTTTCCTCTCTTTGCCCGCGCCTTTCACCCTCGGAGTTTCCCTTTTCTCCGGGCCCGACCGAGGGAACTCGCTCGGTGTCCCGGTGCATCGATGCCGCTGCCCGGATCGCGCCGAACGCATGCGGACCTGCTGCGCTGCTTCTTTTCCTTATATCCATTCTTTAGCATCACCATGTCGGGTGCGATCAGACCAGAACTAATGCACCGGATCCCATCAGAACTCCGAAGTTAAGCGTGCTTGGGCAAGTGTAGTACTAGGATGGGTGACCTCCTGGGAAGTCCTCGTGTTGCACCCTTTTTTTTTTTTTTTCCTCTCTTTGCCCGCGCCTTTCACCCTCGGAGTTTCCCTTTTCTCCGGGCCCGACCGAGGGAACTCGCTCGGTGTCCCGGTGCATCGATGCCGCTGCCCGGATCGCGCCGAACGCATGCGGACCTGCTGCGCTGCTTCTTTTCCTTATATCCATTCTTTAGCATCACCATGTCGGGTGCGATCATACCAGCACTAATGCACCGGATCCCATCAGAACTTCGAAGTTAAGCGTGCTTGGGCAAGAGTAGTACTAGGATGGGTGACCTCCTGGGAAGTCCTCGTGTTGCACCCTTTTTTTTTCCTCTCTTTCGCGGCGCCTTTCACCCTCGGAGTTTCCCTTTTCTCCCGGCCCGACCGAGGGAACTCGCTCGGTGTGCCGGTGCATCAATGCCGCTGCCTGGATCGCGCCGAATGCATTCAGAGCTGCTGCGCTGCTTCTTTTCCTTATATCAATTCTTTAGCATCACCATGTCGGGTGCGATCAGACCAGAACTAATGCACCGGATCCCGTCAGAACTCCGAAGTTAAGCGTGCTTGGGCAAAAGTGTAGTACTAGGATGGGTGACCTCCTGGGAAGTCCTCGTGTTGCACCCTTTTTTTTTTTCCTCTCTTTCGCCGCGCCTTTCACCCTCGGAGTTTCCCTTTTCTCCCGGCCCGACCGAGGGAACTCGGTCGGTGGGCCGGTGCATCGATGCCGCTGCCCGGATCACGCCGAACGCATGCGGAGCTGCTGCGCTGCTTCTTTTCCTTATATCCATTCTTTAGCATCACCATATCGGGTGCGATCATACTAGCACTAATGCACCGGATCCCATCAGAACTTCGAAGTTAAGCGTGCTTGGGCGAGAGTAGTACTAGGATGGGTGACCTCCTGGGAAGTCCTCGTGTTGCACCCTTTTTTTTTTTCCTCTCTTTCGCCGCGCCTTTCACCCTCGGAGTTTCCCTTTTCTCCCGGCCCGACCGAGGGAACTCGGTCGGTGGGCCGGTGCATCGATGCCGCTGCCCGGATCACGCCGAACGCATGCGGACCTACTGCGCTGCTTCTTTTCCTTATCTCCATTCTTTAGCATCACCATGTCTGGTGCGATCATACTAGCACTAATGCACCGGATCCCATCAGAACTTCGAAGTAAAGCGTGCTTGGGCGAGAGTAGTACTAGGATGGGTGACCTCCTGGGAAGTCCTCGTGTTGCACCCTTTTTTTTTCTCCTCTCTTTCGCCGCGCCTTTCACCCTCGGAGTTTCCCTTTTCTCCCGGCCCGACCGAGGGAACTCGCTCGGTGTGCCGGTGCATCGATGCCGCTGCCCGGATCGCGCCGAACGCATGCGGACCTGCTGCGCTGCTTCTTCTCCTTATATCCATTCTTTAGCTTCACCATGTCGGGTGCGATCACACCAGCACTAATGCACCGGATCCCATCAGAACTTCGAAGTTAAGCGTGCTTGGGCGAGAGTAGTACTAGGATCGGTGACCTCCTGGGAAGTCCTCGTGTTGCACCCTTTTTTTTTTCCTCTCTTTCGCTGCGCCTTTCACCCTCGGAGTTTCCCTTTTCTCCGGGCCCGACCGAGGGAACTCGCTCGGTGTGCCGGTGCATCGATGCCGCTGCCCGGATCGCACCGAACGCATGCGGAGCTGCTGCGCTGCTTCTTTTCCTTATATCCATTCTTTAGCATCACCATGTCGGTTGCGATCAGACCAGAACTAATGCACCGGATCCCATCAGAACTTCGAAGTTAAGCGTGCTTGGGCGAGAGTAGTACTAGGATGGGTGACCTCCTGGGAAGTCCTCGTGTTGCACCCTTTTTTCTTTTCCTCTATTTCGCTGCGCCTTTCACCCTCGGAGTTTCCCTTTTCTCCCGGCCCCACCGACGGAACTCGCTCGGTGTGCCGGTGCATCGATGCCGCTGCCCGGATCGCGCCGAACGCATGCGTAGCTGCTGCGCTGCTTCTTTTCCTTATATCCATTCTTTAGCATCACCATGTCGGGTGCGATCAGACCAGAACTAATGCACCGGATCCCATCAGAACTTCGAAGCTCAGCGTGCTTGGGCGAGAGTAGTACTAGGATGGGTGACCTCCTGGGAAGTCCTCGTGTTGCACCCCTTTTTTTTTTTCCTCTCTTTCGCCGCGCCTTTCACCCTCGGAGTTTCCCTTTTCTCCCGGTCCGACCGAGGGAACTCACTCGGTCTGCCGGTGCATCGATGCCGCTGCCCGGATCACGCCGAACGCATGCGGACCTGCTGCGCTGCTTCTTTTCCTTATATCCATTCTTTAGCATCACCATGTCGGGTGCGATCAGACCAGAACTAATGCACCGGATCCCATCAGAACTTTGAAGTTAAGCGTGCTTGGGCGAGAGTAGTACTAGGATGGGTGACCTCCTGGGAAGTCCTCGTGTTGCACCCTTTTTTTTTTTTTTTTCCTCTCTTTGCCCGCGCCTTTCACCCTCGGAGTTTCCCTTTTCTCCGGGCCCGACCGAGGGAACTCGCTCGGTGTGCCGGTGCATCGATGCCGCTGCCCGGATCGCGCCGAACGCATGCGGACCTGCTGCGCTGCTTCTTTTCCTTATATCCATTCTTTAGCATCACCATGTCGGGTGCGATCAGACCAGAACTAATGCACCGGATCCCATCAGAACTCCGAAGTTAAGCGTGCTTGGGCAAGTGTAGTACTAGGATGAGTGACCTCCTGGGAAGTCCTCGTATTGCACCCTTTTTTTTTTTTTTCCTCTCTTTGCCCGCGCCTTTCACCCTCGGAGTTTCCCTTTTCTCCGGGCCCGACCGAGGGAACTCGCTCGGTGTCCCGGTGCATCGATGCCGCTGCCCGGATCGCGCCGAACGCATGCGGACCTGCTGCGCTGCTTCTTTTCCTTATATCCATTCTTTAGCATCACCATGTCGGGTGCGATCAGACCAGAACTAATGCACCGGATGTCAAGACCCGTCCAGAATTCCTCCTCCGGAACCCTAGACAGCCCTGATCCCAGGGAAATACCACCGAACCTTCCAACGGAAAATCCGGCAGCACCTCCCCTAAGGGATTTACTTACCACAAATTTACCTGCACTGAAAACACACTTCAAAAATATCTCCTTATTCCTCCCACAAACTACAAATTGGTTCCACAAATTGCAGTACTTAAAAAAAATAAATACAGTAATCCAGTGCAAAATAAATACAACAAGAGTGAAAGAAATATTACAACTGCAATAAAAGAATAACAGGGTACTGCCGAACTAAAACAGCGAGGAAGATCAAGTCCGCTCCGAGTGAACGCCGACAACCTGGTACCTAGAGGAACGGAATTTAAGAGTGTGAGATGCTAATCATCTCAGTGAGCGACCCTACTACTATACAATATAATACCACGGTAATAATAAATAATAATTATTTGGAAATAATAATTTCTCTCAAACCCTTACAATTCTCTCAGTTGGAAAAGTTCCCCTTTTAAAACATTGTCACAAAACCCTTTATTCATATTCCCCGAAAACCAAGACATCAAATAAATACCAGAACAGTAATAATTATATTTTTAATTCCAATACGGTTTCCAAACATTTTATTTTTAAAACACAGTTCTGAAAATCAGTTGATGCACCCACTATATACCAGTGGCGCCAACAGTACCCAGCGTCCCAAGGTACCGCCAGACAGGAGGTTATAGAAAGAAACCGGCATACGGTCGCGTGGCGTCCCACAGCGCCGCTGCTAACCTGGTGTCCCGGCCAAAGGGGGGTGGCCGCCCTCTCCGATGGCATCCACAGGACACCCTCATAATATCAACCGCGCGCTACTCACACCCACCTGCGCGCTAATCACATCACCTGCGCGCTAATCACACCCACCTGCGCGCTAATCACAACCGTGTGCACACTAACCATATCACATATACCATATCACATAATCAGAACACCAGTACGTGCACGGTGCATCTAAAAATCATAAAATCCATAAATTTAAATCATAAAACAAATTTCACATTTTTCATAAGCATAGCGGGCATAATCCATCCGCTTGAACCGGGAAATTCTCCACAATTTCCTTATAATCCATACCATAAATTCCATGATTTTCAAATCCACCAACTCCCAAATCCATCAATTCAAATATCCATATTTTTCCAAGCATAAATAATTTCTCGAAATATCATAATCAAATCCCATAATATTTTATGGGCATATTTCATAAAAATTGAAATCACCAACATAACCAAATATTTTCCTTGAAATATTTGAAAATCAAATCGTGCCCAATTTACCATTAAAACCACACCAATTTCAAAATCCTCAAAACCATAAAATAATTCCACATGGCATAAATTGGTGAAATACACATTTTCTTAAATCCGATAAATTCACAAATAATTCCACAATAATTCAAATAAATATTTGGCACATAGAAATTAAATTCCAAATATTTAAATCACACATTATATATTCACCAATTAAATTCCCAAAATTAATTTGAAGGTGGGTCACTCACCTTGTGCACGTATCTCAATCAAGATCCTCCGTAGGATTGACTCCGCTACTTGCACGTGCACCTAAAACATCCACAGTACCAAAACCACAAATATTAATATTTTATTCGGGTAATCCCTAAATGGGTACCCGGGGAGCGAACACCAAACGATAACTAAAATTTACGAATTATATACCGAATCGAAGCTCGAGTGATGCTAATCACAGATCCGGTCTTAATTTCCGATGATCGTACCCGACGGGGTCGGAATTTTATCGGGAAGCTTTTCGGGTTTCGGCTCCGCAATTCTCCCAAACCGTCGCGAATTGGTGGAAACGGAAGTCGGATTTGGGTTCAGGAGGTCGAACACTGCGGACTGGAGCTGGCCGGAATTTTCGGGGTACTCGCCGGAACAGTGATTTCCGGCGGCCGCCACGTCACCGGCAACCGTCGCCGGAACAGTAATTTCCGACGGTGGCCGTTTGCTGTGAAATTTTGCAGATTTGTAGATCGTGAGGAGAGCAATCCAACGGGACCGACGGTGAGCAAAACGGAGGTCGGACGGCGGAGAAATCACCGTTTGAAGATTTTCGACCCCTCGCCGGAAAACGCTCCGATCCCGGCGCGTCGGTGGTCCGATGGCCGTGATTTTTGGTGGGTAGGCCGGACTTGAGGAGAGGATGCTGGGTGTATGGCGCGTGTACTGTACATCGGCCGGAATAGTGCCGATTCGCGGTGGCCGGCGGTGGAGGGGAAAAATCGCCGCCAAACTTCGGACGTCCGATCCGGGCGCGTCCGGCGGCCGTTCGCCGTGAAATTTGGAGGTTTTGCCGGAAATGAGGTGGGCAATCTGGCTGGCCGGCGCGTGTACAGTAACTAGGCCGGAAAAACGTGAAAATGGCCGGCGGCCGGCGGGTCCTCTCTCTCTCTTTCTCTCTCCTCTCTCTCTTTCTCTCTCTTCTCTCTCTTTCTCTCTCTTCCCCGAGAGTTTTTCAAAATTAAAACCCTGCGTGACACTGTTCATGCCACGTGGACCAATCAGAAACTGACACGTGGCGTTTCACTGTTCACCGACCCAAAAAAAATATTAAAATAATACGGTATCCGGTAAACTTCAAACGTCCATAACTTTTTAACCGGATGTCCGTTTTGAGCGTGCCGCTAGTCTGTGAACTCGTATCGACGAGCACTTCACAACCATGCATGAGTCAAAGCTCAATTCCCCATAAAAAAAAAGTCAACTCCGGCACCCCTTGGACAGTTTGGACCGCAACTTGTTTCGTCCATAACTTTCAAACCGTAGCTCCGTTTTCGACGTGCTACCAGTCTACGAACTCGTGGCATCGTGCACTTCGCCACGGTGCCCTAGTCATCTTGAAATTCCCACCGAGTCTAAAAGTCAACTTTTGACCCTCTTCGGTCAACGGTCAACGGTCAACCTCGATCAACGTGCACGGATTCCGGTGCGATTTGGGACGGGGTGTTACAGCCTTCCCCCCTTACAAAAATTTCGTCCTCGAAATTTCCACGCGTCACTGGAACAAACAAGGGTTCTGATCACGCACCTGCGCTTCGGGCTCCCATGTCGCTTCCTCGACTAAGTAGTTCCTTGCCAACTAATCCATGCCCAACACTACTTCAAGTCCGGATAGATCCAACAGGATCAGGTCTGCTTCCATCACTTGATCTGTGAAATCGTCGGGCGTAGTCCTGGCTCCCTGCTGCGTCATAGCAAACACCCGACCTTGACTTGTCTGTTGGGGTCTCCTTCCTCTACCTCGACTCGATCCTGCAGACGGCTGGACTGATCCCGAAGAAACTTCTACTGGCTGACTCCCCTGGGAACTCTGTCCTGGAAATATCCCCGTATGCTGTGTCCGTCGACCTGCTTCTAGCACACTGCTGCTACCATAAGGGCAATCCCTCCTTATGTGGCCTGGCTGCCCACACCGAAAGCATAAACCATCCATCTGACACTGCCCAGAATGATTCCCCCTACAAAGTGGACAAATCCGCGGAGAACTAATGCGTGACTGCTGATACGAGCTTGTATCCACACTGATCGAATGGCGAGCTGGCTGGGGCATACGATAACTATCTCTCCTCTGGAATCTGCCTCGTGGGCTTAACCCATCACTGTCTGAGCCTGAGCTATGGCCTTTCTTAGCTGCCCCCTGTCGAGGTACTCCGCTATACGAACCTTCGAAAGATCTGCGCCTTGAGGGTCTGTGTATCTCCTCCTGTCTCTCTAGCTCGAGCGCTGCATCCCTGGCGGACTGATAGGTGGGATGTACTGATCCGGAAAGGGTGTAGCCGATGCTCTCTTTCAATCCGTCTATGAACCTCACCTTCTTCGTGTGATCGTCGGGAATCAGGTGCATGCAGAATTCTGATAGTTCTCGGAATCTCCTCTCGTACTCGATCACTGTCATGTTCCTCTGTCGCAGTTCCTCGAACTCTCTCCTTCTTGCTTCACGGTAGGCAGGAGGACAAAACTCTATCAATGGCAGTTGTTCATCCCAGCTACCACGAAACTGCATAATGCAAGACCTTAGCAGGTCTTCTAAACTTCTCTCTTTATACCAATCCACCAATAATACTTAACAAGCGTCCGGTACATCTTGGTACTTCCCGGATGCATCGCATACATCGAGCTATGCGCCTCCTCCAAAATCTCCTTCTTGAGTCCTGGGATATCCGGAACGCAAAGTCGTCCTTTATACACGAGGGCTCCATCCCTCCTTATGGAAAATTCCGGATCAAGACCTTCTTGTACCTTGCCCTTAATTGTCCTCAACTTAGGATCTTCCATTTGGGTCTCTACTATACGATCCACCAACACCGGTCGTACCTGGAAGCTAGCCATAAGAACTCCTGAAGGGTGCATATGCATTAACACCCCCATCTTCTTCAACTCCACCATGAGAGGTAGTTGGATGACTTGGATGTGAGCAAGGGATCCAGTAGCCTTCCTACTCAAAGCATCTGCCACTACATTCGCCTAATAGTGACTTTAACTTCCCTCTTGTGCAACTTTCCTTCTCATGCCCACTAATTAAGGATAGTCAAATTGGTCCACGAGAACACGATCTACAAGTCTTGGTCATAGTCGAACGCTAACCATAAGGTGCTTCTAAAGTATGCATCCTTAAACCAACAACCAACTCTCGTGACTCGATCAGCACTTTAAAAGGTTAGATTAGAACTTAAGTCTAATTTCCTCAAATACTGGTATCACCAAGTTAAGGTTGAGATTAATTCACTTATCTTCGATTACCCTCCTAGTACTTACAATTATAAAACCCTTGCTCCTCATTGATTAACCAATAGTCTTAACCTCGACAAACATCAATCTTTCTTTTAACTAAATTCATCAAGGTCATGAATAAAATTCTCAACATCCAAATATCATTCTTGAAAACCCTAAGTTTCCCTTATTTCAAATAAATTCCATGAATCCACACCTCAAGCAATAAGAAATTTAAATCCTAATTCTAGCATCACCACCAAGACTATGAACAAATCACTAGATCCTTAACCCAATAAAGTATTCCACACTTCTCAAATTCTAACTACGTCCCAAAAATCATACTCCTGATCATTGTAAATTATCACCAACAATATCAACCACCTTGAATCGATAAAGCACCACCAATACGAACCTTAAATCTCCAAGGAAATAAGATATCAAGATCTTAGCTTCTAGAATGAAAAATAACCATGCTTAAACATCCAACCATGCCTAAGGAATCATCCTCATCTCATTAACCTCATCAACCACCAAGTAGAACTTTAATCGCTATCCGGATCTTGCTTGATTCTCTAAACGCTGTCGTACCTTCTCTTTGTGAATGATAGTTTAAGCACGAAATCCATGTTTACATCTCCCTACTTTTACTTATCGGTGACCTAAGTACCTTTATTCGGATCTTGCAACTTCCTTTATCGTGCCAAACCACCATGTCATCCAGTGAGCATTCCATACGTCTTGGTACCCTTGGGGTGTATCGCATACTTTGAATCGCGTACTTCCTTTAAGATCTCCTTTTTGAACTCAACGATACCCTGCTTTGGATTCTCGACTGGCGATACTTAACCCTTAAGTCGCTCTTGGAAAAACCATAACATAAAACAAATAATAAAATATATTTTTCAAATATACCTAACTTGCATAGGCAATTGTTAAAACTCCACATTGAAATTCATATCTTAAAATCCATAGCATAAAATAAAATATGCACGCTTGTAATGGAGGTACGTACAACACCTTCTACATGTTACGTAATCCATGATTCCAACTGTCGCCGACACTCTGCTACCAATACAAACCAGGGTGGTTGCCTATATTGGCCGTCCAATTCCCCGGGCTCGTAGGCAACATGATCATGGGGCTAGCTCTACATGGACCACATTGGTTCGCCGCCTCCATATGGTGCAGTATAATATCAAACAATATAGCATACAGATACATGTATGAACACAAACCAAAAATACTTGAATAAAACACCTTTAATTTCAAATACCACTTTGAAAAGCATTTAAATTATGATAATCGATCGGGAAAATATTTTGACGCCTTGAAATCGATCGACACACATCCTTAGGCAATTATCCTTCTTCTCCATGAACGAAACGGATACCATTCACGATGATAAGCTTGACCTTCAAAAAGAAAAGGCATCCTCGACCATCGACTAGGCCATAGGAATTCCCCGTTAGGCTAGATGATCCTAATTGACACCCTCGAAGATTAGAGTTATTCAAACTCGGGCAACGAATTTACTTCGAGACAAACAGAAAGAACGCTTCCACGCGGGTAAAACGAGAGACTAGACATGGATGGGACACACAACAATGCACAGTCCCTTAGGATTACAAGAACCTATGCTCTGATACCAACTGTCAGGACCCGTCCAGAATTCCTCCTCCGGAACCCTAGACAGCCCTGATCCCAGGGAAATACCACCGAACCTTCCAACGGAAAATCCGGCAGCACCTCCCCTAAGGGATTTACTTACCACAAATTTACCTGCACTGAAAACACACTTCAAAAATATCTCCTTATTCCTCCCACAAACTACAAATTGGTTCCACAAATTGCAGTACTTAAAAAAAATAAATACAGTAATCCAGTGCAAAATAAATACAACAAGAGTGAAAGAAATATTACAACTGCAATAAAAGAATAACAGGGTACTGCCGAACTAAAACAGCGAGGAAGATCAAGTCCGCTCCGAGTGAACGCCGACAACCTGGTACCTAGAGGAACGGAATTTAAGAGTGTGAGATGCTAATCATCTCAGTGAGCGACCCTACTACTATACAATATAATACCACGGTAATAATAAATAATAATTATTTGGAAATAATAATTTCTCTCAAACCCTTACAATTCTCTCAGTTGGAAAAGTTCCCCTTTTAAAACATTGTCACAAAACCCTTTATTCATATTCCCCGAAAACCAAGACATCAAATAAATACCAGAACAGTAATAATTATATTTTTAATTCCAATACGGTTTCCAAACATTTTATTTTTAAAACACAGTTCTGAAAATCAGTTGATGCACCCACTATATACCAGTGGCGCCAACAGTACCCAGCGTCCCAAGGTACCGCCAGACAGGAGGTTATAGAAAGAAACCGGCATACGGTCGCGTGGCGTCCCACAGCGCCGCTGCTAACCTGGTGTCCCGGCCAAAGGGGGGTGGCCGCCCTCTCCGATGGCATCCACAGGACACCCTCATAATATCAACCGCGCGCTACTCACACCCACCTGCGCGCTAATCACATCACCTGCGCGCTAATCACACCCACCTGCGCGCTAATCACAACCGTGTGCACACTAACCATATCACATATACCATATCACATAATCAGAACACCAGTACGTGCACGGTGCATCTAAAAATCATAAAATCCATAAATTTAAATCATAAAACAAATTTCACATTTTTCATAAGCATAGCGGGCATAATCCATCCGCTTGAACCGGGAAATTCTCCACAATTTCCTTATAATCCATACCATAAATTCCATGATTTTCAAATCCACCAACTCCCAAATCCATCAATTCAAATATCCATATTTTTCCAAGCATAAATAATTTCTCGAAATATCATAATCAAATCCCATAATATTTTATGGGCATATTTCATAAAAATTGAAATCACCAACATAACCAAATATTTTCCTTGAAATATTTGAAAATCAAATCGTGCCCAATTTACCATTAAAACCACACCAATTTCAAAATCCTCAAAACCATAAAATAATTCCACATGGCATAAATTGGTGAAATACACATTTTCTTAAATCCGATAAATTCACAAATAATTCCACAATAATTCAAATAAATATTTGGCACATAGAAATTAAATTCCAAATATTTAAATCACACATTATATATTCACCAATTAAATTCCCAAAATTAATTTGAAGGTGGGTCACTCACCTTGTGCACGTATCTCAATCAAGATCCTCCGTAGGATTGACTCCGCTACTTGCACGTGCACCTAAAACATCCACAGTACCAAAACCACAAATATTAATATTTTATTCGGGTAATCCCTAAATGGGTACCCGGGGAGCGAACACCAAACGATAACTAAAATTTACGAATTATATACCGAATCGAAGCTCGAGTGATGCTAATCACAGATCCGGTCTTAATTTCCGATGATCGTACCCGACGGGGTCGGAATTTTATCGGGAAGCTTTTCGGGTTTCGGCTCCGCAATTCTCCCAAACCGTCGCGAATTGGTGGAAACGGAAGTCGGATTTGGGTTCAGGAGGTCGAACACTGCGGACTGGAGCTGGCCGGAATTTTCGGGGTACTCGCCGGAACAGTGATTTCCGGCGGCCGCCACGTCACCGGCAACCGTCGCCGGAACAGTAATTTCCGACGGTGGCCGTTTGCTGTGAAATTTTGCAGATTTGTAGATCGTGAGGAGAGCAATCCAACGGGACCGACGGTGAGCAAAACGGAGGTCGGACGGCGGAGAAATCACCGTTTGAAGATTTTCGACCCCTCGCCGGAAAACGCTCCGATCCCGGCGCGTCGGTGGTCCGATGGCCGTGATTTTTGGTGGGTAGGCCGGACTTGAGGAGAGGATGCTGGGTGTATGGCGCGTGTACTGTACATCGGCCGGAATAGTGCCGATTCGCGGTGGCCGGCGGTGGAGGGGAAAAATCGCCGCCAAACTTCGGACGTCCGATCCGGGCGCGTCCGGCGGCCGTTCGCCGTGAAATTTGGAGGTTTTGCCGGAAATGAGGTGGGCAATCTGGCTGGCCGGCGCGTGTACAGTAACTAGGCCGGAAAAACGTGAAAATGGCCGGCGGCCGGCGGGTCCTCTCTCTCTCTTTCTCTCTCCTCTCTCTCTTTCTCTCTCTTCTCTCTCTTTCTCTCTCTTCCCCGAGAGTTTTTCAAAATTAAAACCCTGCGTGACACTGTTCATGCCACGTGGACCAATCAGAAACTGACACGTGGCGTTTCACTGTTCACCGACCCAAAAAAAATATTAAAATAATACGGTATCCGGTAAACTTCAAACGTCCATAACTTTTTAACCGGATGTCCGTTTTGAGCGTGCCGCTAGTCTGTGAACTCGTATCGACGAGCACTTCACAACCATGCATGAGTCAAAGCTCAATTCCCCATAAAAAAAAAGTCAACTCCGGCACCCCTTGGACAGTTTGGACCGCAACTTGTTTCGTCCATAACTTTCAAACCGTAGCTCCGTTTTCGACGTGCTACCAGTCTACGAACTCGTGGCATCGTGCACTTCGCCACGGTGCCCTAGTCATCTTGAAATTCCCACCGAGTCTAAAAGTCAACTTTTGACCCTCTTCGGTCAACGGTCAACGGTCAACCTCGATCAACGTGCACGGATTCCGGTGCGATTTGGGACGGGGTGTTACACCGGATCCCATCAGAACTCCGAAGTTAAGCGTGCTTGGGCAAGTGTAGTACTAGGATGGGTGACCTCCTGGGAAGTCCTCGTGTTGCACCCTTTTTTTTTCCTCTCTTTCGCGGCGCCTTTCACCCTCGGAGTTTCCCTTTTCTCCCGGCCCGACCGAGGGAACTCGCTCGGTGTGCCGGTGCATCAATGCCGCTGCCTGGATCGCGCCGAATGCATTCAGAGCTGCTGCGCTGCTTCTTTTCCTTATATCAATTCTTTAGCATCACCATGTCGGGTGCGATCAGACCAGAACTAATGCACCGGATCCCGTCAGAACTCGGAAGTTAAGCGTGCTTGGGCAAAAGTGTAGTACTAGGATGGGTGACCTCCTGGGAAGTCCTCGTGTTGCACCCTTTTTTTTTTTCCTCTCTTTCGCCGCGCCTTTCACCCTCGGAGTTTCCCTTTTCTCCCGGCCCGACCGAGGGAACTCGGTCGGTGGGCCGGTGCATCGATGCCGCTGCCCGGATCACGCCGAACGCATGCGGAGCTGCTGCGCTGCTTCTTTTCCTTATATCCATTCTTTAGCATCACCATGTCGGGTGCGATCATACCAGCACTAATGCACCGGATCCCATCAGAACTTCGAAGTTAAGCGTGCTTGGGCAAGAGTAGTACTAGGATGGGTGACCTCCTGGGAAGTCCTCGTGTTGCACCCTTTTTTTTTCCTCTCTTTCGCGGCGCCTTTCACCCTCGGAGTTTCCCTTTTCTCCCGGCCCGACCGAGGGAACTCGCTCGGTGTGCCGGTGCATCAATGCCGCTGCCTGGATCGCGCCGAATGCATTCAGAGCTGCTGCGCTGCTTCTTTTCCTTATATCAATTCTTTAGCATCACCATGTCGGGTGCGATCAGACCAGAACTAATGCACCGGATCCCGTCAGAACTCGGAAGTTAAGCGTGCTTGGGCAAAAGTGTAGTACTAGGATGGGTGACCTCCTGGGAAGTCCTCGTGTTGCACCCTTTTTTTTTTTCCTCTCTTTCGCCGCGCCTTTCACCCTCGGAGTTTCCCTTTTCTCCCGGCCCGACCGAGGGAACTCGGTCGGTGGGCCGGTGCATCGATGCCGCTGCCCGGATCACGCCGAACGCATGCGGAGCTGCTGCGCTGCTTCTTTTCCTTATATCCATTCTTTAGCATCACCATGTCGGGTGCGATCATACTAGCACTAATGCACCGGATCCCATCAGAACTTCGAAGTTAAGCGTGCTTGGGGGAGAGTAGTACTAGGATGGGTGACCTCCTGGGAAGTCCTCGTGTTGCACCCTTTTTTTTTTTCCTCTCTTTCGCCGCGCCTTTCACCCTCGGAGTTTCCCTTTTCTCCCGGCCCGACCGAGGGAACTCGGTCGGTGGGCCGGTGCATCGATGCCGCTGCCCGGATCACGCCGAACGCATGCGGACCTACTGCGCTGCTTCTTTTCCTTATCTCCATTCTTTAGCATCACCATGTCTGGTGCGATCATACTAGCACTAATGCACCGGATCCCATCAGAACTTCGAAGTAAAGCGTGCTTGGGCGAGAGTAGTACTAGGATGGGTGACCTCCTGGGAAGTCCTCGTGTTGCACCCTTTTTTTTTCTCCTCTCTTTCGCCGCGCCTTTCACCCTCGGAGTTTCCCTTTTCTCCCGGCCCGACCGAGGGAACTCGCTCGGTGTGCCGGTGCATCGATGCCGCTGCCCGGATCGCGCCGAACGCATGCGGACCTGCTGCGCTGCTTCTTCTCCTTATATCCATTCTTTAGCTTCACCATGTCGGGTGCGATCACACCAGCACTAATGCACCGGATCCCATCAGAACTTCGAAGTTAAGCGTGCTTGGGCGAGAGTAGTACTAGGATCGGTGACCTCCTGGGAAGTCCTCGTGTTGCACCCTTTTTTTTTTCCTCTCTTTCGCTGCGCCTTTCACCCTCGGAGTTTCCCTTTTCTCCGGGCCCGACCGAGGGAACTCGCTCGGTGTGCCGGTGCATCGATGCCGCTGCCCGGATCGCACCGAACGCATGCGGAGCTGCTGCGCTGCTTCTTTTCCTTATATCCATTCTTTAGCATCACCATGTCGGTTGCGATCAGACCAGAACTAATGCACCGGATCCCATCAGAACTTCGAAGTTAAGCGTGCTTGGGCGAGAGTAGTACTAGGATGGGTGACCTCCTGGGAAGTCCTCGTGTTGCTCCCTTTTTTCTTTTCCTCTATTTCGCTGCGCCTTTCACCCTCGGAGTTTCCCTTTTCTCCCGGCCCCACCGACGGAACTCGCTCGGTGTGCCGGTGCATCGATGCCGCTGCCCGGATCGCGCCGAACGCATGCGGAGCTGCTGCGCTGCTTCTTTTCCTTATATCCATTCTTTAGCATCACCATGTCGGGTGCGATCAGACCAGAACTAATGCACCGGATCCCATCAGAACTTCGAAGCTCAGCGTGCTTGGGCGAGAGTAGTACTAGGATGGGTGACCTCCTGGGAAGTCCTCGTGTTGCACCCCTTTTTTTTTTTCCTCTCTTTCGCCGCGCCTTTCACCCTCGGAGTTTCCCTTTTCTCCCGGCCCGACCGAGGGAACTCGCTCGGTGTGCCGGTGCATCGATGCCGCTGCCCGGATCGGGCCGAACGCATGCGGAGCTGCTGCGCTGCTTCGTTTCCTTATATCCATTCTTTACCATCACCATGTCGGGTGCGATCATACCAGCACTAATGCACCGGATCCCATCAGAACTCCGAAGTTAAGCGTGCTTGGGCAAGTGTAGTACTAGGATGCGTGACCTCCTGGGAAGTCCTCGTGTTGCACCTTTTTTTTTTTCCTCTCTTTCGCCGCGCCTTTCACCCTCGGAGTTTCCCTTTTCTCCCGGCCCGACCGAGGGAACTCGCTCGGTGTGCCGGTGCATCGATGCCGCTGCCCGGATCGCGCCGAACGCATGCGGAGCTGCTGCGCTGCTTCTTTTCCTTATATCCATTCTTTAGCATCACCATGTCGGGTGCGATCATACCAGCACTAATGCACCGGATCCCATCAGAACCCCGAAGTTAAGCGTGCTTGGGCAAGTGTAGTACTAGGATGGGTGACCTCCTGGGAATTCCTCGTGTTGCACCCTTTTTTTTTTTTTTTTCCTCTCTTTGCCCGCGCCTTTCACCCTCGGAGTTTCCCTTTTCTCCCGGCCCGACCGAGGGAACTCGCTCGGTGGGCCGGTGCATCGATGCCGCTGCCCGGATCACGCCGAACGCATGCGGACCTGCTGCGCTGCTTCTTTTCCTTATATCAATTCTTTAGCATCACCATGTCGGGTGCGATCAGACCAGAACTAATGCACCGGATCCCATCAGAACTTCGAAGTTAAGTGTGCTTGGGCGAGAGTAGTACTAGGATGGGTGTCCTCCTGGGAAGTCCTCGTGTTGCACCCCTTTTTTTTTTTTTTCCTCTCCTTCCCCGCGCCTTTCACCCTCGGAGTTTCCCTTTTGTCCCGGCCCGACCGAGGGAACTCGCTCGGTGGGCCGGTTCATCGATGCCGCTGCCCGGATCACGCCGAACGCATGCGGACCTGCTGCGCTGCTTCTTTTCCTTATATCCATTCTTTAGCATCACCATGTCGGGTGCGATCAGACCAGAACTAATGCACCGGATCCCATCAGAACTTTGAAGTTAAGCGTGCTTGGGCGAGAGTAGTACTAGGATGGGTGACCTCCTGGGAAGTCCTCGTGTTGCACCCTTTTTTTTTTTTTTTTCCTCTCTTTGCCCGCGCCTTTCACCCTCGGAGTTTCCCTTTTCTCCGGGCCCGACCGAGGGAACTCGCTCGGTGTGCCGGTGCATCGATGCCGCTGCCCGGATCGCGCCGAACGCATGCGGACCTGCTGCGCTGCTTCTTTTCCTTATATCCATTCTTTAGCATCACCATGTCGGGTGCGATCAGACCAGAACTAATGCACCGGATCCCATCAGAACTCCGAAGTTAAGCGTGCTTGGGCAAGTGTAGTACTAGGATGGGTGACCTCCTGGGAAGTCCTCGTGTTGCACCCTTTTTTTTTTTTTTTCCTCTCTTTGCCCGCGCCTTTCACCCTCGGAGTTTCCCTTTTCTCCGGGCCCGACCGAGGGAACTCGCTCGGTGTCCCGGTGCATCGATGCCGCTGCCCGGATCGCGCCGAACGCATGCGGACCTGCTGCGCTGCTTCTTTTCCTTATATCCATTCTTTAGCATCACCATGTCGAGTGCGATCATACCAGCACTAATGCACCGGATCCCATCAGAACTTCGAAGTTAAGCGTGCTTGGGCAAGAGTAGTACTAGGATGGGTGACCTCCTGGGAAGTCCTCGTGTTGCACCCTTTTTTTTTTTTCCTCTCTTTCCCCGTGCCTTTCACCCTCGGAGTTTCCCTTTTGTCCCGGCCCGACCGAGGGAACTCGCTCGGTGTGCCGGTGCATCGATGCCGCTGCCCGGATCGCGCCGAACGCATTCAGAGCTGCTGCGCCGCTTCTTTTCCTTATATCCATTCTTTAGCATCACCATGTCGGGTGCGATCATACCAGCACTAATGCACCGGATCCCATTAGAACTCCGAAGTTAAGCGTGCTTGGGCGAGAGTAGTACTAGGATCGGTGACCTCCTGGGAAGTCCTCGTGTTGCACCTTTTTTTTTTTCCTCTCTTTCGCTGCGCCTTTCACCCTCGGAGTTTCCCTTTTCTCCGGGCCCGACCGAGGGAACTCGCTCGTTGTGCCGGTGCATCGATGCCGCTGCCCGGATCGGGCCGAACGCATGCGGAGCTGCTGCGCTGCTTCTTTTCCTTATATCCATTCTTTACCATCACCATGTCGGGTGCGATCATACCAGCACTAATGCACCGGATCCCATCAGAACTCCGAAGTTAAGCGTGCTTGGGCAAGTGTAGTACTAGGATGGGTGACCTCCTAGGAAGTCCTCGTGTTGCACCCTTTTTTTTTTTCCTCTCTTTCGCTGCGCCTTTCACCCTCGGAGTTTCCCTTTTCTCCGGGCCCGACCGAGGGAACTAGCTCGGTGGGCCGGTTCATCGATGCCGCTGCCCGGATCACGCCGAACGCATGCGGACCTGCTGCGCTGCTTCTTTTCCTTATATCCATTCTTTAGCATCACCATGTCGGGTGCGATCAGACCAGAACTAATGCACCGGATCCCATCAGAACTTCGAAGTTAAGCGTGCTTGGGCGAGAGTAGTACTAGGATGAGTGACCTCCTGGGAAGTCCTCGTGTTGCACCCTTTTTTTTTTTTTTTTCCTCTCTTTGCCCGCGCCTTTCACCCTCGGAGTTTCCCTTTTCTCCGGGCCCGACCGAGGGAACTCGCTCGGTGTGCCGGTGCATCGATGCCGCTGCCCGGATCGCGCCGAACGCATGCGGACCTGCTGCGCTGCTTCTTTTCCTTATATCCATTCTTTAGCATCACCATGTCGGGTGCGATCAGATCAGAACTAATGCACCGGATCCCATCAGAACTCCGAAGTTAAGCATGCTTGGGCAAGTGTAGTACTAGGATGGGTGACCTCCTGGGAAGTCCTCGTGTTGCACCCTTTTTTTTTTTTTTCCTCTCTTTGCCCGCGCCTTTCACCCTCGGAGTTTCCCTTTTCTCCGGGCCCGACCGAGGGAACTCGCTCGGTGTCCCGGTGCATCGATGCCGCTGCCCGGATCGCGCCGAACGCATGCGGACCTGCTGCGCTGCTTCTTTTCCTTATATCCATTCTTTAGCATCACCATGTCGGGTGCGATCATACCAGCACTAATGCATCGGATCCCATCAGAACTTCGAAGTTAAGCGTGCTTGGGCAAGAGTAGTACTAGGATGGGTGACCTCCTGGGAAGTCCTCGTGTTGCACCCTTTTTTTTTCCTCTCTTTCGCGGCGCCTTTCACCCTCGGAGTTTCCCTTTTCTCCCGGCCCGACCGAGGGAACTCGCTCGGTGTGCCGGTGCATCAATGCCGCTGCCTGGATCGCGCCGAATGCATTCAGAGCTGCTGCGCTGCTTCTTTTCCTTATATCAATTCTTTAGCATCACCATGTCGGGTGCGATCAGACCAGAACTAATGCACCGGATCCCGTCAGAACTCCGAAGTTAAGCGTGCTTGGGCAAAAGTGTAGTACTAGGATGGGTGACCTCCTGGGAAGTCCTCGTGTTGCACCCTTTTTTTTTTTTCCTCTCTTTCCCCGCGCCTTTCACCCTCGGAGTTTCCCTTTTGTCCCGGCCCGACCGAGGGAACTCGCTCGGTGGGCCGGTGCATCGATGCCGCTGCCCGGATCACGCCGAACGCATGCGGACCTGCTGCGCTGCTTCTTTTCCTTATATCGATTCTTTAGCATCACCATGTCGGGTGCGATCAGACCAGAACTAATGCACCGGATCCCATCAGAACTCCGAAGTTAAGCGTGCTTGGGCAAGTGTAGTACTAGGATGGGTGACCTCCTGGGAAGTCCTCGTGTTGCACCCTTATTTTTTTTTTTTTCCTCTCTTTGCCCGCGCCTTTCACCCTCGGAGTTTCCCTTTTCTCCGGGCCCGACCGAGGGAACTCGCTCGGTGTGCCGGTGCATCAATGCCGCTGCCCGGATCGCGCCGAACGCATGCGGACCTGCTGCGCTGCTTCTTTTCCTTATATCCATTCTTTAGCATCACCATGTCGGGTGCGATCATACCAGCACTAATGCACCGGATCCCATCAGAACTTCGTAGTTAAGCGTGCTTGGGCGAGAGTAGTACTAGGATGGGTGACCTCCTGGGAAGTACTCGTGTTGCACCCTTTTTTTTTTCCTCTCTTTCGCTGCGCCTTTCACCCTCGGAGTTTCCCTTTTCTCCGGGCCCGACCGAGGGAACTCGCTCGATGTGCCGGTGCATCGATGCCGCTGCCCGGATCGCGCCGAACGCATGCGGAGCTGCTGCGCTGCTTCTTTTCCTTATATCCATTCTTTAGCATCACCATGTCGGGTGCGATCATACCAGCACTAATGCACCGGATCCGATCAGAACTCCGAAGTTAAGCGTGCTTGGGCAAAAGTGTAGTACTAGGATGGGTGACCTCCTGGGAAGTCCTCGTGTTGCACCCCTTTTTTTTTTTTCCTCTCCTTCCCCGCGCCTTTCACCCTCCGAGTTTCCCTTTTGTCCCGGCCCGACCGAGGGAACTCGCTCGGTGGGCCGGTGCATCGATGCCGCTGCCCGGATCGCGCCGAACGCATGCGGACCTGCTGCGCTGCTTCTTTTCCTTATATCCATTCTTTAGCATCACCATGTCGGGTGCGATCATACCAGCACTAATGCACCGGATCCCATCAGAACTCCGAAGTTAAGCGTGCTTGGGCGAGAGTAGTACTAGGATCGGTGACCTCCTGGGAAGTACTCGTGTTGCACCCTTTTTTTTTTCCTCTCTTTCGCTGCGCCTTTCACCCTCGGAGTTTCCCTTTTCTCCGGGCCCGACCGAGGGAACTCGCTCGGTGTGCCGGTGCATCGATGCCGCTGCCCGGATCGCGCCGAACGCATGCGGAGCTGCTGCGCTGCTTCTTTTCCTTATATCCATTCTTTAGCATCACCATGTCGGGTGCGATCATACCAGCACTAATGCACCGGATCCCATCAGAACTTCGAAGTTAAGCGTGCTTGGGCGAGAGTAGTACTAGGATCGGTGACCTCCTGGGAAGTACTCGTGTTGCACCCTTTTTTTTTTCCTCTCTTTCGCTGCGCCTTTCACCCTCGGAGTTTCCCTTTTCTCCGGGCCCGACCGAGGGAACTCGCTCGATGTGCCGGTGCATCGATGCCGCTGCCCGGATCGCGCCGAACGCATGCGGAGCTGCTGCGCTGCTTCTTTTCCTTATATCCATTCTTTAGCATCACCATGTCGGGTGCGATCATACCAGCACTAATGCACCGGATCCCATCAGAACTCCGAAGTTAAGCGTGCTTGGGCAAGTGTAGTACTAGGATGGGTGACCTCCTGGGAAGTCCTCGTGTTGCACCCTTATTTTTTTTTTTTTTCCTCTCTTTGCCGGCGCCTTTCACCCTCGGAGTTTCCCTTTTCTCCGGGCCCGACCGAGGGAACTCGCTCGGTGTGCCGGTGCATCGATGCCGCTGCCCGGATCGCGCCGAACGCATGCGGACCTGCTGCGCTGCTTCTTTTCCTTATATCCATTCTTTAGCATCACCATGTCGGGTGCGATCAGACCAGAACTAATGCACCGAATCCCGTCAGAACTCCGAAGTTAAGCGTGCTTGGGCAAAAGTGTAGTACTAGGATGGGTGACCTCCTGGGAAGTCCTCGTGTTGCACCCTTTTTTTTTTTCCTCTCTTTCCCCGCGCCTTTCACCCTCGGAGTTTCCCTTTTGTCCCGGCCCGACCGAGGGAACTCGCTCGGTGGGCCGGTGCATCGATGCCGCTGCCCGGATCACGCCGAACGCATGCGGACCTGCTGCGCTGCTTCTTTTCCTTATATCCATTCTTTAGCATCACCATGTCGGGTGCGATCAGACCAGAACTAATGCACCGGATCCCATCAGAACTCCGAAGTTAAGCGTGCTTGGGCAAGTGTAGTACTAGGATGGGTGACCTCCTGGGAAGTCCTCGTGTTGCACCCTTATTTTTTTTTTTTTTCCTCTCTTTGCCGGCGCCTTTCACCCTCGGAGTTTCCCTTTTCTCTGGGCCCGACCGAGGGAACTCGCTCGGTGTGCCGGTGCATCGATGCCGCTGCCCGGATCGCGCCGAACGCATGCGGACCTGCTGCGCTGCTTCTTTTCCTTATATCCATTCTTTAGCATCACCATGTCGGGTGCGATCATACCAGCACTAATGCACCGGATCCCATCAGAACTTCGAAGTTAAGCGTGCTTGGGCGAGAGTAGTACTAGGATCGGTGACCTCCTGGGAAGTACTCGTGTTGCACCCTTTTTTTTTTCCTCTCTTTCGCTGCGCCTTTCACCCTCGGAGTTTCCCTTTTCTCCGGGCCCGACCGAGGGAACTCGCTCGATGTGCCGGTGCATCGATGCCGCTGCCCGGATCGCGCCGAACGCATGCGGACCTGCTGCGCTGCTTCTTTTCCTTATATCCATTCTTTAGCATCACCATGTCGGGTGCGATCAGACCAGAACTAATGCACCGGATCCCGTCAGAACTCCGAAGTTAAGCGTGCTTGGGCAAAAGTGTAGTACTAGGATGGGTGACCTCCTGGGAAGTCCTCGTGTTGCACCCTTTTTTTTTTTTCCTCTCTTTCCCCGCGCCTTTCACCCTCGGAGTTTCCCTTTTGTCCCGGCCCGACCGAGGGAACTCGCTCGGTGGGCCGGTGCATCGATGCCGCTGCCCGGATCACGCCGAACGCATGCGGACCTGCTGCGCTGCTTCTTTTCCTTATATCCATTCTTTAGCATCACCATGTCGGGTGCGATCAGACCAGAACTAATGCACCGGATCCCATCAGAACTCCGAAGTTAAGCGTGCTTGGGCAAGTGTAGTACTAGGATGGGTGACCTCCTGGGAAGTCCTCGTGTTGCACCCTTATTTTTTTTTTTTTTCCTCTCTTTGCCGGCGCCTTTCACCCTCGGAGTTTCCCTTTTCTCCGGGCCCGACCGAGGGAACTCGCTCGGTGTGCCGGTGCATCGATGCCGCTGCCCGGATCGCGCCGAACGCATGCGGACCTGCTGCGCTGCTTCTTTTCCTTATATCCATTCTTTAGCATCACCATGTCGGGTGCGATCATACCAGCACTAATGCACCGGATCCCATCAGAACTTCGAAGTTAAGCGTGCTTGGGCGAGAGTAGTACTAGGATCGGTGACCTCCTGGGAAGTACTCGTGTTGCACCCTTTTTTTTTTCCTCTCTTTCGCTGCGCCTTTCACCCTCGGAGTTTCCCTTTTCTCCGGGCCCGACCGAGGGAACTCGCTCGATGTGCCGGTGCATCGATGCCGCTGCCCGGATCGCGCCGAACGCATGCGGAGCTGCTGCGCTGCTTCTTTTCCTTATATCCATTCTTTAGCATCACCATGTCGGGTGCGATCATACCAGCACTAATGCACCGGATCCCATCAGAACTCCGAAGTTAAGCGTGCTTGGGCAAGTGTAGTACTAGGATGGGTGACCTCCTGGGAAGTCCTCGTGTTGCACCCTTATTTTTTTTTTTTTTCCTCTCTTTGCCGGCGCCTTTCACCCTCGGAGTTTCCCTTTTCTCCAGGCCCGACCGAGGGAACTCGCTCGGTGTGCCGGTGCATCGATGCCGCTGCCCGGATCGCGCCGAACGCATGCGGACCTGCTGCGCTGCTTCTTTTCCTTATATCCATTCTTTAGCATCACCATGTCGGGTGCGATCAGACCAGAACTAATGCACCGGATCCCATCAGAACTCCGAAGTTAAGCGTGCTTGGGCAAGTGTAGTACTAGGATGGGTGACCTCCTGGGAAGTCCTCGTGTTGCACCCTTATTTTTTTTTTTTTCCTCTCTTTGCCGGCGCCTTTCACCCTCGGAGTTTCCCTTTTCTCTGGGCCCGACCGAGGGAACTCGCTCGGTGTGCCGGTGCATCGATGCCGCTGCCCGGATCGCGCCGAACGCATGCGGACCTGCTGCGCTGCTTCTTTTCCTTATATCCATTCTTTAGCATCACCATGTCGGGTGCGATCATACCAGCACTAATGCACCGGATCCCATCAGAACTTCGAAGTTAAGCGTGCTTGGGCGAGAGTAGTACTAGGATCGGTGACCTCCTGGGAAGTACTCGTGTTGCACCCTTTTTTTTTTCCTCTCTTTCGCTGCGCCTTTCACCCTCGGAGTTTCCCTTTTCTCCGGGCCCGACCGAGGGAACTCGCTCGATGTGCCGGTGCATCGATGCCGCTGCCCGGATCGCGCCGAACGCATGCGGAGCTGCTGCGCTGCTTCTTTTCCTTATATCCATTCTTTAGCATCACCATGTCGGGTGCGATCATACCAGCACTAATGCACCGGATCCCATCAGAACTCCGAAGTTAAGCGTGCTTGGGCAAGTGTAGTACTAGGATGGGTGACCTCCTGGGAAGTCCTCGTGTTGCACCCTTTTTTTTTTTTTTTTCCTCTCTTTGCCCGCGCCTTTCACCCTCGGAGTTTCCCTTTTCTCCGGGCCCGACCGAGGGAACTCGCTCGGTGTGCCGGTGCATCGATGCCGCTGCCCGGATCGCGCCGAACGCATGCGGACCTGCTGCGCTGCTTCTTTTCCTTATATCCATTCTTTAGCATCACAATGTCGGGTGCGATCAGACCAGAACTAATGCACCGGATCCCATCAGAACTCCGAAGTTAAGCGTGCTTGGGCAAGTGTAGTACTAGGATGGGTGACCTCCTGGGAAGTCCTCGTGTTGCACCCTTATTTTTTTTTTTTTCCTCTCTTTGCCCGCGCCTTTCACCCTCGGAGTTTCCCTTTTCTCCGGGCCCGACCGAGGGAACTCGCTCGGTGTGCCGGTGCATCGATGCCGCTGCCCGGATCGCGCCGAACGCATGCGGACCTGCTGCGCTGCTTCTTTTCCTTATATCCATTCTTTAGCATCACCATGTCGGGTGCGATCATACCAGCACTAATGCACCGGATCCCATCAGAACTTCGTAGTTAAGCGTGCTTGGGCGAGAGTAGTACTAGGATCGGTGACCTCCTGGGAAGTACTCGTGTTGCACCCTTTTTTTTTTCCTCTCTTTCGCTGCGCCTTTCACCCTCGGAGTTTCCCTTTTCTCCGGGCCCGACCGAGGGAACTCGCTCGATGTGCCGGTGCATCGATGCCGCTGCCCGGATCGCGCCGAACGCATGCGGAGCTGCTGCGCTGGTTCTTTTCCTTATATCCATTCTTTAGCATCACAATGTCGGGTGCGATCAGACCAGAACTAATGCACCGGATCCCATCAGAACTCCGAAGTTAAGCGTGCTTGGGCAAGTGTAGTACTAGGATGGGTGACCTCCTGGGAAGTCCTCGTGTTGCACCCTTTTTTTTTTTTCCTCTCTTTCCCCGCGCCTTTCACCCTCGGAGTTTCCCTTTTGTCCCGGCCCGACCGAGGGAACTCGCTCGGTGGGCCGGTGCATCGATGCCGCTGCCCGGATCACGCCGAACGCATGCGGACCTGCTGCGCTGCTTCTTTTCCTTATATCCATTCTTTAGCATCACCATGTTGGGTGCGATCAGACCAGAACTAATGCACCGGATCCCATCAGAACTCCGAAGTTAAGCGTGCTTGGGCAAGTGTAGTACTAGGATGGGTGACCTCCTGGGAAGTCCTCGTGTTGCACCCTTTTTTTTTTTTCCTCTCTTTCCCCGCGCCTTTCACCCTCGGAGTTTCCCTTTTGTCCCGGCCCGACCGAGGGAACTCGCTCGGTGGGCCGGTGCATCGATGCCGCTGCCCGGATCACGCCGAACGCATGCGGACCTGCTGCGCTGCTTCTTTTCCTTATATCCATTCTTTAGCATCACCATGTCGGGTGCGATCAGACCAGAACTAATGCACCGGATCCCATCAGAACTTCGAAGTTAAGTGTGCTTGGGCGAGAGTAGTACTAGGATGGGTGTCCTCCTGGGAAGTCCTCGTGTTGCACCCCTTTTTTTTTTTTTCCTCTCCTTCCCCGCGCCTTTCACCCTCGGAGTTTCCCTTTTGTCCCGGCCCGACCGAGGGAACTCGCTCGGTGGGCCGGTTCATCGATGCCGCTGCCCGGATCACGCCGAACGCATGCGGACCTGCTGCGCTGCTTCTTTTCCTTATATCCATTCTTTAGCATCACCATGTCGGGTGCGATCAGACCAGAACTAATGCACCGGATCCCATCAGAACTCCGAAGTTAAGCGTGCTTGGGCAAGTGTAGTACTAGGATGGGTGACCTCCTGGGAAGTCCTCGTGTTGCACCCTTATTTTTTTTTTTTTTCCTCTCTTTGCCCGCGCCTTTCACCCTCGGAGTTTCCCTTTTCTCCGGGCCCGACCGAGGGAACTCGCTCGGTGTGCCGGTGCATCGATGCCGCTGCCCGGATCGCGCCGAACGCATGCGGACCTGCTGCGCTGCTTCTTTTCCTTATATCCATTCTTTAGCATCACCATGTCGGGTGCGATCATACCAGCACTAATGCACCGGATCCCATCAGAACTTCGTAGTTAAGCGTGCTTGGGCGAGAGTAGTACTAGGATCGGTGACCTCCTGGGAAGTACTCGTGTTGCACCCTTTTTTTTTTCCTCTCTTTCGCTGCGCCTTTCACCCTCGGAGTTTCCCTTTTCTCCGGGCCCGACCGAGGGAACTCGCTCGATGTGCCGGTGCATCGATGCCGCTGCCCGGATCGCGCCGAACGCATGCGGAGCTGCTGCGCTGGTTCTTTTCCTTATATCCATTCTTTAGCATCACAATGTCGGGTGCGATCAGACCAGAACTAATGCACCGGATCCCATCAGAACTCCGAAGTTAAGCGTGCTTGGGCAAGTGTAGTACTAGGATGGGTGACCTCCTGGGAAGTCCTCGTGTTGCACCCTTTTTTTTTTTTCCTCTCTTTCCCCGCGCCTTTCACCCTCGGAGTTTCCCTTTTGTCCCGGCCCGACCGAGGGAACTCGCTCGGTGGGCCGGTGCATCGATGCCGCTGCCCGGATCACGCCGAACGCATGCGGACCTGCTGCGCTGCTTCTTTTCCTTATATCCATTCTTTAGCATCACCATGTCGGGTGCGATCAGACCAGAACTAATGCACCGGATCCCATCAGAACTCCGAAGTTAAGCGTGCTTGGGCAAGTGTAGTACTAGGATGGGTGACCTCCTGGGAAGTCCTCGTGTTGCACCCTTTTTTTTTTTTCCTCTCTTTCCCCGCGCCTTTCACCCTCGGAGTTTCCCTTTTGTCCCGGCCCGACCGAGGGAACTCGCTCGGTGGGCCGGTGCATCGATGCCGCTGCCCGGATCACGCCGAACGCATGCGGACCTGCTGCGCTGCTTCTTTTCCTTATATCCATTCTTTAGCATCACCATGTCGGGTGCGATCAGACCAGAACTAATGCACCGGATCCCATCAGAACTTCGAAGTTAAGTGTGCTTGGGCGAGAGTAGTACTAGGATGGGTGTCCTCCTGGGAAGTCCTCGTGTTGCACCCCTTTTTTTTTTTTTCCTCTCCTTCCCCGCGCCTTTCACCCTCGGAGTTTCCCTTTTGTCCCGGCCCGACCGAGGGAACTCGCTCGGTGGGCCGGTTCATCGATGCCGCTGCCCGGATCACGCCGAACGCATGCGGACCTGCTGCGCTGCTTCTTTTCCTTATATCCATTCTTTAGCATCACCATGTCTCGTGCGATCAGACCAGAACTAATGCACCGGATCCCATCAGAACTTCGAAGTTAAGCGTGCTTGGGCGAGAGTAGTACTAGGATGGGTGACCTCCTGGGAAGTCCTCGTGTTGCACCCTTTTTTTTTTTTTTTTCCTCTCTTTGCCGGCGCCTTTCACCCTCGGAGTTTCCCTTTTCTCCGGGCCCGACCGAGGGAACTCGCTCGGTGTGCCGGTGCATCGATGCCGCTGCCCGGATCGCGCCGAACGCATGCGGACCTGCTGCGCTGCTTCTTTTCCTTATATCCATTCTTTAGCATCACCATCTCGGGTGCTATCATACCAGCACTAATGCACCGGATCCCATCAGAACTTCGAAGTTAAGCGTGCTTGGGCGAGAGTAGTACTAGGATCGGTGACCTCCTGGGAAGTACTCGTGTTGCACCCTTTTTTTTTTCCTCTCTTTCGCTGCGCCTTTCACCCTCGGAGTTTCCCTTTTCTCCGGGCCCGACCGAGGGAACTCGCTCGATGTGCCGGTGCATCGATGCCGCTGCCCGGATCGCGCCGAACGCATGCGGAGCTGCTGCGCTGCTTCTTTTCCTTATATCCATTCTTTAGCATCACCATGTCGGGTGCGATCATACCAGCACTAATGCACCGGATCCCATCAGAACTCCGAAGTTAAGCGTGCTTGGGCAAGTGTAGTACTAGGATGGGTGACCTCCTGGGAAGTCCTCGTGTTGCACCCTTTTTTTTTTTTTTTCCTCTCTTTGCCCGCGCCTTTCACCCTCGGAGTTTCCCTTTTCTCCGGGCCCGACCGAGGGAACTCGCTCGGTGTGCCGGTGCATCGATGCCGCTGCCCGGATCACGCCGAACGCATGCGGACCTGCTGCGCTGCTTCTTTTCCTTATATCCATTCTTTAGCATCACCATGTCGGGTGCGATCAGACCAGAACTAATGCACCGGATCCCATCAGAACTCCGAAGTTAAGCGTGCTTGGGCAAGTGTAGTACTAGGATGGGTGACCTCCTGGGATGTCCTCGTTTTGCACCCTTTTTTTTTTTTCCTCTCTTTCCCCGCGCCTTTCACCCTCGGAGTTTCCCTTTTGTCCCGGCCCGACCGAGGGAACTCGCTCGGTGGGCCGGTGCATCGATGCCGCTGCCCGGATCACGCCGAACGCATGCGGACCTGCTGCGCTGCTTCTTTTCCTTATATCCATTCTTTAGCATCACCATGTCGGGTGCGATCAGACCAGAACTAATGCACCGGATCCCATCAGAACTCCGAAGTTAAGCGTGCTTGGGCAAGTGCAGTACTAGGATGGGTGACCTCCTGGGAAGTCCTCGTGTTGCACCCTTATTTTTTTTTTTTTTCCTCTCTTTGCCCGCGCCTTTCACCCTCGGAGTTTCCCTTTTCTCCGGGCCCGACCGAGGGAACTCGCTCGGTGTGCCGGTGCATCGATGCCGCTGCCCGGATCGCGCCGAACGCATGCGGACCTGCTGCGCTGCTTCTTTTCCTTATATCCATTCTTTAGCATCACCATGTCGGGTGCGATCATACCAGCACTAATGCACCGGATCCCATCAGAACTTCGTAGTTAAGCGTGCTTGGGCGAGAGTAGTACTAGGATCGGTGACCTCCTGGGAAGTACTCGTGTTGCACCCTTTTTTTTTTCCTCTCTTTCGCTGCGCCTTTCACCCTCGGAGTTTCCCTTTTCTCCGGGCCCGACCGAGGGAACTCGCTCGATGTGCCGGTGCATCGATGCCGCTGCCCGGATCGCGCCGAACGCATGCGGAGCTGCTGCGCTGGTTCTTTTCCTTATATCCATTCTTTAGCATCACAATGTCGGGTGCGATCAGACCAGAACTAATGCACCGGATCCCATCAGAACTCCGAAGTTAAGCGTGCTTGGGCAAGTGTAGTACTAGGATGGGTGACCTCCTGGGAAGTCCTCGTGTTGCACCCTTTTTTTTTTTTCCTCTCTTTCCCCGCGCCTTTCACCCTCGGAGTTTCCCTTTTGTCCCGGCCCGACCGAGGGAACTCGCTCGGTGGGCCGGTGCATCGATGCCGCTGCCCGGATCACGCCGAACGCATGCGGACCTGCTGCGCTGCTTCTTTTCCTTATATCCATTCTTTAGCATCACCATGTCGGGTGCGATCAGACCAGAACTAATGCACCGGATCCCATCAGAACTCCGAAGTTAAGCGTGCTTGGGCAAGTGTAGTACTAGGATGGGTGACCTCCTGGGAAGTCCTCGTGTTGCACCCTTTTTTTTTTTTCCTCTCTTTCCCCGCGCCTTTCACCCTCGGAGTTTCCCTTTTGTCCCGGCCCGACCGAGGGAACTCGCTCGGTGGGCCGGTGCATCGATGCCGCTGCCCGGATCACGCCGAACGCATGCGGACCTGCTGCGCTGCTTCTTTTCCTTATATCCATTCTTTAGCATCACCATGTCGGGTGCGATCAGACCAGAACTAATGCACCGTATCCCATCAGAACTCCGAAGTTAAGCGTGCTTGGGCAAGTGTAGTACTAGGATGGGTGTCCTCCTGGGAAGTCCTCGTGTTGCACCCCTTTTTTTTTTTTTCCTCTCCTTCCCCGCGCCTTTCACCCTCGGAGTTTCCCTTTTGTCCCGGCCCGACCGAGGGAACTCGCTCGGTGGGCCGGTTCATCGATGCCGCTGCCCGGATCACGCCGAACGCATGCGGACCTGGTGCGCTGCTTCTTTTCCTTATATCCATTCTTTAGCATCACCATGTTGGGTGCGATCAGACCAGAACTAATGCACCGGATCCCATCAGAACTCCGAAGTTAAGCGTGCTTGGGCAAGTGTAGTACTAGGATGGGTGACCTCCTGGGAAGTCCTCGTGTTGCACCCTTATTTTTTTTTTTTTTCCTCTCTTTGCCCGCGCCTTTCACCCTCGGAGTTTCCCTTTTCTCCGGGCCCGACCGAGGGAACTCGCTCGGTGTGCCGGTGCATCGATGCCGCTGCCCGGATCGCGCCGAACGCATGCGGACCTGCTGCGCTGCTTCTTTTCCTTATATCCATTCTTTAGCATCACCATGTCGGGTGCGATCATACCAGCACTAATGCACCGGATCCCATCAGAACTTCGTAGTTAAGCGTGCTTGGGCGAGAGTAGTACTAGGATCGGTGACCTCCTGGGAAGTACTCGTGTTGCACCCTTTTTTTTTTCCTCTCTTTCGCTGCGCCTTTCACCCTCGGAGTTTCCCTTTTCTCCGGGCCCGACCGAGGGAACTCGCTCGATGTGCCGGTGCATCGATGCCGCTGCCCGGATCGCGCCGAACGCATGCGGAGCTGCTGCGCTGGTTCTTTTCCTTATATCCATTCTTTAGCATCACAATGTCGGGTGCGATCAGACCAGAACTAATGCACCGTATCCCATCAGAACTCCGAAGTTAAGCGTGCTTGGGCAAGTGTAGTACTAGGATGGGTGACCTCCTGGGAAGTCCTCGTGTTGCACCCTTTTTTTTTTTTCCTCTCTTTCCCCGCGCCTTTCACCCTCGGAGTTTCCCTTTTGTCCCGGCCCGACCGAGGGAACTCGCTCGGTGGGCCGGTGCATCGATGCCGCTGCCCGGATCACGCCGAACGCATGCGGACCTGCTGCACTGCTTCTTTTCCTTATATCCATTCTTTAGCATCACCATGTCGGGTGCGATCAGACCAGAACTAATGCACCGGATCCCATCAGAACTCCGAAGTTAAGCGTGCTTGGGCAAGTGTAGTACTAGGATGGGTGACCTCCTGGGAAGTCCTCGTGTTGCACCCTTTTTTTTTTTTCCTCTCTTTCCCCGCGCCTTTCACCCTCGGAGTTTCCCTTTTGTCCCGGCCCGACCGAGGGAACTCGCTCGGTGGGCCGGTGCATCGATGCCGCTGCCCGGATCACGCCGAACGCATGCGGACCTGCTGCGCTGCTTCTTTTCCTTATATCCATTCTTTAGCATCACCATGTCGGGTGCGATCAGACCAGAACTAATGCACCGGATCCCATCAGAACTTCGAAGTTAAGTGTGCTTGGGCGAGAGTAGTACTAGGATGGGTGTCCTCCTGGGAAGTCCTCGTGTTGCACCCCTTTTTTTTTTTTTCCTCTCCTTCCCCGCGCCTTTCACCCTCGGAGTTTCCCTTTTGTCCCGGCCCGACCGAGGGAACTCGCTCGGTGGGCCGGTTCATCGATGCCGCTGCCCGGATCACGCCGAACGCATGCGGACCTGCTGCGCTGCTTCTTTTCCTTATATCCATTCTTTAGCATCACCATGTCTCGTGCGATCAGACCAGAACTAATGCACCGGATCCCATCAGAACTTCGAAGTTAAGCGTGCTTGGGCGAGAGTAGTACTAGGATGGGTGACCTCCTGGGAAGTCCTCGTGTTGCACCCTTTTTTTTTTTTTTCCTCTCTTTGCCGGCGCCTTTCACCCTCGGAGTTTCCCTTTTCTCCGGGCCCGACCGAGGGAACTCGCTCGGTGTGCCGGTGCATCGATGCCGCTGCCCGGATCGCGCCGAACGCATGCGGACCTGCTGCGCTGCTTCTTTTCCTTATATCCATTCTTTAGCATCACCATGTCGGGTGCGATCATACCAGCACTAATGCACCGGATCCCATCAGAACTTCGAAGTTAAGCGTGCTTGGGCGAGAGTAGTACTAGGATCGGTGACCTCCTGGGAAGTACTCGTGTTGCACCCTTTTTTTTTTCCTCTCTTTCGCTGCGCCTTTCACCCTCGGAGTTTCCCTTTTCTCCGGGCCCGACCGAGGGAACTCGCTCGATGTGCCGGTGCATCGATGCCGCTGCCCGGATCGCGCCGAACGCATGCGGAGCTGCTGCGCTGCTTCTTTTCCTTATATCCATTCTTTAGCATCACCATGTCGGGTGCGATCATACCAGCACTAATGCACCGGATCCCATCAGAACTCCGAAGTTAAGCGTGCTTGGGCAAGTGTAGTACTAGGATGGGTGACCTCCTGGGAAGTCCTCGTGTTGCACCCTTTTTTTTTTTTTTTTCCTCTCTTTGCCCGCGCCTTTCACCCTCGGAGTTTCCCTTTTCTCCGGGCCCGACCGAGGGAACTCGCTCGGTGTGCCGGTGCATCGATGCCGCTGCCCGGATCGCGCCGAACGCATGCGGACCTGCTGCGCTGCTTCTTTTCCTTATATCCATTCTTTAGCATCACAATGTCGGGTGCGATCAGACCAGAACTAATGCACCGGATCCCATCAGAACTCCGAAGTTAAGCGTGCTTGGGCAAGTGTAGTACTAGGATGGGTGACCTCCTGGGAAGTCCTCGTGTTGCACCCTTTTTTTTTTTCCTCTCTTTCCCCGCGCCTTTCACCCTCGGAGTTTCCCTTTTGTCCCGGCCCGACCGAGGGAACTCGCTCGGTGGGCCGGTGCATCGATGCCGCTGCCCGGATCACGCCGAACGCATGCGGACCTGCTGCGCTGCTTCTTTTCCTTATATCCATTCTTTAGCATCACCATGTCGGGTGCGATCAGACCAGAACTAATGCACCGGATCCCATCAGAACTCCAAAGTTAAGCGTGCTTGGGCAAGTGTAGTACTAGGATGGGTGACCTCCTGGGATGTCCTCGTTTTGCACCCTTTTTTTTTTTTCCTCTCTTTCCTCGCGCCTTTCACCCTCGGAGTTTCCCTTTTGTCCCGGCCCGACCGAGGGAACTCGCTCGGTGGGCCGGTGCATCGATGCCGCTGCCCGGATCACGCCGAACGCATGCGGACCTGCTGCGCTGCTTCTTTTCCTTATATCCATTCTTTAGCATCACCATGTCGGGTGCGATCAGACCAGAACTAATGCACCGGATCCCATCAGAACTCCGAAGTTAAGCGTGCTTGGGCAAGTGTAGTACTAGGATGGGTGACCTCCTGGGAAGTCCTCGTGTTGCACCCTTATTTTTTTTTTTTTTCCTCTCTTTGCCCGCGCCTTTCACCCTCGGAGTTTCCCTTTTCTCCGGGCCCGACCGAGGGAACTCGCTCGGTGTGCCGGTGCATCGATGCCGCTGCCCGGATCGCGCCGAACGCATGCGGACCTGCTGCGCTGCTTCTTTTCCTTATATCCATTCTTTAGCATCACCATGTCGGGTGCGATCATACCAGCACTAATGCACCGGATCCCATCAGAACTTCGTAGTTAAGCGTGCTTGGGCGAGAGTAGTACTAGGATCGGTGACCTCCTGGGAAGTACTCGTGTTGCACCCTTTTTTTTTTCCTCTCTTTCGCTGCGCCTTTCACCCTCGGAGTTTCCCTTTTCCCCGGGCCCGACCGAGGGAACTCGCTCGGTGTGCCGGTGCATCGATGCCGCTGCCCGGATCGCGCCGAACGCATGCGGACCTGCTGCGCTGCTTCTTTTCCTTATATCCATTCTTTAGCATCACAATGTCGGGTGCGATCAGACCAGAACTAATGCACCGGATCCCATCAGAACTCCGAAGTTAAGCGTGCTTGGGCAAGTGTAGTACTAGGATGGGTGACCTCCTGGGAAGTCCTCGTGTTGCACCCTTTTTTTTTTTCCTCTCTTTCCCCGCGCCTTTCACCCTCGGAGTTTCCCTTTTGTCCCGGCCCGACCGAGGGAACTCGCTCGGTGGGCCGGTGCATCGATGCCGCTGCCCGGATCACGCCGAACGCATGCGGACCTGCTGCGCTGCTTCTTTTCCTTATATCCATTCTTTAGCATCACCATGTCGGGTGCGATCAGACCAGAACTAATGCACCGGATCCCATCAGAACTCCAAAGTTAAGCGTGCTTGGGCAAGTGTAGTACTAGGATGGGTGACCTCCTGGGATGTCCTCGTTTTGCACCCTTTTTTTTTTTTCCTCTCTTTCCTCGCGCCTTTCACCCTCGGAGTTTCCCTTTTGTCCCGGCCCGACCGAGGGAACTCGCTCGGTGGGCCGGTGCATCGATGCCGCTGCCCGGATCACGCCGAACGCATGCGGACCTGCTGCGCTGCTTCTTTTCCTTATATCCATTCTTTAGCATCACCATGTCGGGTGCGATCAGACCAGAACTAATGCACCGGATCCCATCAGAACTCCGAAGTTAAGCGTGCTTGGGCAAGTGTAGTACTAGGATGGGTGACCTCCTGGGAAGTCCTCGTGTTGCACCCTTATTTTTTTTTTTTTTCCTCTCTTTGCCCGCGCCTTTCACCCTCGGAGTTTCCCTTTTCTCCGGGCCCGACCGAGGGAACTCGCTCGGTGTGCCGGTGCATCGATGCCGCTGCCCGGATCGCGCCGAACGCATGCGGACCTGCTGCGCTGCTTCTTTTCCTTATATCCATTCTTTAGCATCACCATGTCGGGTGCGATCATACCAGCACTAATGCACCGGATCCCATCAGAACTTCGTAGTTAAGCGTGCTTGGGCGAGAGTAGTACTAGGATCGGTGACCTCCTGGGAAGTACTCGTGTTGCACCCTTTTTTTTTTCCTCTCTTTCGCTGCGCCTTTCACCCTCGGAGTTTCCCTTTTCCCCGGGCCCGACCGAGGGAACTCGCTCGATGTGCCGGTGCATCGATGCCGCTGCCCGGATCGCGCCGAACGCATGCGGAGCTGCTGCGCTGCTTCTTTTCCTTATATCCATTCTTTAGCATCACCATGTCGGGTGCGATTAGACCAGAACTAATGCACCGGATCCCATCAGAACTTCGAAGTTAAGTGTGCTTGGGCGAGAGTAGTACTAGGATGGGTGTCCTCCTGGGAAGTCCTCGTGTTGCACCCCTTTTTTTTTTTTTCCTCTCCTTCCCCGCGCCTTTCACCCTCGGAGTTTCCCTTTTGTCCCGGCCCGACCGAGGGAACTCGCTCGGTGGGCCGGTTCATCGATGCCGCTGCCCGGATCACGCCGAACGCATGCGGACCTGCTGCGCTGCTTCTTTTCCTTATATCCATTCTTTAGCATCACCATGTCTCGTGCGATCAGACCAGAACTAATGCACCGGATCCCATCAGAACTTCGAAGTTAAGCGTGCTTGGGCGAGAGTAGTACTAGGATGGGTGACCTCCTGGGAAGTCCTCGTGTTGCACCCTTTTTTTTTTTTTTTCCTCTCTTTGCCGGCGCCTTTCACCCTCGGAGTTTCCCTTTTCTCCGGGCCCGACCGAGGGAACTCGCTCGGTGTGCCGGTGCATCGATGCCGCTGCCCGGATCGCGCCGAACGCATGCGGACCTGCTGCGCTGCTTCTTTTCCTTATATCCATTCTTTAGCATCACCATGTCGGGTGCGATCATACCAGCACTAATGCACCGGATCCCATCAGAACTTCGAAGTTAAGCGTGCTTGGGCGAGAGTAGTACTAGGATCGGTGACCTCCTGGGAAGTACTCGTGTTGCACCCTTTTTTTTTTCCTCTCTTTCGCTGCGCCTTTCACCCTCGGAGTTTCCCTTTTCTCCGGGCCCGACCGAGGGAACTCGCTCGGTGTGCCGGTGCATCGATGCCGCTGCCCGGATCGCGCCGAACGCATGCGGAGCTGCTGCGCTGCTTCTTTTCCTTATATCCATTCTTTAGCATCACCATGTCGGGTGCGATCATACCAGCACTAATGCACCGGATCCCATCAGAACTCCGAAGTTAAGCGTGCTTGGGCAAGTGTAGTACTAGGATGGGTGACCTCCTGGGAAGTCCTCGTGTTGCACCCTTTTTTTTTTTTTTTTCCTCTCTTTGCCCGCGCCTTTCACCCTCGGAGTTTCCCTTTTCTCCGGGCCCGACCGAGGGAACTCGCTCGGTGTGCCGGTGCATCGATGCCGCTGCCCGGATCGCGCCGAACGCATGCGGACCTGCTGCGCTGCTTCTTTTCCTTATATCCATTCTTTAGCATCACAATGTCGGGTGCGATCAGACCAGAACTAATGCACCGGATCCCATCAGAACTCCGAAGTTAAGCGTGCTTGGGCAAGTGTAGTACTAGGATGGGTGACCTCCTGGGAAGTCCTCGTGTTGCACCCTTTTTTTTTTTCCTCTCTTTCCCCGCGCCTTTCACCCTCGGAGTTTCCCTTTTGTCCCGGCCCGACCGAGGGAACTCGCTCGGTGGGCCGGTGCATCGATGCCGCTGCCCGGATCACGCCGAACGCATGCGGACCTGCTGCGCTGCTTCTTTTCCTTATATCCATTCTTTAGCATCACCATGTCGGGTGCGATCAGACCAGAACTAATGCACCGGATCCCATCAGAACTCCAAAGTTAAGCGTGCTTGGGCAAGTGTAGTACTAGGATGGGTGACCTCCTGGGATGTCCTCGTTTTGCACCCTTTTTTTTTTTTCCTCTCTTTCCTCGCGCCTTTCACCCTCGGAGTTTCCCTTTTGTCCCGGCCCGACCGAGGGAACTCGCTCGGTGGGCCGGTGCATCGATGCCGCTGCCCGGATCACGCCGAACGCATGCGGACCTGCTGCGCTGCTTCTTTTCCTTATATCCATTCTTTAGCATCACCATGTCGGGTGCGATCATACCAGCACTAATGCACCGGATCCCATCAGAACTTCGTAGTTAAGCGTGCTTGGGCGAGAGTAGTACTAGGATCGGTGACCTCCTGGGAAGTACTCGTGTTGCACCCTTTTTTTTTTCCTCTCTTTCGCTGCGCCTTTCACCCTCGGAGTTTCCCTTTTCCCCGGGCCCGACCGAGGGAACTCGCTCGATGTGCCGGTGCATCGATGCCGCTGCCCGGATCGCGCCGAACGCATGCGGAGCTGCTGCGCTGCTTCTTTTCCTTATATCCATTCTTTAGCATCACCATGTCGGGTGCGATTAGACCAGAACTAATGCACCGGATCCCATCAGAACTTCGAAGTTAAGTGTGCTTGGGCGAGAGTAGTACTAGGATGGGTGTCCTCCTGGGAAGTCCTCGTGTTGCACCCCTTTTTTTTTTTTTCCTCTCCTTCCCCGCGCCTTTCACCCTCGGAGTTTCCCTTTTGTCCCGGCCCGACCGAGGGAACTCGCTCGGTGGGCCGGTTCATCGATGCCGCTGCCCGGATCACGCCGAACGCATGCGGACCTGCTGCGCTGCTTCTTTTCCTTATATCCATTCTTTAGCATCACCATGTCTCGTGCGATCAGACCAGAACTAATGCACCGGATCCCATCAGAACTTCGAAGTTAAGCGTGCTTGGGCGAGAGTAGTACTAGGATGGGTGACCTCCTGGGAAGTCCTCGTGTTGCACCCTTTTTTTTTTTTTTTCCTCTCTTTGCCGGCGCCTTTCACCCTCGGAGTTTCCCTTTTCTCCGGGCCCGACCGAGGGAACTCGCTCGGTGTGCCGGTGCATCGATGCCGCTGCCCGGATCGCGCCGAACGCATGCGGAGCTGCTGCGCTGCTTCTTTTCCTTATATCCATTCTTTAGCATCACCATGTCGGGTGCGATCATACCAGCACTAATGCACCGGATCCCATCAGAACTCCGAAGTTAAGCGTGCTTGGGCAAGTGTAGTACTAGGATGGGTGACCTCCTGGGAAGTCCTCGTGTTGCACCCTTTTTTTTTTTTTTTTCCTCTCTTTGCCCGCGCCTTTCACCCTCGGAGTTTCCCTTTTCTCCGGGCCCGACCGAGGGAACTCGCTCGGTGTGCCGGTGCATCGATGCCGCTGCCCGGATCGCGCCGAACGCATGCGGACCTGCTGCGCTGCTTCTTTTCCTTATATCCATTCTTTAGCATCACAATGTCGGGTGCGATCAGACCAGAACTAATGCACCGGATCCCATCAGAACTCCGAAGTTAAGCGTGCTTGGGCAAGTGTAGTACTAGGATGGGTGACCTCCTGGGAAGTCCTCGTGTTGCACCCTTTTTTTTTTTCCTCTCTTTCCCCGCGCCTTTCACCCTCGGAGTTTCCCTTTTGTCCCGGCCCGACCGAGGGAACTCGCTCGGTGGGCCGGTGCATCGATGCCGCTGCCCGGATCACGCCGAACGCATGCGGACCTGCTGCGCTGCTTCTTTTCCTTATATCCATTCTTTAGCATCACCATGTCGGGTGCGATCAGACCAGAACTAATGCACCGGATCCCATCAGAACTCCAAAGTTAAGCGTGCTTGGGCAAGTGTAGTACTAGGATGGGTGACCTCCTGGGATGTCCTCGTTTTGCACCCTTTTTTTTTTTTCCTCTCTTTCCTCGCGCCTTTCACCCTCGGAGTTTCCCTTTTGTCCCGGCCCGACCGAGGGAACTCGCTCGGTGGGCCGGTGCATCGATGCCGCTGCCCGGATCACGCCGAACGCATGCGGACCTGCTGCGCTGCTTCTTTTCCTTATATCCATTCTTTAGCATCACCATGTCGGGTGCGATCAGACCAGAACTAATGCACCGGATCCCATCAGAACTCCGAAGTTAAGCGTGCTTGGGCAAGTGTAGTACTAGGATGGGTGACCTCCTGGGAAGTCCTCGTGTTGCACCCTTATTTTTTTTTTTTTTCCTCTCTTTGCCCGCGCCTTTCACCCTCGGAGTTTCCCTTTTCTCCGGGCCCGACCGAGGGAACTCGCTCGGTGTGCCGGTGCATCGATGCCGCTGCCCGGATCGCGCCGAACGCATGCGGACCTGCTGCGCTGCTTCTTTTCCTTATATCCATTCTTTAGCATCACCATGTCGGGTGCGATCATACCAGCACTAATGCACCGGATCCCATCAGAACTTCGTAGTTAAGCGTGCTTGGGCGAGAGTAGTACTAGGATCGGTGACCTCCTGGGAAGTACTCGTGTTGCACCCTTTTTTTTTTCCTCTCTTTCGCTGCGCCTTTCACCCTCGGAGTTTCCCTTTTCCCCGGGCCCGACCGAGGGAACTCGCTCGATGTGCCGGTGCATCGATGCCGCTGCCCGGATCGCGCCGAACGCATGCGGAGCTGCTGCGCTGCTTCTTTTCCTTATATCCATTCTTTAGCATCACAATGTCGGGTGCGATCAGACCAGAACTAATGCACCGGATCCCATCAGAACTCCGAAGTTAAGCGTGCTTGGGCAAGTGTAGTACTAGGATGGGTGACCTCCTGGGAAGTCCTCGTGTTGCACCCTTTTTTTTTTTTCCTCTCTTTCCCCGCGCCTTTCACCCTCGGAGTTTCCCTTTTGTCCCGGCCCGACCGAGGGAACTCGCTCGGTGGGCCGGTGCATCGATGCCGCTGCCCGGATCACGCCGAACGCATGCGGACCTGCTGCGCTGCTTCTTTTCCTTATATCCATTCTTTAGCATCACCATGTCGGGTGCGATCAGACCAGAACTAATGCACCGGATCCCATCAGAACTCCGAAGTTAAGCGTGCTTGGGCAAGTGTAGTACTAGGATGGGTGACCTCCTGGGAAGTCCTCGTGTTGCACCCTTTTTTTTTTTTCCTCTCTTTCCCCGCGCCTTTCACCCTCGGAGTTTCCCTTTTGTCCCGGCCCGACCGAGGGAACTCGCTCGGTGGGCCGGTGCATCGATGCCGCTGCCCGGATCACGCCGAACGCATGCGGACCTGCTGCGCTGCTTCTTTTCCTTATATCCATTCTTTAGCATCACCATGTCGGGTGCGATCAGACCAGAACTAATGCACCGGATCCCATCAGAACTTCGAAGTTAAGTGTGCTTGGGCGAGAGTAGTACTAGGATGGGTGTCCTCCTGGGAAGTCCTCGTGTTGCACCCCTTTTTTTTTTTTTCCTCTCCTTCCCCGCGCCTTTCACCCTCGGAGTTTCCCTTTTGTCCCGGCCCGACCGAGGGAACTCGCTCGGTGGGCCGGTTCATCGATGCCGCTGCCCGGATCACGCCGAACGCATGCGGACCTGCTGCGCTGCTTCTTTTCCTTATATCCATTCTTTAGCATAACCATGTCGGGTGCGATCAGACCAGAACTAATGCACCGGATCCCATCAGAACTTCGAAGTTAAGCGTGCTTGGGCGAGAGTAGTACTAGGATGGGTGACCTCCTGGGAAGTCCTCGTGTTGCACCCTTTTTTTTTTTTTTTCCTCTCTTTGCCCGCGCCTTTCACCCTCGGAGTTTCCCTTTTCTCCGGGCCCGACCGAGGGAACTCGCTCGGTGTGCCGGTGCATCGATGCCGCTGCCCGGATCGCGCCGAACGCATGCGGACCTGCTGCGCTGCTTCTTTTCCTTATATCCATTCTTTAGCATCACCATGTCGGGTGCGATCAGACCAGAACTAATGCACCGGATCCCATCAGAACTCCGAAGTTAAGCGTGCTTGGGCAAGTGTAGTACTAGGATGGGTGACCTCCTGGGAAGTCCTCGTGTTGCACCCTTTTTTTTTTTTTTTCCTCTCTTTGCCCGCGCCTTTCACCCTCGGAGTTTCCCTTTTCTCCGGGCCCGACCGAGGGAACTCGCTCGGTGTCCCGGTGCATCGATGCCGCTGCCCGGATCGCGCCGAACGCATGCGGACCTGCTGCGCTGCTTCTTTTCCTTATATCCATTCTTTAGCATCACCATGTCGGGTGCGATCAGACCAGAACTAATGCACCGGATCCCATCAGAACTTCGAAGTTAAGTGTGCTTGGGCGAGAGTAGTACTAGGATGGGTGACCTCCTGGGAAGTCCTCGTGTTGCACCCTTTTTTTTTCCTCTCTTTCGCTGCGCCTTTCACCCTCGGAGTTTCCCTTTTCTCCCGGCCCGACCGAGGGAACTCGCTCGGTGTGCCGGTGCATCAATGCCGCTGCCCGGATCGCGCCGAATGCATTCAGAGCTGCTGCGCTGCTTCTTTTCCTTATATCAATTCTTTAGCATCACCATGTCGGGTGCGATCATACCAGCACTAATGCACCGGATCCCATCAGAACTCTGAAGATAAGCGTGCTTGGGCGAGAGTAGTACTAGGATGGGTGACCTCCTGGGAAGTCCTCGTGTTGCACCCCCTTTTTTTTTTTTTCCTCTCCTTCCCCGCGCCTTTCACCCTCCGAGTTTCCCTTTTCTCCCGGCCCGACCGAGGGAACACGCTCGGTGGGCCGGTGCATCGATGCCGCTGCCCGGATCGCGCCGAACGCATGCGGACCTGCTGCGCTGCTTCTTTTCCTTATATCCATTCTTTAGCATCACCATGTCGGGTGCGATCATACCAGCACTAATGCACCGGATCCCATCAGAACTTCGAAGTTAAGCGTGCTTGGGCGAGAGTAGTACTAGGATCGGTGACCTCCTGGGAAGTCCTCGTGTTGCACCCTTTTTTTTTTCCTCTCTTTCGCTGCGCCTTTCACCCTCGGAGTTTCCCTTTTCTCCCGGCCCGACCGAGGGAACTCGCTCGGTGTGCCGGTGCATCGATGCCGCTGCCCAGATCGCGCCGAACGCATGCGGAGCTGCTGCGCTGCTTCTTTTCCTTATATCCATTCTTTAGCATCACCATGTCGGGTGCGATCAGAACAGAACTAATGCACCGGATCCTATCAGAACTTCGAAGTTAAGCGTGCTTGGGCGAGAGTAGTACTAGGATGGGTGACCTCCTGGGAAGTACTCGTGTTGCACCCCTTTTTTTTTTTCCTCTCCTTCCCCACGCCTTTCACCCTCGGAGTTTCCCTTTTCTCCCGGCCCGACCGAGGGAACACGCTCGGTGGGCCGGTGCATCGATGCCGCTGCCCGGATCGCGCCGAACGCATGCGGACCTGCTGCGCTGCTTCTTTTCCTTATATCCATTCTTTAGCATCGCCATGTCGGGTGCGATCATACCAGCACTAATGCATCGGATCCCATCAGAACTACGTAGTTAAGCGTGCATGGGCGAGAGTAGTACTAGGATGGGTGACCTCCTGGGAAGTCCTCGTGTTGCACCCTTTTTTTTTCCTCTCTTTCGCTGCGCCTTTCACCCTCGGAGTTTCCCTTTTCTCCCGGCCCGACCGAGGGAACTCGCTCGGTGTGCCGGTGCATCAATGCCGCTGCCCGGATCGCGCCGAATGCATTCAGAGCTGCTGCGCTGCTTCTTTTCCTTATATCAATTCTTTAGCATCACCATGTCGGGTGCGATCATACCAGCACTAATGCACCGGATCCCATCAGAACTCTGAAGATAAGCGTGCTTGGGCGAGAGTAGTACTAGGATGGGTGACCTCCTGGGAAGTCCTCGTGTTGCACCCCCTTTTTTTTTTTTTCCTCTCCTTCCCCGCGCCTTTCACCCTCCGAGTTTCCCTTTTCTCCCGGCCCGACCGAGGGAACACGCTCGGTGGGCCGGTGCATCGATGCCGCTGCCCGGATCGCGCCGAACGCATGCGGACCTGCTGCGCTGCTTCTTTTCCTTATATCCATTCTTTAGCATCACCATGTCGGGTGCGATCATACCAGCACTAATGCACCGGATCCCATCAGAACTTCGAAGTTAAGCGTGCTTGGGCGAGAGTAGTACTAGGATCGGTGACCTCCTGGGAAGTCGTCGTGTTGCACCCTTTTTTTTTTCCTCTCTTTCGCTGCGCCTTTCACCCTCGGAGTTTCCCTTTTCTCCCGGCCCGACCGAGGGAACTCGCTCGGTGTGCCGGTGCATCGATGCCGCTGCCCGGATCGCGCCGAACGCATGCGGAGCTGCTGCGCTGCTTCTTTTCCTTATATCCATTCTTTAGCATCACCATGTCGGGTGCGATCAGAACAGAACTAATGCACCGGATCCTATCAGAACTTCGAAGTTAAGCGTGCTTGGGCGAGAGTAGTACTAGGATGGGTGACCTCCTGGGAAGTACTCGTGTTGCACCCCTTTTTTTTTTTCCTCTCCTTCCCCACGCCTTTCACCCTCGGAGTTTCCCTTTTCTCCCGGCCCGACCGAGGGAACACGCTCGGTGGGCCGGTGCATCGATGCCGCTGCCCGGATCGCGCCGAACGCATGCGGACCTGCTGCGCTGCTTCTTTTCCTTATACCCATTCTTTAGCATCGCCATGTCGGGTGCGATCATACCAGCACTAATGCATCGGATCCCATCAGAACTACGAAGTTAAGCGTGCATGGGCGAGAGTAGTACTAGGATGGGTGACCTCCTGGGAAGTCCTCGTGTTGCACCCTTTTTTTTTCCTCTCTTTCGCTGCGCCTTTCACCCTCGGAGTTTCCCTTTTCTCCCGGCCCGACCGAGGGAAGTCGCTCGGTGTGCCGGTGCATCGATGCCGCTTCCCGGATCGCGCCGAATGCATTCAGAGCTGCTGCGCTGCTTCTTTTCCTTATATCCATTCTTTAGCATCACCATGTCGGGTGCGATCATACCAGCACTAATGCACCGGATCCCATCAGAACTCTGAAGTTAAGCGTGCTTGGGCGAGAGTAGTACTAGGATGGGTGACCTTCTGGGAAGTCCTCGTGTTGCACCCTTTTTTTTTTTTTTCCTCTCCTTCCCCGTGCCTTTCACCCTCGGAGTTTCCCTTTTCTCCCGGCCCGACCGAGGGAACACGCTCGGTGGGCCGGTGCATCGATGCCGCTGCCCGGATCGCGCCGAACGCATGCGGACCTGCTGCGCTGCTTCTTTTCCTTATATCCATTCTTTAGCATCACCATGTCGGGTGCGATCATACCAGCACTAATGCACCGGATCCCATCAGAACTTCGAAGTTAAGCGTGCTTGGGCAAGAGTAGTACTAGGATGGGTGACCTCCTGGGAAGTTCTCGTGTTGCACCCTTTTTTTTTTCCTCTCTTTCCCCGCGCCTTTCACCCTCGGAGTTTCCCTTTTGTCCCGGCCCGACCGAGGGAACTCGCTCGGTGTGCCGGTGCATCGATGCCGCTGCCCGGATCGCGCCGAACGCATTCAGAGCTGCTGCGCCGCTTCTTTTCCTTATATCCATTCTTTAGCATCACCATGTCGGGTGCGATCATACCAGCACTAATGCACCGGATCCCATTAGAACTCCGAAGTTAAGCGTGCTTGGGCGAGAGTAGTACTAGGATCGGTGACCTCCTGGGAAGTCCTCGTGTTGCACCCTTTTTTTTTTCCTCTCTTTCGCTGCGCCTTTCACCCTCGGAGTTTCCCTTTTCTCCGGGCCCGACCGAGGGAACTCGCTCGGTGTGCCGGTGCATCGATGCCGCTGCCCGAATCGGGCCGAACGCATGCGGAGCTGCTGCGCTGCTTCTTTTCCTTATATCCATTCTTTAGCATCACCATGTCGGGTGCGATCATACCAGCACTAATGCACCGGATCCCATCAGAACTCCGAAGTTAAGCGTGCTTGGGCAAGTGTAGTACTAGGATGGGTGACCTCCTAGGAAGTCCTCGTGTTGCACCCTTTTTTTTTTTCCTCTCTTTCGCTGCGCCTTTCACCCTCGGAGTTTCCCTTTTCTCCGGGCCCGACCGAGGGAACTCGCTCGGTGTGCCGGTGCATCGATGCCGCTGCCCGGATCGCGCCGAACGCATGCGGAACTGCTGCGCTGCTTCTTTTCCTTATATCCATTCTTTAGCATCACCATGTCGGGTGCGATCATACTAGCACTAATGCACCGGATCCCATCAGAACTTCGAAGTTAAGCGTGCTTGGGTGAGAGTAGTACTAGGATGGGTGACCTCCTGGGAAGTCCTTGTGTTGCACATTTTTTTTTTTCCTCTCTTTCGCCGCGCCTTTCACCCTCGGAGTTTCCCTTTTCTCCCGGCCCGACCGAGGGAACTCGCTCGATGTGCCGGTGCATCGATGCCGCTGCCCGGATCGCGCCGAACGCATGCGGAGCTGCTGCGCTGCTTCTTTTCCTTATATCCATTCTTTAGCATCACCATGTCGGGTGCGATCATACCAGCACTAATGCACCGGATCCCATCAGAACTTCGAAGTTAAGCGTGCTTGGGCAAGAGTAGTACTAGGATGGGTGACCTCCTGGGAAGTCCTCGTGTTGCACCCTTTTTTTTTTTTCCTCTCTTTCCCCGCGCCTTTCACCCTCGGAGTTTCCCTTTTGTCCCGGCCCGACCGAGGGAACTCGCTCGGTGTGCCGGTGCATCGATGCCGCTGCCCGGATCGCGCCGAACGCATTCAGAGCTGCTGCGCCGCTTCTTTTCCTTATATCCATTCTTTAGCATCACCATGTCGGGTGCGATCATACCAGCACTAATGCACCGGATCCCATTAGAACTCCGAAGTTAAGCGTGCTTGGGCGAGAGTAGTACTAGGATCGGTGACCTCCTGGGAAGTCCTCGTGTTGCACCCTTTTTTTTTTCCTCTCTTTCGCTGCGCCTTTCACCCTCGGAGTTTCCCTTTTCTCCGGGCCCGACCGAGGGAACTCGCTCGGTGTGCCGGTGCATCGATGCCGCTGCCCGGATCGCGCCGAACGCATGCGGAACTGCTGCGCTGCTTCTTTTCCTTATATCCATTCTTTAGCATCACCATGTCGGGTGCGATCATACTAGCACTAATGCACCGGATCCCATCAGAACTTCGAAGTTAAGCGTGCTTGGGTGAGAGTAGTACTAGGATGGGTGACCTCCTGGGAAGTCCTTGTGCTGCACCTTTTTTTTTTTCCTCTCTTTCGCCGCGCCTTTCACCATCGGAGTTTCCCTTTTCTCCCGGCCCGACCGAGGGAACTCGCTCGATGTGCCGGTGCATCGATGCCGCTGCCCGGATCGCGCCGAACGCATTCAGAGCTGCTGCGCCGCTTCTTTTCCTTATATCCATTCTTTAGCATCACCATGTCGGGTGCAATCATACCAGCACTAATGCACCGGATCCCATCAGAACTTCGAAGTTAAGCGTGCTTGGGCAAGAGTAGTACTAGGATGGGTGACCTCCTGGGAAGTCCTCGTGTTGCACCCTTTTTTTTTTTTCCTCTCTTTCCCCGCGCCTTTCACCCTCGGAGTTTCCCTTTTCTCCCGGCCCGACCGAGGGAACTCGCTCGGTGTGCCGGTGCATCGATGCCGCTGCCCGGATCGCGCCGAACGCATTCAGAGCTGCTGCGCCGCTTCTTTTCCTTATATCCATTCTTTAGCATCACCATGTCGGGTGCGATCATACCAGCACTAATGCACCGGATCCCATCAGAACTCCGAAGTTAAGCGTGCTTGGGCAAGTGTAGTACTAGGATGGGTGACCTCCTAGGAAGTCTTCGTGTTGCACCCTTTTTTTTTTTCCTCTTTTTCGCTGCGCCTTTCACCCTCGGAGTTTCCCTTTTCTCCGGGCCCGACCGAGGGAACTCGCTCGGAGTGCCGGTGCATCGATGCCGCTGCCCGGATCGCGCCGAACGCATGCGGAACTGCTGCGCTGCTTCTTTTCCTTATATCCATTCTTTAGCATCACCATGTCGGGTGCGATCATACTAGCACTAATGCACCGGATCCCATCAGAACTTCGAAGTTAAGCGTGCTTGTGTGAGAGTAGTACTAGGATGGGTGACCTCCTGGGAAGTCTTCCTGTTGCACCTTTTTTTTTTTCCTCTCTTTCGCCGCGCCTTTCACCCTCGGAGTTTCCCTTTTCTCCCGGCCCGACCGAGGGAACTCGCTCGGTGTGCCGGTGCATCGATGCCGCTGCCCGGATCGCGCCGAACGCATGCGGAACTGCTGCGCTGCTTCTTTTCCTTATATCCATTCTTTAGCATCACCATGTCGGGTGTGATCATACCAGCACTAATGCACCAGATCCCATCAGAACCCCGAAGTTAAGCGTGCTTGGGCAAGTGTAGTACTAGGATGGGTGACCTCCTGGGAAGTCCTCGTGTTGCACCCTTTTTTTTTTTTTTTCCTCTCTTTGCCCGCGCCTTTCACCCTCGGAGTTTCCCTTTTCTCCGGGCCCGACCGAGGGAACTCGCTCGGTGTGCCGGTGCATCGATGCCGCTGCCCGGATCGCGCCGAACGCATGCGGACCTGCTGCGCTGCTTCTTTTCCTTATATCCATTCTTTAGCATCACCATGTCGGGTGCGATCAGACCAGAACTAATGCACCGGATCCCGTCAGAACTCCGAAGTTAAGCGTGCTTGGGCAAAAGTGTAGTACTAGGATGGGTGACCTCCTGGGAAGTCCTCGTGTTGCACCCTTTTTTTTTTCCTCTCTTTCGCTGCGCCTTTCACCCTCGGAGTTTCCCTTTTCTCCGGGCCCGACCGAGGGAACTCGCTCGGTGTGCCGGTGCATCGATGCCGCTGCCCGAATCGGGCCGAACGCATGCGGAGCTGCTGCGCTGCTTCTTTTCCTTATATCCATTCTTTACCATCACCATGTCGGGTGCGATCATACCAGCACTAATGCACCGGATCCCATCAGAACTCCGAAGTTAAGCGTGCTTGGGCAAGTGTAGTACTAGGATGGGTGACCTCCTAGGAAGTCTTCGTGTTGCACCCTTTTTTTTTTTCCTCTTTTTCGCTGCGCCTTTCACCCTCGGAGTTTCCCTTTTCTCCGGGCCCGACCGAGGGAACTCGCTCGGAGTGCCGGTGCATCGATGCCGCTGCCCGGATCGCGCCGAACGCATGCGGAACTGCTGCGCTGCTTCTTTTCCTTATATCCATTCTTTAGCATCACCATGTCGGGTGCGATCATACTAGCACTAATGCACCGGATCCCATCAGAACTTCGAAGTTAAGCGTGCTTGGGTGAGAGTAGTACTAGGATGGGTGACCTCCTGGGAAGTCCTCCTGTTGCACCTTTTTTTTTTTCCTCTCTTTCGCCGCGCCTTTCACCCTCGGAGTTTCCCTTTTCTCCCGGCCCGACCGAGGGAACTCGCTCGATGTGCCGGTGCATCGATGCCGCTGCCCGGATCGCGCCGAACGCATGCGGAGCTGCTGCGCTGCTTCTTTTCCTTATATCCATTCTTTAGCATCACCATGTCGGGTGCGATCATACCAGCACTAATGCACCGGATCCCATCAGAACTTCGAAGTTAAGCGTGCTTGGGCAAGAGTAGTACTAGGATGGGTGACCTCCTGGGAAGTCCTCGTGTTGCACCCTTTTTTTTTTTTCCTCTCTTTCCCCGCGCCTTTCACCCTCGGAGTTTCCCTTTTGTCCCGGCCCGACCGAGGGAACTCGCTCGGTGTGCCGGTGCATCGATGCCGCTGCCCGGATCGCGCCGAACGCATTCAGAGCTGCTGCGCCGCTTCTTTTCCTTATATCCATTCTTTAGCATCACCATGTCGGGTGCGATCATACCAGCACTAATGCACCGGATCCCATTAGAACTCCGAAGTTAAGCGTGCTTGGGCGAGAGTAGTACTAGGATCGGTGACCTCCTGGGAAGTCCTCGTGTTGCACCCTTTTTTTTTTCCTCTCTTTCGCTGCGCCTTTCACCCTCGGAGTTTCCCTTTTCTCCGGGCCCGACCGAGGGAACTCGCTCGGTGTGCCGGTGCATCGATGCCGCTGCCCGGATCGCGCCGAACGCATGCGGAACTGCTGCGCTGCTTCTTTTCCTTATATCCATTCTTTAGCATCACCATGTCGGGTGCGATCATACTAGCACTAATGCACCGGATCCCATCAGAACTTCGAAGTTAAGCGTGCTTGGGTGAGAGTAGTACTAGGATGGGTGACCTCCTGGGAAGTCCTCCTGTTGCACCTTTTTTTTTTTCCTCTCTTTCGCCGCGCCTTTCACCCTCGGAGTTTCCCTTTTCTCCCGGCCCGACCGAGGGAACTCGCTCGGTGTGCCGGTGCATCGATGCCGCTGCCCGGATCGCGCCGAACGCATGCGGAACTGCTGCGCTGCTTCTTTTCCTTATATCCATTCTTTAGCATCACCATGTCGGGTGCGATCATACCAGCACTAATGCACCGGATCCCATCAGAACCCCGAAGTTAAGCGTGCTTGGGCAAGTGTAGTACTAGGATGGGTGACCTCCTGGGAAGTCCTCGTGTTGCACCCTTTTTTTTTTTTTTTTCCTCTCTTTGCCCGCGCCTTTCACCCTCGGAGTTTCCCTTTTCTCCGGGCCCGACCGAGGGAACTCGCTCGGTGTGCCGGTGCATCGATGCCGCTGCCCGGATCGCGCCGAACGCATGCGGACCTGCTGCGCTGCTTCTTTTCCTTATATCCACTCTTTAGCATCACCATGTCGGGTGCGATCAGACCAGAACTAATGCACCGGATCCCGTCAGAACTCCGAAGTTAAGCGTGCTTGGGCAAAAGTGTAGTACTAGGATGGGTGACCTCCTGGGAAGTCCTCGTGTTGCACCCTTTTTTTTTTCCTCTCTTTCGCTGCGCCTTTCACCCTCGGAGTTTCCCTTTTCTCCGGGCCCGACCGAGGGAACTCGCTCGGTGTGCCGGTGCATCGATGCCGCTGCCCGAATCGGGCCGAACGCATGCGGAGCTGCTGCGCTGCTTCTTTTCCTTATATCCATTCTTTACCATCACCATGTCGGGTGCGATCATACCAGCACTAATGCACCGGATCCCATCAGAACTCCGAAGTTAAGCGTGCTTGGGCAAGTGTAGTACTAGGATGGGTGACCTCCTAGGAAGTCCTCGTGTTGCACCCTTTTTTTTTTTCCTCTCTTTCGCTGCGCCTTTCACCCTCGGAGTTTCCCTTTTCTCCGGGCCCGACCGAGGGAACTCGCTCGGTGTGCCGGTGCATCGATGCCGCTGCCCGGATCGCGCCGAACGCATGCGGAACTGCTGCGCTGCTTCTTTTCCTTATATCCATTCTTTAGCATCACCATGTCGGGTGCGATCATACTAGCACTAATGCACCGGATCCCATCAGAACTTCGAAGTTAAGCGTGCTTGGGCAAGAGTAGTACTAGGATGGGTGACCTCCTGGGAAGTCCTCGTGTTGCACCTTTTTTTTTTTCCTCTCTTTCGCCGCGCCTTTCACCCTCGGAGTTTCCCTTTTCTCCCGGCCCGACCGAGGGAACTCGCTCGATGTGCCGGTGCATCGATGCCGCTGCCCGGATCGCGCCGAACGCATGCGGAGCTGCTGCGCTGCTTCTTTTCCTTATATCCATTCTTTAGCATCACCATGTCGGGTGCGATCATACCAGCACTAATGCAACGGATCCCATCAGAACTTCGAAGTTAAGCGTGCTTGGGCAAGAGTAGTACTAGGATGGGTGACCTCCTGGGAAGTCCTCGTGTTGCACCCTTTTTTTTTTTTCCTCTCTTTCCCCGCGCCTTTCACCCTCGGAGTTTCCCTTTTCTCCCGGCCCGACCGAGGGAACTCGCTCGGTGTGCCGGTGCATCGATGCCGCTGCCCGGATCGCGCCGAACGCATTCAGAGCTGCTGCGCCGCTTCTTTTCCTTATATCCATTCTTTAGCATCACCATGTCGGGTGCGATCATACCAGCACTAATGCACCGGATCCCATCAGAACTCCGAAGTTAAGCGTGCTTGGGCAAGTGTAGTACTAGGATGGGTGACCTCCTAGGAAGTCTTCGTGTTGCACCCTTTTTTTTTTCCTCTTTTTCGCTGCGCCTTTCACCCTCGGAGTTTCCCTTTTCTCCAGGCCCGACCGAGGGAACTCGCTCGGAGTGCCGGTGCATCGATGCCGCTGCCCGGATCGCGCCGAACGCATGCGGAACTGCTGCGCTGCTTCTTTTCCTTATATCCATTCTTTAGCATCACCATGTCGGGTGCGATCATACTAGCACTAATGCACCGGATCCCATCAGAACTTCGAAGTTAAGTGTGCTTGTGTGAGAGTAGTACTAGGATGGGTGACCTCCTGGGAAGTCCTCCTGTTGCACCTTTTTTTTTTTCCTCTCTTTCGCCGCGCCTTTCACCCTCGGAGTTTCCCTTTTCTCCCGGCCCGACCGAGGGAACTCGCTCGGTGTGCCGGTGCATCGATGCCGCTGCCCGGATCGCGCCGAACGCATGCGGAACTGCTGCGCTGCTTCTTTTCCTTATATCCATTCTTTAGCATCACCATGTCGGGTGCGATCATACCAGCACTAATGCACCGGATCCCATCAGAACCCCGAAGTTAAGCGTGCTTGGGCAAGTGTAGTACTAGGATGGGTGACCTCCTGGGAAGTCCTCGTGTTGCACCCTTTTTTTTTTTTTTTTCCTCTCTTTGCCCGCGCCTTTCACCCTCGGAGTTTCCCTTTTCTCCGGGCCCGACCGAGGGAACTCGCTCGGTGTGCCGGTGCATCGATGCCGCTGCCCGGATCGCGCCGAACGCATGCGGACCTGCTGCGCTGCTTCTTTTCCTTATATCCATTCTTTAGCATCACCATGTCGGGTGCGATCAGACCAGAACTAATGCACCGGATCCCGTCAGAACTCCGAAGTTAAGCGTGCTTGGGCAAAAGTGTAGTACTAGGATGGGTGACCTCCTGGGAAGTCCTCGTGTTGCACCCTTTTTTTTTTCCTCTCTTTCGCTGCGCCTTTCACCCTCGGAGTTTCCCTTTTCTCCGGGCCCGACCGAGGGAACTCGCTCGGTGTGCCGGTGCATCAATGCCGCTGCCCGAATCGGGCCGAACGCATGCGGAGCTGCTGCGCTGCTTCTTTTCCTTATATCCATTCTTTACCATCACCATGTCGGGTGCGATCATACCAGCACTAATGCACCGGATCCCATCAGAACTCCGAAGTTAAGCGTGCTTGGGCAAGTGTAGTACTAGGATGGGTGACCTCCTAGGAAGTCTTCGTGTTGCACCCTTTTTTTTTTTCCTCTTTTTCGCTGCGCCTTTCACCCTCGGAGTTTCCCTTTTCTCCGGGCCCGACCGAGGGAACTCGCTCGGAGTGCCGGTGCATCGATGCCGCTGCCCGGATCGCGCCGAACGCATGCGGACCTGCTGCGCTGCTTCTTTTCCTTATATCCATTCTTTAGCATCACCATGTCGGGTGCGATCATACCAGCACTAATGCACCGGATACCATCAGAACTTCGAAGTTAAGCGTGCTTGGGCGAGAGTAGTACTAGGATCGGTGACCTCCTGGGAAGTACTCGTGTTGCACCCTTTTTTTTTTCCTCTCTTTCGCTGCGCCTTTCACCCTCGGAGTTTCCCTTTTCTCCGGGCCCGACAGAGGGAACTCGCTCGATGTGCCGGTGCATCGATGCCGCTGCCCGGATCGCGCCGAACGCATGCGGAGCTGCTGCGCTGCTTCTTTTCCTTATATCCATTCTTTAGCATCACCATGTCGGGTGCGATCATACCAGCACTAATGCACCGGATCCCATCAGAACTCCGAAGTTAAGCGTGCTTGGGCAAGTGTAGTACTAGGATGGGTGACCTCCTGGGAAGTCCTCGTGTTGCACCCTTTTTTTTTTTTTTCCTCTCTTTGCCCGCGCCTTTCACCCTCGGAGTTTCCCTTTTCTCCGGGCCCGACCGAGGGAACTCGCTCGGTGTGCCGGTGCATCGATGCCGCTGCCCGGATCGCGCCGAACGCATGCGGACCTGCTGCGCTGCTTCTTTTCCTTATATCCATTCTTTAGCATCACCATGTCGGGTGCGATCAGACCAGAACTAATGCACCTGATCCCATCAGAACTCCGAAGTTAAGCGTGCTTGGGCAAGTGTAGTACTAGGATGGGTGACCTCCTGGGAAGTCCTCGTGTTGCACCCTTTTTTTTTTTTTTTCCTCTCTTTGCCCGCGCCTTTCACCCTCGGAGTTTCCCTTTTCTCCGGGCCCGACCGAGGGAACTCGCTCGGTGTGCCGGTGCATCGATGCCGCTGCCCGGATCGCGCCGAACGCATGCGGACCTGCTGCGCTGCTTCTTTTCCTTATATCCATTCTTTACCATCACCATGTCGGGTGCGATCATACCAGCACTAATGCACCGGATCCCATCAGAACTCCGAAGTTAAGCGTGCTTGGGCAAGTGTAGTACTAGGATGGGTGACCTCCTAGGAAGTCCTCGTGTTGCACCCTTTTTTTTTTTCCTCTCTTTCGCTGCGCCTTTCACCCTCGGAGTTTCCCTTTTCTCCGGGCCCGACCGAGGGAACTCGCTCGGTGTGCCGGTGCATCGATGCCGCTGCCCGGATCGCGCCGAACGCATGCGGAACTGCTGCGCTGCTTCTTTTCCTTATATCCATTCTTTAGCATCACCATGTCGGGTGCGATCATACTAGCACTAATGCACCGGATCCCATCAGAACTTCGAAGTTAAGCGTGCTTGGGTGAGAGTAGTACTAGGATGGGTGACCTCCTGGGAAGTCCTCCTGTTGCACCTTTTTTTTTTTCCTCTCTTTCGCCGCGCCTTTCACCCTCGGAGTTTCCCTTTTCTCCCGGCCCGACCGAGGGAACTCGCTCGATGTGCCGGTGCATCGATGCCGCTGCCCGGATCGCGCCGAACGCATGCGGACCTGCTGCGCTGCTTCTTTTCCTTATATCCATTCTTTAGCATCACCATGTCGGGTGCGATCATACCAGCACTAATGCACCGGATCCCATCAGAACTTCGAAGTTAAGCGTGCTTGGGTGAGAGTAGTACTAGGATGGGTGACCTCCTGGGAAGTCCTCCTGTTGCACCTTTTTTTTTTTCCTCTCTTTCGCCGCGCCTTTCACCCTCGGAGTTTCCCTTTTCTCCCGGCCCGACCGAGGGAACTCGCTCGATGTGCCGGTGCATCGATGCCGCTGCCCGGATCGCGCCGAACGCATGCGGACCTGCTGCGCTGCTTCTTTTCCTTATATCCATTCTTTAGCATCACCATGTCGGGTGCGATCATACCAGCACTAATGCACCGGATCCCATCAGAACTTCGAAGTTAAGCGTGCTTGGGCAAGAGTAGTACTAGGATGGGTGACCTCCTGGGAAGTCCTCGTGTTGCACCCTTTTTTTTTTTTCCTCTCTTTCCCCGCGCCTTTCACCCTCGGAGTTTCCCTTTTGTCCCGGCCCGACCGAGGGAACTCGCTCGGTGTGCCGGTGCATCGATGCCGCTGCCCGGATCGCGCCGAACGCATTCAGAGCTGCTGCGCCGCTTCTTTTCCTTATATCCATTCTTTAGCATCACCATGTCGGGTGCGATCATACCAGCACTAATGCACCGGATCCCATTAGAACTCCGAAGTTAAGCGTGCTTGGGTGAGAGTAGTACTAGGATCGGTGACCTCCTGGGAAGTCCTCGTGTTGCACCCTTTTTTTTTTTCCTCTCTTTCGCCGCGCCTTTCACCCTCGGAGTTTCCCTTTTCTCCCGGCCCGACCGAGGGAACTCGCTCGATGTGCTGGTGCATCGATGCCGCTGCCCGGATCGCGCCGAACGCATGCGGAGCTGCTGCGCTGCTTCTTTTCCTTATATCCATTCTTTAGCATCACCATGTCGGGTGCGATCATACCAGCACTATGCACCGGATCCCATCAGAACTTCGAAGTTAAGCGTGCTTGGGCAAGAGTAGTACTAGGATGGGTGACCTCCTGGGAAGTCCTCGTGTTGCACCTTTTTTTTTTTTTCCTCTCTTTCCCCGCGCCTTTCACCCTCGGAGTTTCCCTTTTCTCCCGGCCCGACCGAGGGAACTCGCTCGGTGTGCCGGTGCATCGATGCCGCTGCCCGGATCGCGCCGAACGCATTCAGAGCTGCTGCGCCGCTTCTTTTCCTTATATCCATTCTTTAGCATCACCATGTCGGGTGCGATCATACCAGCACTAATGCACCGGATCCCATTAGAACTCCGAAGTTAAGCGTGCTTGGGCGAGAGTAGTACTAGGATCGGTGACCTCCTGGGAAGTCCTCGTGTTGCACCCTTTTTTTTTTCCTCTCTTTCGCTGCGCCTTTCACCCTCGGAGTTTCCCTTTTCTCCGGGCCCGACCGAGGGAACTCGCTCGGTGTGCCAGTGCATCGATGCCGCTGCCCGGATCGGGCCGAACGCATGCGGAGCTGCTGCGCTGCTTCTTTTCCTTATATCCATTCTTTACCATCACCATGTCGGGTGCGATCATACCAGCACTAATGCATCGGATCCCATCAGAACTCCGAAGTTAAGCGTGCTTGGGCAAGTGTAGTACTAGGATGGGTGACCTCCTAGGAAGTCTTCGTGTTGCACCCTTTTTTTTTTCCTCTTTTTCGCTGCGCCTTTCACCCTCGGAGTTTCCCTTTTCTCCGGGCCCGACCGAGGGAACTCGCTCGGAGTGCCGGTGCATCGATGCCGCTGCCCGGATCGCGCCGAACGCATGCGGAACTGCTGCGCTGCTTCTTTTCCTTATATCCATTCTTTAGCATCACCATGTCGGGTGCGATCATACTAGCACTAATGCATCGGATCCCATCAGAACTTCGAAGTTAAGCGTGCTTGGGTGAGAGTAGTACTAGGATGGGTGACCTCCTGGGAAGTCCTCCTGTTGCACCTTTTTTTTTTTCCTCTCTTTCGCCGCGCCTTTCTCCCTCGGAGTTTCCCTTTTCTCCCGGCCCGACCGAGGGAACTCGCTCGGTGTGCCGGTGCATCGATGCCGCTGCCCGGATCGCGCCGAACGCATGCGGAACTGCTGCGCTGCTTCTTTTCCTTATATCCATTCTTTAGCATCACCATGTCGGGTGCGATCATACCAGCACTAATGCACCGGATCCCATCAGAACCCCGAAGTTAAGCGTGCTTGGGCAAGTGTAGTACTAGGATGGGTGACCTTCTGGGAAGTCCTCGTGTTGCACCCTTTTTTTTTTTTTTTCCTCTCTTTGCCCGCGCCTTTCACCCTCGGAGTTTCCCTTTTCTCCGGGCCCGACCGAGGGAACTCGCTCGGTGTGCCGGTGCATCGATGCCGCTGCCCGGATCGCGCCGAACGCATGCGGACCTGCTGCGCTGCTTCTTTTCCTTATATCCATTCTTTAGCATCACCATGTCGGGTGCGATCAGACCAGAACTAATGCACCGGATCCCGTCAGAACTCCGAAGTTAAGCGTGCTTGGGCAAAAGTGTAGTACTAGGATGGGTGACCTCCTGGGAAGTCCTCGTGTTGCACCCTTTTTTTTTTTCCTCTCTTTCCCCGCGCCTTTCACCCTCGGAGTTTCCCTTTTCTCCCGGCCCGACCGAGGGAACTCGCTCGGTGTGCCGGTGCATCGATGCCGCTGCCCGGATCGCGCCGAACGCATGCGGAACTGCTGCGCTGCTTCTTTTCCTTATATCCATTCTTTAGCATCACCATGTCGGGTGCGATCATACTAGCACTAATGCACCGGATCCCATCAGAACTTCGAAGTTAAGCGTGCTTGGGTGAGAGTAGTACTAGGATGTGTGACCTCCTGGGAAGTCCTTGTGTTGCACCTTTTTTTTTTTCCTCTCTTTCGCCGCGCCTTTCACCCTCGGAGTTTCCCTTTTCTCCCGGCCCGACCGAGGGAACTCGCTCGATGTGCCGGTGCATCGATGCCGCTGCCCGGATCGCGCCGAACGCATGCGGAGCTGCTGCGCTGCTTCTTTTCCTTATATCCATTCTTTAGCATCACCATGTCGGGTGCGATCATACCAGCACTAATGCACCGGATCCCATCAGAACTTCGAAGTTAAGCGTGCTTGGGCAAGAGTAGTACTAGGATGGGTGACCTCCTGGGAAGTCCTCGTGTTGCACCCTTTTTTTTTTTTCCTCTCTTTCCCCGCGCCTTTCACCCTCGGAGTTTCCCTTTTGTCCCGGCCCGACCGAGGGAACTCGCTCGGTGTGCCGGTGCATCGATGCCGCTGCCCGGATCGCGCCGAACGCATTCAGAGCTGCTGCGCCGCTTCTTTTCCTTATATCCATTCTTTAGCATCACCATGTCGGGTGCGATCATACCAGCACTAATGCACCGGATCCCATTAGAACTCCGAAGTTAAGCGTGCTTGGGCGAGAGTAGTACTAGGATGGGTGACCTCCTGGGAAGTCCTCGTGTTGCACCCTTTTTTTTTTTCCTCTCTTTCGCCGCGCCTTTCACCCTCGGAGTTTCCCTTTTCTCCCGGCCCGACCGAGGGAACTCGCTCGATGTGCTGGTGCATCGATGCCGCTGCCCGGATCGCGCCGAACGCATGCGGAGCTGCTGCGCTGCTTCTTTTCCTTATATCCATTCTTTAGCATCACCATGTCGGGTGCGATCATACCAGCACTATGCACCGGATCCCATCAGAACTTCGAAGTTAAGCGTGCTTGGGCAAGAGTAGTACTAGGATGGGTGACCTCCTGGGAAGTCCTCGTGTTGCACCTTTTTTTTTTTTTCCTCTCTTTCCCCGCGCCTTTCACCCTCGGAGTTTCCCTTTTCTCCCGGCCCGACCGAGGGAACTCGCTCGGTGTGCCGGTGCATCGATGCCGCTGCCCGGATCGCGCCGAACGCATTCAGAGCTGCTGCGCCGCTTCTTTTCCTTATATCCATTCTTTAGCATCACCATGTCGGGTGCGATCATACCAGCACTAATGCACCGGATCCCATTAGAACTCCGAAGTTAAGCGTGCTTGGGCGAGAGTAGTACTAGGATCGGTGACCTCCTGGGAAGTCCTCGTGTTGCACCCTTTTTTTTTCCTCTCTTTCGCTGCGCCTTTCACCCTCGGAGTTTCCCTTTTCTCCGGGCCCGACCGAGGGAACTCGCTCGGTGTGCCGGTGCATCGATGCCGCTGCCCGGATCGGGCCGAACGCATGCGGAGCTGCTGCGCTGCTTCTTTTCCTTATATCCATTCTTTACCATCACCATGTCGGGTGCGATCATACCAGCACTAATGCACCGGATCCCATCAGAACTCCGAAGTTAAGCGTGCTTGGGCAAGTGTAGTACTAGGATGGGTGACCTCCTAGGAAGTCTTCGTGTTGCACCCTTTTTTTTTTTCCTCTTTTTCGCTGCGCCTTTCACCCTCGGAGTTTCCCTTTTCTCCGGGCCCGACCGAGGGAACTCGCTCGGAGTGCCGGTGCATCGATGCCGCTGCCCGGATCGCGCCGAACGCATGCGGAACTGCTGCGCTGCTTCTTTTCCTTATATCCATTCTTTAGCATCACCATGTCGGGTGCGATCATACTAGCACTAATGCATCGGATCCCATCAGAACTTCGAAGTTAAGCGTGCTTGGGTGAGAGTAGTACTAGGATGGGTGACCTCCTGGGAAGTCCTCCTGTTGCACCTTTTTTTTTTTCCTCTCTTTCGCCGCGCCTTTCACCCTCGGAGTTTCCCTTTTCTCCCGGCCCGACCGAGGGAACTCGCTCGGTGTGCCGGTGCATCGATGCCGCTGCCCGGATCGCGCCGAACGCATGCGGAACTGCTGCGCTGCTTCTTTTCCTTATATCCATTCTTTAGCATCACCATGTCGGGTGCGATCATACCAGCACTAATGCACCGGATCCCATCAGAACCCCGAAGTTAAGCGTGCTTGGGCAAGTGTAGTACTAGGATGGGTGACCTTCTGGGAAGTCCTCGTGTTGCACCCTTTTTTTTTTTTTTTCCTCTCTTTGCCCGCGCCTTTCACCCTCGGAGTTTCCCTTTTCTCCGGGCCCGACCGAGGGAACTCGCTCGGTGTGCCGGTGCATCGATGCCGCTGCCCGGATCGCGCCGAACGCATGCGGACCTGCTGCGCTGCTTCTTTTCCTTATATCCATTCTTTAGCATCACCATGTCGGGTGCGATCAAACCAGAACTAATGCACCGGATCCCGTCAGAACTCCGAAGTTAAGCGTGCTTGGGCAAAAGTGTAGTACTAGGATGGGTGACCTCCTGGGAAGTCCTCGTGTTGCACCCTTTTTTTTTTTTTTCCTCTCTTTGCCCGCGCCTTTCACCCTCGGAGTTTCCCTTTTCTCCGGGCCCGACCGAGGGAACTCGCTCGGTGTGCCGGTGCATCGATGCCGCTGCCCGGATCGCGCCGAACGCATGCGGACCTGCTGCGCTGCTTCTTTTCCTTATATCCATTCTTTAGCATCACCATGTCGGGTGCGATCATACCAGCACTAATGCACCGGATACCATCAGAACTTCGAAGTTAAGCGTGCTTGGGCGAGAGTAGTACTAGGATCGGTGACCTCCTGGGAAGTACTCGTGTTGCACCCTTTTTTTTTTCCTCTCTTTCGCTGCGCCTTTCACCCTCGGAGTTTCCCTTTTCTCCGGGCCCGACAGAGGGAACTCGCTCGATGTGCCGGTGCATCGATGCCGCTGCCCGGATCGCGCCGAACGCATGCGGAGCTGCTGCGCTGCTTCTTTTCCTTATATCCATTCTTTAGCATCACCATGTCGGGTGCGATCATACCAGCACTAATGCACCGGATCCCATCAGAACTCCGAAGTTAAGCGTGCTTGGGCAAGTGTAGTACTAGGATGGGTGACCTCCTGGGAAGTCCTCGTGTTGCACCCTTTTTTTTTTTTTTCCTCTCTTTGCCCGCGCCTTTCACCCTCGGAGTTTCCCTTTTCTCCGGGCCCGACCGAGGGAACTCGCTCGGTGTGCCGGTGCATCGATGCCGCTGCCCGGATCGCGCCGAACGCATGCGGACCTGCTGCGCTGCTTCTTTTCCTTATATCCATTCTTTAGCATCACCATGTCGGGTGCGATCAGACCAGAACTAATGCACCTGATCCCATCAGAACTCCGAAGTTAAGCGTGCTTGGGCAAGTGTAGTACTAGGATGGGTGACCTCCTGGGAAGTCCTCGTGTTGCACCCTTTTTTTTTTTTTTTCCTCTCTTTGCCCGCGCCTTTCACCCTCGGAGTTTCCCTTTTCTCCGGGCCCGACCGAGGGAACTCGCTCGGTGTGCCGGTGCATCGATGCCGCTGCCCGGATCGCGCCGAACGCATGCGGACCTGCTGCGCTGCTTCTTTTCCTTATATCCATTCTTTAGCATCACCATGTCGGGTGCGATCATACCAGCACTAATGCACCGGATACCATCAGAACTTTGAAGTTAAGCGTGCTTGGGCGAGAGTAGTACTAGGATCGGTGACCTCCTGGGAAGTACTCGTGTTGCACCCTTTTTTTTTTCCTCTCTTTCGCTGCGCCTTTCACCCTCGGAGTTTCCCTTTTCTCCGGGCCCGACAGAGGGAACTCGCTCGATGTGCCGGTGCATCGATGCCGCTGCCCGGATCGCGCCGAACGCATGCGGAGCTGCTGCGCTGCTTCTTTTCCTTATATCCATTCTTTAGCATCACCATGTCGGGTGCGATCATACCAGCACTAATGCACCGGATCCCATCAGAACTCCGAAGTTAAGCGTGCTTGGGCAAGTGTAGTACTAGGATGGGTGACCTCCTGGGAAGTCCTCGTGTTGCACCCTTTTTTTTTTTTTTCCTCTCTTTGCCCGCGCCTTTCACCCTCGGAGTTTCCCTTTTCTCCGGGCCCGACCGAGGGAACTCGCTCGGTGTGCCGGTGCATCGATGCCGCTGCCCGGATCGCGCCGAACGCATGCGGACCTGCTGCGCTGCTTCTTTTCCTTATATCCATTCTTTAGCATCACCATGTCGGGTGCGATCAGACCAGAACTAATGCACCGGATCCCATCAGAACTCCGAAGTTAAGCGTGCTTGGGCGAGTGTAGTACTAGGATGGGTGACCTCCTGGGAAGTCCTCGTGTTGCACCCTTTTTTTTTTTTTTTCCTCTCTTTGCCCGCGCCTTTCACCCTCGGAGTTTCCCTTTTCTCCGGGCCCGACCGAGGGAACTCGCTCGGTGTCCCAGTGCATCGATGCCGCTGCCCGGATCGCGCCGAACGCATGCGGACCTGCTGCGCTGCTTCTTTTCCTTATATCCATTCTTTAGCATCGCCATGTCGGGTGCGATCATACCAGCACTAATGCATCGGATCCCATCAGAACTACGAAGTTAAGCGTGCTTGGGCGAGAGTAGTACTAGGATGGGTGACCTCGTGGGAAGTCCTCGTGTTGCACCCTTTTTTTTTCCTCTCTTTCGCTGCGCCTTTCACCCTCGGAGTTTCCCTTTTCTCCCGGCCCGACCGAGGGAACTCGCTCGGTGTGCCGGTGCATCGATGCCGCTGCCCGGATCGCGCCGAACGCATTCAGAGCTGCTGCGCCGCTTCTTTTCCTTATATCCATTCTTTAGCATCACCATGTCGGGTGCGATCATACCAGCACTAATGCACCGGATCCCATTAGAACTTCGAAGTTAAGCGTGCTTGAGCGAGAGTAGTACTAGGATGGGTGACCTTCTGGGAAGTCCTCGTGTTGCACCCTTTTTTTTTTTTTTCCTCTCCTTCCCCGTGCCTTTCACCCTCGGAGTTTCCCTTTTCTCCCGGCCCGACCGAGGGAACACGCTCGGTGGGCCGGTGCATCGATGCCGCTGCTCGGATCGCGCCGAACGCATGCGGACCTGCTGCGCTGCTTCTTTTCCTTATATCCATTCTTTAGCATCACCATGTCGGGTGCGATCATACCAGCACTAATGCACCGGATCCCATCAGAACTTCGAAGTTAAGCGTGCTTGGGCGAGAGTAGTACTAGGATCGGTGACCTCCTGGGAAGTCCTCGTGTTGCACCCTTTTTTTTTTCCTCTCTTTCGCTGCGCCTTTCACCCTCGGAGTTTCCCTTTTCTCCGGGCCCGACCGAGGGAACTCGCTCGGTGTGCCGGTGCATCGATGCCGCTGCCCGGATCGGGCCGAACGCATGCGGAGCTGCTGCGCTGCTTCTTTTCCTTATATCCATTCTTTAGCATCGCCATGTCGGGTGCGATCATACCAGCACTAATGCATCGGATCCCATCAGAACTACGAAGTTAAGCGTGCTTGGGCGAGAGTAGTACTAGGATGGGTGACCTCGTGGGAAGTCCTCGTGTTGCACCCTTTTTTTTTCCTCTCTTTCGCTGCGCCTTTCACCCTCGGAGTTTCCCTTTTCTCCCGGCCCGACCGAGGGAACTCGCTCGGTGTGCCGGTGCATCGATGCCGCTGCCCGGATCGCGCCGAACGCATGCGGAACTGCTGCGCTGCTTCTTTTCCTTATATCCATTCTTTAGCATCACCATGTCGGGTGCGATCATACTAGCACTAATGCACCGGATCCCATCAGAACTTCGAAGTTAAGCGTGCTTGGGCGAGAGTAGTACTAGGATGGGTGACCTCCTGGGAAGTCCTCGTGTTGCACCTTTTTTTTTTTCCTCTCTTTCGCCGCGCCTTTCACCCTCGGAGTTTCCCTTTTCTCCCGGCCCGACCGAGGGAACTCGCTCGGTGTGCCGGTGCATCGATGCCGCTGCCCGGATCGCGCCGAACGCATGCGGACCTGCTGCGCTGCTTCTTTTCCTTATATCCATTCTTTAGCATCGCCATGTCGGGTGCGATCATACCAGCACTAATGCATCGGATCCCATCAGAACTACGAAGTTAAGCGTGCTTGGGCGAGAGTAGTACTAGGATGGGTGACCTCCTGGGAAGTCCTCCTGTTGCACCTTTTTTTTTTTCCTCTCTTTCGCCGCGCCTTTCACCCTCGGAGTTTCCCTTTTCTCCCGGCCCGACCGAGGGAACTCGCTCGGTGTGCCGGTGCATCGATGCCGCTGCCCGGATCGCGCCGAACGCATGCGGAACTGCTGCGCTGCTTCTTTTCCTTATATCCATTCTTTAGCATCACCATGTCGGGTGCGATCATACCAGCACTAATGCACCGGATCCCATCAGAACCCCGAAGTTAAGCGTGCTTGGGCGAGAGTAGTACTAGGATCGGTGACCTCCTGGGAAGTACTCGTGTTGCACCCTTTTTTTTTTCCTCTCTTTCGCTGCGCCTTTCACCCTCGGAGTTTCCCTTTTCTCCGGGCCCGACAGAGGGAACTCGCTCGATGTGCCGGTGCATCGATGCCGCTGCCCGGATCGCGCCGAACGCATGCGGAGCTGCTGCGCTGCTTCTTTTCCTTATATCCATTCTTTAGCATCACCATGTCGGGTGCGATCATACCAGCACTAATGCACCGGATCCCATCAGAACTCCGAAGTTAAGCGTGCTTGGGCAAGTGTAGTACTAGGATGGGTGACCTCCTGGGAAGTCCTCGTGTTGCACCCTTTTTTTTTTTTTTCCTCTCTTTGTCCGCGCCTTTCACCCTCGGAGTTTCCCTTTTCTCCGGGCCCGACCGAGGGAACTCGCTCGGTGTGCCGGTGCATCGATGCCGCTGCCCGGATCGCGCCGAACGCATGCGGACCTGCTGCGCTGCTTCTTTTCCTTATATCCATTCTTTAGCATCACCATGTCGGGTGCGATCAGACCAGAACTAATGCACCGGATCCCATCAGAACTCCGAATTTAAGCGTGCTTGGGCAAGTGTAGTACTAGGATGGGTGACCTCCTGGGAAGTCCTCGTGTTGCACCCTTTTTTTTTTTTTTTCCTCTCTTTGCCCGCGCCTTTCACCCTCGGAGTTTCCCTTTTCTCCGGGCCCGACCGAGGGAACTCGCTCGGTGTCCCGGTGTATCGATGCCGCTGCCCGGATCGCGCCGAACGCATGCGGACCTGCTGCGCTGCTTCTTTTCCTTATATCCATTCTTTAGCATCGCCATGTCGGGTGCGATCATACCAGCACTAATGCATCGGATCCCATCAGAACTACGAAGTTATGCGTGCTTGGGCGAGAGTAGTACTAGGATGGGTGACCTCGTGGGAAGTCCTCGTGTTGCACCCTTTTTTTTTCCTCTCTTTCGCTGCGCCTTTCACCCTCGGAGTTTCCCTTTTGTCCCGGCCCGACCGAGGGAACTCGCTCGGTGTGCCGGTGCATCGATGCCGCTGCCCGGATCGCGCCGAACGCATTCAGAGCTGCTGCGCCGCTTCTTTTCCTTATATCCATTCTTTAGCATCACCATGTCGGGTGCGATCATACCAGCACTAATGCACCGGATCCCATTAGAACTCCGAAGTTAAGCGTGCTTGAGCGAGAGTAGTACTAGGATGGGTGACCTTCTGGGAAGTCCTCGTGTTGCACCCTTTTTTTTTTTTTTCCTCTCCTTCCCCGTGCCTTTCACCCTCGGAGTTTCCCTTTTCTCCCGGCCCGACCGAGGGAACACGCTCGGTGGGCCGGTGCATCGATGCCGCTGCCCGGATCGCGCCGAACGCATGCGGACCTGCTGCGCTGCTTCTTTTCCTTATATCCATTCTTTAGCATCACCATGTCGGGTGCGATCATACCAGCACTAATGCACCGGATCCCATCAGAACTTCGAAGTTAAGCGTGCTTGGGCGAGAGTAGTACTAGGATCGGTGACCTCCTGGGAAGTCCTCGTGTTGCACCCTTTTTTTTTTCCTCTCTTTCGCTGCGCCTTTCACCCTCGGAGTTTCCCTTTTCTCCGGGCCCGACCGAGGGAACTCGCTCGGTGTGCCGGTGCATCGATGCCGCTGCCCGGATCGGGCCGAACGCATGCGGAGCTGCTGCGCTGCTTCTTTTCCTTATATCCATTCTTTAGCATCGCCATGTCGGGTGCGATCATACCAGCACTAATGCATCGGATCCCATCAGAACTACGAAGTTAAGCGTGCTTGGGCGAGAGTAGTACTAGGATGGGTGACCTCGTGGGAAGTCCTCGTGTTGCACCCTTTTTTTTTCCTCTCTTTCGCTGCGCCTTTCACCCTCGGAGTTTCCCTTTTCTCCGGGCCCGACCGAGGGAACTCGCTCCGTGTGCCGGTGCATCGATGCCGCTGCCCGGATCGCGCCGAACGCATGCGGACCTGCTGCGCTGCTTCTTTTCCTTATATCCATTCTTTAGCATCACCATGTCGGGTGCGATCAGACCAGAACTAATGCACCGGATCCCATCAGAACTCCGAAGTGAAGCGTGCTTGGGCAAGTGTAGTACTAGGATGGGTGACCTCCTGGGAAGTCCTCGTGTTGCACCCTTTTTTTTTTTTTTTCCTCTCTTTGCCCGCGCCTTTCACCCTCGGAGTTTCCCTTTTCTCCGGGCCCGACCGAGGGAACTCGCTCGGTGTCCCGGTGCATCGATGCCGCTGCCCGGATCGCGCCGAACGCATGCGGACCTGCTGCGCTGCTTCTTTTCCTTATATCCATTCTTTAGCATCGCCATGTCGGGTGCGATCATACCAGCACTAATGCATCGGATCCCATCAGAACTACGAAGTTAAGCGTGCTTGGGCGAGAGTAGTACTAGGATGGGTGACCTCCTGGGAAGTCCTCGTGTTGCACCCTTTTTTTTTTTTTTTCCTATCTTTGCCCGCGCCTTTCACCCTCGGAGTTTCCCTTATCTCCGGGCCCGACCGAGGGAACTCGCTCGGTGTCCCGGTGCATCGATGCCGCTGCCCGGATCGCGCCGAACGCATGCGGACCTGCTGCGCTGCTTCTTTTCCTTATATCCATTCTTTAGCATCGCCATGTCGGGTGCGATCATACCAGCACTAATGCATCGGATCCCATCAGAACTACGAAGTTAAGCGTGCTTGGGCGAGAGTAGTACTAGGATGGGTGACCTCGTGGGAAGTCCTCGTGTTGCACCCTTTTTTTTTCCTCTCTTTCGCTGCGCCTTTCACCCTCGGAGTTTCCCTTTTCTCCGGGCCCGACCGAGGGAACTCGCTCGGTGTGCCGGTGCATCGATGCCGCTGCCCGGATCGCGCCGAACGCATGCGGACCTGCTGCGCTGCTTCTTTTCCTTATATCCATTCTTTAGCATCACCATGTCGGGTGCGATCAGACCAGAACTAATGCACCGGATCCCATCAGAACTCCGAAGTGAAGCGTGCTTGGGCAAGTGTAGTACTAGGATGGGTGACCTCCTGGGAAGTCCTCGTGTTGCACCCTTTTTTTTTTTTTTTCCTCTCTTTGCCCGCGCCTTTCACCCTCGGAGTTTCCCTTTTCTCCGGGCCCGACCGAGGGAACTCGCTCGGTGTCCCGGTGCATCGATGCCGCTGCCCGGATCGCGCCGAACGCATGCGGACCTGCTGCGCTGCTTCTTTTCCTTATATCCATTCTTTAGCATCGCCATGTCGGGTGCGATCATACCAGCACTAATGCATCGGATCCCATCAGAACTACGAAGTTAAGCGTGCTTGGGCGAGAGTAGTACTAGGATGGGTGACCTCGTGGGAAGTCCTCGTGTTGCACCCTTTTTTTTTCCTCTCTTTCGCTGCGCCTTTCACCCTCGGAGTTTCCCTTTTCTCCCGGCCCGACCGAGGGAACTCGCTCGGTGTGCCGGTGCATCGATGCCGCTGCCCGGATCGCGCCGAACGCATTCAGAGCTGCTGCGCCGCTTCTTTTCCTTATATCCATTCTTTAGCATCACCATGTCGGGTGCGATCATACCAGCACTAATGCACCGGATCCCATTAGAACTCCGAAGTTAAGCGTGCTTGAGCGAGAGTAGTACTAGGATGGGTGACCTTCTGGGAAGTCCTCGTGTTGCACCCTTTTTTTTTTTTTTCCTCTCCTTCCCCGTGCCTTTCACCCTCGGAGTTTCCCTTTTCTCCCGGCCCGACCGAGGGAACACGCTCGGTGGGCCGGTGCATCGATGCCGCTGCCCGGATCGCGCCGAACGCATGCGGACCTGCTGCGCTGCTTCTTTTCCTTATATCCATTCTTTAGCATCACCATGTCGGGTGCGATCATACCAGCACTAATGCACCGGATCCCATCAGAACTTCGAAGTTAAGCGTGCTTGGGCGAGAGTAGTACTAGGATCGGTGACCTCCTGGGAAGTCCTCGTGTTGCACCCTTTTTTTTTTCCTCTCTTTCGCTGCGCCTTTCACCCTCGGAGTTTCCCTTTTCTCCGGGCCCGACCGAGGGAACTCGCTCGGTGTGCCGGTGCATCGATGCCGCTGCCCGGATCGGGCCGAACGCATGCGGAGCTGCTGCGCTGCTTCTTTTCCTTATATCCATTCTTTAGCATCGCCATGTCGGGTGCGATCATACCAGCACTAATGCATCGGATCCCATCAGAACTACGAAGTTAAGCGTGCTTGGGCGAGAGTAGTACTAGGATGGGTGACCTCGTGGGAAGTCCTCGTGTTGCACCCTTTTTTTTTCCTCTCTTTCGCTGCGCCTTTCACCCTCGGAGTTTCCCTTTTCTCCGGGCCCGACCGAGGGAACTCGCTCGGTGTGCCGGTGCATCGATGCCGCTGCCCGGATCGCGCCGAACGCATGCGGACCTGCTGCGCTGCTTCTTTTCCTTATATCCATTCTTTAGCATCACCATGTCGGGTGCGATCAGACCAGAACTAATGCACCGGATCCCATCAGAACTCCGAAGTGAAGCGTGCTTGGGCAAGTGTAGTACTAGGATGGGTGACCTCCTGGGAAGTCCTCGTGTTGCACCCTTTTTTTTTTTTTTTCCTCTCTTTGCCCGCGCCTTTCACCCTCGGAGTTTCCCTTTTCTCCGGGCCCGACCGAGGGAACTCGCTCGGTGTCCCGGTGCATCGATGCCGCTGCCCGGATCGCGCCGAACGCATGCGGACCTGCTGCGCTGCTTCTTTTCCTTATATCCATTCTTTAGCATCGCCATGTCGGGTGCGATCATACCAGCACTAATGCATCGGATCCCATCAGAACTACGAAGTTAAGCGTGCTTGGGCGAGAGTAGTACTAGGATGGGTGACCTCGTGGGAAGTCCTCGTGTTGCACCCTTTTTTTTTCCTCTCTTTCGCTGCGCCTTTCACCCTCGGAGTTTCCCTTTTGTCCCGGCCCGACCGAGGGAACTCGCTCGGTGTGCCGGTGCATCGATGCCGCTGCCCGGATCGCGCCGAACGCATGCGGACCTGCTGCGCTGCTTCTTTTCCTTATATCCATTCTTTAGCATCACCATGTCGGGTGCGATCATACCAGCACTAATGCACCGGATCCCATCAGAACTTCGAAGTTAAGCGTGCTTGGGCGAGAGTAGTACTAGGATCGGTGACCTCCTGGGAAGTCCTCGTGTTGCACCCTTTTTTTTTTCCTCTCTTTCGCTGCGCCTTTCACCCTCGGAGTTTCCCTTTTCTCCGGGCCCGACCGAGGGAACTCGCTCGGTGTGCCGGTGCATCGATGCCGCTGCCCGGATCGGGCCGAACGCATGCGGAGCTGCTGCGCTGCTTCTTTTCCTTATATCCATTCTTTAGCATCGCCATGTCGGGTGCGATCATACCAGCACTAATGCATCGGATCCCATCAGAACTACGAAGTTAAGCGTGCTTGGGCGAGAGTAGTACTAGGATGGGTGACCTCGTGGGAAGTCCTCGTGTTGCACCCTTTTTGTTTCCTCTCTTTCGCTGCGCCTTTCACCCTCGGAGTTTCCCTTTTCTCCCGGCCCGACCGAGGGAACTCGCTCGGTGTGCCGGTGCATCGATGCCGCTGCCGGGATCGCGCCGAACGCATGCGGACCTGCTGCGCTGCTTCTTTTCCTTATATCCATTCTTTAGCATCGCCATGTCGGGTGTGATCATACCAGCACTAATGCATCGGATCCCATCAGAACTACGAAGTTAAGCGTGCTTGGGCGAGAGTAGTACTAGGATGGGTGACCTCCTAGGAAGTCCTCGTGTTGCACCCTTTTTTTTTCCTCTCTTTCGCTGCGCCTTTCACCCTCGGAGTTTCCCTTTTCTCCCGGCCCGACCGAGGGAACTCGCTCGGTGTGCCGGTGCATCGATGCCGCTGCCCGGATCGCGCCGAATGCATTCAGAGCTGCTGCGCTGCTTCTTTTCCTTATATCCATTCTTTAGCATCACCATGTCGGGTGCGATCATACCAGCACTAATGCACCGGATCCCATCAGAACTCTGAAGTTAAGCGTGCTTGGGCGAGAGTAGTACTAGGATGGGTGACCTCCTGGGAAGTCCTCGTGTTGCACCCCTTTTTTTTTTTTTTTCCTCTCCTTCCCCGCGCCTTTCACCCTCCGAGTTTCCCTTTTCTCCCGGCCCGACCGAGGGAACACGCTCGGTGGGCCGGTGCATCGATGCCGCTGCCCGGATCGCGCCGAACGCATGCGGACCTGCTGCGCTGCTTCTTTTCCTTATATCCATTCTTTAGCATCGCCATGTCGGGTGCGATCATACCAGCACTAATGCATCGGATCCCATCAGAACTACGAAGTTAAGCGTGCTTGGGCGAGAGTAGTACTAGGATGGGTGACCTCGTGGGAAGTCCTCGTGTTGCACCCTTTTTTTTTCCTCTCTTTCGCTGCGCCTTTCACCCTCGGAGTTTCCCTTTTCTCCGGGCCCGACCGAGGGAACTCGCTCGGTGTGCCGGTGCATCGATGCCGCTGCCCGGATCGCGCCGAACGCATGCGGACCTGCTGCGCTGCTTCTTTTCCTTATATCCATTCTTTAGCATCACCATGTCGGGTGCGATCAGACCAGAACTAATGCACCGGATCCCATCAGAACTCCGAAGTTAAGCGTGCTTGGGCAAGTGTAGTACTAGGATGGGTGACCTCCTGGGAAGTCCTCGTGTTGCACCCTTTTTTTTTTTTCCTCTCTTTCCCCGCGCCTTTCACCCTCGGAGTTTCCCTTTTGTCCCGGCCCGACCGAGGGAACTCGCTCGGTGGGCCGGTGCATAGATGCCGCTGCCCGGATCACGCCGAACGCATGCGGACCTGCTGCGCTGCTTCTTTTCCTTATATCCATTCTTTAGCATCACCATGTCGGGTGCGATCAGACCAGAACTAATGCACCGGATCCCATCAGAACTTCGAAGTTAAGCGTGCTTGGGCGAGAGTAGTACTAGGATGGGTGTCCTCCTGGGAAGTCCTCGTGTTGCACCCTTTTTTTTTTTTTTTTCCTCTCCTTCCCCGCGCCTTTCACCCTCGGAGTTTCCCTTTTGTCCCGGCCCGACCGAGGGAACTCGCTCGGTGGGCCGGTTCATCGATGCCGCTGCCCGGATCACGCCGAACGCATGCGGACCTGCTGCGCTGCTTCTTTTCCTTATATCCATTCTTTAGCATCACCATGTCGGGTGCGATCAGACCAGAACTAATGCACCGGATCCCATCAGAACTTCGAAGTTAAGCGTGCTTGGCGAGAGTAGTACTAGGATGGGTGACCTCCTGGGAAGTCCTCATGTTGCACCTTTTTTTTTTTTTTTTCCTCTCTTTGCCCGCGCCTTTAACCCTCGGAGTTTCCCTTTTGTCCCGGCCCGACCGAGGGAACTCGCTCGGTGTGCCGGTGCATCGATGCCGCTGCCCGGATCACGCCGAACGCATGCGGACCTGCTGCGCTGCTTCTTTTCCTTATATCCATTCTTTAGCATCACCATGTCGGGTGCGATCAGAACAGAACTAATGCACCGGATCCTATCAGAACTTCGAAGTTAAGCGTGCTTGGGCGAGAGTAGTACTAGGATGGGTGACCTCCTGGGAAGTACTCGTGTTGCACCCCTTTTTTTTTTTTCCTCTCCTTCCCCACGCCTTTAACCCTCGGAGTTTCCCTTTTCTCCCGGCCCGACCGAGGGAACTCGCTCGGTGTCCCGGTGCATCGATGCCGCTGCCCGGATCGCGCCGAACGCATGCGGACCTGCTGCGCTGCTTCTTTTCCTTATATCCATTCTTCAGCATCACCATGTCGGGTGCGATCATACCAGCACTAATGCACCGGTTCCCATCAGAACTTCGAAGTTAAGCGTGCTTGGGCGAGAGTAGTACTAGGATGGGTGACCTCCTGGGAAGTCCTCGTGTTGCACCCTTTTTTTTTCCTCTCTTTCGCCGCGCCTTTCATCCTCGGAGTTTCCCTTTTCTCCCGGCCCGACCGAGGGAACTCGCTCGGTGTGCCGGTGCATCGATGCCGCTGCCCGGATCGCGCCGAACGCATGCGGAGCTGCTGCGCTGCTTCTTTTCCTTATATCCATTCTTTAGCATCACCATGGCGGGTGCGATCATACCAGCACTAATTCACCGGATCCCATCAGAACTCCGAAGTTAAGCGTGCTTGGGCAAGTGTAGTACTAGGATGGGTGACGTCCTGGGAAGTCCTCGTGTTGCACCCTTTTTTTTTTTTTTTCCTCTCTTTGCCCGCGCCTTTCACCCTCGGAGTTTCCCTTTTCTCCGGGCCCGACCGAGGGAACTCGCTCGGTGTGCCGGTGCATCGATGCCGCTGCCCGGATCGCGTCGAACGCATGCGGACCTGCTGCGCTGCTTCTTTTCCTTATATCCATTCTTTAGCATCACCATGTCGGGTGCGATCATACCAGCACTAATGCACCGGATCCCATCAGAACTTCGAAGTTAAGCGTGCTTGGGCGAGAGTAGTACTAGGATGCGTGACCTCCTGGGAAGTCCTCGTGTTGCACCCTTTTTTTTTCCTCTCTTTCGCTGCAACTTTCACCCTCGGAGTTTCCCTTTTCTCCCGGCCCGACCGAGGGAACTCGCTCGGTGTGCCGGTGCATCGATGCCGCTGCCCAGATCGCGCCGAACGCATGCGGAGCTGCTGCGCTGCTTCTTTTCCTTATATCCATTCTTTAGCATCACCATGTCGGGTGTGATCATACCAGCACTAATGCACCGGATCCCATCAGAACTCCGAAGTTAAACGTGCTTGGGCAAGTGTAGTACTAGGATGGGTGACCTCCTGGGAAGTCCTCGTGTTGCACCCTTTTTTTTTTTTTTTCCTCTCTTTGCCCGCGCCTTTCACCCTCGGAGTTTCCCTTTTCTCCGGCCCCGACCGAGGGAACTCGCTCGGTGTCCCGGTGCATCGATGCCGCTGCCCGGATCGCGCCGAACGCATGCGGACCTGCTGCGCTGCTTCTTTTCCTTATATCCATTCTTTAGCATCACCATGTCGGGTGCGATCATATCAGCACTAATGCACCGGATCCCATTAGAACTTCGAAGTTAAGCGTGCTTGGGCAAGAGTAGTTCTAGGATGGGTGACCTCCTGGGAAGTCCTCGTGTTGCACCCTTTTTTTTTTTTCCTCTCTTTCCTCGCGCCTTTCACCCTCGGAGTTTCCCTTTTGTCCCGGCCCGATCGAGGGAACTCGCTCGGTGTGCCGGTGCATCGATGCCGCTGCCCGGATCGCGCCGAACGCATGCGGACCTGCTGCGCTGCTTCTTTTCCTTATATCCATTCTTAGCATCACCATGTCGGGTGCGATCATACCAGCACTAATGCACCGGATCCCATCAGAACTTCGAAGTTAAGCGTGCTTGGGCAAGAGTAGTACTAGGATGGGTGACCTCCTGGGAAGTCCTCGTGTTGCACCCTTTTTTTTTTTTCCTCTCTTTCCTCGCGCCTTTCACCCTCGGAGTTTCCCTTTTGTCCCGGCCCGATCGAGGGAACTCGCTCGGTGTGCCGGTGCATCGATGCCGCTGCCCGGATTGCGCCGAACGCATGCGGAGCTGCTGCGCTGCTTCTTTTCCTTATATCCATTCTTTAGCATCACCATGTCGGGTGCGATCATACCAGCACTAATGCACCGGATCCTATCAGAACTTCGAAGTTAAGCGTGCTTGGGCGAGAGTAGTACTAGGATGCGTGACCTCCTGGGAAGTCCTCGTGTTGCACCCTTTTTTTTTCCTCTCTTTCGCTGCAACTTTCACCCTCGGAGTTTCCCTTTTCTCCCGGCCCGACCGAGGGAACTCGCTCGGTGTGCCGGTGCATCGATGCCGCCGCCCGGATCGCGCCGAACGCATGCGGAGCTGCTGCGCTGCTTCTTTTCCTTATATCCATTCTTTAGCATCACCATGTCGGGTGTGATCATACCAGCACTAATGCACCGGATCCCATCAGAACTCCGAAGTTAAACGTGCTTGGGCAAGTGTAGTACTAGGATGGGTGACCTCCTGGGAAGTCCTCGTGTTGCACCCTTTTTTTTTTTTTTTCCTCTCTTTGCCCGCGCCTTTCACCCTCGGAGTTTCCCTTTTCTCCGGGCCCGACCGAGGGAACTCGCTCGGTGTCCCGGTGCATCGATGCCGCTGCCCGGATCGCGCCGAACGCATGCGGACCTGCTGCGCTGCTTCTTTTCCTTATATCCATTCTTTAGCATCACCATGTCGGGTGCGATCATATCAGCACTAATGCACCGGATCCCATCAGAACTTCGAAGTTAAGCGTGCTCGGGCAAGAGTAGTACTAGGATGGGTGACCTCCTGGGAAGTCCTCGTGTTACACCTTTTTTTTTTTTCCTCTCTTTCCTCGCGCCTTTCACCCTCGGAGTTTCCCTTTTGTCCCGGCCCGACCGAGGGAACTCGCTCGGTGTGCCGGTGCATCGATGCCGCTGCCCGGATCGCGCCGAACGCATGCGGAGCTGCTGCGCTGCTTCTTTTCCTTATATCCATTCTTTAGCATCACCATGTCGGGTGCGATCATACCAGCACTAATGCACCGGATCCCATCAGAACTCCGAAGTTAAGCGTGCTTGGGCAAGTGTACTACTAGGATGGGTGACGTCCTGGGAAGTCCTCGTGTTGCACCTTTTTTTTTTTTTTTCCTCTCTTTGCCCGCGCCTTTCACCCTCGGAGTTTCCCTTTTCTCCGGCCCCGACCGAGGGAACTCGCTCGGTGTCCCGGTGCATCGATGCCGCTGCCCGGATCGCGCCGAACGCATGCGTACCTGCTGCGCTGCTTCTTTTCCTTATATCCATTCTTTAGCATCACCATGTCGGGTGCGATCATATCAGCACTAATGCACCGGATCCCATCAGAACTTCGAAGTTAAGCGTGCTTGGGCAAGAGTAGTACTAGGATGGGTGACCTCCTGGGAAGTCCTCGTGTTGCACCCTTTTTTTTTTTTCCTCTCTTTCCTCGCGCCTTTCACCCTCGGAGTTTCCCTTTTGTCCCGGCCCGATCGAGGGAACTCGCTCGGTGTGCCGGTGCATCGATGCCGCTGCCCGGATCGCGCCGAACGCATGCGGAGCTGCTGCGCTGCTTCTTTTCCTTATATCCATTCTTTAGCATCACCATGTCGGGTGCGATCAGACCAGAACTAATGCACCGGATCCCATCAGAACTCCGAAGTTAAGCGTGCTTGGGCAAGTGTAGTACTAGGATGGGTGACCTCCTGGGAAGTCCTCGTGTTGCACCCTTTTTTTTTTTTTTTCCTCTCTTTGCCCGCGCCTTTCACCCTCGGAGTTTCCCTTTTCTCCGGGCCCGACCGAGGGAACTCGCTCGGTGTCCCAGTGCATCGATGCCGCTGCCCGGATCGCGCCGAACGCATGCGGACCTGCTGCGCTGCTTCTTTTCCTTATATCCATTCTTTAGCATCGCCATGTCGGGTGCGATCATACCAGCACTAATGCATCGGATCCCATCAGAACTACGAAGTTAAGCGTGCTTGGGCGAGAGTAGTACTAGGATGGGTGACCTCGTGGGAAGTCCTCGTGTTGCACCCTTTTTTTTTCCTCTCTTTCGCTGCGCCTTTCACCCTCGGAGTTTCCCTTTTCTCCCGGCCCGACCGAGGGAACTCGCTCGGTGTGCCGGTGCATCGATGCCGCTGCCCGGATCGCGCCGAACGCATTCAGAGCTGCTGCGCCGCTTCTTTTCCTTATATCCATTCTTTAGCATCACCATGTCGGGTGCGATCATACCAGCACTAATGCACCGGATCCCATTAGAACTTCGAAGTTAAGCGTGCTTGAGCGAGAGTAGTACTAGGATGGGTGACCTTCTGGGAAGTCCTCGTGTTGCACCCTTTTTTTTTTTTTTCCTCTCCTTCCCCGTGCCTTTCACCCTCGGAGTTTCCCTTTTCTCCCGGCCCGACCGAGGGAACACGCTCGGTGGGCCGGTGCATCGATGCCGCTGCCCGGATCGCGCCGAACGCATGCGGACCTGCTGCGCTGCTTCTTTTCCTTATATCCATTCTTTAGCATCACCATGTCGGGTGCGATCATACCAGCACTAATGCACCGGATCCCATCAGAACTTCGAAGTTAAGCGTGCTTGGGCGAGAGTAGTACTAGGATCGGTGACCTCCTGGGAAGTCCTCGTGTTGCACCCTTTTTTTTTTCCTCTCTTTCGCTGCGCCTTTCACCCTCGGAGTTTCCCTTTTCTCCGGGCCCGACCGAGGGAACTCGCTCGGTGTGCCGGTGCATCGATGCCGCTGCCCGGATCGGGCCGAACGCATGCGGAGCTGCTGCGCTGCTTCTTTTCCTTATATCCATTCTTTAGCATCGCCATGTCGGGTGCGATCATACCAGCACTAATGCATCGGATCCCATCAGAACTACGAAGTTAAGCGTGCTTGGGCGAGAGTAGTACTAGGATGGGTGACCTCGTGGGAAGTCCTCGTGTTGCACCCTTTTTTTTTCCTCTCTTTCGCTGCGCCTTTCACCCTCGGAGTTTCCCTTTTCTCCCGGCCCGACCGAGGGAACTCGCTCGGTGTGCCGGTGCATCGATGCCGCTGCCCGGATCGCGCCGAACGCATGCGGAACTGCTGCGCTGCTTCTTTTCCTTATATCCATTCTTTAGCATCACCATGTCGGGTGCGATCATACTAGCACTAATGCACCGGATCCCATCAGAACTTCGAAGTTAAGCGTGCTTGGGCGAGAGTAGTACTAGGATGGGTGACCTCCTGGGAAGTCCTCGTGTTGCACCTTTTTTTTTTTCCTCTCTTTCGCCGCGCCTTTCACCCTCGGAGTTTCCCTTTTCTCCCGGCCCGACCGAGGGAACTCGCTCGGTGTGCCGGTGCATCGATGCCGCTGCCCGGATCGCGCCGAACGCATGCGGACCTGCTGCGCTGCTTCTTTTCCTTATATCCATTCTTTTGCATCGCCATGTCGGGTGCGATCATACCAGCACTAATGCATCGGATCCCATCAGAACTACGAAGTTAAGCGTGCTTGGGCGAGAGTAGTACTAGGATGGGTGACCTCCTGGGAAGTCCTCCTGTTGCACCTTTTTTTTTTTCCTCTCTTTCGCCGCGCCTTTCACCCTCGGAGTTTCCCTTTTCTCCCGGCCCGACCGAGGGAACTCGCTCGGTGTGCCGGTGCATCGATGCCGCTGCCCGGATCGCGCCGAACGCATGCGGAACTGCTGCGCTGCTTCTTTTCCTTATATCCATTCTTTAGCATCACCATGTCGGGTGCGATCATACCAGCACTAATGCACCGGATCCCATCAGAACCCCGAAGTTAAGCGTGCTTGGGCGAGAGTAGTACTAGGATCGGTGACCTCCTGGGAAGTACTCGTGTTGCACCCTTTTTTTTTTCCTCTCTTTCGCTGCGCCTTTCACCCTCGGAGTTTCCCTTTTCTCCGGGCCCGACAGAGGGAACTCGCTCGATGTGCCGGTGCATCGATGCCGCTGCCCGGATCGCGCCGAACGCATGCGGAGCTGCTGCGCTGCTTCTTTTCCTTATATCCATTCTTTAGCATCACCATGTCGGGTGCGATCATACCAGCACTAATGCACCGGATCCCATCAGAACTCCGAAGTTAAGCGTGCTTGGGCAAGTGTAGTACTAGGATGGGTGACCTCCTGGGAAGTCCTCGTGTTGCACCCTTTTTTTTTTTTTTCCTCTCTTTGTCCGCGCCTTTCACCCTCGGAGTTTCCCTTTTCTCCGGGCCCGACCGAGGGAACTCGCTCGGTGTGCCGGTGCATCGATGCCGCTGCCCGGATCGCGCCGAACGCATGCGGACCTGCTGCGCTGCTTCTTTTCCTTATATCCATTCTTTAGCATCACCATGTCGGGTGCGATCAGACCAGAACTAATGCACCGGATCCCATCAGAACTCCGAATTTAAGCGTGCTTGGGCAAGTGTAGTACTAGGATGGGTGACCTCCTGGGAAGTCCTCGTGTTGCACCCTTTTTTTTTTTTTTTCCTCTCTTTGCCCGCGCCTTTCACCCTCGGAGTTTCCCTTTTCTCCGGGCCCGACCGAGGGAACTCGCTCGGTGTCCCGGTGTATCGATGCCGCTGCCCGGATCGCGCCGAACGCATGCGGACCTGCTGCGCTGCTTCTTTTCCTTATATCCATTCTTTAGCATCGCCATGTCGGGTGCGATCATACCAGCACTAATGCATCGGATCCCATCAGAACTACGAAGTTATGCGTGCTTGGGCGAGAGTAGTACTAGGATGGGTGACCTCGTGGGAAGTCCTCGTGTTGCACCCTTTTTTTTTCCTCTCTTTCGCTGCGCCTTTCACCCTCGGAGTTTCCCTTTTCTCCCGGCCCGACCGAGGGAACTCGCTCGGTGTGCCGGTGCATCGATGCCGCTGCCCGGATCGCGCCGAACGCATTCAGAGCTGCTGCGCCGCTTCTTTTCCTTATATCCATTCTTTAGCATCACCATGTCGGGTGCGATCATACCAGCACTAATGCACCGGATCCCATTAGAACTCCGAAGTTAAGCGTGCTTGAGCGAGAGTAGTACTAGGATGGGTGACCTTCTGGGAAGTCCTCGTGTTGCACCCTTTTTTTTTTTTTTCCTCTCCTTCCCCGTGCCTTTCACCCTCGGAGTTTCCCTTTTCTCCCGGCCCGACCGAGGGAACACGCTCGGTGGGCCGGTGCATCGATGCCGCTGCCCGGATCGCGCCGAACGCATGCGGACCTGCTGCGCTGCTTCTTTTCCTTATATCCATTCTTTAGCATCACCATGTCGGGTGCGATCATACCAGCACTAATGCACCGGATCCCATCAGAACTTCGAAGTTAAGCGTGCTTGGGCGAGAGTAGTACTAGGATCGGTGACCTCCTGGGAAGTCCTCGTGTTGCACCCTTTTTTTTTTCCTCTCTTTCGCTGCGCCTTTCACCCTCGGAGTTTCCCTTTTCTCCGGGCCCGACCGAGGGAACTCGCTCGGTGTGCCGGTGCATCGATGCCGCTGCCCGGATCGGGCCGAACGCATGCGGAGCTGCTGCGCTGCTTCTTTTCCTTATATCCATTCTTTAGCATCGCCATGTCGGGTGCGATCATACCAGCACTAATGCATCGGATCCCATCAGAACTACGAAGTTAAGCGTGCTTGGGCGAGAGTAGTACTAGGATGGGTGACCTCGTGGGAAGTCCTCGTGTTGCACCCTTTTTTTTTCCTCTCTTTCGCTGCGCCTTTCACCCTCGGAGTTTCCCTTTTCTCCGGGCCCGACCGAGGGAACTCGCTCGGTGTGCCGGTGCATCGATGCCGCTGCCCGGATCGCGCCGAACGCATGCGGACCTGCTGCGCTGCTTCTTTTCCTTATATCCATTCTTTAGCATCACCATGTCGGGTGCGATCAGACCAGAACTAATGCACCGGATCCCATCAGAACTCCGAAGTGAAGCGTGCTTGGGCAAGTGTAGTACTAGGATGGGTGACCTCCTGGGAAGTCCTCGTGTTGCACCCTTTTTTTTTTTTTTTCCTCTCTTTGCCCGCGCCTTTCACCCTCGGAGTTTCCCTTTTCTCCGGGCCCGACCGAGGGAACTCGCTCGGTGTCCCGGTGCATCGATGCCGCTGCCCGGATCGCGCCGAACGCATGCGGACCTGCTGCGCTGCTTCTTTTCCTTATATCCATTCTTTAGCATCGCCATGTCGGGTGCGATCATACCAGCACTAATGCATCGGATCCCATCAGAACTACGAAGTTAAGCGTGCTTGGGCGAGAGTAGTACTAGGATGGGTGACCTCGTGGGAAGTCCTCGTGTTGCACCCTTTTTTTTTCCTCTCTTTCGCTGCGCCTTTCACCCTCGGAGTTTCCCTTTTGTCCCGGCCCGACCGAGGGAACTCGCTCGGTGTGCCGGTGCATCGATGCCGCTGCCCGGATCGCGCCGAACGCATGCGGACCTGCTGCGCTGCTTCTTTTCCTTATATCCATTCTTTAGCATCACCATGTCGGGTGCGATCATACCAGCACTAATGCACCGGATCCCATCAGAACTTCGAAGTTAAGCGTGCTTGGGCGAGAGTAGTACTAGGATCGGTGACCTCCTGGGAAGTCCTCGTGTTGCACCCTTTTTTTTTTCCTCTCTTTCGCTGCGCCTTTCACCCTCGGAGTTTCCCTTTTCTCCGGGCCCGACCGAGGGAACTCGCTCGGTGTGCCGGTGCATCGATGCCGCTGCCCGGATCGGGCCGAACGCATGCGGAGCTGCTGCGCTGCTTCTTTTCCTTATATCCATTCTTTAGCATCGCCATGTCGGGTGCGATCATACCAGCACTAATGCATCGGATCCCATCAGAACTACGAAGTTAAGCGTGCTTGGGCGAGAGTAGTACTAGGATGGGTGACCTCGTGGGAAGTCCTCGTGTTGCACCCTTTTTTTTTCCTCTCTTTCGCTGCGCCTTTCACCCTCGGAGTTTCCCTTTTCTCCCGGCCCGACCGAGGGAACTCGCTCGGTGTGCCGGTGCATCGATGCCGCTGCCGGGATCGCGCCGAACGCATGCGGACCTGCTGCGCTGCTTCTTTTCCTTATATCCATTCTTTAGCATCGCCATGTCGGGTGTGATCATACCAGCACTAATGCATCGGATCCCATCAGAACTACGAAGTTAAGCGTGCTTGGGCGAGAGTAGTACTAGGATGGGTGACCTCCTAGGAAGTCCTCGTGTTGCACCCTTTTTTTTTCCTCTCTTTCGCTGCGCCTTTCACCCTCGGAGTTTCCCTTTTCTCCCGGCCCGACCGAGGGAACTCGCTCGGTGTGCCGGTGCATCGATGCCGCTGCCCGGATCGCGCCGAATGCATTCAGAGCTGCTGCGCTGCTTCTTTTCCTTATATCCATTCTTTAGCATCACCATGTCGGGTGCGATCATACCAGCACTAATGCACCGGATCCCATCAGAACTCTGAAGTTAAGCGTGCTTGGGCGAGAGTAGTACTAGAATGGGTGACCTCCTGGGAAGTCCTCGTGTTGCACCCCTTTTTTTTTTTTTTTCCTCTCCTTCCCCGCGCCTTTCACCCTCCGAGTTTCCCTTTTCTCCCGGCCCGACCGAGGGAACACGCTCGGTGGGCCGGTGCATCGATGCCGCTGCCCGGATCGCGCCGAACGCATGCGGACCTGCTGCGCTGCTTCTTTTCCTTATATCCATTCTTTAGCATCGCCATGTCGGGTGCGATCATACCAGCACTAATGCATCGGATCCCATCAGAACTCCGAATTTAAGCGTGCTTGGGCAAGTGTAGTACTAGGATGGGTGACCTCCTGGGAAGTCCTCGTGTTGCACCCTTTTTTTTTTTTTTCCTCTCTTTGCCCGCGCCTTTCACCCTCGGAGTTTCCCTTTTCTCCGGGCCCGACCGAGGGAACTCGCTCGGTGTCCCGGTGTATCGATGCCGCTGCCCGGATCGCGCCGAACGCATGCGGAACTGCTGCGCTGCTTCTTTTCCTTATATCCATTCTTTAGCATCACCATGTCGGGTGCGATCATACCAGCACTAATGCACCGGATCCCATCAGAACCCCGAAGTTAAGCGTGCTTGGGCGAGAGTAGTACTAGGATCGGTGACCTCCTGGGAAGTACTCGTGTTGCACCCTTTTTTTTTTCCTCTCTTTCGCTGCGCCTTTCACCCTCGGAGTTTCCCTTTTCTCCGGGCCCGACAGAGGGAACTCGCTCGATGTGCCGGTGCATCGATGCCGCTGCCCGGATCGCGCCGAACGCATGCGGAGCTGCTGCGCTGCTTCTTTTCCTTATATCCATTCTTTAGCATCACCATGTCGGGTGCGATCATACCAGCACTAATGCACCGGATCCCATCAGAACTCCGAAGTTAAGCGTGCTTGGGCAAGTGTAGTACTAGGATGGGTGACCTCCTGGGAAGTCCTCGTGTTGCACCCTTTTTTTTTTTTTTCCTCTCTTTGTCCGCGCCTTTCACCCTCGGAGTTTCCCTTTTCTCCGGGCCCGACCGAGGGAACTCGCTCGGTGTGCCGGTGCATCGATGCCGCTGCCCGGATCGCGCCGAACGCATGCGGACCTGCTGCGCTGCTTCTTTTCCTTATATCCATTCTTTAGCATCACCATGTCGGGTGCGATCAGACCAGAACTAATGCACCGGATCCCATCAGAACTCCGAATTTAAGCGTGCTTGGGCAAGTGTAGTACTAGGATGGGTGACCTCCTGGGAAGTCCTCGTGTTGCACCCTTTTTTTTTTTTTTTCCTCTCTTTGCCCGCGCCTTTCACCCTCGGAGTTTCCCTTTTCTCCGGGCCCGACCGAGGGAACTCGCTCGGTGTCCCGGTGTATCGATGCCGCTGCCCGGATCGCGCCGAACGCATGCGGACCTGCTGCGCTGCTTCTTTTCCTTATATCCATTCTTTAGCATCGCCATGTCGGGTGCGATCATACCAGCACTAATGCATCGGATCCCATCAGAACTACGAAGTTATGCGTGCTTGGGCGAGAGTAGTACTAGGATGGGTGACCTCGTGGGAAGTCCTCGTGTTGCACCCTTTTTTTTTCCTCTCTTTCGCTGCGCCTTTCACCCTCGGAGTTTCCCTTTTCTCCCGGCCCGACCGAGGGAACTCGCTCGGTGTGCCGGTGCATCGATGCCGCTGCCCGGATCGCGCCGAACGCATGCGGACCTGCTGCGCTGCTTCTTTTCCTTATATCCATTCTTTAGCATCACCATGTCGGGTGCGATCATACCAGCACTAATGCACCGGATCCCATCAGAACTTCGAAGTTAAGCGTGCTTGGGCGAGAGTAGTACTAGGATCGGTGACCTCCTGGGAAGTCCTCGTGTTGCACCCTTTTTTTTTTTTTTCCTCTCCTTCCCCGTGCCTTTCACCCTCGGAGTTTCCCTTTTCTCCCGGCCCGACCGAGGGAACACGCTCGGTGGGCCGGTGCATCGATGCCGCTGCCCGGATCGCGCCGAACGCATGCGGACCTGCTGCGCTGCTTCTTTTCCTTATATCCATTCTTTAGCATCACCATGTCGGGTGCGATCATACCAGCACTAATGCACCGGATCCCATCAGAACTTCGAAGTTAAGCGTGCTTGGGCGAGAGTAGTACTAGGATCGGTGACCTCCTGGGAAGTCCTCGTGTTGCACCCTTTTTTTTTTCCTCTCTTTCGCTGCGCCTTTCACCCTCGGAGTTTCCCTTTTCTCCGGGCCCGACCGAGGGAACTCGCTCGGTGTGCCGGTGCATCGATGCCGCTGCCCGGATCGGGCCGAACGCATGCGGAGCTGCTGCGCTGCTTCTTTTCCTTATATCCATTCTTTAGCATCGCCATGTCGGGTGCGATCATACCAGCACTAATGCATCGGATCCCATCAGAACTACGAAGTTAAGCGTGCTTGGGCGAGAGTAGTACTAGGATGGGTGACCTCGTGGGAAGTCCTCGTGTTGCACCCTTTTTTTTTCCTCTCTTTCGCTGCGCCTTTCACCCTCGGAGTTTCCCTTTTCTCCGGGCCCGACCGAGGGAACTCGCTCGGTGTGCCGGTGCATCGATGCCGCTGCCCGGATCGCGCCGAACGCATGCGGACCTGCTGCGCTGCTTCTTTTCCTTATATCCATTCTTTAGCATCACCATGTCGGGTGCGATCAGACCAGAACTAATGCACCGGATCCCATCAGAACTCCGAAGTGAAGCGTGCTTGGGCAAGTGTAGTACTAGGATGGGTGACCTCCTGGGAAGTCCTCGTGTTGCACCCTTTTTTTTTTTTTTCCTCTCTTTGCCCGCGCCTTTCACCCTCGGAGTTTCCCTTTTCTCCGGGCCCGACCGAGGGAACTCGCTCGGTGTCCCGGTGCATCGATGCCGCTGCCCGGATCGCGCCGAACGCATGCGGACCTGCTGCGCTGCTTCTTTTCCTTATATCCATTCTTTAGCATCGCCATGTCGGGTGCGATCATACCAGCACTAATGCATCGGATCCCATCAGAACTACGAAGTTAAGCGTGCTTGGGCGAGAGTAGTACTAGGATGGGTGACCTCGTGGGAAGTCCTCGTGTTGCACCCTTTTTTTTTCCTCTCTTTCGCTGCGCCTTTCACCCTCGGAGTTTCCCTTTTGTCCCGGCCCGACCGAGGGAACTCGCTCGGTGTGCCGGTGCATCGATGCCGCTGCCCGGATCGCGCCGAACGCATGCGGACCTGCTGCGCTGCTTCTTTTCCTTATATCCATTCTTTAGCATCACCATGTCGGGTGCGATCATACCAGCACTAATGCACCGGATCCCATCAGAACTTCGAAGTTAAGCGTGCTTGGGCGAGAGTAGTACTAGGATCGGTGACCTCCTGGGAAGTCCTCGTGTTGCACCCTTTTTTTTTTCCTCTCTTTCGCTGCGCCTTTCACCCTCGGAGTTTCCCTTTTCTCCGGGCCCGACCGAGGGAACTCGCTCGGTGTGCCGGTGCATCGATGCCGCTGCCCGGATCGGGCCGAACGCATGCGGAGCTGCTGCGCTGCTTCTTTTCCTTATATCCATTCTTTAGCATCGCCATGTCGGGTGCGATCATACCAGCACTAATGCATCGGATCCCATCAGAACTACGAAGTTAAGCGTGCTTGGGCGAGAGTAGTACTAGGATGGGTGACCTCGTGGGAAGTCCTCGTGTTGCACCCTTTTTTTTTCCTCTCTTTCGCTGCGCCTTTCACCCTCGGAGTTTCCCTTTTCTCCCGGCCCGACCGAGGGAACTCGCTCGGTGTGCCGGTGCATCGATGCCGCTGCCGGGATCGCGCCGAACGCATGCGGACCTGCTGCGCTGCTTCTTTTCCTTATATCCATTCTTTAGCATCGCCATGTCGGGTGTGATCATACCAGCACTAATGCATCGGATCCCATCAGAACTACGAAGTTAAGCGTGCTTGGGCGAGAGTAGTACTAGGATGGGTGACCTCCTAGGAAGTCCTCGTGTTGCACCCTTTTTTTTTCCTCTCTTTCGCTGCGCCTTTCACCCTCGGAGTTTCCCTTTTCTCCCGGCCCGACCGAGGGAACTCGCTCGGTGTGCCGGTGCATCGATGCCGCTGCCCGGATCGCGCCGAATGCATTCAGAGCTGCTGCGCTGCTTCTTTTCCTTATATCCATTCTTTAGCATCACCATGTCGGGTGCGATCATACCAGCACTAATGCACCGGATCCCATCAGAACTCTGAAGTTAAGCGTGCTTGGGCGAGAGTAGTACTAGGATGGGTGACCTCCTGGGAAGTCCTCGTGTTGCACCCCTTTTTTTTTTTTTTTCCTCTCCTTCCCCGCGCCTTTCACCCTCCGAGTTTCCCTTTTCTCCCGGCCCGACCGAGGGAACACGCTCGGTGGGCCGGTGCATCGATGCCGCTGCCCGGATCGCGCCGAACGCATGCGGACCTGCTGCGCTGCTTCTTTTCCTTATATCCATTCTTTAGCATCGCCATGTCGGGTGCGATCATACCAGCACTAATGCATCGGATCCCATCAGAACTACGAAGTTAAGCGTGCTTGGGCGAGAGTAGTACTAGGATGGGTGACCTCGTGGGAAGTCCTCGTGTTGCACCCTTTTTTTTTCCTCTCTTTCGCTGCGCCTTTCACCCTCGGAGTTTCCCTTTTCTCCGGGCCCGACCGAGGGAACTCGCTCGGTGTGCCGGTGCATCGATGCCGCTGCCCGGATCGCGCCGAACGCATGCGGACCTGCTGCGCTGCTTCTTTTCCTTATATCCATTCTTTAGCATCACCATGTCGGGTGCGATCAGACCAGAACTAATGCACCGGATCCCATCAGAACTCCGAAGTTAAGCGTGCTTGGGCAAGTGTAGTACTAGGATGGGTGACCTCCTGGGAAGTCCTCGTGTTGCACCCTTTTTTTTTTTTCCTCTCTTTCCCCGCGCCTTTCACCCTCGGAGTTTCCCTTTTGTCCCGGCCCGACCGCGGGAACTCGCTCGGTGGGCCGGTGCATCGATGTCGCTGCCCGGATCGCGCCGAACGCATGCGGACCTGCTGCGCTGCTTCTTTTCCTTATATCCATTCTTTAGCATCACCATGTCGGGTGCGATCAGACCAGAACTAATGCACCGGATCCCATCAGAACTCCGAAGTTAAGCGTGCTTGGGCAAGTGTAGTACTAGGATGGGTGACCTCCTGGGAAGTCCTCGTGTTGCACCCTTTTTTTTTTTTCCTCTCTTTCCCCGCGCCTTTCACCCTCGGAGTTTCCCTTTTGTCCCGGCCCGACCGAGGGAACTCGCTCGGTGGGCCGGTGCATAGATGCCGCTGCCCGGATCACGCCGAACGCATGCGGACCTGCTGCGCTGCTTCTTTTCCTTATATCCATTCTTTAGCATCACCATGTCGGGTGCGATCAGACCAGAACTAATGCACCGGATCCCATCAGAACTTCGAAGTTAAGCGTGCTTGGGCGAGAGTAGTACTAGGATGGGTGTCCTCCTGGGAAGTCCTCGTGTTGCACCCTTTTTTTTTTTTTTTCCTCTCCTTCCCCGCGCCTTTCACCCTCGGACTTTCCCTTTTGTCCCGGCCCGACCGAGGGAACTCGCTCGGTGGGCCGGTTCATCGATGCCGCTGCCCGGATCACGCCGAACGCATGCGGACCTGCTGCGCTGCTTCTTTTCCTTATATCCATTCTTTAGCATCACCATGTCGGGTGCGATCAGACCAGAACTAATGCACCGGATCCCATCAGAACTTCGAAGTTAAGCGTGCTTGGCGAGAGTAGTACTAGGATGGGTGACCTCCTGGGAAGTCCTCATGTTGCACCTTTTTTTTTTTTTTTTTTCCTCTCTTTGCCCGCGCCTTTAACCCTCGGAGTTTCCCTTTTGTCCCGGCCCGACCGAGGGAACTCGCTCGGTGTGCCGGTGCATCGATGCCGCTGCCCGGATCACGCCGAACGCATGCGGACCTGCTGCGCTGCTTCTTTTCCTTATATCCATTCTTTAGCATCACCATGTCGGGTGCGATCAGAACAGAACTAATGCACCGGATCCTATCAGAACTTCGAAGTTAAGCGTGCTTGGGCGAGAGTAGTACTAGGATGGGTGACCTCCTGGGAAGTACTCGTGTTGCACCCCTTTTTTTTTTTTCCTCTCCTTCCCCACGCCTTTAACCCTCGGAGTTTCCCTTTTCTCCCGGCCCGACCGAGGGAACTCGCTCGGTGTCCCGGTGCATCGATGCCGCTGCCCGGATCGCGCCGAACGCATGCGGACCTGCTGCGCTGCTTCTTTTCCTTATATCCATTCTTCAGCATCACCATGTCGGGTGCGATCATACCAGCACTAATGCACCGGTTCCCATCAGAACTTCGAAGTTAAGCGTGCTTGGGCGAGAGTAGTACTAGGATGGGTGACCTCCTGGGAAGTCCTCGTGTTGCACCCTTTTTTTTTCCTCTCTTTCGCCGCGCCTTTCATCCTCGGAGTTTCCCTTTTCTCCCGGCCCGACCGAGGGAACTCGCTCGGTGTGCCGGTGCATCGATGCCGCTGCCCGGATCGCGCCGAACGCATGCGGAGCTGCTGCGCTGCTTCTTTTCCTTATATCCATTCTTTAGCATCACCATGGCGGGTGCGATCATACCAGCACTAATTCACCGGATCCCATCAGAACTCCGAAGTTAAGCGTGCTTGGGCAAGTGTAGTACTAGGATGGGTGACGTCCTGGGAAGTCCTCGTGTTGCACCCTTTTTTTTTTTTTTTCCTCTCTTTGCCCGCGCCTTTCACCCTCGGAGTTTCCCTTTTCTCCGGGCCCGACCGAGGGAACTCGCTCGGTGTGCCGGTGCATCGATGCCGCTGCCCGGATCGCGTCGAACGCATGCGGACCTGCTGCGCTGCTTCTTTTCCTTATATCCATTCTTTAGCATCACCATGTCGGGTGCGATCATACCAGCACTAATGCACCGGATCCCATCAGAACTTCGAAGTTAAGCGTGCTTGGGCGAGAGTAGTACTAGGATGCGTGACCTCCTGGGAAGTCCTCGTGTTGCACCCTTTTTTTTTCCTCTCTTTCGCTGCAACTTTCACCCTCGGAGTTTCCCTTTTCTCCCGGCCCGACCGAGGGAACTCGCTCGGTGTGCCGGTGCATCGATGCCGCTGCCCAGATCGCGCCGAACGCATGCGGAGCTGCTGCGCTGCTTCTTTTCCTTATATCCATTCTTTAGCATCACCATGTCGGGTGTGATCATACCAGCACTAATGCACCGGATCCCATCAGAACTCCGAAGTTAAACGTGCTTGGGCAAGTGTAGTACTAGGATGGGTGACCTCCTGGGAAGTCCTCGTGTTGCACCCTTTTTTTTTTTTTTTCCTCTCTTTGCCCGCGCCTTTCACCCTCGGAGTTTCCCTTTTCTCCGGCCCCGACCGAGGGAACTCGCTCGGTGTCCCGGTGCATCGATGCCGCTGCCCGGATCGCGCCGAACGCATGCGGACCTGCTGCGCTGCTTCTTTTCCTTATATCCATTCTTTAGCATCACCATGTCGGGTGCGATCATATCAGCACTAATGCACCGGATCCCATCAGAACTTCGAAGTTAAGCGTGCTTGGGCAAGAGTAGTTCTAGGATGGGTGACCTCCTGGGAAGTCCTCGTGTTGCACCCTTTTTTTTTTTTCCTCTCTTTCCTCGCGCCTTTCACCCTCGGAGTTTCCCTTTTGTCCCGGCCCGATCGAGGGAACTCGCTCGGTGTGCCGGTGCATCGATGCCGCTGCCCGGATCGCGCCGAACGCATGCGGACCTGCTGCGCTGCTTCTTTTCCTTATATCCATTCTTAGCATCACCATGTCGGGTGCGATCATACCAGCACTAATGCACCGGATCCCATCAGAACTTCGAAGTTAAGCGTGCTTGGGCAAGAGTAGTACTAGGATGGGTGACCTCCTGGGAAGTCCTCGTGTTGCACCCTTTTTTTTTTTTCCTCTCTTTCCTCGCGCCTTTCACCCTCGGAGTTTCCCTTTTGTCCCGGCCCGATCGAGGGAACTCGCTCGGTGTGCCGGTGCATCGATGCCGCTGCCCGGATCGCGCCGAACGCATGCGGACCTGCTGCGCTGCTTCTTTTCCTTATATCCATTCTTAGCATCACCATGTCGGGTGCGATCATACCAGCACTAATGCACCGGATCCCATCAGAACTTCGAAGTTAAGCGTGCTTGGGCAAGAGTAGTACTAGGATGGGTGACCTCCTGGGAAGTCCTCGTGTTGCACCCTTTTTTTTTTTTCCTCTCTTTCCTCGCGCCTTTCACCCTCGGAGTTTCCCTTTTGTCCCGGCCCGATCGAGGGAACTCGCTCGGTGTGCCGGTGCATCGATGCCGCTGCCCGGATCGCGCCGAACGCATGCGGAGCTGCTGCGCTGCTTCTTTTCCTTATATCCATTCTTTAGCATCACCATGTCGGGTGTGATCATACCAGCACTAATGCACCGGATCCCATCAGAACTCCGAAGTTAAACGTGCTTGGGCAAGTGTAGTACTAGGATGGGTGACCTCCTGGGAAGTCCTCGTGTTGCACCCTTTTTTTTTTTTTTCCTCTCTTTGCCCGCGCCTTTCACCCTCGGAGTTTCCCTTTTCTCCGGCCCCGACCGAGGGAACTCGCTCGGTGTCCCGGTGCATCGATGCCGCTGCCCGGATCGCGCCGAACGCATGCGGACCTGCTGCGCTGCTTCTTTTCCTTATATCCATTCTTTAGCATCACCATGTCGGGTGCGATCATATCAGCACTAATGCACCGGATCCCATCAGAACTTCGAAGTTAAGCGTGCTCGGGCAAGAGTAGTACTAGGATGGGTGACCTCCTGGGAAGTCCTCGTGTTACACCCTTTTTTTTTTTCCTCTCTTTCCTCGCGCCTTTCACCCTCGGAGTTTCCCTTTTGTCCCGGCCCGACCGAGGGAACTCGCTCGGTGTGCCGGTGCATCGATGCCGCTGCCCGGATCGCGCCGAACGCATGCGGAGCTGCTGCGCTGCTTCTTTTCCTTATATCCATTCTTTAGCATCACCATGTCGGGTGCGATCATACCAGCACTAATGCACCGGATCCCATCAGAACTCCGAAGTTAAGCGTGCTTGGGCAAGTGTACTACTAGGATGGGTGACGTCCTGGGAAGTCCTCGTGTTGCACCTTTTTTTTTTTTTTCCTCTCTTTGCCCGCGCCTTTCACCCTCGGAGTTTCCCTTTTCTCCGGCCCCGACCGAGGGAACTCGCTCGGTGTCCCGGTGCATCGATGCCGCTGCCCGGATCGCGCCGAACGCATGCGTACCTGCTGCGCTGCTTCTTTTCCTTATATCCATTCTTTAGCATCACCATGTCGGGTGCGATCATATCAGCACTAATGCACCGGATCCCATCAGAACTTCGAAGTTAAGCGTGCTTGGGCAAGAGTAGTACTAGGATGGGTGACCTCCTGGGAAGTCCTCGTGTTGCACCCTTTTTTTTTTTCCTCTCTTTCCTCGCGCCTTTCACCCTCGGAGTTTCCCTTTTGTCCCGGCCCGATCGAGGGAACTCGCTCGGTGTGCCGGTGCATCGATGCCGCTGCCCGGATCGCGCCGAACGCATGCGGAGCTGCTGCGCTGCTTCTTTTCCTTATATCCATTCTTTAGCATCACCATGTCGGGTGCGATCATACCAGCACTAATGCACCGGATCCCATCAGAACTCCGAAGTTAAGCGTGCTTGGGCAAGTGTACTACTAGGATGGGTGACGTCCTGGGAAGTCCTCGTGTTGCACCTTTTTTTTTTTTTTTCCTCTCTTTGCCCGCGCCTTTCACCCTCGGAGTTTCCCTTTTCTCCGGGCCCGACCGAGGGAACTCGCTCGGTGTGCCGGTGCATCGATGCCGCTGCCCGGATCGCGTCGAACGCATGCGGACCTGCTGCACTGCTTCTTTTCCTTATATCCATTCTTTAGCATCACCATGTCGGGTGCGATCATACCAGCACTAATGCACCGGATCCCATCAGAACTTCGAAGTTAAGCGTGCTTGGGCGAGAGTAGTACTAGGATGCGTGACCTCCTGGGAAGTCCTCGTGTTGCACCCTTTTTTTTTCCTCTCTTTCGCTGCAACTTTCACCCTCGGAGTTTCCCTTTTGTCCCGGCCCGACCGAGGGAACTCGCTCGGTGTGCCGGTGCATCGATGCCGCTGCCCGGATCGCGCCGAACGCATGCGGAGCTGCTGCGTTGCTTCTTTTCCTTTTATCCATTCTTTAGCATCACCATGTCGGGTGTGATCATACCAGCACTAATGCACCGGATCCCATCAGAACTCCGAAGTTAAACGTGCTTGGGCAAGTGTAGTACTAGGATGGGTGACCTCCTGGGAAGTCCTCGTGTTGCACCCTTTTTTTTTTTTTTTTCCTCTCTTTGCCCGCGCCTTTCACCCTCGGAGTTTCCCTTTTCTCCGGCCCCGACCGAGGGAACTCGCTCGGTGTCCCGGTGCATCGATGCCGCTGCCCGGATCGCGCCGAACGCATGCGGACCTGCTGCGCTGCTTCTTTTCCTTATATCCATTCTTTAGCATCACCATGTCGGGTGCGATCATATCAGCACTAATGCACCGGATCCCATCAGAACTTCGAAGTTAAGCGTGCTTGGGCAAGAGTAGTACTAGGAAGGGTGACCTCCTGGGAAGTCCTCGTGTTGCACCCTTTTTTATTTTTCCTCTCTTTCCTCGCGCCTTTCACCCTCGGAGTTTCCCTTTTGTCCCGGCCCGATCGAGGGAACTCGCTCGGTGTGCCGGTGCATCGATGCGCCTGCCCGGATCGCGCCGAACGCATGCGGAGCTGCTGCGCTGCTTCTTTTCCTTATATCCATTCTTTAGCATCACCATGTCGGGTGCGATCATACCAGCACTAATGCACCGGATCCCATCAGAACTCTGAAGTTAAGCGTGCTTGGGCAAGTGTACTACTAGGATGGGTGACGTCCTGGGAAGTCCTCGTGTTGCACCTTTTTTTTTTTTTTCCTCTCTTTGCCCGCGCCTTTCACCCTCGGAGTTTCACTTTTCTCCGGCCCCGACCGAGGGAACTCGCTCGGTGTCCCGGTGCATCGATGCCGCTGCCCGGATCGCGCCGAACGCATGCGGACCTGCTGCGCTGCTTCTTTTCCTTATATCCATTCTTTAGCATCACCATGTCGGGTGCGATCATATCAGCACTAATGCACCGGATCCCATCAGAACTTCGAAGTTAAGCGTGCTTGGGCAAGAGTAGTACTAGGATGGGTGACCTCCTGGGAAGTCCTCGTGTTGCACCCTTTTTTTTTTTTCCTCTCTTTCCTCGCGCCTTTCACCCTCGGAGTTTCCCTTTTGTCCCGGCCCGATCGAGGGAACTCGCTCGGTGTGCCGGTGCATCGATGCCGCTGCCCGGATCGCGCCGAACGCATGCGGAGCTGCTGCGCTGCTTCTTTTCCTTATATCCATTCTTTAGCATCACCATGTCGGGTGTGATCATACCAGCACTAATGCACCGGATCCCATCAGAACTCCGAAGTTAAACGTGCTTGGGCAAGTGTAGTACTAGGATGGGTGACCTCCTGGGAAGTCCTCGTGTTGCACCCTTTTTTTTTTTTTTTCCTCTCTTTGCCCGCGCCTTTCACCCTCGGAGTTTCCCTTTTCTCCGGCCCCGACCGAGGGAACTCGCTCGGTGTCCCGGTGCATCGATGCCGCTGCCCGGATCGCGCCGAACGCATGCGGACCTGCTGCGCTGCTTCTTTTCCTTATATCCATTCTTTAGCATCACCATGTCGGGTGCGATCATATCAGCACTAATGCACCGGATCCCATCAGAACTTCAAAGTTAAGCGTGCTTGGGCAAGAGTAGTTCTAGGATGGGTGACCTCCTGGGAAGTCCTCGTGTTGCACCCTTTTTTTTTCCTCTCTTTCGCTGCAACTTTCACCCTCGGAGTTTCCCTTTTCTCCCGGCCCGACCGAGGGAACTCGCTCGGTGGGCCGGTGCGTCGATGCCGCTGCCCGGATCGCGCCGAACTCATGCGGACCTGCTGCGCTGCTTCTTTTCCTTATATCCATTCTTTAGCATCACCATGTCGGGTGCGATCATACCAGCACTAATGCACCGGATCCCATCAGAATTCCGAAGTTAAGCGTGCTTGGGCGAGAGTAGTACTAGGATGGGTGACCTCCTGGGAAGTCCTCGTGTTGCACCCTTTTTTTTTTTTTTTCCTCTCTTTCCCCGCGCCTTTCACCCTCGGAGTTTCCCTTTTCTCCCGGCCCGACCGAGGGAACTCGCTCGGTGGGCCGGTGCGTCGATGCCGCTGCCCGGATCGCGCCGAACGCCTGCGGACCTGCTGCGCTGCTTCTTTTCCTTATATCCATTCTTTAGCATCACCATGTCGGGTGCGATCATACCAGCACTAATGCACCGGATCCCATCAGAACTTCGAAGTTAAGCGTGCTTGGGCGAGAGTAGTACTAGGATGGGTGACCTCCTGGGAAGTCCTCGTGTTGCACCCCTTTTTTTTTTTTTTTTCCTCTCTTTCCCCGCGCCTTTCACCCTCGGAGTTTCCCTTTTCTCCCGGCCCGACCGAGGGAACTCGCTCGGCGGGCCGGTGCGTCGATGCCGCTGCCCGGATCGCGCCGAACGCATGCGGACCTGCTGCGCTGCTTCTTTTCCTTATATCCATTCTTTAGCATCACCATGTCGGGTGCGATCATACCAGCACTAATGCACCGGATCCCATCAGAACTCCGAAGTTAAGCGTGCTTGGGCGAGAGTAGTACTAGGATGGGTGACCTCCTAGGAAGTCCTCGTGTTGCACCCCTTTTTTTTTTTTTTTTTCCTCTCTTTCCCCGCGCCTTTCACCCTCGGAGTTTCCCTTTTCTCCCGGCCCGACCGAGGGAACTCGCTCGGTGGGCCGGTGCGTCGATGCCGCTGCCCGGATCGCGCCGAACGCCTGCGGACCTGCTGCGCTGCTTCTTTTCCTTATATCCATTCTTTAGCATCACCATGTCGGGTGCGATCATACCAGCACTAATGCACCGGATCCCATCAGAACTCCGAAGTTAAGCGTGCTTGGGCGAGAGTAGTACTAGGATGGGTGACCTCCTGGGAAGTCCTCGTGTTGCACCCCTTTTTTTTTTTTTTTTTCCTCTCTTTCCCCGCGCCTTTCACCCTCGGAGTTTCCCTTTTCTCCCGGCCCGACCGAGGGAACTCGCTCGGTGGGCCGGTGGGTCGATGCCGCTGCCCGGATCGCGCCGAACGCCTGCGGACCTGCTGCGCTGCTTCTTTTCCTTATATCCATTCTTTAGCATCACCATGTCGGGTGAGATCATACCAACACTAATGCACCGGATCCCATCAGAACTCCGAAGTTAAGCGTGCTTGGGCGAGAGTAGTACTAGGATGGGTGACCTCCTGGGAAGTCCTCGTGTTGCACCCCTTTTTTTTTTTTTTTTTCCTCTCTTTCCCCGCGCCTTTCACCCTCGGAGTTTCCCTTTTCTCCCGGCCCGACCGAGGGAACTCGCTCGGTGGGCCGGTGCGTCGATGCCGCTGCCCGGATCGCGCCGAACGCATGCGGACCTGCTGCGCTGCTTCTTTTCCTTATATCCATTCTTTAGCATCACCATGTCGGGTGCGATCATACCAGCACTAATGCACCGGATCCCATCAGAACTCCGAAGTTAAGCGTGCTTGGGCGAGAATAGTACTAGGATGGGTGACCTCCTGGGAAGTCCTCGTGTTGCACCCCTTTTTTTTTTTTTTTTCCTCTCTTTCCCCGCGCCTTTCACCCTCGGAGTTTCCCTTTTATCCCGGCCCGACCGAGGGAACTCGCTCGGTGGGCCGGTGCGTCGATGCCGCTGCCCGGATCGCGCCGAACGCCTGCGGACCTGCTGCGCTGCTTCTTTTCCTTATATCCATTCTTTAGCATCACCATGTCGGGTGCGATCATACCAGCACTAATGCACCGGATCCCATCAGAACTTCGAAGTTAAGCGTGCTTGGGCGAGAGTAGTACTAGGATGGGTGACCTCCTGGGAAGTCCTCGTGTTGCACCCCTTTTTTTTTTTTTTTTCCTCTCTTTCCACGCGCCTTTCACCCTCGGAGTTTCCCTTTTCTCCCGGCCCGACCGAGGGAACTCGCTCGGCGGGCCGGTGCGTCGATGCCGCTGCCCGGATCGCGCCGAACGCATGCGGACCTGCTGCGCTGCTTCTTTTCCTTATATCCATTCTTTAGCATCACCATGTCGGGTGCGATCATACCAGCACTAATGCACCGGATCCCATCAGAACTCCGAAGTTAAGCGTGCTTGGGCGAGAGTAGTACTAGGATGGGTGACCTCCTAGGAAGTCCTCGTGTTGCACCCCTTTTTTTTTTTTTTTTTCCTCTCTTTCCCCGCGCCTTTCACCCTCGGAGTTTCCCTTTTCTCCCGGCCCGACCGAGGGAACTCGCTCGGTGGGCCGGTGCGTCGATGCCGCTGCCCGGATCGCGCCGAACGCATGCGGACCTGCTGCGCTGCTTCTTTTCCTTATATCCATTCTTTAGCATCACCATGTCGGGTGCGATCATACCAGCACTAATGCACCGGATCCCATCAGAACTCCGAAGTTAAGCGTGCTTGGGCGAGAGTAGTACTAGGATGGGTGACCTCCTGGGAAGTCCTCGTGTTGCACCCCTTTTTTTTTTTTTTTCCTCTCTTTCCCCGCGCCTTTCACCCTCGGAGTTTCCCTTTTCTCCCGGCCCGACCGAGGGAACTCGCTCGGCGGGCCGGTGCGTCGATGCCGCTTCCCGGATCGCACCGAACGCATGCGGACCTGCTGCGCTGCTTCTTTTCCTTATATCCATTCTTTAGCATCACCATGTCGGGTGCGATCATACCAGCACTAATGCACCGGATCCCATCAGAACTCCGAAGTTAAGCGTGCTTGGGCGAGAGTAGTACTAGGATGGGTGACCTCCTAGGAAGTCCTCGTGTTGCACCCCTTTTTTTTTTTTTTTTCCTCTCTTTCCCCGCGCCTTTCACCCTCGGAGTTTCCCTTTTCTCCCGGCCCGACCGAGGGAACTCGCTCGGTGGGCCGGTGCGTCGATGCCGCTGCCCGGATCGCGCCGAACGCATGCGGACCTGCTGCGCTGCTTCTTTTCCTTATATCCATTCTTTAGCATCACCATGTCGGGTGCGATCATACCAGCACTAATGCACCGGATCCCATCAGAACTCCGAAGTTAAGCGTGCTTGGGCGAGAGTAGTACTAGGATGGGTGACCTCCTGGGAAGTCCTCGTGTTGCACCCCTTTTTTTTTTTTTTTCCTCTCTTTCCCCGCGCCTTTCACCCTCGGAGTTTCCCTTTTCTCCCGGCCCGACCGAGGGAACTCGCTCGGTGGGCCGGTGCGTCGATGCCGCTGCCCGGATCGCGCCGAACGCCTGCGGACCTGCTGCGCTGCTTCTTTTCCTTATATCCATTCTTTAGCATCACCATGTCGGGTGCGATCATACCAGCACTAATGCACCGGATCCCATCAGAACTTCGAAGTTAAGCGTGCTTGGGCGAGAGTAGTACTAGGATGGGTGACCTCCTGGGAAGTCCTCGTGTTGCACCCCTTTTTTTTTTTTTTTCCTCTCTTTCCCCGCGCCTTTCACCCTCGGAGTTTCCCTTTTCTCCCGGCCCGACCGAGGGAACTCGCTCGGCGGGCCGGTGCGTCGATGCCGCTGCCCGGATCGCGCCGAACGCATGCGGACCTGCTGCGCTGCTTCTTTTCCTTATATCCATTCTTTAGCATCACCATGTCGGGTGCGATCATACCAGCACTAATGCACCGGATCCCATCAGAACTCCGAAGTTAAGCGTGCTTGGGCGAGAGTAGTACTAGGATGGGTGACCTCCTAGGAAGTCCTCGTGTTGCACCCCTTTTTTTTTTTTTTTTTCCTCTCTTTCCCCGCGCCTTTCACCCTCGGAGTTTCCCTTTTCTCCCGGCCCGACCGAGGGAACTCGCTCGGTGGGCCGGTGCGTCGATGCCGCTGCCCGGATCGCGCCGAACGCCTGCGGACCTGCTGCGCTGCTTCTTTTCCTTATATCCATTCTTTAGCATCACCATGTCGGGTGCGATCATACCAGCACTAATGCACCGGATCCCATCAGAACTCCGAAGTTAAGCGTGCTTGGGCGAGAGTAGTACTAGGATGGGTGACCTCCTGGGAAGTCCTCGTGTTGCACCCCTTTTTTTTTTTTTTTTTCCTCTCTTTCCCCGCGCCTTTCACCCTCGGAGTTTCCCTTTTCTCCCGGCCCGACCGAGGGAACTCGCTCGGTGGGCCGGTGCGTCGATGCCGCTGCCCGGATCGCGCCGAACGCCTGCGGACCTGCTGCGCTGCTTCTTTTCCTTATATCCATTCTTTAGCATCACCATGTCGGGTGAGATCATACCAACACTAATGCACCGGATCCCATCAGAACTCCGAAGTTAAGCGTGCTTGGGCGAGAGTAGTACTAGGATGGGTGACCTCCTGGGAAGTCCTCGTGTTGCACCCCTTTTTTTTTTTTTTTTTCCTCTCTTTCCCCGCGCCTTTCACCCTCGGAGTTTCCCTTTTCTCCCGGCCCGACCGAGGGAACTCGCTCGGTGGGCCGGTGCGTCGATGCCGCTGCCCGGATCGCGCCGAACGCATGCGGACCTGCTGCGCTGCTTCTTTTCCTTATATCCATTCTTTAGCATCACCATGTCGGGTGCGATCATACCAGCACTAATGCACCGGATCCCATCAGAACTCCGAAGTTAAGCGTGCTTGGGCGAGAATAGTACTAGGATGGGTGACCTCCTGGGAAGTCCTCGTGTTGCACCCCTTTTTTTTTTTTTTTTTCCTCTCTTTCCCCGCGCCTTTCACCCTCGGAGTTTCCCTTTTATCCCGGCCCGACCGAGGGAACTCGCTCGGTGGGCCGGTGCGTCGATGCCGCTGCCCGGATCGCGCCGAACGCCTGCGGACCTGCTGCGCTGCTTCTTTTCCTTATATCCATTCTTTAGCATCACCATGTCGGGTGCGATCATACCAGCACTAATGCACCGGATCCCATCAGAACTTCGAAGTTAAGCGTGCTTGGGCGAGAGTAGTACTAGGATGGGTGACCTCCTGGGAAGTCCTCGTGTTGCACCCCTTTTTTTTTTTTTTTTCCTCTCTTTCCCCGCGCCTTTCACCCTCGGAGTTTCCCTTTTCTCCCGGCCCGACCGAGGGAACTCGCTCGGCGGGCCGGTGCGTCGATGCCGCTGCCCGGATCGCGCCGAACGCATGCGGACCTGCTGCGCTGCTTCTTTTCCTTATATCCATTCTTTAGCATCACCATGTCGGGTGCGATCATACCAGCACTAATGCACCGGATCCCATCAGAACTCCGAAGTTAAGCGTGCTTGGGCGAGAGTAGTACTAGGATGGGTGACCTCCTAGGAAGTCCTCGTGTTGCACCCCTTTTTTTTTTTTTTTTTCCTCTCTTTCCCCGCGCCTTTCACCCTCGGAGTTTCCCTTTTCTCCCGGCCCGACCGAGGGAACTCGCTCGGTGGGCCGGTGCGTCGATGCCGCTGCCCGGATCGCGCCGAACGCATGCGGACCTGCTGCGCTGCTTCTTTTCCTTATATCCATTCTTTAGCATCACCATGTCGGGTGCGATCATACCAGCACTAATGCACCGGATCCCATCAGAACTCCGAAGTTAAGCGTGCTTGGGCGAGAGTAGTACTAGGATGGGTGACCTCCTAGGAAGTCCTCGTGTTGCACCCCTTTTTTTTTTTTTTTTTCCTCTCTTTCCCCGCGCCTTTCACCCTCGGAGTTTCCCTTTTCTCCCGGCCCGACCGAGGGAACTCGCTCGGTGGGCCGGTGCGTCGATGCCGCTGCCCGGATCGCGCCGAACGCCTGCGGACCTGCTGCGCTGCTTCTTTTCCTTATATCCATTCTTTAGCATCACCATGTCGGGTGCGATCATACCAGCACTAATGCACCGGATCCGATCAGAACTCCGAAGTTAAGCGTGCTTGGGCGAGAGTAGTACTAGGATGGGTGACCTCCTGGGAAGTCCTCGTGTTGCACCCCTTTTTTTTTTTTTTTTTCCTCTCTTTCCCCGCGCCTTTCACCCTCGGAGTTTCCCTTTTCTCCCGGCCCGACCGAGGGAACTCGCTCGGTGGGCCGGTGCGTCGATGCCGCTGCCCGGATCGCGCCGAACGCCTGCGGACCTGCTGCGCTGCTTCTTTTCCTTATATCCATTCTTTAGCATCACCATGTCGGGTGAGATCATACCGACACTAATGCACCGGATCCCATCAGAACTCCGAAGTTAAGCGTGCTTGGGCGAGTGTAGTACTAGGATGGGTGACCTCCTGGGAAGTCCTCGTGTTGCACCCATTTTTTTTTTTTTTCCTCTCTTTGCCCGCGCCTTTCACCCTCGGAGTTTCCCTTTTCTCCGGGCCCGACCGAGGGAACTCGCTCGGTGTCCCAGTGCATCGATGCCGCTGCCCGGATCGCGCCGAACGCATGCGGACCTGCTGCGCTGCTTCTTTTCCTTATATCCATTCTTTAGCATCGCCATGTCGGGTGCGATCATACCAGCACTAATGCACCGGATCCCATCAGAACTCCGAAGTTAAGCGTGCTTGGGCGAGAGTAGTACTAGGATGGGTGACCTCCTGGGAAGTCCTCGTGTTGCACCCTTTTTTTTTTTTTTTCCTCTCTTTCCCCGCGCCTTTCACCCTCGGAGTTTCACTTTTCTCCCGGCCCGACCGAGGGAACTCGCTCGGTGGGCCGGTGCGTCGATGCCGCTGCCCGGATCGCGCCGAACGCCTGCGGACCTGCTGCGCTGCTTCTTTTCCTTATATCCATTCTTTAGCATCACCATGTCGGGTGCGATCATACCAGCACTAATGCACCGGATCCCATCAGAACTCCGAAGTTAAGCGTGCTTGGGCGAGAATAGTACTAGGATGGGTGACCTCCTGGGAAGTCCTCGTGTTGCACCCCTTTTTTTTTTTTTTTTCCTCTCTTTCCCCGCGCCTTTCACCCTCGGAGTTTCCCTTTTATCCCGGCCCGACCGAGGGAACTCGCTCGGTGGGACGGTGCGTCGATGCCGCTGCCCGGATCGCGCCGAACGCATGCGGACCTGCTGCGCTGCTTCTTTTCCTTATATCCATTCTTTAGCATCACCATGTCGGGTGCGATCATACCAGCACTAATGCACCGGATCCCATCAGAACTCCGAAGTTAAGCGTGCTTGGGCGAGAGTAGTACTAGGATGGGTGACCTCCTGGGAAGTCCTCGTGTTGCACCCCTTTTTTTTTTTTTTTTTCCTCTCTTTCCCCGCGCCTTTCACCCTCGGAGTTTCCCTTTTCTCCCGGCCCGACCGAGGGAACTCGCTCGGTGGGCCGGTGCGTCGATGCCGCTGCCCGGATCGCGCCGAACGCCTGCGGACCTGCTGCGCTGCTTCTTTTCCTTATATCCATTCTTTAGCATCACCATGTCGGGTGAGATCATACCGACACTAATGCACCGGATCCCATCAGAACTCCGAAGTTAAGCGTGCTTGGGCGAGAGTAGTACTAGGATGGGTGACCTCCTGGGAAGTCCTCGTGTTGCACCCATTTTTTTTTTTTTCCTCTCTTTCCCCGCGCCTTTCACCCTCGGAGTTTCCCTTTTATCCCGGCCCGACCGAGGGAACTCGCTCGGTGGGACGGTGCGTCGATGCCGCTGCCCGGATCGCGCCGAACGCATGCGGACCTGCTGCGCTGCTTCTTTTCCTTATATCCATTCTTTAGCATCACCATGTCGGGTGCGATCATACCAGCACTAATGCACCGGATCCCATCAGAACTCCGAAGTTAAGCGTGCTTGGGCGAGAGTAGTACTAGGATGGGTGACCTCCTGGGAAGTCCTCGTGTTGCACCCTTTTTTTTTTTTTTTTCCTCTATTTCCCCGCGCCTTTCACCCTCGGAGTTTCACTTTTCTCCCGGCCCGACCGAGGGAACTCGCTCGGTGGGCCGGTGCGTCGATGCCGCTGCCCGGATCGCGCCGAACGCCTGCGGACCTGCTGCGCTGCTTCTTTTCCTTATATCCATTCTTTAGCATCACCATGTCGGGTGCGATCATACCAGCACTAATGCACCGGATCCCATCAGAACTCCGAAGTTAAGCGTGCTTGGGCGAGAGTAGTACTAGGATGGGTGACCTCCTGGGAAGTCCTCGTGTTGCACCCATTTTTTTTTTTTTCCTCTCTTTCCCCGCGCCTTTCACCCTCGGAGTTTCCCTTTTATCCCGGCCCGACCGAGGGAACTCGCTCGGTGGGACGGTGCGTCGATGCCGCTGCCCGGATCGCGCCGAACGCATGCGGACCTGCTGCGCTGCTTCTTTTCCTTATATCCATTCTTTAGCATCACCATGTCGGGTGCGATCATACCAGCACTAATGCACCGGATCCCATCAGAACTCCGAAGTTAAGCGTGCTTGGGCGAGAGTAGTACTAGGATGGGTGACCTCCTGGGAAGTCCTCGTGTTGCACCCTTTTTTTTTTTTTTTCCTCTCTTTCCCCGCGCCTTCCACCCTCGGAGTTTCCCTTTTCTCCCGGCCCGACCGAGGGAACTCGCTCGGTGGGCCGGTGCGTCGATGCCGCTGCCCGGATCGCGCCGAACGCCTGCGGACCTGCTGCGCTGCTTCTTTTCCTTATATCCATTCTTTAGCATCACCATGTCGGGTGAGATCATACCAGCACTAATGCACCGGATCCCATCAGAACTCCGAAGTTAAGCGTGCTTGGGCGAGAGTAGTACTAGGATGGGTGACCTCCTGGGAAGTCCTCGTGTTGCACCCCTTTTTTTTTTTTTTTTTCCTCTCTTTCCCCGCGCCTTTCACCCTCGGAGTTTCCCTTTTCTCCCGGCCCGACCGAGGGAACTCGCTCGGTGGGCCGGTGCGTCGATGCCGCTGCCCGGATCGCGCCGAACGCATGCGGACCTGCTGCGCTGCTTCTTTTCCTTATATCCATTCTTTAGCATCACCATGTCGGGTGCGATCATACCAGCACTAATGCACCGGATCCCATCAGAACTCCGAAGTTAAGCGTGCTTGGGCGAGAGTAGTACTAGGATGGGTGACCTCCTGGGAAGTCCTCGTGTTGCACCCATTTTTTTTTTTTCCTCTCTTTCCCCGCGCCTTTCACCCTCGGAGTTTCCCTTTTATCCCGGCCCGACCGAGGGAACTCGCTCGGTGGGACGGTGCGTCGATGCCGCTGCCCGGATCGCGCCGAACGCATGCGGACCTGCTGCGCTGCTTCTTTTCCTTATATCCATTCTTTAGCATCACCATGTCGGGTGCGATCATACCAGCACTAATGCACCGGATCCCATCAGAACTCCGAAGTTAAGCGTGCTTGGGCGAGAGTAGTACTAGGATGGGTGACCTCCTGGGAAGTCCTCGTGTTGCACCCTTTTTTTTTTTTTTTTCCTCTCTTTCCCCGCGCCTTTCACCCTCGGAGTTTCCCTTTTCTCCCGGCCCGACCGAGGGAACTCGCTCGGTGGGCCGGTGCGTCGATGCCGCTGCCCGGATCGCGCCGAACGCCTGCGGACCTGCTGCGCTGCTTCTTTTCCTTATATCCATTCTTTAGCATCACCATGTCGGGTGCGATCATACCAGCACTAATGCACCGGATCCCATCAGAACTCCGAAGTTAAGCGTGCTTGGGCGAGAATAGTACTAGGATGGGTGACCTCCTGGGAAGTCCTCGTGTTGCACCCCTTTTTTTTTTTTTTTTTCCTCTCTTTCCCCGCGCCTTTCACCCTCGGAGTTTCCCTTTTATCCCGGCCCGACCGAGGGAACTCGCTCGGTGGGACGGTGCGTCGATGCCGCTGCCCGGATCGCGCCGAACGCATGTGGACCTGCTGCGCTGCTTCTTTTCCTTATATCCATTCTTTAGCATCACCATGTCGGGTGCGATCATACCAGCACTAATGCACCGGATCCCATCAGAACTCCGAAGTTAAGCGTGCTTGGGCGAGAGTAGTACTAGGATGGGTGACCTCCTGGGAAGTCCTCGTGTTGTACCCCTTTTTTTTTTTTTTTCCTCTCTTTCCCCGCGCCTTTCACCCTCGGAGTTTCCCTTTTCTCCCGGCCCGACCGAGGGAACTCGCTCGGTGGGCCGGTGCGTCGATGCCGCTGCCCGGATCGCGCCGAACGCCTGCGGACCTGCTGCGCTGCTTCTTTTCCTTATATCCATTCTTTAGCATCACCATGTCGGGTGCGATCATACCAGCACTAATGCACCGGATCCCATCAGAACTCCGAAGTTAAGCGTGCTTGGGCGAGAGTAGTACTAGGATGGGTGACCTCCTGGGAAGTCCTCGTGTTGCACCCCTTTTTTTTTTTTTTTTCCTCTCTTTCCCCGCGCCTTTCACCCTCGGAGTTTCCCTTTTCTCCCGGCCCGACCGAGGGAACTCGCTCGGTGGGCCGGTGCGTCGATGCCGCTGCCCGGATCGCGCCGAACGCCTGCGGACCTGCTGCGCTGCTTCTTTTCCTTATATCCATTCTTTAGCATCACCATGTCGGGTGCGATCATACCAGCACTAATGCACCGGATCCCATCAAAACTCCGAAGTTAAGCGTGCTTGGGCGAGAGTAGTACTAGGATGGGTGACCTCCTGGGAAGTCCTCGTGTTGCACCCCTTTTTTTTTTTTTTTCCTCTCTTTCCCCGCGCCTTTCACCCTCGGAGTTTCCCTTTTCTCCCGGCCCGACCGAGGGAACTCGCTCGGTGGGCCGGTGCGTCGATGCCGCTGCCCGGATCGCGCCGAACGCCTGCGGACCTGCTGCGCTGCTTCTTTTCCTTATATCCATTCTTTAGCATCACCATGTCGGGTGCGATCATACCAGCACTAATGCACCGGATCCCATCAGAACTCCGAAGTTAAGCGTGCTTGGGCGAGAGTAGTACTAGGATGGGTGACCTCCTGGGAAGTCCTCGTGTTGCACCCCTTTTTTTTTTTTTTTTCCTCTCTTTCCCCGCGCCTTTCACCCTCGGAGTTTCCCTTTTATCCCGGCCCGACCGAGGGAACTCGCTCGGTGGGACGGTGCGTCGATGCCGCTGCCCGGATCGCGCCGAACGCATGCGGACCTGCTGCGCTGCTTCTTTTCCTTATATCCATTCTTTAGCATCACCATGTCGGGTGCGATCATACCAGCACTAATGCACCGGATCCCATCAGAACTCCGAAGTTAAGCGTGCTTGGGCGAGAGTAGTACTAGGATGGGTGACCTCCTGGGAAGTCCTCGTGTTGCACCCATTTTTTTTTTTCCTCTCTTTCCCCGCGCCTTTCACCCTCGGAGTTTCCCTTTTATCCCGGCCCGACCGAGGGAACTCGCTCGGTGGGCCGGTGCGTCGATGCCGCTGCCCGGATCGCGCCGAACGCCTGCGGACCTGCTGCGCTGCTTCTTTTCCTTATATCCATTCTTTAGCATCACCATGTCGGGTGCGATCATACCAGCACTAATGCACCGGATCCCATCAGAACTCCGAAGTTAAGCGTGCTTGGGCGAGAATAGTACTAGGATGGGTGACCTCCTGGGAAGTCCTCGTGTTGCACCCCTTTTTTTTTTTTTTTTCCTCTCTTTCCCCGCGCCTTTCACCCTCGGAGTTTCCCTTTTATCCCGGCCCGACCGAGGAAACTCGCTCGGTGGGACGGTGCGTCGATGCCGCTGCCCGGATCGCGCCGAACGCATGCGGACCTGCTGCGCTGCTTCTTTTCCTTATATCCATTCTTTAGCATCACCATGTCGGGTGCGATCATACCAGCACTAATGCACCGGATCCCATCAGAACTCCGAAGTTAAGCGTGCTTGGGCGAGAGTAGTACTAGGATGGGTGACCTCCTGGGAAGTCCTCGTGTTGCACCCCTTTTTTTTTTTTTTTTCCTCTCTTTCCCCGCGCCTTTCACCCTCGGAGTTTCCCTTTTCTCCCGGCCCGACCGAGGGAACTCGCTCGGTGGGCCGGTGCGTCGATGCCGCTGCCCGGATCGCGCCGAACGCATGCGGACCTGCTGCGCTGCTTCTTTTCCTTATATCCATTCTTTAGCATCACCATGTCGGGTGCGATCATACCAGCACTAATGCACCGGATCCCATC